>NC_138103.1:45445429-46115115 GCF_964146895.1 Miniopterus schreibersii | reverse complement strand
AGCACAGCACTGTTATTTATTTGTTTTTGCTTTTCAAGTACGAGCTATTGAATTTAAAATGTAGATGACGAATGAGTTATTTTAGTGAAAACCCTCAAAATAAAAACAAAATATGATATATATGTACACGTGTGTGTAATGTATTAATAAACATATACCCCTCATAAATATAAACTCCTCATCAAGAAATGTAGATGTATCAATTCATTTTTGTGCAGACACACTGGCAGTGAAGCCCAGGTTAAAAGGCCCTAGAAAGAAAAATAACTAAGCTAACAGTTTACCTTTTTTAGGTCATTTTTTCATTTCTACTACTTTTACTTATAAAACTGCTCTTGAGGGCTCCTACTGTCCAATCCACACAACAAATCTTATCAAAGATACTCACATGTGCTAAACTGCAGAATACTGTAGAAGCACACAGTCTGTGCTGCAGGTGGTAAGAATTCAGACTTCAACCATAAAGGTGTTTCTTTGAAAACAAAACACAATACTTTGGGCATTTACCACTCTCCCGCTTTTCCCCGTCCTGTATTCTCACAGACACGCATAAATTGGGATTTTAAAATATGGGATATCATTTACACTTTCTAGACTATTGCTTTGAAAACGGCAGGGGCTGGGCCATGACACAGCAGCACTCATTGGTAAGTTCAATAACAGGATACACACCTGCTTAAGCCAGAGCGGCAGCCGGGGCAGCACGACCAGAGGCAAGGGCGCCGTCCCTGGAACTGACTGCGTGGGTTTATAACCTCACTTCTGCCTCTTACACAGTGTCATCTGCATCACTGTATCTAATGTGTGTCTCAGTTTCCTCACCTGCAAAATGAAGATGGCAATAACACAACCCACCTCTCGGGTATTACACAAATTATATAACTTAACAGATGCACGCTGCTCGAAAAGAGCTCGGTGCGTATTAAGGGCGTTGTAACTGTTTTCTGACTGTAAGTCTGTTGAGCAGACTACCAATGTAGTAAGTCCTCAGCGCAGGGCCCGGGTCAGCACAGTGATATTTTATTCTGATGGCACAGGTTAGTAAGACCAAGCTTTACCAATTACCAGGGCCTTTATAAACAGTGAACAAATGAATCAACAAGCACCACATCTCACTTATTGATTATCAGAGAAATGTATGTTAAAACAACGGCTCTTGCTTGTTTATTAAATGAGATCCTTTTTAAAATAACCCAGCCTGGTAAGAGTGTAATTAAACTATAAAGCAATCTGACAGTATTGCCAAGAATTATACAACGTTAATACTGTTTGACCCAATAATCCTACTACTCTCAGAGAAAAGTCAAAATATAAGGAAAGCTTTAAGCAGCAAAAAAAAAAAAAAAAGGTGTTACTTAGGTGTCATTTATATTATGAAAAATTGGAAACAATACATATGGCTAACAATAAGGAACAGTGATTCCGTATTTTTAAATAGTCAGCAGGTTTGGGATATGCCTCATATTAGATTTCTCCATCTTGGCCTGTCAGTGATTATTCATATGTTAAAGGCACTGAAAGGCTCAGACTTAATGTGATTTCTTTACTCCAGCATTTCCCAAACACACTGGTAACAGAAACTTTGGGGGTGGGGTAGTTAATATCTACTATTTCCCATTGAACTACAGTGCCATGGAATGGGATGGAAAAGCATTGATTAAGTAAGTGATGGTTAATCTTCTTGATGAAAATTTATGCAGTCATTGACAAGGACAGTTTTCAGTATTATACAGGCTGCATCCAGCAATATGGGGAAAAACTTATTATATAATGTTAAGGGGGAAAAACAGTTAGACTCAAACAATTAATTAATACCCAAGCATATGAGAAAAGCTCCAATGGAAATACCCCAACGTGAGTTGTAGAATTGTGTGTAAATGTTTCTGTAAAGTGATGATACTTCTCTTATGAAAACAAATTCATAATAATAAAACGAATGTGAATTAGTAATATCAAGTGTCATCTTCCTTCTTCCTGGCTTGGAAGTTTAGTTTGTTTATCTGGTGGTTAGTTTAATAAGGCCTGAGGGGAGAATCCTGACTGAAAGTGACCTGTAAGAAGAAAGTAGGAAACAAACAGAGCGATCATTCAGCCTCACGGAGGAATACGTGGAGGCAGGCGGCCTGTCAATGTGAAAGAGGCTAATGAAACATTATCTGCAGGTGAGCCGACTGTCTCGCAGCATTACAACTCCAAGCTACAAATGATTTCCTAACCGCGGAGGTAACTACTATGCAGACACTTTGAAAGACAAATGAGAAGACTGCCGCACGCAAGGTCAGTCACAAACCTCCCAGAAAACCTGGATGTGTCTTCCCCGGGAGAAGACAATCGGGGGCCACTGGGCACACCTGAGCGAGCCAGGCCACAGCAGCTTCTCTTGTATTTCTTGGTTTGAATTGCAGCACCCTGTACACATAACTACTTATATTTATGTATCAACAAATAAAATGCATGTATACATAAACTAAAGCTCCCACAAACTTTGAAAACTGTGATTTTTATTGTGTTGGAGCAGCAATTTCATCGCATGGCACACATAAACTAATCACTAAAATTCTGCAGCACACCAAAAAATGTTATACAGGGTGTCCCCAAAAAAATGTATATACACTTTAACAGCTGATAGTTCAATTTTGAAAATGAAATGTGTTTTAATAAGCACTGCCTTTATAATTATTCAGAGTGTGTGTATAGTTTTTTGGGACACCCTATATTTTTTGCCAATCTGACAAAAAAAATAGGTATAATTTTGATTCATTCACACGGACGCCTGTTGTGTTGGCTGTTGCCTTTTTGTTTTTTTTAATTTGACAATCTAAGGGAAAAAAGGTCAGTGCCCCTGACTGAGTAGGCAGGTATTGCATGTTTTAAAAGTTCTTGGGGCACACCAGTTGAAAACTGCTGTGTTGGAGAAATGAATAAACATTGATTTCCAATCCTTATAATTATTTGATTATGGTTAAAATAGTTTCAGGAAATCATTATACAAGAGCACAGTAGGTTATGAATTATGGGGAGAGAAAAACAATGAAACCTAATTAATAATGGACAGTTCACGTTTATCTAGGAACTGTATTAACACATCAATTCCCCGGATTCACTGGGCCGATGATTTTATTTGATGCAATACATTCTATTCCGGGGATTTTTTTTCTTTTATTATGAATTTAATTTTTAATTAAATTGTATTTTAAAGTATAGAGTATATATAAAAGCCGAAGCAAGTGCGCAGCATCTGTTCACTGCATTTGCACTCACTTCCACAAAAATTAACCTTAATCTAAAGAGGCACAAATGGGTTTTTATGCCATCAGGAGGCTCAAGTATTGAAAAATCAATGGCTGTCTACCCAGACAAAGAACAGCTGTTTCCTAATATTCCAGCTCCACATTAAGCCTAAAACTGCCCACAGTCTCGCTTTGCCAGTTGAAACTGTCACAAGGACACCATCTAAAAGCCGTGGGCTGGATTAAGTGGAGACAAGACAGAGTGGACTTGGCCCACCCTCTTCTATCGCCATCGCTCAACGCTTTAGTAAAATCATAACCAATCTTATGTCCGGTGTCCAGAAATCTACCTAATGAGACTCTTTACCCACTTGCACTAAAAAGGACAAGGGATGCTGAGCGTGGACCGATTCTCCACCCTCTACACAGGGGTCGCTCCCTGCAACCCTGAGGGGTTTTCCTTGGCACGTGGGGATTTTCTAGAAATCCTTGCAGGGGTTACTACTCTCCACAAGGGAGAGGAGGGAGAAAAATCTCAGAAATCATGGATGAGATGACAGGCTTGTGCTCAATGTGACATCAAAAATGTCATTTTGCCTACGATTTTCCCCACCTAAAAACAAAGCAAATGTTAAAAAACTAAACTATAGGAACTTGAAGAATGCACGTGACACCAAGTTTATAGTCTTCCTGATTTGCTCTCAGAACCAAATTCTGAAAACCACATACTGAGATAAATTTCTAGGTTATATATGAAAACTACTAGGAGGCCTTCCGAAAGAATTAGAAGGCGATAACACATCCCTCACCCCGAGGCACACTGCACCCCTCACTTCCAATAGGCTTAGCTCTTTCCACAACACCTCTAACGACCGAGGTCACCACCTCGCCATCTTAGTGTCGGCACCGTGGGGGTTCTGAGAAGCTCAGACCATGTGACTTGAGTGATGGCAACTCTGTCTGGTCACAGATTCAAATCCAGGGGTTTACGGGAGCAGGAGACAAGTGGGGTGAGAAGTCACTGGAAGCACCCTCTATTGACTACACTGAAATCCGTCCCGTTGACTGCTTTCCAGTCCACACTTTGGGGCACGGAGTCCCTGCTGCAGGGATACCCTGCGCTCCATGCATCCGGGGTTTCGCCTGGACACAGCCAGCTGCGCCCTGAAAGGGTCCCAGGTCCCCAGCCTGAATGGTGATTGTCTCCAGAAGCGTCCTGACTGTGTTTCAAGCCTCAGGGCTTCTTAAAACCCCAAAGGGAAGTAATCCCTGAATGCCACTAAAAGATCTCCAGCTGCTACCATTTATGAAGTAGGCTTGACAAGGGCGCGCAGAGGGGGTGGGGGGCAGGAAGCAGGGGAAGAGAGAATTCAGACAAGGGCAAGTTATCCAAACAGAGCCCCCATCAAAAAAGAGTCATGTTTTATCAGCTTAAGCTTTCCTGCCTCCTTTCCCAAAGGTATTTCCCCCTCAGCTTTCCTTAATTCTTCTTTATAGCTGTCTAGTTTCTTTAAAAAATAATAATAAAGGCAGCACATGGCTGGGGAGAGCCGTAAGTGTATGAAAATTGGAAAGACTAGCCAGATGAATTACCTGCAAACAGGACTGAGTATGTCTTCCCTAAAAATCTGAGAAGAAAATGGTTTTTTTCAGGGAAAAGAATTAGAGTAGCTCTCAGTATCAGTCTCTCCCTTCTTCATTCTTTTGAAGAGGTCTTTTCATCTCATTAAGTTAAGCTGATTAATAAAAATTCAGCAGTTTGCCCAGGGATCCTTTAGAAGTGGTGATGCAAGCTGCAAGATGCAGGCGGAAGGCTTTTGTGCTGGAGACAATGAGGGCGATGGCTTCTGAAATCTGCGGTAGTCATCCTCCATCAGAGAGAAACAGTTACCTTGGTTCAGGCTCCTCAAACATTGCATCGCTACTTGTTATCTCCCAGGAACCTCCAGAAAAAGTTTAGTGCTTCCTTATAAATAAACGGAGAGAGCGAGGAACTTAGGAAAAAAGTACCAGGAGAACATTTTGCTTCATTTCAAAAGTATTGATACAAATTAATGAACAAAACATGGCCTGTAGAAAAAGGGTCATTAAAGGGAAAAAGCAGTTTTACCCAAAGAAATTTCATATATAAACAGAAACCTGTACTTTCTACTGTAAAGCAAAGCAAACAGATGCAGTCAGTTATTTATTCATGAATGTTTATCATCCAAAAATATTTTTTAATTACCTAGTCAGTACCTAACACATAGTGGATATATACTCAAGAGTTCATAAATGGCCCGGCTGGGTGTGGCTCAGCGGTTGAGCGTCGACCTAGGATCCAGGCGATCGGGGTTCGATTCCCGGTCAGGGCACATGCCCGGGTTGCGGGCTCGATCCCCAGTTGGGGGCGTGCAGGAGGTGGCCTATCAATGACTCTCTCATCACTGATGTTTCTCTCTCTCTCTCTCTCTTTTCTTCTCTCTGAAATTAATAAAGATATATTTTTTTTAAAAAGAGTTAATAAATGAATTTCCTCAACAAATTTTAAAAGACTGTTGTTTACTTTTAAAGATGAAAAAATTTAAGATTATGAGTTACATTTATCCAGGAAAAAATTATAAAATATCTGTTATGACAAATTCCGAACAAAGGGACAGACAGAAAGATGACTAAACCTGCTTTGTAGGAGTTGAAGTACTTTCTTAGCCACCTTTTACTTGCATAATACTGAAATGTTCATTTGTGTTTTATGCAAAGCATTTTTCCCAGCTGACTAAATTTAAATTTATACTACCATTCACATTTTGTTTAAAAATCCCCCTGAATGGCATTCACTATTCATATGTTAACAACACGACCAAATTTATTTCTATCAAATCTTTGTATGTGTGTGACAGTGGTTTTAGTGCCACCTTAACCAATCTGCCCATAATATATTGGATTAAGTTTTATAGTCCATCTAGTTCTATCCTTAAATTTGACCTAAAACACTAGACCAAATAATTATTTTTATTTATTTATTTATTTATTTATTTATTTACTATTTTTTATTTCAGAGAGAGAGTACATCAATGAGAGAGAAACATAGACTGGCTGCCTCCTGCATGCCCTCTACTGGGGATCAAGGCCATGTGCCCAGGCATGTGCCCTAACGGAATCAAACTGGCAACCTCTAGGTTCACAGGATGATGGTCCATTGGCAGAGCCTAAATTATTTTTGTCTAAATCTCACTTTCAAAGGATTTTTGAGGAAAATGTTATTTATTCTTTACTCATATCATGTGGATAATGTGTATCCTTAAAGTCATTAAGTCTTTACAGAATATCCCCCAAATATTTAAAAGTTCAGCTATTTTTGAAAATGCAGTTCTTGATTAGAAGATTGCTAAAACACGAAAACAATCACCATTAAAGGGCCATCCTAAGCTTTGACCAAATCATCTATTTAGCTATTACTGTTTTCTCTAGATAAATATGGAGAATTCAGTACCATTAAGAAAGCCAAATTCATTTGACCACACATTCCCTGTGGCCTAAAACCTGTCGCCTGTTTCATCCACCTCTTCAAAAAGGCTGAGACTAAACAATGCAGCTGAGAAAAACAATGAATTTGGATCTACTTAAATTTTGAATCATAGCTTAGCTGTGCCTCACCTTATCCAATAAAAACAGGCTAACTAGAGTGTAGCTCCTTTTCTACGACATGAAAGATAAGCAGAAACTTAACAGCATTATCCTCATATTTTAAAAATACTACGAAGTACCTACTGTGTGCCAAACACTATGCCAACCGCAGTAAACACAGAGCTTAACAAGGTGTGATGACAGACACCAAGGTGATTACAGTGTATCTGGTGAGTGAGGTGAGAAGTTACTATTAATAAAGGGTAATAATGAAGGGTAATAATAAAGGGATAATAAAGGGTAATGGGAGGGCACTAATTAAACTTGTTGGTGCTAGCAGTCTTTCCACAAATCTACCTGCTTTCCTGGGTGCCTCTGTAAACACAGAGCCAGGAAGGGTCACTCACATTCACTCATGTTGTATGAGTATTTATTGAAAGGGGTAGCTGTTGAGAGAACATTAAAACTACTGCTTCTGAAAAAATAAAGGATTTACATGGGGGTAGCAGTGGGTAATAAATATTGCTACTTATACCACAGGGTAACTTCACTGAATGTGGTTCTTAAGATGGAATCTCCTTGATTCCAAAGAAATATGAAAAAAAATCTTACTGAAAAAGCTTCATCTTGTAGGATTTTCTTGTGGGTAAAGTATACACATTCAAGATCAGTTCTCCAAGTTTCTCCAGAAATAGTAATTTTATTATATAAATTCCACTGGAATCGGGACCTTAGAATATTATCGGCACAGTGCAGCCTAGCTAATAAGCATGTTTAAGTAAAATATCATATAAATGATAGTTATGACATTCATAATAAGGGCCTTATAATACAAATTATTGACTTTTTCCCAAAAATAGCATCTTTGTGATGGGTGACTCTGACAGTCAAATGACATAGTAAATGACACAAGCAAATGACATAGTAAATAAGATAAAATGCAGTTTATGTGTGTATTTAAATAAAATTGTTTTGCATATCAACTAATACCAATGCATTTCTATCTTATGCAATTATGGCAACTTGAGAACTCAAACTTTTCAGGAGGCATACAGCTACTATATACAATATACACACTATCTTCAGCATCTCACAATTGCATCATGGGTATAATTGTCTATAATGGATTAATAGTAACTCATTATTAGTTTAAAAAGAAACATACCTTAAAATCATAATCCCATAATTAATATTGTTATTATAATGAGCTCTTATTTTAAGAATGCCTTTCAATAAACATAACTATATTATTAACTAGACATAAATATTAGCAAAATGAACCTACTTTAATACTCATTCTGATAAAAAAAAGATTACAAAATTACAAGCTAATGAAAAAAATTCTACAAAAGCTGAACTTGTGTTCTTAAATTTAGTCAGGCTGCTTTCATAGGGTAACAAGGAAACGAAAAGCATTAAGTTCATGTCCAACAAATTACTAAAAGCAGAGACACACTGGCAAACACGCATCCCGCTATTGGTAATGGTTGCTACTCACAAATCAATCTACTTGGATGAGAAAAAGACCTAACCTCCAAGAGGACACATCCTTGTGGTCTGTGATTGCGATCAGGCCATTGAAAACCCACACTGTCACAGGAAATGGGGTGAATCCAGTCCAATCTCCCCATGAAACTGATTAGGAATAATTTGACTAGAAACTGCTGAGAAAATAGACCCTGAAGTGGGCCAGGCGTCTCCAAATAAATGAGACAATTTCTCCTCCGCAAGCAGGTCTGTGCAATGCAAGGCAGGCATAAAACAGGTGAGTTAGGTAATAATTGTCCATTACTGTTTATATACTTATCTTTACATTTACCATCATCTTGATGCAAGTGCATTTAGTAACTTAATTAATTGATTTTCTGGCTGAATCATTCTTGTATGGTGAAATGGCATCTTGGAACTTATTTTAAAGATTTAGCAAGTCTTGTCCACTTAGGTTTTCACTGATTATTAAAATAATTTTTGAAATGCTCATTTCATAATATAAAGTCTATAATAACATTACTTATATATTTTTAATAATCACATATGAAAAATAAATATGCAAAATTAGATGAGCTATATCAAAAAACAGGACAAAAGACCGTGATAGTAAAGTCATATTTATATAATATGATAAAGATTTACATTGTATATACTATGCTGTGCTCCATTACATATATATTTATCCAATTTTCTAAATCTTCCCTATTTTACTTATCTCCTCCCAAAAGGTAAAAGAAAAAAAAAGAAAAAAACATACCGTTTCAATAAATCAATTTATGGAAGATATTATACCTATGAGATGGAAATATTTTTTTCTAGGTTTTTTTTCTTCTTTTAAAACATTTTTTAAAACTCTGTTTAATTTTTAGAATGAAACTAAATTGAGAGTGTAATCAGACATGTTTCAGTCAAAATCTTCATGTTTGGACTCATCAACTTGGATGACGGTGGCTGGCTAGTTTGGACAGTTGGATATATGTCAAACGTTAATTTTCTTACCGATTAACTATAGTTTCCAGATAAATCTTTAAAATTATGTTTAAAGTAACCGAGGAAAAAAAAATCTTTTAAAATAGTCTTTAAAGTCATGTAAAAGTAAAAAAGATAACCTGTGTGTTCTCTTCAAAAATTTATACTTGTTGTAGATACAGACGTATTAGTTCCTCTGCCTCAGAAAACAAAATAGGCAAGGGGAGTAAATTATATATTTCAACCAAGGAAGTCTAAGTGACCAAAAGATTCTTGAAGTTGAAAATGACCTTCCAAAGGACACAGTCCTTTCCTTTCACAGATGAGGAAACTGGACTTGACCACAGTTAAATGACTTGCCCAAGGTTAAAGAGTTAAATAGTGTCAAACTCTTGACACATCTCAGATCTTCTGAGTCAGATGCTCCAGCCTAAGAGATCAACTAATTCAATCACCAAGAAGAAAAACAGAGTCCCAGAGCACTTGGTGATTTGCTTAAGGTCACATATCTAGTTGATAGAAGAAAAAAAAAAAGTGACATCCACATTAGCTGACTCCAGACCTTAGTATTTTTTTTTTTTTAAGATATTACTTTCAAACTGACAAAATCAAAAGGAAGAATTTTCACACAATTAGCACATGAGTTCAGTTAGGTTACCAAAACATTTGGCAATAGGCATGCAAGAAAATGAAATATAGAGAGGAAGTCTATGGGACAGACAATATATCTTATAGGTTAATACTCAAGTGATTAATTCTCCAAGTTAATCAGAACAATAATAATAAGACCTAGGTTTCACTCGGGGAATAGTATGCACCAGGCATGTTGTATGCATTTACTTTCTCATTGAATTGTCACATATTATACATCCTGACTATTTTACACTAATGGAAACAGGGTTAGAGAAAAGGGTCAACATCTGAGCCCAGGTCACCCCAACTCCAAAGCAAGTCGACGCCCTCTCCTTGACATATCTATGTCTCATAAGAATTTTTTGTACATAAAAAGATAATGAAAAAATACAGACATTCATTCAGAAGTATTTATTAGCTAACATTTACTACCCATATACTATGTGCTAGGCATTAATCTAATGTCACATGTCATTTAATCATCACAACAAGTCTATCAGATAGATACATTCCCATTCTCATTTACAGATGAGGAAGATGAGTCAGGGAAAAGTTCAGTAACTTGTCCGGGTCTGCAGCATTTGGTTAGTAGAGGAGCTGAGGACTGCACCCAAACTTCAATTTTTTTTTTAAATATATCTTTATCGATTTCAGAGAGAGGAAAGGAGAGGGAGAGAGAGAGACAGAAACATCAATGATGAGAGAGTCATTGATCGAGCCCACGACCCGGGCCTGTGCCCTGACCGGGAATCGAACCCTGATCGCCTGGATCCCAGGTCGACGCTCAACCGCTGAGCCACGCCCGGCCGGGCCAAACTTCAAACTCTTAACCATCACAGCCAGCACTGTGTCTGCCGTTTCTCAGTGTAAACCACAATCCCTGACCTCAGGAATCCTATAATCTAGTAACGGGAACAGAGCCCATACATGGCTGCAGACTGCACACACAAACTACAGTGCAACCCATACACCAACACTGTCCATGTAAACAGCTGAAGTAGAAGGCGCGGGGACACCGCACCGCAGAGGCACAAAGGGCTGTGCAGGAGAGATGGATCACCTAACGTGTCCAGGCGCACATTTCAACTCCAAGGCCGGGGTTAGTCCAGCCAAGCAGATGTCCATAATGGATAAGCTGCCAAAACTCTTTCTTCCCCGTCTGGTTGTCTCCCTGGAGATTAGATGGGAACCTGATCCATCTACATCCTATCAGGAGACTTTTGTCTTTGAAACTCATCAGGAAAAATTTACTGGCTGTTAAGCTATGGGGTATAAACTCCTGTAATGAAGGAAGAAACAGGAAAGGAACACGGGGTTGGGGAGGTGGGATTTGGGACACAAAAGAACACACGGTCAACTCAGGGAGTCAACTCTTCCCTATAGCTTAAAAAACACTTAATTCTTGCTCAGAACGTGTTTGCTTTGGAGGACGCAATAGCTGTATTTAAAATTAAAGTGAGTCTGTATTGTTATTATCACGCAAACCAAAAACGACTGAGAGTACAGGAATTTAGATCGAATATAGGAGAAAATTTCCTGACCATATGATTGTTAAACTCTGAAACTTTTATTCAAAGAATATTCAGAATTTCTTCTGAAATTTTTCAAAAATAGCTTTTTGCCTTGGCCAGCCCTGGGGAATCAAGCTCACCTGAATGCAGAGGAGGGCCAGCTGGCCTGTGCATCCCTAGCAGGCCAGTTATTCTTCATATTCAACACACACTATAAATACATGTGGCCTCACAATTAGCTAAAAAGAACCATTCCACAAAACATTTAGCCTCTGGATGTACTAATTATCTGATGTGAGTGCTACAGTTGTGGCTTACTATCTCTTCAGTCCATTAAATGCTCAACAAGAAGAAATACGTGTGCATTTTTAACCCTCCTTTCATATTAGCATACAGCCTCTTTCATTCTTCTCTGCCCCAATGTCACCTTTCAATGTTTCACTGAGTTCTGTTAGACAAAGTGTGTCACTCCATACAGCCCAGCTAAGTGCTTAAGAGCCACTTATTGGCCAAATTCAAAGTATGTAGAACTTGGTTTTCTCATGTGCAGAACAAGGATCATTATAATACCTCCCCCCTAAGAACTGTAGCACTGCGCTTGGTATACAATAAGTGCTCAATAAATGGGCTATTCAGAAATGCCTCCAATCCTGGAGGGGCACACAGCGCTTCTGCGGCCTATAAAAGCAAAAGCGAACCACTCCTACCCACCTCTGAGTAAACACCAAGGCTTCACTTGGGGTTTTTGAAAATGGGATTCAGGAAGCCATAAGGGCTCGTCACAGCCTTAGCTCAGGAAGAGAGGTGGGCCAAGCCCCCAGACAGCGATCTCTCCCACATACAGCTGGTGTTTGTTGGGAAGGCTTGGTTTTCCTATTTCTATTTTACATAAGTTTCTGCTAAAGATTTTTAAGAACCATGTTTTGTTTTTTGCATTTGTTTGCTTCTTGGGTTGTTTTGTTTTTGGCTTAAAAGAAGTTTGAAAACAAGCACTCAATCCATAAATCAGTGCAACAACTCAGATATAATAGAGCACCCCCAGGTTCCACCTGGAAATATTAACATCGCCCTGAGTCTTACCATCATCTACCCACTTATAAAGCAAACCTAATTAGAAGACCTGCAACACTTTCTAGGATTCAGTTCTATTTACAAAGCAATTAAAGTGTGGCTGAGACAGGCAACTGCATAACAACTATCAGACAGATGAGAAGCCTGTTAAGTCGTCCACTGTAAAGAATAACCCATCATAATGACCCTGCCCTTTGACACGAGAAATGAAGCCTCCTGCCTCCCGGACACCCTACCACGCGGCTGAGCCACCCGTGCTTCTGATACTTTCACCAGACCCCCTTCGCTCTGATTAACTCCTCTCTGTATATCCAAGTCCAGCTACAAGGTTGTAACCTTGTAGCCAGCAGCTCTTTATTCCTGTTGCTATGGATTCCTGGAATTCTTCTACTTCTCTCTCTCTGTATTAAATCATACCATTCAAGGCCTCGGCTAACTTCTCCTCTCCCAGGAAGCAGCTCCTGATGCCCGGGAGCAGACGTGCTGTGTCTCAGTCCCCGGCACCCCACGCTCTATGGGGACATTATCTGTTTGTGGTTCATTGTTAGCGGCCCGAGTGAAGCAGGACATTTTGATCACTGCCTTCACAATTAATGAATTTTCTAATTGCCTTGGTATTTGCCTGCATGTGGTCTTTAGCGCCGCCGTGTTCACGTCAAACATCAGGGAGGACCCGGCATTAAGATGAAGGGACGCTTACACCGTCAGTCAGGACGAGTAACAATCCAGGGACGCGACCGGCCTTACTGAGTATTTATTAAAAATCACTTTGCAGTCGGGACACACGAGAATTTCTTTTTAAGGATGTTTACTTTTCCAGTTAGTAAATGTACTGGGGTGGTTTTCACTAGAACATAAGTCAGCCAGCTGTTTGTTTTGGTTCTTGAGTTGAATGGTAAAAATATGGCCAGCTTTTGCTCAAAGTACTGCACTTTAAACAAGGGAATCTGTTCCATATTTAAATGATTTAATTTTTTTTTTAATTTTTTTCTTTCATTTTTCATATAATGAGAACATCTCCTCTTCAGAACTTCAGAACTTCCCTTCGGATGGCAGATGGCTCTCCCTCGCCCACCCGACACCCCGGGGCGCCGCAGCACTCAGGAGGCCCCAGCGAGTGTGTAATCGTGACAGCCGGAGGGGAGGCGGGCAGGAGCCTCAGAACAGGTACCAGGGCGGGAGCGTGCCCGTCCTGGCGTCCAGGTTCACCCCGTATCCCTCTTTCACATCCACCAAAGGCTGCGTTTCATTTGCTCTGGAGAAGACGGCATTGCTGGCGGGAAGGCTTCACTCAGAGCCGAGCTGGACCCGCCGAGACAGACAGTGTCACATACCTTCCCCGTCTCCGCATAGACAGGGCGGCCAGTGTTTCTCCGCTCCAGGCTCCCAAATTCTCTGAAACCCGGCGTAAGCCCCTGCCGGCTTTGTAGCCGGCTTCCCTTTCCTCTCTGCGGCGCGTTTACGAGCTCAGCTGTGGGCCTGCTCCCTGCCCTCCGCAGCCCTTCTTCCCCAACACACGCATACTTGAGGCGGCTCCGAGCCCATGGAGGGGGAACAATAGGAGGCTTTGAGCCGGCCTCAGCCCCAGACCCAGTCAATATTTACTTCAGTTTCGAGCCACTGTTTTAAAGCTCCTTCCAAGCAGAACTCAACAGTTGGGAACCCCCCAGAGGTTTCCAGGTTTTATTTTAACAAGGGGGGCCAGGGGTATAGCGATAGAGTAAATAGATTACTGTCCAAACCACTTTCTCAGAAAATAGGGAGTCTCTTCAACAAAACAGGTTAGACTTTCAATACTAATTAGCAATTTATAAGAAGAAAAACCAATCGCTTTTGCAACACTGATTACTGCAGTCTCCAAACTCCCTATCAGGCTGCAACGCAAATCCACTGACTGTGACCCCTGTACATCTTGTGAGCAGGGCCCTGATCCTATCAACCACCAGAGCTTGCCCACTTGGCCTGGAACAGCAGTGCGAGGGCCCTAAGTGAAGTGAGTCCAAACTCCCCCCAATCTTACATATATGACCCATTCAAACACCCTGAATTGAGTGTGCTATGGTCAGTACCAGTCTGTGTGTCTGCAATCTTGGCAATATTGGGATGGCTGATTTATGGTTTTGAAACCAGTATCTGGTGGGAAAAAAAAAAAGTCACTCTCTTCCTGACAGTGAAAGTGACTTACTACCAGATGGCAGGTGGGAGGTGGGGTGGGGTGGGGCGGGAACAACAGCAGGCTCTAACACCATCCTGGAGTAAGTGGACTTTTCCTGTGGACCTGCATTACCACCTTTTGTTGAGCTCCTCTATTAAAAATAATACTACTTAACTGTAAATATTTTTGTATTTGCCTAGTTGGTTTAATTTTTTTTAAGTCAACTGTCATTAAGCTTACCTAAAGTGACAATTGGGAAATTTTACTAAAATGATTAAGGCCATATAAAATCACTAGAGATTTCAGTTGGACACCTGAGGAAAAAAATTCATAGTTGTCTGCTGTAACCAACTGCTCATTATTCCATTCAAATCAATAAGTAGGCTTTGCTCTTTTTGCTTAAAGACCTAAATATACATTCCATTCCCATTTTACAATATTTCCATAACGATAGAAGCAAATGATCTGAAAAGTTTAATACAAGAGAAATTGAAGAGGATTTGCAACTATACAAACTTAAAATTCTAGCTATGACAACCCTAGTGTTAAAGGGCAGTTCATTAACAACTATATCCTATACATACAAAATACATTGACATAATTTGGCAATTCACAAAGAGAAATGAAGATAGTTTGAACTATCCCACCTCCAAAAATTATGAGGTAAAAGGTTAGGTATACTTGGCTTGGCCCATTCTATTATGTCTTTCTACATCGTCGAACGTCCTGGAGTACTCAACCCAATCATTTCAACATCTTAAGGAATTACTGGATTGCTATACACTCAGTTTGATCAATGAACATGCTCTCCTGGAAAGAAAATATTGAGTCAGCCTAGCTGAGATGAAGTCTCTAGCTCATACTTTTAAACTGATATATGAGTATACGAAATTATTTTTTTAATAATACAAAGTGTCAATAAGTAAGTCATCAAAATTTAAACTTCTTGACTACCCTTTTGCCAAGAAAGGAAGCCTGGAACAAGGGAGAGATTGTAACCATTAATCATTCATCAGACACTGAATCAAAGTAACATAAAATTACAAAGTTTAAAACTTGAAATAAACTCATAGCAAGCTCATTCCCCTGACAAATCTTAACTTCTAATTTAGCGGGACGAAAGAAACCCACTTTTGTATGAAATAATAAAAGCACAACAAAGGCTGGTCTAGCGTTCCAGCGAGCATAGCAAGTCTAAATATTAAAATACTGTTTTTTCAGGGAAATCAGTGATGCAGAGTTTTAGGTGCTCTTTCAAATAATTTTGGTTATTGCTGGCTAAGTGCTGCCCTTGGTTATCACTAAATTTCTGGGTACACATAAGGATCATTGGTAATTTCCCTTATGGATTACCTTCTTTTCGGGGGGCATACGTGAGGTTTATACCTTCAGGAGTAAAACAACATTATAAAACAATTATGTAAGTATATGATTGCAATTGTAAAGCAAGGAACAGGCACATTGGCTGTTCTCTGAAATAACTATAAACATATGAAGTAAAACCTGCTTTGAATAAGCACCAGACAGTTGCACAGGAAAGTGGCCCTTTGACAGGAACGTGTTCCTCAGATTTCAATACATGAAAATATGTGTTCCTTGACAAGTCCTGCTTCCTCTCTCAGCTAGATGCTGTTATGACCTATTTACGCTCCGAACATCAATGTGTGTATAATTAATATGTACTAAGTTTAAAAGCAGTTGAGAATAAGAGTGTTTTAAGCACAGAGGTGTCAAGAGGTTAAAACATGTTCCCTTGGCAGGAGGATTCAGAAGAACCCCAGGGTCCCAGGGACAGTGGGGCTGTCTGCAAGGAACAGCCCCAGACAGGCACTGATTTGCTTCAACAAGCTCATTGGAAATACGAGCATTCTCCAAGAGGGTGTGGGTACTCGTGAGTTTCTCCTCTGAGATGAAGACATCTCATTATACCTGTGAAGTCCAAAGCAGAATATTAGGGTCTTAGAAGTCTAACGAGGAAAACACATAGAAGAGACAAACTGAGGGGGGACAAGAAGGAATTAAAAATAAACTTGACCGACTTTACAAAGTAGATCCAAATTCCTTTCTGGGGAGAAGGTCCTAGCAGACTTGCCTCTCAAGTGTCATTCTTCACACATTATTACTCTTGCAGAAATCACAAGATAAAGCCTAAAACGTGAATTCCTTTAAAAGAAAACCAATGTGAATGCATAAATCATATCTATCAGGCCCGACATAGATACGAAATAATACAACTCAGTCCATCTTTTAAAAAGTCAACTCTTCCACGATGCTTTGAAAATACATTTTCATTTGTGAGAATATATTTTCTATGCCCCTTACAAGAATATATAGAATTATAAAGTGAGATGTGGTACAAAGTAAGGTGACCCTTTTAATCTCTATTCTTTCCGTAACAGGTTTTCCATGTTTCTAAAGTCCTGTCACAGATATACCTTCTTTTAAATTTTCATAAATCTGAGAGACACATTATTTTTTATGTTTTATTTTAGAGAGAGGAAGGGAGAGGAAGAGAATCATGGATGTGAGAAACATGGATCAGCTGCCTCCTGCACGCCCCCTCCTGGAGATGGACCCCACAGCCCTGGCGCATGTCCTGGCAGGGGACCAAACCTGTGGCCTTTTGGCGCATGGGACACCGCTCAACCAACTGCGCCACACGGGTCAGGGCGGGATACGTTATTTTCATTATGCCTATTTACTTAATATGATGAAGAAACGGACGCTCATCACTATGAGTGGCATATATACAACTCAACTAGAACAAAAATTTAACTAGATCTAAAATATAATCCTCCAAAAAGTTAACAAAGATAACTGAAAAATCCAATCTGACACAGGTTTTTTAACATCTCACTCTCTGAGCCCTTGCTTGTACAACACCCAAACCCACCTGAAGTTTTATCCCAAACAGCTGCTATTATCAAAACTCAAAACAAAAAACGGACATGAATTCAATGCTTTTACATTATGCAGTCAAAACAACCTATACATGTCCACATAGCAGTGCACCTAAAAACTTGGTTACAATCTGTTAATCCGATGACAAATTAGCATTAATAACTCTGTGTTAAAAATATAACCCATCCATGTATTTCTCCCTTTTTAAAAAATGGAGGGGAAAAAACAATAGAACTATTGAGCATCTTCTGCTTTACCTAAACACAGCAATGACCACAAGTCTTGGGTCTGTCAACTCCATTCTGAACAAAGCCATCGCTTAGATATGCAAATGACTTCATTTTAATCAATGACGATATCCTGTTTCTAAATCTAATAAATCACCTACGCACATAGCGCACTTCTCTTTTCCGAACCACTTAAGTTCACAAAGTCACAGAAGATCCCTTCGCTTCTTTATCTCCCCGAATCATAACACCAGAAACCCCTAAGTTACCCTAAGTAGTCTTGAAGTCACTGTCTCCGCACCCTTATTTACACCCGGGCAAGTATAAACATAAACCAGCAAAACACAAACAGAACAGTCATGTCCTAATTTACCATCCTTCAAATCCATAGTTCTTACAAAACGCTACCCAATGTTTTAATTAAATCCATTCACCAAGGGTTTAAAAATGAAAAGACTGGCTTCTGTTCAATAACTTACTACATAAAAGTGTTGGTAAAAATTGTTATGAAAACAAAAGGATACTTGAATTAAGAGTGCTAGCCATCCTTCCCCTCTTTTGTGTTTGTTTTTGTAAAAATATAGCCTGTTTACAGTACAAACAGCTTCAGCTTCCTTTTCATAATCATCTCAGAGGTATCCTGGCTAAGTCAGTCCCCTCACTGCTGCTTTCACAGCCTTGGAAGTTCTTAGGAGATTAGTCATATTGTATTTATACACACAGAGTCAAGAACAGCGAGAAAAAATAAGCACGCAGAGCAACCCGAATTTAACTCGTTCCATTCTTTACTTGTTAATACAAGCATCACATAATATTTGTTTTGCAAAAGCACATGATAGATAGATAGATATATATATATATATATGCTGTGAAAGGGCAGAAGCATATTTACAGACTTTACACTTCCTAGACTCTCCAGGAACAGAGGCTTCTCACTGAGGGCACTGGCATCACAGAATGTTAGAGCGGGAAGGTATTTCCCCCCAAGTCATTTTTAACTCCACGGGAAGTGTAGGCTCCTGAAAGCCACCCACAAGAAACCCAGCTGGGGGGGAGCAGAGAAACTGTTAGTCACCTTCTATGCTGAATGCAAAATGAACATTTTGGGTTCATTTAACCATATGGATTTAAATTGGAAAGTGTTTTGTTTTTTTTTTAAAATCTGTTTCTGAGGTATAATTCTGGCTTTGCCACATAAAATACATCTGGGGAGGGTTTGCAAATAAATATCTTTGGACTTTTATGACAGGATCCTCCTAAACTTACAACAAAAATCCCTGGCCTATTACTTTCGTTAGTGGTGTATTTTTAATGATGCATAAACCTGAATGTAAAAGTCCTATTTTATTTGTCTAAGATTTGGGGGAAAGTGACCAGAAAGGAAGACCACTAAGCCTTCATACAAAAAACTTTCCTTCATGCAAATATTAAGCCAATTTAGAAATTGGAGAACCATATAGAAAGTTCAGGGCAAAAGCAACCAAGAGTTCTTGATGAGGATCCAGAAGTCATCTCTCTCCACTGACTTATCTAGAACCTTGCTGCTCACACTGTGGTTCAGGGCCCCGCTGCGTCAGTATCACCCAGGAGCCTGCGAGAAATGCAGAATGTGAGGACCGAGCCCAGATCTACTGAATTAAAATCTGTATTTCAATAAGACACACTCTCCCCCAAAGGATTTGTGTGCACATTAGAGTGTGAGAAGAAGCAGTGAACTAGAAACCATCAACTGAATACTTCATGATCCCAGGAATACTGTCCACGCTGTTCACTGTGGCTTCTCCAGTACCGAAGACAATACCTGGCCCACATGGACACTCAATAACTTTTTGCTGAATAAATCCATATGTGAAGGATTTCTTTATAGTATTTTCTACTTTGCACTGTAATTGTACGTACAAAATTCTTATTTCTGCACAAAACTGCAAGTTCCTTCAGGGTACAGAGGCTCTTATTCATTTCTGAATCTGCTGTATGCCTCCCAGCGTCTGCACATACCACTCAATAAATATTTTATCAATTATAACTTTCAGATATTCTATATAGGAATATATTATTACTGTTAGATATTAGCTGTTGCTTTAATGTGAAAACTTGGAACAAATAAGTTAAAATCAACGTATAATTCCTGAAATCACCCAGGGGTTACATACATATATTTGGTTTTAAATATAGTACGCAGAATTTACCCAAGGAATCAAAATAATAATGGGAAACATTATATAGGGCCAAGTCCTGACTGCGTGGTACCAGAGACCAGGGATGGCGTGGATGACTGAAATCCAACATTGATTCCAAAACCTTGTGTTAGTCAATAGCCTCAAAGTCTTTGCGCATAAAATCTTATACTGAAGCTGCTGTAAGTTTCAGAAAAGTCATTTTTTAGTGTAGTTTTATTTTCTTTCTCAAAATAATGAAATATTCACAGTCATAAATGTTGCTGATTCTCTCAGTCCATATTATACAGGATACTAAAGTAAGGACCACCTCCTTCCCCAATAAAGAACTGCCTTTTTTTCTTTTTAATTAAAAAATTAGATTGTCCTTTAATACATTTTTTTCTTCTTCAGGAAAGCCAGAGTTTAAAGTTAAACCATCAGATATGTCTGACCCCATATATATTATATATACACACATATATATAGTCATATGGAATATCCTGTATACATATATGCGCGCGCACACACACACACACACACATACTGTCATGTTGTTGTTTTCCCAGGAGTATGGTTGACAATGTTGACAGCAGAGTGTGTAATTAGTTCTCATTGTTCCCCTGACAGCTATAGTCCCATACAAGACCCTTTTCTTTTTATGTTGTAAATGCTATGGAAAAAATACACTAATAACAAGCATTTAATTATGGGTCCAGCAACCACAGTGGGAACATTTCCAAAAGAGACTGGAACCTCTGGGACAGCTAACACATATATTTGGGGGGGGGGATGTTCTTCAATTACAGGAATGCTCAAAATATTGACGACAGGCCTATGATAGAAACATTTTTAAAATTTTCCCCCAAGATTTTATGGATAATAAAAGTATGTGTACAAGGTCACATCAACACTAAAACCAAGGGTACTATCATATCTGTATTAAAATGTTAATAAGGGTAAAGGCACTGCTTATTAATGCTGGAAATACTCCTCAGAACAGCTTTATGCTTTGATACTATCAATGAACAGTAGTACAAAGATTCCGCTTTTACTTTGCTTTGCACAGACTTAAAAAAAAAACAGTACTTGTGATATCGAATATCTGGGTGCTACATTCCTTGAGGCTTACTTTAATTTGTTTTATACAGTATTTAAAATAAAGCATTCCCGAGGTGCTGTCATGGCGGACACCAGATCTGTCACCAAGGCCCTTGCTCGCCTGATTAATTAGTAATTGGGAGACACATTTTGGCAGCTTTCATTTCCCTATTATTTTCTCTAGTTTGACACAAAACCCTGTCAGAAGCACCACTATTTGAACTGTACCCCTCTTAGTGCTGGGTCACTACTTTTTAATAAATGGAGCCCCTAACAGAAAACTACCAAAATAGGCATAAAAGTTTATTGAGGCAGTAACAGTAAACAAATATATGAAGAAAACACTGAATGCCACAGTATCCAAAGCATTAATGGTCTGTCTGAACCCAGGGGTTACTAGCGAGATTGCAGAGTGGAGGCTAAAAGAAAAGGCCTTTCATCTGTCTTTAATAAAACATACATATATTTATATATTAGCTTTATTAAGCTGAACACTTTGGTGCAGCAGAACCATACATCTGAGCCTCCTCCATTAGCCCAGCCCAATGAATAAATTTATTGGGAGGCAAATACTTAGAGTGACTACAGGGATACGAACCCACCCAGAAGTCACGAAAGCTTCATCTGAAACAAAGAAAGAAACTTTTTTTTTTTTAATTTTTTTTAATAAAAGGTAAGGTGAGGAACTTAAAATTGAAGCTAAAAAGGCTGCCACTTTGGAGAACTACAAATAACTACAGAATCAGTTTCAGGTTCTCCATCTCAAAGTGTCAGTCACTTCAAAAAAGCATCCTGCTACGATGGTGGCTCAGGACACTTGTGTGCCGGGGCAGTGGCCACGCTGGGAGGGTTAGGGGTCACGGCTTCCACATTCCAACATCTGTCTGTATTTTTTCTTGCCCTGAAACAATAGAAGGGGAACTAGGCCCATTTGCTCCCACTTTGTTTAACCTAATTGTTAAATACAAAGAATCATTTCCCTATATTTAAAATTATTTTTCCTTTCTTCCCATTCCCATTTGTCTCCATAAAATGAAATATTATAAAAACTCAACCAGGAGGTTAAGTCCTGCACACACTGTTAAAGTTCAGTAAATGTGAAAAAGTCATATATCCCACCGGGGTCTACAGAACATGAAACACCAAGTAGCATATCCGCCACCGTCAAAATCTAGATAACAATTTGCACTATAATTATCCAACCAAAATAAGCCATGGCTTGATTTTCTTCCAACCACAAAACTGCATTTTTTAATGAGAAAATGCTTTCATTTACCTTTATAATACGTATTTTCAAAGTAAGAGGCAAGAGCTAATTGTTAACTATAGTTTTTACATATATCAGTAAGTCACTAATGAAACTTAAAATGGACACTTGGACAGCTCAGAATCAGCAAGAAAAAAAAGTATTTGTTATGTTAGTTCATTTAAAAGAGAAGGTCACTTTGAACACTCAGTTATTCACGTCTTCTCCAGGCAGTCAAAGGAAAATGGATGATGGATATCAGAGGAAAGCTATTCGGTACAAAAGATGTCAACTCATACATGGACTTTAATAAGAAGTCCATGAGATATATATTCATTCTTAAAATGTGTATTTTATTTATTGTTTTTACACTGTGCCTACACCCACCAAAAATCCTCCCTCTCGTGAACAGGAGCAATCTGTGACATAGTGGCACCCAAGCTGTGCCCAGTTCAATCGGCCAGACTGAGCCAGGCTCCTGTGAAACCAATCTTAAGGAAGTTCAGTTTTACTGCAGGACGTGGGAATAACGCGCCCAGGCACCATCAAACAGATGCAGTAGCAAGACGCGTAGCATACATTTTGGGTAACGTTTACTAGGCCACATGTTCTTCCAAAAGTATCCAAAAATACAAAACAAGGTGGAAAATATAGCAGACTCAGTTGATATACTCTTATAAATTGTAATAACAGAGATGAATTTACTTCCAAAATAATTTTTATAAAAATGCACAAGAATGGTTTAGCAGTGAGATAGTGAGAGCCTGTATTTCAGAGACAAAAAGGCTCTGCGTTCATATGATGCATCTTAAAGCTCCCCAAATGCTTCATTTTTAGAGGTACCTACATTTTTATCAATACCTCTCACTGAAGAAAGATTCCTGATACTGCTGAGCAATTTGGGGGGGGGGGATCAACCAACAAATAGAAAGGACCACTTGGTACAGTCAGAAAAAGGAAATCAGGATCTGGGGGTGGGAGGTCAGAATATGGGCTATTAATACATTACTTTGAAATTAACAATGTTATAAACTTCAAGAGAAAATTACACATGTACACATGGTACAGCCCAAAATTTCACATTAAAATAGAATATGCCCGAGTTTAAAATATATTCTTGCTAAGTTAAAGCATCTTCTTTCTACCAACCAAATACAAGCAGACAGCATTCTAATGAGCGCACCAATACTTCAAGGGAGAGCTTTCGATGTGAGCCTGACGGAATGATTATGAAGGGGTTTGGGCCTCTCCTAGCGCCCGTATTTATTTCCGGGCCATTTTCATGAAAGAAATAAAATCGGTCTTAAAACAAGATGGCTGCTTCTAGGGGAAAAAAGAAAACGCTGATTTCGCCGAAAGCCAAAAACCTAGCTTTTCTAAATTGGGAAACGACGACTTAGTCATATTTTCTAATCTCCGAGTATGCATTCACGCACTCCCACAAAGAAACCTATGGGTTACACTGCGCAGTTATTTAAAATTATTAACAGCGAAGCAAATTTTTGAAAAGGTCTAATCTCTGTGTGCTAATAACGTGATTGTCCAACCATGTCCACGAGATATCACATGGCCAAGATTCCCCCCGATGCTTCACATCGGAGTCCCGATCATCAGTCATGGAAATCAGGTCACCTGATAAGTGACAACAGGAATAATATCGACATCTTATATCTCTGAAAGAATCCCGTCAAAAATGCCCGGTGACATCCTGTTACAAACACATCAACTGTACATATTTGGCTTTTTAAACACCCAGGAACTTAACTGTTAGACAGTCTCTCCTTGAACTGCACCTTGCTGACCTTCCCTGAAGCAAATGGCAGATTAAGTCTATGACATATACATACAATTTAAAAACGTTTCCCACATTTTGAAATAATGTTTAAACAGGTTTTTTTTTAAATCACTCAAAACTATTTTTATTTCTCATTTGAGTGGAAAATAAGACCTGACAGTAACATTTCCTTCAAGCTGTCAACTGTCAATTGTATGAAGGATGTTTCTGAAGATGACAAAGGTTTATTTTTCCTTATTGAAAATGATAGAATCCTACCTGAATGAAAGCTGAGCTAACCATCACTGTGGTAGACTGCTGTCTCTCAGAAACTAGGTAACTTTCACTAGAAGTTTTCACTATTTTAAAATAATGTTTTTATTGAAATCGATGGCTCGTTGTTAGAAAACAATATTCAAAAGCCTCAAAAATCAAAAGTTTGCATCCACACACATTTCAGAAAGTAGTGTGGAGATATCAGTAATTACAATAAATCCTTCAAAGTGCATTAAGGAGTATAAATGACTAAAAACACTAAGATATAAGCAACTTTTTAAAATTTATAGTGAAAGCTATGCATAATAGTAGTGGTATAGGAAAACTTGAATTATTACTTTTTAATTTTAAACTAAGTGCTTCCGTGTCACTTGTGCTGCCTTGGTTATGACTGACTTAATTTTGGAAACATAAATGCGGACAAACTTAAGAGGAAACAGATCGGGTAGTGAGGACGATCCCATTCAGGTACACTGGAAGTTCAAATTAATCACAAGAAACTTTCCTACCAAACAGCTCAGGACATAGCTCGAGAAGCAGACAAAAACATAAACTTAATAATATAAATCAGACCCTTAAAAGAAACGTTAACTTACTGATGTTTAGCTAAGACCACTATTCTAAGACACATTACTAAAAGTCAACATTAATACCTCATTTCTTATACTCCTCTTTGAGGTTTTTAAACCTGAATCTGAAGGTGTGATCCGTCACAAATGATCAAAAGGCAATTTTTTCTCAGTTTGGAAGACTGATCCCGACCGAGTATCCACTGTGAGTGGCCAGGGCCTTCCTTAGCGTGCTTAGGGACATACAGGCTCACTTTTCAACACGGACATTCTAATCAGAGCTGCTATTTTAATAGTTTGCACACTGTTTCTAAAAAGAAAGTTGATAATATATAATCAGTCAACATAGATTGATTCATTACTTAAAATATCATGGCTTTTTAAATCGTCATTGCTATGCTGGAAGTCACTCAAAACAAACACAAAAATGAAGGTTCAGTGGCTCAATGATTTATATTGTGTGGGGGTAGGGGCAGGATACTAAAGCAATAGACCAAATGCTACCCTACATAAAATGCCGTTCTTAACATTTTATGTTTTGTTCATTTCATATTTTAATGTTTACTCTTTCTCAAAGGTACATTCTTGTGCTACATACTTCTCCCAGGCTTGCAGAGATCAGGACTCCTGAAGGACTAATTGTATTCATTCATTTTCTTGGCCCAGCATGAAGCTGGTAGCTTGCTTGGTACATAGCAACAGGGGAGAAAAGGAGGCGTTCATCTTTATCTCTCCCCATCCAACAGGAAATCAGGCCAGTGGACAGAATGCAATGAAATCCCTGTTCAGAAGGCATCTTGCAGGATTAAATGGCAAGAAATTCACAAGCTTAATTTGCCCCCAAATAACCGTGCTCCTTCCCAACCTGATCCTTCACGTTCAAAGGTGGAAGTCTCTAATGCCATCGATTATCAGCCAGGAGACACATGGCAAGAAGATATTCGTTCAGTGAACCAATGGTTTAGATAATACCACTAAAATCAACTAACAGGGGGCAATAAACTACTGAAGGCGCCCTCTGATTCTTTTAATAATATGGAGTTTGTTAACCTTGGTCTCACACTGGAAATGCGCAATTAGACTGTACACACAAGTGTGTCCCAATTAGCACTGATGTTACAGTCACCTAAAGACAGGTGACTACTTCCGCTAGCTTATTATGAATATATAACAAAATGCATAAAATGGATGAAACATAACATCTCAGTAGCTAACTTCACTTTTCAAACTTCTACGGAAAACTGTCCAAAAGCAAGAAGCATACTTCTCTTTTATAAGTATCTAGATAAAATAGGGGACAAGAAGGAAGATTTGCTTCAGGTCTCCTAAACGGGTAAGGGTAAAAACATGAGATATAAATCTCCATCATACGGCTTTATTTTTATCCTGGTGTTTATATAAATTCTGATATAAATAAATACCAAAATAATAAAACCTCATTACATCTACTAAACTGATATATTACATGGAGGCTCAGAGTTAGTAAAGTTAAGAGATTCTAAGTAATGCCTTTTACTTGAAGATCTTTTTTATATTTCTAACATATAACAATATTATTTAAAACACTGAAAATTCCAAAACAAAGTTAATCCTTTACAAGTCTGATAATAAAAGTTATTCAAAACCAAAATCAACTTTCCACCTTTCCTCAAAACAAATTCTTAGAGTTAAACCAAACTGATTCCATTTCTTTGTCAGTGGGAAAGGCACCGTGCTGGCATACTGGTATACGTATATTAAAACACTGACGGGTCAGGTTTTAAAAAGTAAAACAAGAGAATTTTGAAAGAGGAAAAATACCCAGGGATTATTATTAGGAAAAGTTACTTCTCTCTACGTAGCCATATACATTTGACCTACACAGCTAGAAGATTTGGGAGTGTTGACCCAGAATTCACATCACTTTCACAACTTCAAGATTACATGGTAACAAAACTAAATGTTGTCAGTTACCTGCTACACTCACATTAAATATTTAATTTACAAGTCCCTACAAGAATTGAAAAAGCCCAAAGAAAACATATGATTAGGTTAAATTTTAGTAAATCCCGGATGACTTATAGAGGTATGTTTCCTTGTGAGAGAACAACATGTTAAACGTGTGACGCTCAGACCTCAGCAGAAGTGAGGCACTATGCAAGAAGAACCAGTATTCTCAAAGTCTGCTGGTTGTATCTGCCACTATTCCATCCATTCACGCCAACCAGGAGAAGACATCTTTAATTATCCTAGCATCATTTTGGCAACTGGTCGAAAGAATCTAAGAACTTTTCAATATATACAGAGTATTTAAAATAACAATCTCACTGGAAGCAACAAACTGTTTATAGCATGCTTCATTCAAATTAAGTGGGATGTTCTTAATATTGAGTCATTTGCATCTTTATAAGAGTAGCTACTAAGGGAGAAGTAAATAAAGTTTTATTACTAAAAGTCTTCTTTAAAGTCATTTAGAAGCTTTTTACATTCTTAACGAAATCAAGGACAAAGAGTTACATTCTCCTTGATTTGGATTTTCATTACTCCAAGTTACTTAGTAACAAGCCAGTTCAGAATTCAGCATAACATTAACAGGATCATTCTATTACTCTCACTACTTAGGTGAAACTCATACTTACAGTTTTTCAAATTTTTAAAATATGAAAGATGCATTTAGGCAAATGTTATCATATACTTCTATTCAGACTGATAGTTTTCAGTTGCTGCTTCAGAAATTTGTGCCAATTCAACACATGAAATTAGTTTGGCCCACCGCCCAATAAATTCTGGCAACTAAAAAGTTATCAGCATTTGAAAATTGAGCATCCACTTCCCAGAAGTGAATACCTGAGAAGATAGATTCTAACACTAAAACTATCTGACAGCAAATAAGTTTAATTTTTTTTTTCTATGAACCTAAATCAATGGATGCTTATGGTATCAACGGAGTCAGTAATGAAACCCAATGTAGCGAATAAACTCCTATGACTACACAAGTTACAATATAAAGAATTTAAACACTGTGATCAAGATGTAATACTTAATTCTAATTTTATCTAAACATAAATTTAAATTGAAGTTCATTCCTGTAAGCTAAAATATATTTACTTCACTTGCACAGTATCATAAGCAGCTTATGTGTCCACTAAACTTTAAGTCTTTAAGAGAAAAATTTTAAAAATCAATTTAAGTGGCAATTAAAGTTTTCTACTCCCCCCCCCAAAAAAAAGACTGAAGTCTTTTGATTATATTATTAGTCTGGCAAAATCTTAAAAGATAGGATTTATGTAAAACCAATAGGCATGGTTAGAGTACCTTTGTGATGATAACATATATGAAGAGGAAATGTAAAACACTGAATTCATAAAAGCTAGTTAACCGGTGCAAACTTTCTAAAATACTTCTTCACTATCTTTTGTGATAAACCGTAGTTTACTTCTGAATTACTTATTTTGCATTTGGCTCCTTTTAAACTACATCCCAGCTGACTTTTCTTAATGCATCTAAAAAACACCATCTTATTTAACATTTCAGAGATAAACCTGCCACCCAGATTTATAAAGTGACATTATTTTTAAAGTAAGTTTTAGTGTAATAACATAGGAAGGTAAATAAATCCATAAACCCCTAAGAATACTAAAGTTAGTGCAGGATCTCTTGGGAAGGGAGACCCATCATTCTTTCTTCTGAACCTTATCAAACTGATAATGATGAAATACAAAAGTACTTCCACAAATCTCAAATTAGAACACTGACTTGAGGATAGATACTCTTGGACTTTAAAAATTCTACAGATTTAACTCCGTCTGAGCTGGTTCAAAGGTACCCTGGCACCTGAGCAGAAGAGTTTTCTGCAGGCAGGGCATACCTATCAAAAACATGACCTGTGACCAAAAATCAAGGTGCTAATCTTAAACCAAACAACAGTATCCAAAGCATAAAACAGAGATAACCTGTGATAAAATATCCTCCCGCTAACTCAGACGAGCTGGGCAGGTTAAGAAGGAGGGGCAGAGTGGGGGTATGGCTGATTCTTTCTGTTTTACCCCAGGTGACCGGAACACGCAAGTATCCAAATAAATTAATGAGGAAAAGATCACACTGTGAAGTTTGGAATGGGAAAGAAAAGACGACCAGGAGCAACATGTCCCAAATTCAACTCACCAATGTCACTGTTATTTCATTTAATAAGGCGCTCAAGTTTAAAAATACAGATTCCTCCCTTTTAGATGCTGTCTAATAAAGCCCAAAAGGAAATAAAATCAACCAGCATAATGAGGCTTGCTTTTCACACCATCACAACTGGAAAGCCTGCTCTATTTGTCTTGTCAGCTTTAATAAAAGGCATTTCCTCTGGCAGGATGGCTTCTTTTTCTCTTTTCCTAATAGTGGTAAGTGGCATGTCAAAGAAGAAATAGCTTCCCATCCCACCACCCACCTCCACAAGACTTTTTTTTTTTTTTTTTTTTAAACCAGGCTTTCTGGGATGTCTCCCATCCTGCCAGGCGAGCAATCAGGGCCTGGGCTACCTGGGTGCGACTATCTTTCCTGGGGGAGCAGGGCGGGGGGAATTCTTTCTCCCTTCCGAATCCGGTGGACCGCTAGTGGGGAGATCTGCCCATCTGCACCTGAGCTGACGTTACTTCAAGTGGGGAATCCCTCCCGTGCCTGCCTGAGAGCGCGAGGCGAGAGGGCCGCGGCGAGGTCCACCGGGGGACCGGGGGCGTTGGAAGCGCCCTCCAGACTCCTCTCCCCCGGCGAGCTGGGCGCGCAGCAACCATGAACTCTCCCCTCGGAATCCCGCCACTCTCCTGCCAACTTCCACTCCAGCCCGGGGGAAAAGCTGAGATTTGGGGTATAATCGATGCTATTTCCCTCCTGGGCGGGCACCGAGGCCAGCCCACAGCTGGAAGCTGGCCTGGGTCCCAGAGAGGCAGAGCAATTTGGACCCGGGGAGCGGGGGGCAGGCTGCTGCCCAGAGGCCTGGGAGAAAGTAGGGCTCGGAGTGGAGCTGTTCCGCATCGGGAGGGGTCCGCCCGGCATTCTGGACAACACCCGCCCCAACCCCACATTCGGTGTCCGCGAACAGGGGGCGTCCGCTGGTGGCCGCGGTCCAGCAGCCTCGCTCGGGCGGCCCCCGCGCCCACCTCCAGCCTCCCGCGTGCAGGGCGGGCTTCGGAGACCGCAGCAAAGGGTCCCGGGGAACCCAGCTCGCTCCTCCGGCTGCACACCGCCGGGCCGCGCGCGGGCGCAGGGCTCCCTCGCCCCTGCTCCGCCAACTCCAGCAGCTCGCTCTGCACGTATGATGTAACCCTGCATGAGATCAAACTTTCTGGCACCTTGAGCCCACCCAGGGGTGGAGGAGGTGGGAGAATCTTCTCCACTGCCAAGTGCGCCGGGACCAGACTGACCCAGGGGCCAGATAATTTCCTTGCAGTTAAAGAGGAAAATAACCGAAAGCTTCCGCTTCCCAGCCCCCCGCACTTCCCCCCAGCCCGCGCGCTCTTTGAGCGCACCGAGAAAAGAAAAGGAAAAAATTTTTTAAAAAAAAAACAAAAAACTTTGGAGATGTTTGGCGGGTTTCCCTGCCATCCCTGCGCACCCACGCTCGAGGCTGGAGCTCCCGGCGGCGCGCGCCCGAGGCTGCCGGTGCCCAAGCCCTGCGCGGGTATCGGGATGCTGGCCACCCCGCCCCGGCGGGTAAGCTGGGAAAAGCCTCGACTACCCGGCTCCAGCCTTTCCCGAGTCTCCTCGCTCTCTGCAGAGGCGGCCGGGCGGGTTAGACCCGGGGACTCCCGTGGGCGCCCGGCCTCTCCTCGGTGGCTTAACAAAGGGCGGCGCGACCGGAGCGCTTCCCGCCGGCGCCTGGAAAGCCGTCAGCGCCGGACGACGTGGGCTCCGAGGGTGCGCGCTGCCCGCGGCCGCTGCGCGCTGACCCCCCGCGGCCGCCGCGGCTCCTTCCGCCGGACTCCGAGGCCCGGGAAGCCCCGACTCTTGGCCCCCCGTTGCCTTACCTAGGGTTGCTGCTGTTCCAGTAGACGGCGTAGCGGTCAGCGACGGCCTTGGAGCCCGGGTCCTGGCTGAACACACACATCCAGAGCACCAGAAACATCAGCGTCAACATCTCCACGTGCAACATCACGCCTGGCCAGCGGCGGAGCCCCGGACGCGCCACTCCGGGGAGAGACCGGGGATCGGTGGAGAAGGGAGGGAAGGAGCGAGCGCGAGCGGGAGCGCAGGAGCCGAATAAATATGAATAAATAAGAATGAAGAGGGGAATGAGAAAAGAAAAAAAAAAAAGGCGCACCACACGCTGAGGAGGGCGAGAGGAAAAGAGGCAGCGGGGTGGAGGGGCTACAGACAAACTCGCACCCCCCACCGGAGGGGTCGGAGGGAAAAAAGAAATCACAAGATGGAGAGAAGCATGCGAGCGGGCGGCGGCCGGCCGGTCACCCCGGGAGCGGGAGGTGCGCGCCGGGCCGAGCGGCGGCAGCGCGGGTCGGGGCGGGCGGCGGCGCGCGCTGCACAGTCACCGGGAGCTGCGCGCCGCGGCCGCGGGGAGACATACACCGGCCCGCCGGGCTCGGCTCAGCGTCGGCGCCGCGGGCCGCACGGGTCGCCGCCGCCCAGGGCTCGCGCGCCGCGCTCTGCTCCGCTCCAAGTTACTTTGGCGGCCGGTGGGAAACTGCAGGAGGAGGGCTCCGTGCGGGGGGGGGGGGGCCTTCGCGCTGGTGGCCGCCTCGGTGCCTCAACTGGGCAACCCCTGGAAATCTCGGAGGAGTCGTAGGTGTTGCGGATTCGGGGCGGTGCGCCGGGAAGGGTGGGGATCCGGAGCCGCAGACCCAGCCCCGCCGGCGTCCTGGAACTGGTGAAGCGGCAACTCAGCTGGCGAGGAGCGGGTCTCGCCTCGCAAACCTCAGAAAGAAAAAGTTTGGCTCTCGGTGTCCTCCAGCAGGTCCGCGGCGGAGTCGGGCGGCGGCGGGAGACGGCACCGCAGGCGCCGGCCTCGGGGATCTCTCGCGCGTGCAGTCCTCGGCCGGGCGTGGGTGTACCCGAGTGAAAGGAGATGAAGAGCGGAGGTTACCAACCAGCCGGAGAGGAGGAGCTGGGATGCCCGAACCGGCAGGGCGACGCCAACCCAGCGGCTCGGCTGCAGCGCGGGAGGGGAAACAATCACTTTCAAATGAATCCCTCCAACTCCTGGATGAGCTGAGGTCAGTCTCCGATTGCCTTCCGGGAGCAAGAGCGAGCCCCCAGACGCAGTGCCAAGAGCCAGTGAGCTCTCAGAAGTGTCCCTGCGACTCCGACGGGTTCGGCCCCAAGCCCAGCAACTTGTAGAGACGCATCAATCAGTTTGAAATGGGGGGCGGGGGGGCGCGCACGAGAGAGCGGCACCTCCCCGATGACTACATCAGAAAACCTTTCCGATCCTCCCGCAGCTGCTCCCCTTTCCCTCCTTGGGCACAACAGCAACGAGAGGTGAACACCAACCACCGAATCCTAAGACCCCGAGCAGGCGGGAAAATAAACTTGAGAGCAGCAGCAGCAGCAGCCGCCCGGGAGGGATGGAAACGACTGGCGAGAAGTGGAAAGGGGTAAAAGTCAGTTTTGCAAAAGAGAAAAAAAAAAAAAAAAAAGGGAAAAAATGCTTTATGGGAAAAATCTCCTCGGGCACGCCCCCTCGTTAATGACCTGCGTGTAGAGCAGGCAGCCCGGGAGACCCAGCGCCGCAGGAGAGCGCGAGGCAGCACGCGTGGACGTGGACGTGGGCGGCGCGGGGGGGTCGGGCGTGGAGCGCGGGGCGCGGGGCGCGGGGCGGGCGGGCGGCGCGGGCGCGGGCGTGAGCTCTGCACCGAGCCGGGGAGGCGCCGCCAGCCAGCGCGCTGCGGCCGCGGCCCGGGTCATGTGGGCGCACCCCCCCCCTTGCAGTTTACTTGGGAAGGTGGGTGCCTGGAGCAGCCAGTCAAGGAACGGCCTGCTGTTTGCTTACAGATCGAGGTGGCTCTTTTTTCCTCTCTCTTTACGCCAACCGGATTGGTGGCTCCACGAGAAAGAGGCGTTTTCCTAATCCCCTCCCTTCCTCGCGCCTCCTACCCCCTCCCCGGCCCCACCTTCCTTCTGACTAATTGAATTACTGGGAGTGCCGAGCGCGCTCTCCGCCGCCCGTGGCAGCAGCCGCGCGTAACCCTTTGGATGCTGAATCCCGTGCGGGCTGAGGAATGATTGGACATATTTTTTACCGGAGAGTGGGGCGTTTTAATTACAAAGGAACGGGTTCCCACCCGGTAGCCGGAGAGCCGAAACCTGCCTCCCGGGCCCCGCAGGTGTCTTGGAGCCCCAGCCGACCGGCGGCGGAAAGCCTCGGCGTTCCTGCAAATCTCCGCCCCGCTCTTCGCAGCGAGCGATTGCCCGCGCTGGGTTCTCCGGCCAGCTGAGCCTCTCCTCTGTGCCTTTCAATTCCCCGCTTCCTACAGGTTCATGAGCAGGAAGCAAGACTTTCCTTTAAAGTGGTGCTCGGAAAACACTTTTTTTTTTTAATCAAGAAAATCACAGCATCTGTAGAGTGATTGCCATTCAGTGCGAACCTTCAGCAGGGAGGAACTGAATGCTGCAGGGGAGCCCGTCAGAAACACGTTACGCACTTTACATTTCAACCCCGAGGTTGGTTCGCTGCCCCCCCCCCCCCCCAAAGAATGCATTCTTTGAACAAACTCGGCACGGGGAGCAACCTGTGTCGGGGAACAAGTTCCCTTATTATTGCAAAAGGCCTTGCGTTCCCGGACTTTCAGAGCAGGTTGCAGCACCTCGGCCCCCCGGCGAGGCGGCCCGGGGCGCGCGGCCCTGTTCTCCGGCGCCGGGGAGGCCACAGCCGGGGGCCAGGAGCCGGGAGCCGGGAGCCGGGAGCCGGGGGCCGGGGGCCGGGAGCCGGGAGCCGGGAGCCGGGAGCCGGGAGCCGGGAGCCGGGCGCAGCTGGGCGGCGAACCCTGGGGACGGGCCCTCGCGGGGCTGCGCGGGCTCGGCCGCGTGGTATTATCCTCTCTTGCTCTCTAGGGAGCTTCCTGCCTCAGTGGGAAAAGGCTCATCCCAAGAAAGAGAGCAGTTTAGATTTGCTCCCAAACTTACCTGTTCTCCCCTTCACTTATTAGCCCAATATAATCAAATACCACGTTGTCTGTCCTGCGCTTTGCAGTCCTGGAGCTCGGCTTTCCAAGCGCTTCGGAGCTGTTTGGAAGCGTCCAGACGCCCTCCAGTGGTGGGCCTGCAGTCCGCACCCAGCGCGGGCATCGCCCGCACCTCAGCCCGATTGAGTTTGATGGAGAATCTGGAATCATGATCATGATCAATACGGACTTTAGGGAAAACGAACAGTTCACACCGGCATGGAACTACCTGGATGTTATGGGCCCTTGCCTGAAAGTTGAGTAGTTTCTCAACTGCAGAATTTTTTCCCACCTGAAGAGATCCTGAAATTGTCCTAGGAAAGGAACTCTTCTGTTTATGACTAGATATAAATTGCAATCTATGTAGCCTCCAGGACAGATCACCCAAACCAACCAACCACCTTCCTAATAATTAAAAAAAAAAAGTAAGTTCAGAATATTAACACAAATGCTTCAGTATATTTCACAAAATTCCAACAATGAGAAAGAAGTGGGAAAATTTAACCTAGAGAATAAAGGATTATCTTTTTTTAAATCAAATTTTCATTTAAAAAGTTATTTACTTTTCCCTCTTGGTCTTTAATCTTGCTGATGGTCAAGTTCTTTGCCTATTGGGGCCATGTTTGTTTTTTCTGTTGCAGGAAGAATGCATCTGTTTCTTCCCTTGGTCTTCCTGATAGTAGCTCTAATAGGTGCTCATCTGACTGAAGCAGTTTTGCAGGAAATACTCTGGACCCTTTTAAGGGACATCTGTATCTCTTGGAAGAAGAGAATGCACAACTTCTGTCTTGGGGAAAATGCTGATCATCAGAGTCTTTTTAGTCAGGGAAATATCAAGTGTCAGGGAGTTAGCAAGCTGGCTTCCTGTGGCTTCAAAACCGAAAGGAGTATGGGGGGAAAAAAGAATTTATATCCACTTATTTCCTATCTGAAAACACATACTGTAACCAAAATTGATATGTGAAAAATCAACATATCAAAAGAATATGGGTGTTTTATTATTTTAAATGTCTCTAATTTGTTTAAAGTCTGGAGAGAGCCATTTTAAACAAAACAAAAAAATTTACACATTATAGCCTTCCTTAAAATGTTTCAAGAATTTAGAATAAAAGATATTCCTTAAAAAGAGTCAAGGAGCTGGAATAAAAGCAACTGTTAAGAATACAAATGCCTGTGTGAAATAACTCATAAACCTAATTCAAGTGCTTCCTTCTGGGATTATATACCTACGTAACTACTGCTGTTAGAGTAACTAAGCAGCAATTGCTAGAACAGCGATTTTCAGTCTTTTTCATCTCATGGCACACATAAACTAATTACTAAAATTCTGCAGCACACCAAAAAATATATTTTTTGCTAATCTGACCAAAAAAAGGTATAATTTTGATTCATTCTCACTGTTGCGTTGGCTGTTGTCATTTATTTGTTTGACAATCTAAGGGGAAAGAGGCGAGTGTCCCTGACTAAATAGTCAGGTATTGCATGTTTTAAAATGCTTGGGCACAGGGCCTCACTGGTTGAAAACTGATGTGATGGATACATGCATGGATAGAGTTTGAAGAGATGTATTAGTAACTATGCACTAATTGCTCATAATGTGACTTACATTCAAGTCACATTATTCAAGTCATTTAATGTATACAAATAGGTATTATATAAAATAATTATATTATGATTAGCCCAGGGTCACAGAGGCAATGACTTTCAAGGTAGCCATTAAAGGATAAGTTGTGTTTCTCCCAGTATAAGAGGAGATTCAGGTATAACAGAAAGAAAACAGCAAGGAGCTAGAAACATGAAAAATAAAAGTGCAGGGAGGATTTGAAGACTTTGAGATGGAAACAGGTTGGAGGGAGTTGAGACCTGAAAAGTTGAGAATGGACTGAAAAAGTTGAGACCTGAAAAGTTGAGAAGGGGCTTGGCTGCTTTCTAAAAAGGTTTGTATTTAAAGCTACAGGCAACCAAGTGCACCACCGGTGGTTTTAAAACAAATGACATTGAAGCAACAATCGTTATGCCTCAAATTAAAATACAAACAGGGATTTATTTATTTATTTTTATTTTTTGGCCTTGCACTATCTAGATGTATGTTCTAATCTTGGCTATGAATTAGAATCACCTAGGGAGCTTTTTAAAAAAGAACAATGCCAGGGCCCCACTCTCTGTTTTAGTTGGTTAGGGGAGGGGAACTGAGAGCTGTAATTTTTAAAATTTTCCCAGGGAATTCTAATGAGCATAGAGGATTGAGAATCACTGATCCAGGTAATTTATTTTTTACCTTAACTACGTCAATATTTTAAGCAAAAAAGTAAGCCCTGTACTTATTTGTCTGGAGAAGTGTTCCAGCTAACCATCAAGGCAGGAATGCTGATACTTTAGAGAGCTGAATTTTATGATCCTCTGTATTAAAATGAAGTGATACTTTAAAAATAATTCTCACGTGGCACAAAATAGAATGTCATCTCCAAGATGTGGTTTCAGGGATAAAGCTTAATTTTAAACATGGGTTAGCCCTGGCCCATGTGGTTCAGTGGTCAGAGCGTCAGCCTGCCTACCAAAGGGTTTCTGGTTTGGTTCCCAGCCCCGATGTTTCTCCCTCTCCCTCTCTCTCTCCCTCCTTCCCATCCACTCTCTCTCAAAAAAATCAATGGAGAAAATATCCTCAGTAAAGGATTAACCAAAAAAAACATTTCTAATAAGATAAATATGAGTTAATCTTTCTGCGGAGGGGACTAGCCCCCGCCCCCCCCCCCTTTTAAAGCATTAGCTGCCATCAGGTGGAATTGGGTTAAGTGTCCAGACAAGTAGGTGTAATAAGCTGGCGAGTCAAACCCCAAAGTCCACAGACAGAAATTCTTATTTAGCATGGAAGTTAAATGAAAACCGATAATAAAGAGATAATAAAGGAAATAAACTCAGGAGCAAAGATTAAAGAAATAATAATTAGTCACAAAACCATGTAACAGGTGATTAACATAACGGTGTTCAAGCTGACCCTGCTCTCTGTCTTTCTAGAACATTAAGAATTCATTCCAAAGCCCCAAGAAACCCAAGTTCAATCACCAACCTGTCACCCCACTTTCCTGCCCGCAGACTGAAGTTATTCAAGGACGTTCTCTCCTCTGTTCATTCATCTTTAACAGGTTTCTCAGAATCTTTAGAACTAGCTCTTTGCTAGCTTTTCTCTCCTCAGAGACCTTAGGAAACGCTCCTTTTCTATTTCTGATCTAGCCGTCCCTTCTGTGAACAACCGGAGAGAGAGACAGAGACAGACAGAGACAGAGAGAGAGAGTGAGACAGAGAGACAGAGACAGAGACAGAGGGAGAAAGAAACCCTCTACTAAACAGAGTCCAAGGACTTTAATCTCATGACCTTCAATTTCCCTCATGAATTTTCCACTTTTCCTCATTCTCTCTTTACTTTCCCGGAATTTGTTTCATAGTGTCTATTATCTTGAATTCTGTGGCTCAGCAGAAGCAGTTTTATAAGTTGCTACAATATTCTGAAAGAGGCCTTTACATTTTTTTTAAATACTAACCGTCAATTTGTTGTTTTGCTCACTTCAAACCACAGTGTAAGTAAGGCCTATACAGCAAACTTGTTAAACATACAGAAGTCTGAGCTGTCTCTTTGATAAGCAGCTAGCACTGTTCCTAGGCACACAGGTGGACATGCGTTACGTCTCTGTGCGTTCAGATGTGTATGTGCTTACATGTAATTTGCAAAGAAGCAACCAAGAACTGGCTGGTTCAACCAGTTTCCACATCACTTCTCATTATGTCGACTTCGGGGTTGGCACCATGGAGTCATGCAACCAGTTTTCAACCATAAAACAGAAATCACATATAGTGATTTTATTCCCATAAGAAATTTTTTGTGTTGTCTTTCGCCATTTTATCATGTGTTTACTTTTTACTGTTCTGTATTTCCCCTCTTCAAATTTTTAAATAAAAATCGCCATCAAAAATTTCTTTGCATTTTATAAATCTAATCAGTCAACAACCATACTGTATACTGTCAGTAAAGTATACCGTTCTAATATGTTCTTTGTGAATTATTAAACACTACATTCCTTGCTTAAAAGAATATACATTATCATTACCACAAATATTAAAATTTTATATTTGTTTTATTATGATGGCAATCAGAGGCATCTATAGCATACCTTTATTGAAATAAAAATAAAAGTAGCCTTGTCAGAAATAAAATTAATTTGTGATTTCTTTCCAAATTCAAACAATAATTAGGATTTTTCTCCCACCAGCTCCATTTTCCATCACCCAAAAAGTATATAAGTATGTATTTTTGTATTCCTTTACTTGTTTAGAAACCCCCCAAAATCTAGAACATCTTTTATTTCATTGATGTAATTCTATTTATACACATATATAATTGTATAGAATATATATGAGCATGTAGAGAGACAGAGAAAGTGAGAGCACTTATTTTTCAATCAATTTCACCCAAGATTTTCATCAACTTCTGGGAGAATTCTATTTAAAGATGAGTAGAGGACATAGTCCTTAGTCAGTGAGCACGATTTCATGAAATAGGAAGTGCTGTTTGTAAGCAAGCCCCTTTTTTAGCTTTGGCTTCCACACCCAGATCTAAGCAAAGTAAAGTGTAGAGTTATGGCAAACTAAGAAACTCTTTCCTCAGTTATGTGCTTTTTTGTTTTTTCCTTCCAGATAAAAGGCTCCTTTAGGGGAATTTGGATCCTGGTATTTTGGAATGTGAATTTTTTTTTGTAGTCATCTAAATAAACCTAATTCTCCCCCCCACCCCTTTTCACTTGGCCACAGTAGAGATGGTCTTTTAATGTTTTAGGAAAAGTGTCCTCTTATTGCAGATTTATAGCCCTAGTCTGAGACTTCCAAATACCTTATGCCAACATTGTAAATTTTACTGTGATGCTGTAAAGTTACAGTTAAGGTATAATTTTTTAAAAGCATTTCATCTTGTAGTTTGGAATAATAGTTATAAAGCTGGTCTTTATAGAAGCCACTGTAATTTATGATCTCAAACATCAGATAATAATGCAGAGGGTTATTGGCCAAAACTTTTTTTAAATGAGAGAGATTTTACTAAACTGTCTCTTTCTAAACTCAAGTCGGGGAGGAAAGGGTGCTCCTAAAATGACTACCTTTTAATCAGAGATTACCATTCTCCATTTCCATTAGTTTACCTTTCTTTGGGGGATGGGGGGGCATGTGATATATACTAAATTAAATAGGATTTATTGATTCAGCTAGATTCTGAATTACTATGGATTAAGAGAGTTCATTTCTTAGCCTTTTTTCTTGAAATCCATCAGGATCTTTTATGTGGTCTATCTAGTATTCTGCATACTTCCAATGCTTAATAAATATTACATTACAATATTAGCATAATAATGAATCATCTTAAAGTATTAGATGGACTATTAAGTGAGATCCTCTTCAGATTGAGCCAAGACACCAAAAAGTTTTATTTTCTCTATATGCATACATACTAATTTTTAAAACACCCTTTCCATGAAATGTCCTTGCATCTGAAAGATGTCTACCTAATACAAAGTGAAGTGGTGAAGGTGTATCTTCCAGTTAGGTACTTCATTTGTTCAATTTATTTTGGAATCTGAATTCGCCATTTCAATAAGAGGAAATTTAAAATTGGGCAGACAAAAATGGAAATAGCCCCATTTGTCAAGTAAGTCCCCTTTTCCCAATGGCAATTCTAAAACTTTCCTACAAGTTTACCAGGCCAGCAGCTACAGTGTTCCTTGCCATTAAGAAGTTCCGCTTTGTCTGTGATTGGTTATGTCACACAGACCTAGACTAACAGCCACTGAAAACATGAGGATTTCCTTTAGAGTTTCAGAAACAAAAATGAGGTTAAAAAAAAAATTCAGTTAATATAACCTTATCCTAACTGGTTGCTTTGAGGGAGGTCCTAGTTTGAAACTGTCATCAAGGCAAAAAAAATAAAAGTATTTTTCTTCCAAAAGTATTGTTCAAATATTGTACATTTTATCTACTGATATGTGAATCAAATAGAATAAAAAATGATGCATCCTCTGTGGTAGATAGTAAAATGGCAAAAATTCTTCACTGTAAAAATGTACTTTGGCAGTTAGCCCCTCTCATCAGTTGATGGAGTCTGTTTTTCCACCCTTTGAATGTGAACTGACCTTGGGACTTGCTTTGGCTAACAGAATGTGGCAGAAGCAATGCTGTGCCAGTTCTGAGCCATGCCTCAAGAGGCATTGGAGCCTCTGCTTTTTCTCTAAGAAACCTGTCCAACTGCCCTGTGGACAAGGTAAAGCTAACTTTCTGGTTGATGAGAGACACGGAGCCCAATCACCTGCATTGTCCCCACCAACCCCCAGAAGCAGAGCTACCAGGCTGACTGGCAGCTGACAGCAGATGAATGAGAAATTCCCAGCCCAAACTAGAAGAGCTGCACAGCTGAATCTAGCCTAAGTTGCCAACCGACAGAATCCTGTCCTGAATAAATGATTCTTGTGTGAGCCACTAAATTTTGGGGTGGTTTGTTATACAGCAATAGATAACAGATACATCTTCTTCCTAAATTATTGGAAATAGAAATTTAAATATTATCCAGCACAAATAAATGTTATTCTTTCACAACTTGGATTTTATTACTGAGTTACTTGGTGTTAAATCTATAATTGGTAAACATAATTTTTTGTACATATATTTATTGTAAGTATGTTTTATTGATTTCTTTTAGAGAGAGAGGAAGGGAGAGGGAGAGAGGGAGAAACATCAATTGGTTGCCTCCCACACCCCAATCAAGGATCAGACCTGCAACTTGGGCAGGTGCCCTGACCAGGAATCCAACTGGTGACCTTTCAGTGCACAGGACAAGGCCCAATCAACTGAGCCACACCAGCCAGGGCGCTTTCTATATAGTTCTAACAGGAATGTTTGTCTCTGCTACTTGGCAAATTTCAAAGGGGGTCTTTTCTCTTCAACAAAAACTTTACTTGGAACCCTAAATGAACACAATCAACATTCAGGTCCTTCTGATCCTCTTAGCATAATGTCATTTGGTTAGAAGAACAAACCTGAATAGATGATGTATCCAGAGGTGATTCTTCTTCTAAAGTGGTGCCCAGCAAGAAAAATAAAAGGTAAAAATCAAAGGAAGCTATGTTTAGCTTCATCTCAAATCTCCACATCACTCACCACTATTGATTTAACATCATGGCACCTCCATATTTCATCAGGAAAATCTGCCACAAGGCACAAAAGGTAGTGACCCTGTAATGGTCATCTTACTGTAAGCTTCAAATTACAACATCTCTGCTCTTGGCTGACAGCTACAGCAGGACAGGGCATGGACAGCTCTTTATATAGATGGAATAGATGTGTTTCAAGGAAGTAAGATACAAAGTGAAACCTTACATGTTAGGTCTTATCTTCCTATAATCGAAAGTTCTGAAATTCGAGGAGAGTTTTGTCAAGGGCCCTCATGCACACTCCCTCTCAGTCTTTACTAGACCAAATTCCCAACGTGCGCTGTCCAGGGGGAGACTAATCCACAAACTCGGGCTTGTCTTTTCAGCATTCATAGCACTTTCTTCTGAAAGTACCGAAGCATCGGCTACCCTTCCTTCTTGGCTTCCTCATCTTTTGGTGTCGGGTCCTCTCACATTTTCCAGGTTCTCTTCTTTTGTGTCCAACTGGTTTCTTCTGGCTGCTCGACAATGACCCACAGCCCAGTGCCAGGCACACAGTGAACATTTAAAAAGTATTTGTGGAGTAAATGTCTATCCCTTAAATAAAGGTGCTTTTCTTTAGCTCTCTTTTCCTCCTTCATTTATGTGATATTTAACAATCACATTATACTCACAGCTCCAACCATGGTCCCTTTGTGGGCATCTCCCAAGCTCTAGCTCTAGGACCCTATGCCTTCCATCATCAGACCCACATTCCCAGCCTTCTCATTGACTTGTTCAGAAGCCCCAAAAGTGCATCTATTCTATCAACATATCCAGACACCCCTCCCTGGCACGACTGCTCTCTCGAATGGCAAGGTCAGGGTAAAGTCCCATCAGTTCCCAAGTGAGAACTTCTGGCTGACAGGCTTGATGAAGCAGAGGACTCCAAGTTCTGTTAAGGAATGTAAAGAAGTTCCCCAATTTCTCATTTCTATATCGAGTTACCTCCTAACTGGTCTCAGCCACCCGCTCTTACCTCTCTGTTCAATATATACTCCAAACTCCGTCTTCCGCATGGAGTATATATGGCCAGAGTGATTCATTCCAGATGGAAACCTGATGTCATTTTACACTATTTAAGTGGCTTCCCATAACCTCTCAAAATAAAGGCAAAATTCTCAACACGGCTACCAATCCCTGCATGAGCTGATCCCTGCCTTCCTCTCTGACCACATCTCGGATAGTCCTCCCCCCACACACTGACTCCAGGCACTATGCCTTCTCCCATGTGCTCAGAGAAGCCACGCAGCTCCCTGTCTCTGAGTCTTTGCTTATGCTGTGCCTCCGCCTGAAACATTTAGGCTCCCACCTGTTAAACGTGTATTCATGCTTCATATCTCAGCTCAGATGTCACTCCCTCAGGGAAATCTCTTACAATTGACCCCATGGAATAGAGCAGGACACCTCTGAATAATCACATGGCATTGAATTTCTTCTCTTCATATCACCTCTCTCTTGATTAAAATTGTGTATTCGTGTGGCATTTCGTCTGCCTCCCCTCCTGGTTCAATTGCTCTCCATCACCTCTCCAAAGCTTGGCATGGCACAGCCCAGAGTAGACACGATTCATGTGTTTGGAATGAATGAATGAAAACTGTGCACTGGGACTTTACGTTGTGTTTTCCCCTGCGGTTCCTATGAGGAGCTATATCTCAGGGTTATAGGAAAGACAGCGGGGATAAAAGGGAGGGACAGTCAAATGTCTCTGAGAGATTTGGAAATAAAGGATTTGCCTCAGAAGGCTTAATCAGGGAAGCTCCCTACAATGGACCCCGGCAAAGATATACAAAACCAACCTTAAGGAAGTACTTGCAACCTGGAGCCAGACCTAACTGAAGGTATCTCCATTTCTAAAGAAGGAATGTGGCACCTCAAAGGTAAGCAGTCAGAAATGGAGCAAAGAAAAGGAACTAAACTGAGGCATATTCACAGTTCTAATCCCCGTGTGTGTGTGTGTGTGTGTGTGTGTGTGTGTGTGTGTGTGTGTGTGGAGTGGGAGGCAGGCGGCTGCTTGGTTAGATTGGCTAGTAAACACAAATTGTAAGCAGCTTCCCCACCACTGTCTCAGTACAATACCATTAAATGTTCACCTCACATAATGTCCTCCTTTGTTCTGAGGCCACCAAACTGTTAATAATTTGCCTCTCCTGTAGCTTGCATTCATTCATTCATTCATTCATTCATTCATTCATTCATTCGTAAATTTATTGCGTATCTAATATGTGCAATGTCTTGAGGATTTAGGGGTAAGCAAGGCAGAGCTCATTACTGCCCTCATAGAACTTATGTCACAGTCTATCAAGTGACAGACAAGAAAGCAATTTACCATAAAAATATTGCCCGGCCAGTGTGACTCAGTGGCTGAATGTTGACCCATGCACCAGGAGGTCATGGGTTGAATTCCCGGTCAGGGCACATGACCAGGTTTCTGGCTCAAACCCCAACAGGGGGTGTGCAGGAGCAGCTGATTGATGTTGATGTTTCTCTCTCATTGATATTTCTGTCTCTCTCTCTCCTTCTCCCTTCCTCTCTCTCTCAAAAATCAATAAATTTTTTTTTTTTTTTAATACAAGGTCTCCCTTCTTTGAGGATTTGAGTTATGTGTCAGCAACCACCTTTCCCACTCTGGGGAATAGGGTTGCTAGCTTTAACAAATAAAAATACAACAGGATCAGTCTGGATGTTCTTCAGAGAATCCAGGGCAGAGCCGAAGCAGGGAAACAATCCAGAGGCCTGACGTTCAAGACAGAGTCTGCGGGATAGTTGCTACAATCATTAATTATATCATATGCACATTAGGTGAGTTCTATATGTCAGGATTTCAGGATTACAATTTACTTGTTTATTTTTAATTAATTTTTTTTCTTTCCTTGGCACCATTTGACTTTGAAGCCCGACAATGCATAATTTGGGGCTGAAAAAATGGTAATGAAAATAGTTGAATATCAATCAGTGATCCTTTCCCCATGATTTCTGTTTTAGAAGCATCCAGGGAACAAGAGGGGAGATGTTAAATAGTGTGCTCATTCCTTGATGCCACGAGTCAAAAAGCAACGCCTCTGTAGCCAGAGGTCAACTTAGTTGCTGGTTTCTGTGCAGGTGAATTATGGCTTAAGAAATAAAATTTTCTGAATTACTAATAACATACATTGAAAGAAATGAGAAGGGAGGAAAGATGCATGAGCTTAAGGAAAGGATTTTATAATGTATCCTAGTCGACTCAATGATAAATGTACATAATTAATCACAGACACCATTTTGGCAAATGATATTTTTAAATGATAGGGGCAATTATCTGTACGATTACATATGCACAGGGATGCATTATTTTCTGACTTTCGACAGGCAGCCTACCTTACGGAATAGGTAAGGAAGCATCTTACCTAATTTAGCATCCTAATTTGTAACCTCGATCTAAAGAACACATTTTGTTGGTGGTTAGAGGAGGTTCAGAAAAGGAATATAATAATGGTAACTTCTTGGTTCTACTACTACTATCTTTGTGAAACTAATCACTTATGATTGCAAACCACAAAACATGTTATGTATTCTCTCCCTCGTTCTTTAAAGGAATATAAAATAATTTTTTTTAATGCTTTTCCAATATTAATATTCTGGAGACAAATTGAAAACCTTGTGCAAATAAAAGAATATGTTCTACTTTCTATTATTCTATTAAAATGAGAGAGAAAATTTCAGCACCTACAGTATACAAGGGTCTTTTTTCTGACTTGATAGCATGAACACATACTCTCTCGGCTACTTCTTTAGCCTGGTGTTCTTATCTTACAAAGGCAATATGGTGTGGTGAAGCATTCAGGCTGGAATCAGACCAACGTAGCTTCCAGTATGGCTCTGCCATTTAACATGGTTCTAACCTTGAGCAAGGCGGAAAATGTTGCTAAGCCTCAATTTCCTTGTAAAAGTGATTCTAATCATATCAATCTCATAAAATATGCTGTGAGCAGTACACAAGATAATGTTGATAAAGTATCTGGTGTAATGTCAGGGGTTCAACACATGTTCAGTACTGTAGGTATTATTAATGTTAACACCTCTCTCTCATTGAAGTTCTTTAATATCTTATTCTTCTGAAATAAATCATAATGTCATTCTATCATTCACTTATTCTACCAATGTAAATTGAGTGTCATGCATACAAGCAAGATATCTGTATATAAATAAATGAGTCATTTTGGATATAAGAAAGCATGGATTATTCAGAAAATGGCATGGAGTGACCAGTTACCAATTTGAATTTCTAACTCAGATGGTCTAAAACTGTGCTGTCCAATACAATAGCCATTAGCCATGTGTAGCTACTGAGCACTTGAAATGTGACTATTTAATCTGAGATGTAATGAATATGTAAAATATACTCCAGATTTTCAAAACTCAGGATGAAAAAAGACTGCAAAATATCTCATTAAGATTTTTTCCTATTGATTTGCATGTTAAAATCACAATATTTTGTATATATTGGGTTACGTAAAATATATTATTTAAATGAATTTCATCTGTTTCCCTTTAGTTTTAAAAGTATGTGTCTATAAGGAATATTATAATTTTGTTGCTCACGTTTGTGGCTAGCATTCTGTTTCTATTGGGCAGCACTGGTCTAAATATTTAAATATAACAAGAAAGGAAGGGAGGGAGGAAGGGAGTGGGGAAAGGAAGGAGGAAAGAAAGGAAGGAAGGAAGGAAGAAAAAGAATCTTCAGGAACTGGAAGGTGTAAGCCTTAAAAGATGTTGTAGTGAAATAATCCTTTCTATGCACAACTCAATGGCAAAAAGTCTAGGAGACTGAGATACTGTGCCAGGTACTTAGCAAATGCCAGCTTGTGTTATGTATTTATTTAATGATCACAGCTCATGTTTTAGGCACCATACTAGGTACTACAGTTACAATGATGAAAGAAACAATCCAGTCCATCCAAAAGTACTCAATCTAAGGCAGGGGGGGAAAATGTTTGCAAACTTTCATATTTTGTATTTTATATGGTCTTTATGGGTCTAAAAGATATATTTAAATTTTCTATCCAAGAGTTTGTACATACCTTTCCTAAGTTGACCCTTATTAGCAAAATAAACAATAGTTTCTAGTTAGTTACTGTAAAAATTAACAACAGTGGAATACTGAAAGGCATTTTTGGTCCCTTTGGCAAAAATTTAACTTACTAATATACTGCAAAGGGGTTTGGTAACAAAAAGCTACTGTAGAAACGCTCATCGGGCATCTATTTCTGTATCATGCACAAAATCACTTCTGCGTCCTTCCACAGTATTTCAGAACAACGGTCTCAGGCCCTCTGTAGTTATGCTTGTATAGATGCACATCCAAACACGTTTACACACAAATACACCGAGCAAATAGTGCATTTTGGAGCATTTCACAGCTTTCGCTGCCCCTCCCACCTGCAGGCTCCAACAGGAAGGAAGGAGCCCTGCGGCCCCTGCAGCTCCAGGCCTGGCCTTTTGTCATGCCGATTAGGATGTGAGTGGAGCTGCAGGATTTACATCTTAAAGGAAACAGAGCCCTGGCCCTAGAAACCAATCCTGGAAGCCGGAGGAGAGAAATGGAAGGCTTAAGGGAACCCAGAGTTTAGGGAGGGGGCACAGAACAGTTACCTTAGCAAGCTGCACAAGATATTGAGATGTGAGATAAAGGGTGAAGTGGTGCTGATATTTTGAGAGAAGAGAGAAGGCAGAAGAAGCAATGAACCGAGGCGAGAAGGTCCCACGAAGACTTGCTGAGGGTTATATAATCCCTTGGTGATTTTCTAAGAGGCTGCAATGAGGACTTAAAATGCTCTTCATTAATTCTTGCCTATCTGACTGCTGCTTCTACTGGCTCTGTAACCATTGACTCTGTGGTGAGAGCAGCTTCGTTAAATTAATTAAGCAAGGAGGCCATTAAACCGATGTGGCTCTAAGGCCAAGATAGCCTACGGAACAAAACCTCAGCTTATCAATGTGTCAGAGTTTGGAAATCAAAACACTAAGAACAACCAATCACAAACAGCCAACTGGGCTTTAAACTACAGCCAATGAAATAATTCCTTTGCTTCCACACTTTCTCTATATAAGTCTTTCTCTGAGCTCCTGGGTTGGGGTGCTTCTAACCACTTCTGGTTTGGTGCTGCCCAGTACAAATCGATTTTTGCTCAAACATTTAAAACTGTTAATATGACTCAGTTTATCAGTTTGAAGTTGAAAGCAGTCAGCTCCCTGAGTTTCTTGTGTTTGTTCAGGAACTCAGCCTTGAAAGTGAAGGCATTCCCGAGCTCCTCTGTAGCTCCACAGCAGTTGTGACTCTGTAGTGTCCTAACCCAACAGATGCTCCATAAATATGGGTTAATGGAAAATGTTTGGGATCTGAAGGTGGACTCGATGTGGCATCTCTGTACACTAAATAGGTACAGCATCCAGTTGAATAGATGTGTCTCTGCGTCTCCGGGTACGGATAAAGCACTAACCCAAGCATGGCTCCTAAACCTTCATGTTTGTCATGCCCGGAGCTGTGGCAGGCTTGGTTTACCTATTTTGCTCAGGTTTCTGTTTGTTTTATTGTTTAATATTGTTAACGTAAGAAACATTCAAACCTGTGAAGAATTTTTGTGAGTTTATTGGAGCCAAGCTGTCAACAAATGCCAGGAAGCAGAATCTCAAGGGATTGAGATAATGCTCTGAAGAATGGCAGTTTTGCACCTTGTTTTATACGTAGAAAGAGGAGACGTAAAGGGGTTACATGAAATCCATTGGTGAGAGATTAGGGAGGTGGGAGAAAGCAAAGAGGGAGGTGGGGGTGGAGGGGATCTCTGGGATTGGATAAAAAGTAAAATGATAGACACATACTTCTTTACTTAGGTGGGTGCAGGCTAGCTAACAGGCAACAATTAGCTCAATAACAATGAAGGGATTTGTGGTTTCTGCAGAGCAGTGCCTGTGCTTTGAGGGGTCCAGAAAAAGGAAAATTACTTTGACTTCCTAACGATATGTTATCGTAGATGCAAAAAGACAATAGACAGGCTTACCTAAGGTAAAGATTGACCTTTGTCAGGGAAGATACCGGCCTAGGACATGACTACTCACCATAAACTGCTTTTTAGTTTAAAAAATTTTCATTTCAGACCATCCTTTGTGGTCACTTTAGGTCTCTGAGTTTGCAAGGCCACCATGCAGGCCTTCGTTGAGCTAGTCAGGTTAGCATGTGGCCCCTTTTTGTCCACAATATTCAGTTGTCCTTGACAAGTCATACACATTCTCAGCTTAAACACACAGCCTCACTTTATTGCAGCCCCACCTCCTCCTGCCTGGAATTGGGGGAGGAGTAAGGGAAGCAGGGGGAACTTGCCCAGGCGCAGGCCACTCCACCACCTAGTCAGCACAGACTAATGCAGAAAAAAGGGGAGAGAAGGGTAAGGTCCCCTAGAAGCCTGGGGAAACTGCACTTCAGGGTAGGCTGCACATTAGAATCACAAAGCAGCTTTAAAAATAAAACATACCCTTGTTTAGGTTTAATCCAAAATAATTAAAATTGATTTCCTGGGCATCTGTAATTGTTTTAAAGTCCCTGAGTGGTTCTGACTCTTAGTTAGAGGTGAGAAGCACTCTTCCCCTGCATCCTAACCAAGTCTGAGTGTTCACTTTCTAATCATATAGTCCCAAGCCTCCAGGCCTCTACAATTTAGTCAGTAGCCTGGAGCCATGAATCTGAAGAGGTTTCTGACTTTGTCCCTAACAATTGAGACCTCCCTGGTTTGCTGGCCAGTCCTGGGTCATGCAGATATCTTGGAAAAATTACTAATAGCTCCCACTTTCATTCGTGGAAGAGTCAGGTTTGGATGGTAAATTATATGGTCCCCTTGCACATATCAAACAAGAAAAGCCAAGCCAAGCCTAGACTAGCGTAGTATTTTCCTGGGATTCCTTCCAGCAGCAATTTTAATATTCTTTCACTCTATTCCCTCCTCAAATGTCTTTCTTTCCAGCCCTTTCTTTTTTCTCTTTCATCAGATAAGGCTTAGACACCCTCCAAGCAGTCCATTCCCACACTCTCCCTCCTCTCCACAGCCTGAGAATTTTCCCCTTCATTTCCACATTTGTGGAGTGCAGGTGGAGGCTGCAGCTTAAAGATTTTATCTTGTTTGTTCCATTTGAGGGCAAGGAGAGACGGAACTATCCTGAAGCTCTGTGGCTTCCTCCAGACCAGAGATGAGTGGAGAAATGTTCTATCAAGTACAGTGTCCACAAGGAAATCATTGCAGCTGCTGAGGGGATGAGACCAAACTGTGGGCCTCAGACCATTACAGACAGGAGGAGGAGGAGACATGGGTCTTCTAGATTCAAACAAATCACAGACTTCCCAGAAAGCAAAGCAAAGCAAAGCAAAGCAAAGCCAAACCAAGCCAAGGCCAGTAACTGGCATCTGCATCTTTCCTATTGATCTTTCTGCTGGTTTAGGCCCTAAACTTTGAATCCTGATGCCTGCATCTGATGTTCCTTGTGTCTTGGTACCGGGTGTGTTTCCCCCCACACCCCACTCCTTTGCCTCCTATTCTAATTCCAACACATCACAACCCCCCCCCCCCCTTCCCCCACAACCCCTGCAGCCCTGGGCTGACTCCTACCGAGTAAAGCTCCTCCTGGATTCCATTTCCAAGAACACAGGCCAGGACTAGGAACTACCACTTGGGGCAAAGATGATACATGGGCCGTTCAAATGACAGAGAGCCTCTGACATGGTCATAAATGTCATTGCTTTTCTTCATTTTTACTCCCTGGCCGCCTCTCATCTCACCACAGTTCAGAAGATTTCTTTGCAGGGCTGATGCTAGGAAGCAGACTGGAACCTAGGCATCTGTTTCGCCATAAAGTCTGATTGTTTTCATGACCCCCCCCCTTCCATGCAGTCACAGCTCACACTCTTCATTCTCATGTTCTACCACCCTCCCAAAGAGTCTCCGCTCTCCAGCTTATTCTGAATATGAGTTGCTAAATTAGTTTATGAACTAAAGATTGGGTTATACGAAGTACTCATGTTTGCAGTTACACAACTCAGTTGTAATGGAGCAGGGATTGCAAATTCAAATGCCCACACAGGGGACAGACTACAGGGTGAATAAGTGAAGCAGGCTGGGTGGAAACTAGGGTAGGCTGGCATGGGCCTGACCTGTCTCAAGTGTCCTCCAACTGCTGTACTTTTTTTTTTTTTTTTACATATCTTTATTGATTTCAGAGAGAGGAAGGGAGAGGGAGAGAGAGAGAGAAACATCAATGATGAGAGTCATTGATCGGCTGCCTCCTGCACGCCCCCAACTGGGGATCGAGCCCGCAACCAGGGCATGTGCCCTGACTGGGAATCGAACCCAGATCTCCTGGATCCTAGGTCGATGTTTGACTGCTGAGCCATGCCCAACTGGGCTGCTATACTCTTAAAAAATATTTATTAAATTTATTGGGGTGACATTGGTTAAAAGGATCATATAGGTTTCGAGTATACATTTCTATGATATAAGATCTGTATATTGCACTGTGTGCCCACCACCCAAAGTTAAACCATCTTCCATCACCATACACCACCTTCTGGCCCCCTACACCACCTTTCCTCTGGCAACCACCACACTGCTGTCTGTGTCCACAAGTTTCAGTTTTATATCCCACATATGAGTGAAATCATATGATTCTTAACTTTTTCTGACTGACTTATTTCACTTAGTATAATGTTCTCGAAGTCCATCCATGTTGTTGCAAATGGCAGTGTTTCACCCTTTCTTATGGCTGAGTATATTCCATTGTGTGCATGTCCCACATCTTCTTTATCCAGTCCTCTATCAAAGCACACTTTGGTTGTCTCCATGTCTTGGCCACCATGAATAATGTTGCAATGAACATAGGTATGCATATATCTTTGCTAATAAATGTTTTCCAGTTTTTCAGGTAGATGTCCAAGAGAAGGACTGCTGGATCATAGGGTAACTTTATTCTTAATTTTTCGAGGAACCTCCAGACTGTTTCCCATAGTGGCTGTACCAGTCTACATGCCCAACAGCAGTGTATAAGAGTTTCCCTTTCTCCACAACCTCTCCAACATTTGTTATTACTTATCTTACTGATAATCAGCTTTTGTTCTCTTGCAATGAACTATTGCCATGGAGGAATGCTGTCCCCAAATTCTAGATCTTTCCACTTTCGAGAAAAAAAAAGATATCCAGATTCTCATGACCAATCTATTAATTTTTAAAATATTGACTACTAACCTTTAAAACTTTAAATTTTATCCTGGCTAAACAAAATTTATCTGTGAGTAGGATCTAGTTCTCTGGCTGTCAGTTTTCAATGGCTCTTCTATTGTATGTGTGTTCTGTGTTTTTGAGTTGGCTCTGACTCCTAGCAACTCTATGAATGAGTGATGGCGACAATGTCCTGTCCTCACAGCCCTGCTCAGCTCCTGTAAACTCATGCCCATGGCTTCTTTTATGGAGTCAGTCCATCTCATATTTGGTCTTCTCTTTTCCTGCTACCTTCTATTTTTCCCAGTATTATGTCTTTTCCAGGGAACCCTGCCTTCTCAGGCCATGCACAAAGTTGGACACCTTCCAGTATACTATTAGGTAAACTATTGCATAATGTGATTTTTAGATGGAAAAATCATCTGAGGCAACCCACCATGAAATCAAGGGGTGTGAAATCCTAAAGGATATCCTGACAATCTACATAAGATGGTATTCATGTGGAAAACCATTAGCAACAATAGGCATTCCTAGTAAGTGACAAGCAGCCACTTAAGAAAAATCTTTTAATGAACGGAGATTTGAAACACTCTATAAGAGGTCCACTGTGTGCGCTTTTGTGCCTGAACACTTCATTTTTCATAAACAAAAAGCCTCTAATTGTCCTCTATTCTAAAATATCTTCATCAGCAAAGATACTGAGGAGGTAGTTAGAGGAGAAAATAATGACACTATAAAAGTTGGCAGTGAAATCAGTTAATCTCTTATCCCTTATGACAGTTTACATTTTGAGTGACAACTAAGGTTATCTACTTTGCAAATATTGCAGGATTATTCTTGAGCAAGGTGATAGAAAAACAAATCATTTCCCACTATTAAAGGACATTATCTTTTAAAAAAGTAAAGATGTGAGGCTTTATTATTTCAACAAATGCAATACTTTGAAATGCAATATATTTCAACATGGGATTGCAAAAAATGGCCGAGTGACTAAAACTCTAGGGCAGGGCTTCTCTACCTAGCCTACTGACGTGTGTTGAATCTTTCAATGTGGTGGCCTGTCTTGTGCACTGCAGGCAGTTTAGCAGCTTCGCTGACCTCTGCCCACTACATGCCAACAGCACCCCCCCACACACACTTATAACAACCTAAAATTATCTCCAGACATTGCCAAATGTCTCCTGGGGACCAAATTTGCCCCCTGTGAGGACCACTGCTCTAAAAGAAATGTACAACACAAGTTGGATTTTGATTCTCAAAAGAAGTCTTAAAACGAGAAAAGATGTTGGAGAAGTGAACATCACTGCTGACTTCATTTAAGTCCTCAGGGAACCATGGGGGTTAGGAGGGAGGTCTCTGAGGCAAAAGCAGTAAATGTCTGCTGACAAGAAAGTCCCCGTGGGGGCAGGTGGGGGCAGCCCTAGATGTGAAATCCACTCTTCTTGACAATAATGCCCAATGAGCAGAAACCAATAGAAATCAGTCGGGCCAGGCAGCGACATCTGGTAGATTCCAAACTACAGATGGGGAACTCTAGCCTTCCTCTGGCCAAGTCTGAGGTGAATTTTCAACATATTGAAGGAGAGGATGATACCAAACAGTTAGATATTTAAGGGAGAATCCTTTTTTTTTTCATTTTGGAAAGAAAATATTTTTCCAGGAAAACATGAAAGTTTATAATAGTGGTTTGAAATCAGTAACCCTCAATTTTTTCTTTGTGGTTACAGAAGACATCATCAATTGTATTTCTCAATAGAACCTCATAAACACAATAGGCCAAATGCCAGGACAGAAATTAAATGGCTGTGTGATCCTCAAGGGAAGACATACTTTCACTATGAAGTATTCACACCAAACCTTGAGAACAGTACACGAAATAGAATGAACTAGAGCATGTGGTGTTCACATTTGCTGTTTTGACAGTACTGTTTATCAAAAGAACTACAATTTTCCCCAAAAAAGACTACTTAATTTTTACTATATTGCTTTTCTGTCTTGTAGGAACTATAAAATATAAGTTGACTAAGTTTTTGGTTGAGTTTTAGTTCATTTAACCTGTTTTACCACGGTTAAATGCTTCTAAATGGTAGCTTCTAGTCTTCTTTTTAAAATCTATATTTCGTTAGTTCAAAATGTGTTTTGATACTGCGATGGTTGGTATATATTATGCATTTGTCAAAACCCATTGAATATACAATACAAAGAATGACCACTAATAGAAGCTATGAACTTTAGTTAATAACAACGCATCGATATTGACTCAGTGATTGTAATATATGTACCGCACTATTGCAAGATGCTAGTAATAGGGGAAACTGGGGGGTGGAGTGGTGATGGGGGCGGAGAGGGGGCATATGGGAAATCTGTATTTCCTGTTCACTTTTCCTATAAATCTTAAACTGCTCTAAAAAATAAAGTATATTATTAAATCTATTTTGAACATTTTATAATAAAAAACCCAACAGTGTTAAAATTCTTTAAGTGTTTTTAAATAGGCCTTTTGAAGGCTGATCCATTCCCTGCTTACTCATGGCTGAGAGATGATTGCTCAAGATGAGGTGGAGAGAAGACAGGACTTTTTCCCTTGTCCAAACAAGGGATGATTGCTCTCATCCAAACTCCTGGAAAATACTTTTGAGCCCTGTGAATAGTGAACCTGAAATTGCATTATACTTATGCATTTTCTCCATTTTAGCAACTCCACATGATTTAATGTTTTCTCCTCACAAAATAACCTTTGAACTAAAATTTACTCAGAATTGTTTATAATTCACATCACATGACAGGCCGAATTTGCTTCTAATGAACAGTGTATAATATTCACTAGAGAAACGGTAAGTTACAATGAATAAGAGAAATTTTTCTTGGACTTTATACAACAACAAACAAGTTGTTGTGTTGAAATACAGTAAATTTGTTTAAAACTATTGGTTCCAGTTTTAATCTCTGCCACAATGGGAAATTTTCCTACATAGAAGATCCCTGGATGGTTGTCAGAGACTCCCCAGGCTAAGAAGACCCTCATCGGTCATGGGAGGGCTCAGAGTAGATGTTCTGAGGAGAAGGCACTCTAAAGAAAGTTTTAAATGATCCTGTATTCAGAAGATATACAGCCCAGTCAGACAGCTAAAGTCTACACTTATGCCAAACGTTAAGAATACACAAAAGCAGCTAAGAGTAAGTGTGACTGAGTTCAAGAGAAAATCAGTGCTGACAAGTTCCAAAGACACAGTTAGGAGGCACAGAACAAAGTAGTGAACTCACAGGCTCTGGACTCCTAGAGCCTCAAATTCTATTCGAGGCTGTAGAACTTCACCTCTTGGTATCTCAGATCCTACATCTGTGGAGCAAAGCAAGGTGAGCTCATGTCCTTCAATAGCTAGAGTCATGGTAGGAGTGCAATCAGTGGTGGTTTTATCAGTACTGTTAAGAGTAGTAGTAGCAGTAGTTATACATCCTGTAAAAGATGCATGTTTCCAAGAAGGTGAGACATAGTTCAATGGAAAGTAGCGAGACTGCATTTCAACATGAAAGTTTGTGTTTCCAAAGCAGTAGGAAGAAACATTTTGAGGTAAGACTAAGAAAGGGGAGTATGTTTGGGGGAGTTATAGGAAATAAAATAAATATGGTGCTGATATCATTTGGGATATAATATCTGAAGGCTTGGTGGAGGAGAGTAAAAGGTAGAAGAGAATTAGTTCAGGAGTGAGAATACCTGGGTTCTAGACCAGGTTTTACCATCAGAGTCCTAAATCCCCTCCTGATTAGCTGTGTGACTCTGGGAGGGGCAAATCCTTCCATATATTCACCTGTGAAGAATGTGTGGTCTCTGAGGGCCACTTAAGATCGGGGGCAAAAAAGAGTCTAAGTTCTTGGGCATAAAAGTGGCATGATTAAAACAGGAAAACAGTTGCTCTACAAGATCTTTGCAGAACTGACTGGAGTGAGAAATAGTTAGACAGAGGAGCCCCAAGACAGAGAAAGAGTTACATTTACAAAATACTCTCACAACAAGACAACAGGAATGGCTGAATCTGTTAACCTGGTGCAGGAATAGATATTAAGAGGGCTAAGAATCCGGAGAATGGAAATGACAAATGTAGAAGAAAGGAAGCATGATAAACTTATTTTTCAAAGAAGTTGTGTCAGGACATGGCAGGATACCTTTAATGTTGACTAATGAGCGATAAATTAGATTTAGTGATTTGATATAAGTAGAATAGATTATATTATACATTTACTACTACTTTATCATATTAAAGATTTTCTAAAAACTGATTATAAAATTCCCATGAGAATATAAAGGTCTAGGGATAGCCAAGACAAATTTGAAGAAGGAAAATCAGAAGGAAGGATTTGCTCCATTAGATATCATGAATTAATGGTAGCTCAACATCAACTAAAATAATGTTGTATTAGCGGAAGGTCAACATATCAACTAACGCAAATACTCAGTCTTACATCAGACCTCAGTGCATGCAGAGGTGACTTTAAAAACCAGCAGACATTGTAAGTAGCTTCACCATCCATATGGAAAACAATATAATTAGAACCCTACCTCACAACATACTTAAAAAAAAAATCCAAATGAATTAAAAGACATAAATGTGATCACACAACAAAGATCCTTTTATAATTTTGAGAGGGAAGGAATTCTTAAGCCATGCTCAGAAAGTAAACATCATAAAGGAAAAATTGATTAATTTGACTACATCATTTTTGGTGAAAGTATAAATTTGGAGAGCAATCTGATAGTATCTAGGAAAGCTGAAGACTCATTTATTCTTGACCCAGAAACTCCAGTTGTTGTTATAGACTTTAAAGAAATTTGAACATTTGCCCTGACCAGGTAGCTCACTTGGTTAGAGTGTCGTCCTTATATGGCAAGGTTGTGGGTTTGATCCCTGGTCAGGACACATACAAGAATCAAAAGATGAATACGCAAATAAGTGGAACAACAAAATCTCTCTCTCTCTCTCTCTTTCTCTCTCTTTCTCAATCAATAAAAAATTTTAAAATCACTAAAAAAAAAAGAAATTTGAACATTTATACACAAGGAGATGTGCTGCATAGCCTGTAGTAAAAAACTGGAAGCAACCTAAATGCTTATCATTTGAGGAATAGATAAGTAATGATGGTAAATCCCATACCTGCTAAGTTTATTTAAACCTTGATGTCCATGTATTGATACAGATAGAACTTAACAAAATATTAAATGAAAAAAGCAGAATTGACTATACCATTTATGGATATTTTAAGAATTCACAAAAAAACTATTTGCAAATTATGGATTCACATACATGTAGTAAAAATTGTAGGCAATAGATAGGCAGGGTACTTTATGAGAGAAGTTTTTTTGGAGAGTGAGGAGGGGTTTAAATATTTGCCAACTGTAAGTACCTCTGTTTATTTTTTTTAAACAATAAAGAAAAATCTGCTAGTATTTTAAAATTCTGATTGGTGAGTAATGAATGTGTATTTTTTTTTTTTATAGTTTTCTGTATGTTTGAAATATTTTAAAATAAAGAATTAGCATTAGTAAGGTACAATGGGAAAAATGTTATCACTTGAATAATTTAAATATTACCCAGGTATAACGTTTTAAATTTTAAGGCATTAAAATTTCTATTTGGGGAGTGTTTTGAAACTTTACTTCAAGTTTTCAGAATGATTGTTCTGAGGGTTTAATTCTTCATTTCCCAAATTGTTGAATAAAAATTATATGGGAAAGAAAACTTGTCATAAAACACTGATAATTATATCACAAAAGCATTCATAGCTTATAAATAAATTCATTGCATGGCACCACTTCAATTTTGATCATGAATTAAATGATCAGGGTCCACTACCAATTGATAATATTAGCACGTTAATAAAATTCAATTCACTAAAAATGACTTTGCAATATGGTTCAAACATGGAAGCACTGCGTAAAATAAGGTACACCTGTAAATTCCAAAGTGTAACTCAGGCTCGAGGGACTATAGACCCCTTTGATCTTGTCACAAATTGGCTCCTGGAAACCAGAAGGCCTCCTTGACTTAAGTCTCCAGGGCCCTTACCCCCAAAGCATCTCAAAACAAATAAAGTAGCTGAGACAGATGTTCGACCCAGACAGCATGGCAACCATTTCACAAAATTAACCCCCAAACGATGTGAACAGACAATTCTCCCCATGTAATTATGGCTTTTGTTATTTTTCCCCCATGAAAGTATTCTATTGCTTTGGCTTCAACGGGACGGATGGAGGTATTCAGCTATGGCTGGCAATATTTCTGATCCGTATTTTAATAGATTATCCTGAATTGCCTCCTGGAAGCGTTTATGCCGAGCAGTTTTGAAGCCTCTTTGTCAGCCCTCCCCTTACCTGGGTGAAAGCAGGGGCCACAGTCGCTGTCTGCCCGGCCCCAGTGCCGGGCCCAGTCTGCACGCAGCTGCCTGGAGGAGGAAAGGGAAAGGCGAAATGTAATCCAACGACTCCTTGGGAGCCAAGCTCAAGGGTTTCCTTTTAAAGGAGAAGTGATATCAGAAGCAGGATTATGAAAAAGAAAGACTTAGTAAAAATAGGATCTTTGTGAATTAGAACAGCGAGGCCATTTCAAATCGAATTACACAGGATCATGGCAATTAGGATTGGAAAAGATCTCTCGGTCTTTCTCTGTCAAAGCGTGATTACTCCCAACGGTACATTCTCCTGAGCTTAGTCCAGTCCAATTTTAAATGATTCAAGTGATGGAGCCTCCTTGGCTTCTCTTGGGATATCTCTTCACAGTCTAAAATAGCTAACTGCTGGGAGAGCCCTCCTATATTTTGGGGTGGGTTTTTTTTGCTTTAGTTGCATTATTCTGTTTTGTATTTGCCCTATCCACCTTAAAACTATTTGAATTTAATTTTAAATGGGTACAGTCTACATTTAAATGATTAAACCCAGCTGAGTCTGGGTCTTTTTGGGTAGTCTAATATCTCTCCATCTCTCTCTCTCTCTCACACCCACATACACACACACACACACTTAAATATATGCATATATATATACACAAATATATACACATCTCACATGTACTCACATATACACAATCAGAAAATATTACATAGCCACAATGTGTCTATCAGAAAAATTAATAAAAGCCCCTAAGTTTTAGGCCATTCACTGATATATATAATCATAAAAAAAATCAAGGACCTGCCAGTTGTTTTGTTTGTTTGTTTTTCAATCCTCACCCAAGGATATGTTCTTTTAAAAACTGATGTGAGAGAGAGAGGAAGGGAGAAAGAGAGAGAGAAACCGATTGGTTGCCTCCCATGGGTGCCCCAACCTGGGACTGAACCTAACCACCACCTTTTGGTGCATGGGACGCTGCTCCGACAAACTAAGCCACCCGGCCAGGGTTAACCTTTTGTTTTTAAACCGATAAAAAGGTTATAAACAATAAACCTAAGTGTTATTTTACTTTATACATTGTATGTTAATAAAATAATATGGTCTTTTAATATCGTTTACTATAGCTTATTTAGTACAAATAATATAGGTAAAAAAAGAGGGGAACAATTCCATAAATATATTTATAGAAATTATTTTATTCAAACTTTTTTCGCATGCATTCCAACAATAGAGACTCATACCCACTCTTGTACTAAATTTGGTTTGAGCTTCGAGTAAGTTACAGAGCCTGGGGGAACAGCTCGGGGTGTTCTAGGTTAATGGAGGTTGCTTAAGGGTATTTACATTTGATCAAGGAATTAATATAGCCTTACATGTCCTTTCCAAAGAGCTGCCCTAAAGTGTTTTTCACACCTGTCAATCAACCAACCAATATCCAATCAGGTAGAAAACTGAGAACCGTGGAAAAGGGGCAAAAATGTAAACCATTTGAGCTTTCTTTAAAAAGATGGAATTCGCTATTTTCATAGGTGTAATTTTTTATGTTATCAAGGCATAGACTGTTTGAGCTGGAGGGAGTCTTAGAGCGAGGCCTCTCTGCTACATCATCATCAGGATTTGCTGGGATCGTCTAGCTCGGAGATTACACAGTCGTGGTCTGGAAAAATTATCAAGTGAGTCTGTGCAGCAATTTAAACTTTTAAATTTGTCATTTGGGTAAATTTTAGTTAACTGTGTGGATTGAATATGCTTTTACAACAAATTCCTCCATAAATCTTCTAAAAATTACAACAACAAAGACATTTAAAAGAACAAAGGGAATGTGAGAGAAGGCAGTAGGCAAAGACACACGTCTGTGCATTTTTTGGGCATTCTTTTTTGAAGACGAAAGTAAATGGAGTGGTAACAGACTAAGCTGAATGGAGGACTCTAATAATAGCTAATGACTTTTGAGCGCTTATTATATGCTAAGCATTATTATAAAAGCTTCGTAGCATTTAATCCAGCTAACCCTCACACAGACCCTGTGACGTAAGCATTCTTAGGTGATGATTCTGGGGCAGAGTGGGTGAGTAAGAAAACTGCCACCAGGCAGAAATCCAGAGGCTATAATTCCCACATCTGTGCACAGGAAGATTTTCATGACAACCAAGAGAAATTGTCCCACCAAGCCCCCAAAAGGCTAAGTACTCAGAGGCACCTTCACAGTGAAAGGAGTGAGGGTAGGACTGAGTGACAGGTGGAAAGGCCATACAGAAAAAACTTAAACTGCTAACTCCCCTTTACTGTGCCAAATGACAGGAAATTTTCACTCAAGTGGGTCAAGAGATTGGAGGATTCTTTGTGGCAGAATTGAATCTCCTTTTAAAAAATGCTTATAATAACTGACATGTAGGTTCCCATAAAAAGCCAGATGGCCACCCAATACCCACAGGGTGGTGCCTGTCTGCAAGTCCCACCCCTGTACTGAGAGCTTACCATAAAATTTTATAAAATCACTCTTAATGTCTTTTTCTGTTGACTGCTTTCTCTCTTGCTACTAGGTTGCTTTCCTCTTGCTTTTTTGTGTTTCATTTTTCACTGAATACGTAAGACCAATGGAGACTGAGGAAAATTTTGTTTGAATATCTATATGAAAAAAAATGAACCTTGACCCCTACATCACACCATATACACAGTCACTAATCATGGCTGAGGGTTACAATGAGCTGTGAGCAGCTTCAGGGGCATCTTTAGGAGTCAGCAACATAGAAGAAGTCATCAGGACCAAAATCTAGAACCACCAGACTGCTCTTTTTTAAAGGTGCTTCCTCAGAACCAGAGCAGGAACTGTTGGCAGAACTACCTGGACTTTCAGGGCTGTGAGAAGGCAATGGCTGCTAAAGGAGGTGATGTCTCATGTGCAAGTCCCTCTGCCCCAAATCCTGGTGCCAGCCTGGGAGACTGCTGGGCAGAAGGCACAGTTCCTGGGAAGATCTAAACTGGCTCCACCCCACCTCTCCCCTGTTCTCCACCTTCTTCCAAGGTGAAGGGGGACCAGGATACATCCCACCCTAGGATCCTGTATCATGGCTTAACTAATAATAAATACTTATTGGGAAAGTGTAAAAAAAAGGTACTAATCATTAAGGAGCAGCTTGATATGTTGCACTTCATTAAAATTAAGGAGCTTGGTTCATCAGGAGACACCATTAAGAGAGTGAAAAATACTTATGAGAAGATACAAAGAACTCCTTCAAATAAATAAAAGACAATCCAATTTGTAAAAATTAATCCAAAGGCTTGAAAACAAATACTACAAAAGAGTATATGCAAATGTATAAAAAGAATAGGAAAAAATAGTCAATATCCCTAGTCATCAGGGATATGTAATTTAAAATGACAATGGGATATTACTGTAAAACCACCAAAACGGCAAAAGTGAAAAAGACTGTCCATATCAAGTTTCAGTGAGGATTATGAGCTATTTGAACTCTCAAACTTTGCTTGTTGATGTGAGTATAAATTGAAGCAATCACCTGGGAAAACTATTTGGCAGTATGTACTAAATCTAAATACATACCTATTCTACAAGCCAGCAATTCTGCTTCTATGTATATACCCAAGAGAAATGAGTTTATATGTCTACTAAAACACATGTAAAAAATATTCATAGTATTTATTCACAACAGCCTCAAATTGCAAATAATCAAAATCTCCATCAGCAGGAAAATGGGTAAAGAAAGTATATTACATGTATATGGTGGAATAGTAAACAGTTATAAAAAAAAAGTTTAAAAAAGAATGAACTACCACTATATGCAACAACATGCATAAATCTCACAGGAAATATTTGCAGTGAAAGGCAGATGTGAAAACATATATACTGCATGATTTAATTTATATGAAGTTTAAGTATAGGCCAAACCATCTATGGAATTAGAAGTTAGAATAGTGATTACCTCAGGAGAGGGTCATCTTATCTGTGGGCCTAAAAATGCTTTCTGTCTTGATTGTGTGTTGGTTACATGAGTTCATATATGTGTAAAAACTCATCAAGTTGTATATTGAATATCAGTGTACATTATTAAATATACATTATTCTCAATGAAAAAATTTTGAAAGACTAAAAAAAGGGTCAGTTCATATCACAACATATTTGATGAACTCTACAAAAGAACAAAATGAAATAAGAAATCATCATTTTCCCCAGAAACTTAAGAGGATAGATAATAGATGATAGATAGATGATAGATAGATAGATAGATAGATAGATAGATAGATAGATAGATAGAGATAGATGATGATAGATGATGATAGATGGATAGATGGATGGATAGATAGATAGATGATAGATGATAGATAGATAGATAGATAGATAGATAGATAGATAGATAGATGATAGATAGATAGATAGATAGATACATAGATAGATAGATAATAGAGTGATTTCCATGAAGTAAAAGGAATAAAAAACAAAGCACAGAGAACAAGAAACAGAGTTTTGGAGGGGGAAGGGAAGAGAGACGGTTAACATATAAAAATTACATAGAGAATAAAGTTAAGGAAATTGCCTAGAAAGCAGAGCAAACAATTGGAAGATAGTCAGTGAAAATGCTAAGATTTTTAAATTTAGTCACTCCAGGCAAACACACTCATCGCACGAAGGCCATGGTGGTCCTGGCCCTTCATGATGTCACTCTGACTTGGGGGAGGACCTGAGCATGTTTTCCTGTAACAAGGCTGCTCAGTGACTGCAACACTGTATTTTTCATTTGTGGTGAAATTATATCAACTTAGCTTGGTAACAACTATTTCCTCAGTTATGATTGACAACTATAATTTTTTGAAGAATATTGAGGAAACACATTAATTAACTGTTACTTAATTTTGTTTGGTAGATGAAACAGTTCAACACCTAAGGTCTATGTGAGAGGGAGAGAGTAACAAATATGGTCCCTGGTGGTTCAACACCAACACTGCAGGAGGGATGGGAATAGCGGCCTTTTGATGTATCACAGTACTTTTTATCATTCAGCCCTTCGTATTTTTTCATTTTAGAATACCACATTTCAAAATCACATCTGCTTTTCTGTTTTCTTATATTGTGGAAAAGTTGAATAATACAGTAATTGTGGAAAAATTGAATAATACACTAAGACACAAATAGACACATGATTCTTCCACATGGAGATGATCACTACTGATACTAGTTAGTTAAGAATTTTTATAGCCTCCTTTCTCTCTCTCATCTTATATATATTTGGGAGACAAAATCAAGGTCATACTATAGACACAAGCTTGAATCTTTTTTCACTTAATGATGTATTGTGGACATCTTTCTATATACATAACCATTTTTAATTTATAATAATTTTTAATATGGATGGTCCATGATTTATTTGCCATTATCTTATAGTTGAAAAGTTAGTTTCAATTTAAAAACATTATAAATTATATAAATTATGCTAAATTAAAATATTTGTACTTTTTAAAAAATCCTGATTCTGATTTCCAAGTTGCCTTTAGAACTGTTATGTAAGCAGACATTCACACCAGGAGGCACTGAGTGGCGTGCCTGTTTCACTGAGCTCTAGCCAAACCTAGACATTTTTGTGTTTATAAAATCCTCAACAATCAAAAGAAAAAATAGGTAATGTTATTTTTTAAATCTGAATGCTATGTTTCTAATATTGTTGAACATTACTTCATATGATTATTGGCATTTTTATTTCCTTCTTTTATGAATTGTCCGTTCAGGATATTTTCCCCAAGTTTCAATTGGGGTTTTCTTCTTTCTTTATTAGTGCATCAGAGCTTTTAATAAATTAAGGCTATTAAAACAAATAATTTTCAAAAGCTTTTCTCTCCTGTTTTTGTTTGTTTGTTTGTTTGTTTGTTTGTTTGACAAATTATGCAAGTCTACATGAAGGAACATTTGTGAATGGGAAGATAAGTGCAAGAACAGGGGCAAAGGGACTAACAGCTTATACCTTAGGCTTGACCATGTTTGAAAAACATAGCTGAAAATGGCTTCAGCAAATCAAGAAAAGGAAGGAGGCTGGAAGAAAATTCCTTCTCATGGATAAGATGCATTTTGGGGTGTTTCCCATATGTTTGCATTACATAAGTAGGGTATTAGCAGGGTAAAGTCTCTCTCAAAAATCTACTCAGAAGTCAATTCTTTGAACGATGATAGCAATCTTTCCTTGCAGGATGAATAAGTCTTTTGGCTAAACATGGATAAAAGCTTTTGCTCACTATGGCATAATAACTCCAGTAGGCTCACAACAGCAAAACTAAGTCTGTCTCCAAGTGTCTTATTACAATAAAATCAAATTTAACCTCTTAAACCCAAGACATAAATCACTCACTTTTCTTTCAAACAATTTCTGAGTGTATTATCATAAATGTTACCTGTCACAAGACTGATAGCTCTCAGTAGCTCAAAAATATGAGTAAAATTGAAAATGCATTTGAATATGGGAACCACAATAGCATTTTTTGAGAGGTGACAATAATAAGAGGTTGTGGCAGACAAGGAAAATTCTCAGAAATAGGAAAATCAAGAAAACTTTCTTCAAATTAAATAAGCTCCCAAATCAGTCTCATCAGAGTCGTATTTCCACCAAACATACAGTCAAAAAACATTTATTGGCCCTGATAGTCTGTAGCAATAGCAAACAGAATTTACCTTGTGAAATTTTATATTAAAAGTATGTATCAAGTTGCAAAGCATAATTCGAAACTGCACAATCTGAATTTATATTTCCTTCCAAATGATACCTGAAACCTTCATTAATATTTATCCAACAATGTAAAAATTAATATCACCTGAATTTTAAAATATGCTTTTAATCGTTAACTAGCATAAGTAAACCCAGTGGCCCTTTAAAAAATCCAAGTCAATTTCTTTCACATAAAAGAAGTTTCATTCAAATTTTAGAACTCAATTTGTATCTCTTTTGCATTTTCTGGTTAAAAAAAACAGAGTATTACATGAAACTATTTGGATGGATCTCAAGGGTATGTTGAGTAAAAAAAAAAGCCAATCTCAAAAAGTTATACACTATGATTCTATTTATGTGACATCCTTGAAATGACAAACTATAGAGGCAGAGAAGAGATTAGCGGTTGTCAGAGGATGGGGTGTAGGTATGAGTGACTAATAAAAGGATAGCATAAGGCAGTTCTTTCGGTGGCTGAAACAGTTCTGCATCTTGATTGTGGTAGTAGTTACAGAAATCTATTCTCAGGATAAAATCGCATAGAAAAACACACACACATGCACACATATATAAATAAGTACACGTGAAAACCGAATAAAGTCGGCAGCCATCATCAGCAATCTCAGCAGAAGTCAGGAACAGAGGTGGGAATATACCAGCAGAGACACTGTCAGTTTGAACTAAAAGAGAAACTGGGGCAAAATGAAGAAAGGCTGTTGGGCTTCTTGGATTCTACAGGACCAGACCAGAGATGGGAGCTATTCTTCAAGTCAAGGGAAGAGTGACCCTGAAGGCACTTCAGAGATCACAGGGCTGCCCCTCCCGCCACAGGCCCAGGGGGCAAGGCTGTTTCCTCCTGGGTATCAGAGGGCAGGTAGAGCCTTTGTAGAAAGCTACCTCAGTGCACCTGGAAGGTGGGACATTAGCCAAAGAGAACTATTCTTGATCCTGAATATCTAAAGGAGTTTGCCTTGCTAGGTTTTGTATGCTTGTATTATACAAAGTCCAAAATTATTAGAAGACAAAATAGTGGTTATTTTTGTAAGGGGGGGTATCTTAGTCTGTTCAGGCCACTATAACTAAAAGCAAAAAACAAAATACAACCATACTGCTGATGGAGTGGCTCAAACAAGAAACATCTATTTCTCACAGTTCTGGAGGCTGGGAAGACCAAGATCCAGACACCGGAAGATTTGGTGTCCAGTGAAATCCTATTTCCTGGTGTATAGATGGCTGTCTTCTAGCTGAGTGGAGAGGGGAAGGGAGCTCTCTGGGGGTCTCTTCCGTAGAGACATTAATTAGTCCCATTTATGAGGGCTTTACCCTCATGATCTAATCATCTTCCAAAGACCTCGCCTCCTGATACCATCACATTGGGGATGAAGATTTCAACATATGAATGTTGGGGGGACATAAATATTCAGTCCATTATAGGGAGGAGAGAATAATGACTGGAAGTAGACAAGGGAGGGCTTCTGGGTTTCTGGTTATGTTTTGTTTCTTGATCTGGGGCTGATTAAAATCATATATTCATTCTGTGAAAATTCATTCAGCTGTACAGTTATGATCTGTGCATGTTTTTCTGTGTATTTAAATAAAAATCAAAATACAACTCATTTGTGGGATGCAGTAAAAGCAGTACTAAAAGGAAAATTTTTAGTAGTGAATGCATATATTAGTGAGGAAAGATTTAAAACTATAATGTAAGCTTCTACCTTAGGAAACTAAAAAATAAGAAGCAGATTTAATCCAAAGTAAGCAGCAGAAAAGAAATGCTAAGAATTAGAGCATAAATCAATGAAATTAAAAACAAAACAATCAATAGAGAAAATCAACAAAACCAAAGCTGGTTCTTCAACAAGATCATTAAAATCAATAAGCATTTAGCCGTGCTAACTCAGAAAAAAAAAGAGAGAAGACAAAAATAACAAAAAACTAGTATCAGAAATGAAAGTAGAAACATCACTACAGAGCCCATGGATATTAAAAGGATAATAAAGGAATATTATGAACAACTATATGCCCCAAATTTGATAACATAAATTAAATGACTCCATTCCTTGAAAGACAAAATCCATCAAGACCCAGATAAAAAGAATAGACAATCTGAATAGGCCTATATCTATTAAAGAAATTGGATTAATAATGAACCTTCCAAAACAGAAAACACAGGACTAGATGGTAACTTATACCAGACATAAGGAAGAAACTATTCTAATTCTATACAATCTCCTCCAGAAGATAAAAGCAGAGAGAATACCTCCTAGTTCATCCTATGAAGCCAGCATTACCCAGATACAAAAACCATATGAGACATTACAAAATAAAACTATAGACCAGTACCTTTCATGAGCATAGATGCAAAAATCCTCAACAGATTATTAGCAAATCAAATCCAACAATGTAAAAAAAAAGGATTATATACTATGACCAAGTAGGATTTATACAATGTATGCAAGCTTTGTTTAACATTCAAAAATCAATTGATGGAGTTCATCACATCAACAGGCAAAAAAAAAAAGTAAAAAAAAAAAAGTCACATGATCTGATCAATAAAGGCAGGAAAAGTATTTGACAAAACCCAACACCCATTCATGATAAAAAATAAAAATAAAAAAGAACTCTCAACAAACTAGAAATGGGGGGGGGGGCGGGACTGCTTCAACTTCATAAAGAATATCTACAAAATGCCACCAGCTAACAAGATTCAAAGCTTTCCTACTTTGAGGGCAGAAATAATTCAAATAAAAACAACCAGATACCCCTACAAACCAATCAGAATGGCCAAAATCTGCAACACCAACACCAGATGCTGGCGAGGACACAGAACAATAGAAACTCCCCTTGTTGGTGAAAATATAGAGAAATTCTCTTCTCATGCTATTTGAGAGTTAATATATGCCTTTTTCTATTATACTATAGATTTCCATTTCATATTTTTATGTAATCCTCTATGATTTTTAGATTTTTAAAGAAAAATATTTTTCTAACTGTCTTAAAAGTGGTGCCTTGGTATTTCTACTGAGGCTCTCAAATATATATGCTAATAATTATTTTACTAATATCTTATAAAAGTATATCTAATTTCACTTTAATACTAACACATAATACATTGTGTTTAGATTATATAATGAAAAGAATTTTTTCACTGTGATTTTTTAATTATTATTACAGAAGGAGCAATTCAAGTACCTGAAGAAAAACAGTGGAAAGTATATGCTATCAGGTATATTTTCTGATTATCTGCAGGTGGTAATGTTTATAAAGAAATAGGCAATTTAAAAAAAAAAAAGTTCATCCCTGAGCAGATCCTTGCTGTCATCTAGACTGTGCCCCCTTCTCACTGCACCTGCTATATTTAGAGATCATGTTGCATATAATTATATAATCATCTACTTTGGGATTTTATTGGTATGTTATGAGTGAAAGATAATGGATCAGTCACTGTGCGTGACTGTAATTTTAAAACAATGTCACCAATGATGTTTGCACAATGAACTCTATGAATAATGAGTAGAAATCGATTTTCAAGACACAGGAAGTCCTGAGAACCAGCAGGGGATCTATTTAAAAGGTCTCCAAGGCAGAAGGATTCTACCAACTCACTGAGAATTTTTTCACAGATGACTTTTTGAAAGTAACTCCTAATGTGTTATAGAAATGACCATCTAATGTTTCAGGGCTTCACTCTCCAGTAGAGTGTTCATCAAATTTATTGACCTTCCTTCCAATTATTTTCAACCTCGTTCTTCTCTGATTTTTACTTAATCGTCTGTCCTCTAAAGAATTCCTATAAATGGTCCTAATAACTATCTTTTACTTTTCTTCCAGAATTCTCAACTGCTCTTCTATGCATTACTCTCTCCTCTGACTCTGGAGGGATAGTGATCTCCATGCTTTGACTCACCTGCTCAGGCCTCCTGAGGTATCTTTGAATGTCACCATGGCAATGGGCACCAGTCAAAGCCCTACTGGGAATGAAATATGGCTCAAGGGGCGAGGCATATGTCTGGCAGAATGGCCTTAAGTTGTGGTAGTGGGGAGAGAACAGGAGGTAGACAGAGGTACATAAAACTACTTTCTGATGCTGACAGGCCTTGGAAATAGAATTTAATTCAGTATTCCAAGGAAATAAATTTTGGTTTTCCAGCTTATCTCTCTGTTCAAATGAAAGGGTAGTCAAAATTCAGGCCCCAGAAATATCGCTGTGTCATCTTGGTATTAATGAGCCTGGAGGGCTGTGTGTGTGTGTGTGTGTGTGTGTGTGTGTGTGAGAGAGAGAGAGAGAGAGAGAGAGAGAGAGAAAGACTATAAGATGTTTTATAAATAAACTAAGCTGAACATTAGGTTCTGAGTCTCTTATTTATAGAGGTACTTTGGGAGTAATTAGTTTTAGGGGGAATCATTATTAGCAACCTTGTTACATCAAAGTGCCCTAACACAGGACAAATAATCCAGCTACTTCTTCACAGGCTCCTTTTAGGTCAATATTGTTAAGAGCTGTCCCCCCTAATGCTAAAAATCTAGGGAAAGGTGCTTCATTAAGAGTCCATAATTAATGGCATAGTAACCATTTCACAACTGTGGGCCGGCATGTAGGAAAAAAAATCTAAAAATCTTCAATACAGATTTAAATCTATGGTTTTCATTACAAACTTTTAGATTAAAAACATGGTATGTTCTAAAATATCAAAGCCATTCCAATAAACTTCTCAAATGGCTGCAGAAAGGGAAAAGAAGAATCATTCATTAATTAAAACTAAGAAAAAGAAACACTGGCTTAAAGGCAAAGGTTAAGAAAGGATCTGAGGTTACAAAATGTATTTTGAGTTTTGAAATGTAAGAAATTAACAGACTACATTGGTTGTATTTTGCAATTCTCATTTCAAGAGTTTGGTGTAAGAACTAAAATTAACATTGTTTTATGTAGGAGAAGCATCATAACCCAGCATCTTACATAGTTTCCTCCTAATTGATTCTTTGCAGGTCACTTTCCAGTTGGACTCTTAGTCACACTTGTCTAGCCTGGTGTTAGGTTTTCTGTCTGGAACAGGCCCTCCACAAATATTTAGGGATTAGGAAAATTTAAGGATAATGACTGGACTAGAGTGCAATTTCCTTGAGTGCTAGAGCAGTGGTTTTCAAACTGTAGCCTGTATCAGAATCTCCTGGAGGGCTTGTTAAAATAGTGATCGCTGCCCTAGCCAGTTTGGCTCAGTGGTTACAGCGTCTGCCAGCAGATTGAAGGGTCCTGGGTTCGATTCTGGCCAAGGGTGAGTACCTTGGTTGCAGGCTTCATCCCCCGGCCTGTCAGGGTGCATGTGTGGGACAACCAATTGATATCTCTCTCTCACGTCGGTGTTTCTCTCTTTCTCTCTCCTTCCCTCTCTCTCCTCCCCATTCCACTCTCTCTGAAAAGCAATGGACAAAATATCCTTGGGTGAGGATTTAAAAAATAGTGATTGCTGAACCTACTGCCCGTTTCTGATTTGGCAGGTTTAGGGTGAGGCAAGAGTCTGCATTTCTGACAATTTCCCGGGTGCTTCTCTGGGGAACAGAGGTTGAGAGCCGCTGTTCTGGACCAGTGGTCTCAACCTTGGCTACACATTACAATTACCTGGGAGGTTTTTAAATTCTTGATGCCCAGATTATTACCCAGCTCAATCACGTCAGAATCTAGGCTTCAGTATTTCTAGAGCTCCCCAGTGGATTCCAATGTGCAGTCCAGGGTGGGAAACACTGTCCAGTGTCATAGTGGTTCTTAGCCCAGGCTGCACGTTGGAGTAACCTAGGAAAGTATTTTTTTTTAATTGAAGCATAATTAACATAACATAAAAATGACCCTTTTAAAGTGTACAAGTCAGTGGTTATTTATTCAAAAGTTTCTACAACTATCACCACTAAGTAATTCCAGGACATTTTAATCATCTAGGGAGATTTTAAACCAAGTTCTGATATGTGGTTCTGCTCTCAGAGCTCCTTATTTAGCTGGGCTGCTGGGTAGAGGCATAAGTGCTTTTGTAAGTGATTCTAATGTCCAGTTAGGGCTGAGGACCACAGTCCCTGAGTTGGTTACAGACCTTCCAAGACTGTTTTCGGAGTTAGGACCTGTTCAGAAGCTTTCACTGATGTTAATACAGAGGAACTAGCACACATTCTCTGTCTAACCTCCTGCCTGTCCATTAGATTTCTTCGATCACAGTACAGAGGAACATCACCCGTGATTTATGGCTCTCAGAGCAGAGCTGGGTGGCCTTGAGCAGAAGGACCTGGAGGTGACCCTGATGGTGAGCCTGGAGGCACTGCCTGAAAGCCAGTGTGGCGCCTTAGGGACCCCAGGAGCATCTGGAGGGCCCAGTGGGCCCGCAGTGGGACTCAGCTTCTGGTAGACTTCTGAACATTTGCTTCTTGACTTCTTAGAGACCCTAGGTCTGACGTTTCAGTGTGGTCTTTTGTCAACTAAGGCACAAAAGCAGAGCCTGAGTCCTGGCTCCCGCAATTTCTATTTACCTGATTCTGAGCGACAGTTTCCTCTTTTGTAATAACCCCCTCTTCCCAGAGATGTTTTCATTATCCTTGTTGACCCGTCACGAGTATACACTAGTTTCTGTGTCCGAACGTTGCTGACTGGTCATGAGATAGCTCGTGTCTGCACTTATATTAAGTAATTTTAAACACCTTGCTGACCAAAGTAGCCGGCCGAACGGGCAAATTCTGGCTCAAAACAGCCGGTCAGCAAGGTGTTAAGGAAAATAGCGTATTGGGCATATTCACACCTGTAGCACTGATTCACTGGAAAGATTATGAGATTTTATGTCACATGATCTGGATTCAATCCCTTCACAAAATGTGAGAATTTATCATCTATAAAAGGGGAAACCAATAATTATAACAATAATAAAAATACCTGACTCACCTTTAATAATATTATTACATATTTTTGTGAAGATCAAATGCTATGTAGTTCATATGAAAATGCTTTACATTCTATGGTACCATATACATGATTATACTTTAGGATATAACTGGATGGATAGACATATAAAAGGAAGAAAGAATGCATAATTTATAAATTAAGTTGATTTCTTTTGATATGTAGACAGTTTGAACCTTAAGACCTAAGAAGCAAAAGGATGCTACCACTATAGATCATTTCAAAGCAGCTATTCCCTAAAGTCTAGATAATGAAATCTCACTTAAGTGTTTTAGGGAAAGGAAATCCTAAGTTGGTAGTCATTTTTTTAAGTAGACTTTTTTTCTTTCCCCCACTTTCCTTGCTTTATTTTTGGTCTTTGCCTATATAGAATTGAGTTAATTAGGCTCTTAGCTCATAGCACTTAATTGGTCCATGCCAGGCACTTCCTTTTAATTTATTCTATTCCTCAGCCCCAATCCTGATCCTATTTCCCATCCTTTCATAGGATGTCTCATAAAACATCCATTTTATGTTTGCAAGGAGAATTCTTCCAATCTATCTCTGTACACTTGTTTATATGTACATAAACTGTAAATATATTATTTGATATGTGTGGAATATTTTGAAATTTACACAATTGTTATTGTGCTATAAATTTTATTTCACTTAGCAGTATGTTTTTATTTTATTTTACAGTAATAAGAACATTTACATGAGACCTACCTTCTTAACAAATTAAGTGTACAATACATTATTGTTGACTATAGTAGAATGTTGTATAGCAGGTCTCTAGAGCATATTCATCTTGCTTAATTAAAACTCTATGCCCTTTGATTAATAACTCACCATATTCCTGTCCCCCCAGACCCTGGCTACCGCCATTCTACTCTTGAGTCTATGGATTTGACTAATTTAGATCCCTCATATGATTGGAATTATGCAGTATTTGTCTTTCTATAACTGACTTATTTCACTTAGCATATTCATCAGGCTTCATCCATGTTATCACATATTGCAGAATTTGATTTTTAAAGCTGAATAGTATTGTAGGTATATACCATTGTGAGATCCAGCCATGCAACTTTATGAAGATCTAATTAGTTTCTTTTGACTACTGCATGTTATTCCATCTTGGTCAAGTACTCTATCAAACTTACCTATTTCCCTAGTGAGGGACAAACATGTTGCCTCCAACTCCCATTATTGGAAATAGTGCAGCGTTCCTCCTTATGTGTCCTCTTATACATTATTGTACCAGGAGTGGAGTCCCGGAATGATTAGTATCATTAAATCCCACTACATTGCAATCCAAAATGATCACATCAGATTATGCTTCTAACTGGTTTGCAAGAGGGTCTCCATTTTCTCCTTGGCAAGTGGTATATTCAACACTTAAATTTTTCCAAATGAATAGTATCAAGTAATCAGTGTTCGCTGGTTATAAGTGAGATTGGACATCTCAATTATAATGGTTTTTCATCATGAAGTTTCCAGTGAATTGCCTATTCATACATTTTGCCCATTTTTCTGTTGGGTTTTTATATTTTCTTTGTAAATTTTGATAATTTCTTTTATATGCTAGAAACTAGTGTCATGCTTATTATAGATTTTATGAAGATCTTCTAGTCCGTGAATCACTTATTAATACTGTGTACAGTTGCCTTTGTTCAATAGGAACCTTGAATTATTTTGATGTAATCAAACTCAAACTCCATCTCTTCCCTCTTTAGAAATTGTACTTTAAGGGTTTACTTTAAGACATTCTTTTCTACCCTGAGGTCCCAAAGGTTCTCCTGCAGGGTCTATTTCATAACTCTATTATTTATTTGTCATTTGTTTTTTTATGAGTAACACATGTTGTTTTAACCACTATAGTTTTTCTTAATATCTGTAGTATTTCTAATATCTACTAAGTCAAGCTCCTAATGAGGAGCTTGTTCTTCCTTTTCAAAATTGTCTTAGCTGTTTATGGGTCTTAGAAACAGTTTATCCAGTTCTCCCAAAATATTCTGAATTTTTTATTGAAATTACATTGAATTTATAGGTCAATTTGTGGGAATCTATATCTTTAAATTGTAAAGGTATCATATCCATTTACATGGTTGGACTTTCCATTTATTCAAATCTCTCTTAACAGAATTTTAAAACTTTCTCTATATAGATTTTGACTAGGTCAGCTCCTGGATAGTTTTTAGCTTTTGTGTTTCTGTAAATGATGTTTTATTTTCTTTTGCCTTTTCTAATTGGTTATTGCTGGCATTAAAAGTGCTATTTGTCTCTTTAATAGTATTTTAATAATATTTTGCTTCTTAATCTTGCTGACCTTGAACTCCTCATTACTTTTCATAGTTTAATACTTCTCTTGTATTTTTATGTAATTATTGTATACTCTGCAAACAGTGACAATCTTATCTCCTCCCTTCCAAATTTTATTCCTCTCATTTCAATTTATTGTCTGATCGTATTATTGGCCAAAATCTCCAGTACTTTGCTGATCAGTAGCATTCAAGAAATTAGTCTTGCTCACTTCCAGGCATATAGTGCTTACGAAACTCACCGTCATATCTTCCTGGTGAAGGAATAAGGCAGCTTTTCCCATGAGGCCTCCATCTGCCCGCAGTAAGGAAGGGGTTGGGGGCAGGACTTGGCTGAAAGGAAATGCGTGAGAAGTTTAGATAACACAAAGTCAGGGTCTCTTTATACCAAGACCCGGGGGATTGTGGTAAAAATGCATTTTGAGTTCATACTTGAGGGATTGCTACAGTTCAGATGAAACCCCCTCCCTTTCCTTTCTCCCATTCTCTCACATCTTAAAAGTGCTCTGGGGCCCCTCTGTCTCTAAACACCCCCAAACTCTTTCATGACATGTGCTCCCCAGCATTTCTGTCTCTTTTACCAGTCCTCCTTTCCCACTTTATCACATAGCATAGCTTAACTTCTCTCCCAGATGGAAATAACCCTTCCTCTTTGGGAAGGGGGAAATAAAGTATCCAAAGAGCAACTGGGACCAGAGAGAGGGCTGTGAACATACCCAAGGTAATTTTTACCATTTCTGTGCACATGATTTGGCACATTGTGCGTAGAGCACTAGGTGTTTGGGTAAAAATATCTTAAAACTTTAGTTCCTTTGTCTGTCTATCCTTCTGCCCTACCAGCATAACCATGATTTCTTCAATATGACATCTGCCTCCATCACTGTGTGTCCTACTTATGTAATCTAGTGTAGCTTTATTTATTTATTTAGACAGCTGTATCGCACTGCTGATCCGTTTTGAAATTATACTTAACTAAGCTTCTAGTGTTACCCAGTTATTTGTATAATTAGCTTTGGGATCTAATTCAAAGATTTTACATTTGTTCTCTTTAAAATTTCATTCTGATGCTCTAGCTTATGACGAGTTTTAGAAACTCCTCCCTGTTATCCAACATGCTATCTAGGGCTCCAATCATCTTGTCACCTGTAGAATTTGATAGGAAGGCCATCGGTATGCTCATCCAAACCTTTAATAAATATGTCAAAGAGGACAGGGCCAGAAAGAAGCCGGAGGCACACCACTATGAAATTTCCTACAGTGTGACATGGAATTACCATTCTTAGACATTACTCTTCAATTATTGATGAAGTCACCTGATTCCAGTCCGTATTTCTGCATGTTATCCACAAGGATTTTATAAGAAGCACTGTCAGATTCCTTGCGGAAATACTAACACACTGTGTGCGCAGCATTTCCTTGACCTGCCTGATTAGTAAACCTATGTATTATTCAGTTGTACTTTAGCTTCAAGTGGCAGAATTTTTCAATTTAAACCAGATTAGGCAAAAGAAGTATTTGTAAGTTCACCTAATTGCACATCCTATACCATCAGAGCACTGGTTCTCCCCACCTCTCTGCTCCAGCATCCTCTGTGTTGACTCTACTCTTACACTGTCTCTCCATTCCTGGAATCAAGATGACTACCAGCAGGTAGAGAGATTTTTTTCCCCCAAATTGTTTCTCTAACACCCTAGAACTGAGTTCACATCTAAATCAAACCTGTGGAGAAGGAATGATCTGGGTGGCCAACTCTGGCTCAAATGCACCCTTTTGAAGTTGGAGCTGAACTCTGCTCCACCAAAATTACATGAACTGTGAAAGCCTCAAAGATAGCAATGCTATCAAAAGAAGAAGAATGAATGGGTATTTTATATACCTAAGAAAATGCCTTACTTCTCAGTGTAGGTTTCAAAGTATCTCCTGAACATACTCTTATCCACAACTCAAGGATTATTTATATATATCTACCTTTATGTAACCAATTATTTTATTTAGGTATAATCAATTAAATATATAAAATAATGCAGTTGGAAGCAATTCTCTTCTTGGATAAACAATGTAACACCAGAAGTTTATTTCTATAGGGATGATTAATGAATGTTCTCTATTCTGCAGTTGTCCAACTGACTTCAAACCCACTCACCACAGAAATCTGAGCAAGACAGTTCTCTACAGATGAGGTGTAGGGGTAGCATATATGCATTTTATGGTGAGCTGTCCTGATATGAAGAGGTAATTTATTGGTCGTGATTCATTTGGATGGCAATGGTAATACATGATTCAAAGTATAGTGGTCTTAAAGCAATAGGAAACACCAGGTTTGAAAGCTATAAGAATAAGAGCTATATTTTGGCCTGGCCGGTGTGGCTCAGAAGTTGAGCACTGGTCTATGATCCAGGCGATCACAGCTTGATTTCAGGTCAGGGCACATGCCCGGTTGCAAGCTCCATCCCCAGTTGGGGGCATGCAGGAGGCAGCCGATCAATGACTCTCTCTCATCATTGATGTTTCTCTCTCTCTTTCCCTCTCCTTTCCTCTCTATCTGAAATCAATAAAAAAATTTTTTTTAATTAAAAAAGCTATATTTTGGCTTTGATATAACCATTAGAATCTGAGGCTAAATTACTTTTTCAGAGATGGATTCTCCAAATGTGCTTAATGGTCTAATTGGTTTGTCACCAAGGCACTTTCCCAGGCACTTAATTTTATCTACCCCAACCACATTCAAGTCCACAGAGAAGTCTCACTTTATACAAATCTGCTAATGAAAGAGTACAGCAGTGTACACTGGAGAAAATGCTCTTAGGGAACACTTTAAGGGCATGATTTTGAAGGAGAAAAATTGGGAACTTTTATATCATGAAAGTAATCTAGAATCATTTGTAACCAGACTCAATGGCTAAGTGAGGGCACTTCAGGTCTGACTGCCTGATGAGAACAGCTTTCCCATGTCCCTGCTCTCAGGCATCCCAGAAAGAAAGTCAATAATGACAAAAGCAGGACTGTACTCCCCACCCTAAACAATACAATACGGCCTTGGCCTGAGTTATATACCTCTATGCATATCAGGTAGTGTCTATCTCTTTCCTGTTCTTATCTTGCAAAAAGATCCTGTGTTTTGTATTGGGTGAACTTGATGTTATATCAGAGTCAATCTCTGGGCAACGGCAAGATCAACATATCTTACACTGACAAGTAGATACCAGGCAGCAGAGAAATAGCAAGAGGATTGTCAATTGTCAGGAATATATTAAACTTTTTCTTAATATAATAGATGTAAAAATGAAAGCAAAAATCTGTTGGAAATTTTTGCTAATATGTTATGCATATTAGGACATGAAGGACCACCCTCAGAAAATGTAGTGAAAACTATGGTATTATAGAAACAATGGAAAAGACCAATAGGCCACTTTTTTTTTTTTTTTTGACAAGGTAAAGCCAAGCTATATAAACACAGGACTGTTAAGGCATCCTAGCACTTTCCAGACTGATCGATAACATTAAATGCTGCAGTTAAGTCTGACAAAATGAAACTAGCAAGAACATATCAATAAACACAAAGAACCCGATCGTTATCACTCCTAGCATGTAAAGAACGACAACAAAATTGTAATTTATCTGATGGCCCTACCATTAGAAAATAGGGCAGAGTCTTAATTTCCTTTCCCATTTTCACAATAACAAGTCAGTTCAGTGCTCCAGGCACTATACATTAAATCTTGATATGAAGTCACCGTAGAGTAGGTTTTCCTTCTAAGAAACTGATAAATTCTTAATGAAGAGTAGGGAGACAGAGCCCAACACAAATGGGTAATTCGTTCAAATACGGTTGACTTTGTCTTCAGGGTTTTTCTTTTTCCATATGACATAAAGCATGATGTTCTTTGGAATTTAATTTTTCTGATACTAAAACATATATACCTAATAAATCTTTCTGGATTCTAAATTAACATTCTTGAAAAACTTGCATTTGGAACAAATAAAAATGAAATAAGGGAACTGCCTTAAAACCTATATTTTAGGTGAGGCCAAACAGTGAATAGTGCCCACTTAGGAATAAAAAAGAAATATCTGGTTGGCTCTGTGGCTTCTGCTCCTACTGCTTTCTCAAACTTTGGAACTATCAACATTCTCTGTGCTCTAGAGACATGGGAGAAGTAGACCATAGAGTTCTGACTCTAATAGAGCCTTGAGATGTCCATCTGCATCAGCAGTACACAAAACCATGCAGACACATGGTTGTAAGTTCTAGAGATCATTTCCTTGCACTTCAGCTCAACAAGTTTCCATTGAGTACTTAAAGTACAGAGGTGTAATGGGAAAGCTAGAGATAGGGAAGGTACAGAAGATGTGATTCCAGTCTTAAAGATGTTTATCATCCAGGAGGTATCCAAAATATACACACATGAGCTAAATAGTTAAGATCAATGTGTTATGATAATATTTATCAAGCTACATACAGATGTACTAAGTAGGTGAAATTAACTAAAAAAATTTCTTGGATGGGTCATCTTTTGGTCCCAGCTAATGTGCACTCATATATATCACTGAAACAGTGTTCCGATCAGATAGATGTGCAGTAGGAGCTGTCTTTAAATAAAGAAAGCCACTGGACAATGCTCTTGGTAAGTTAAAAAGATGTGTTTTCTGGAACTGAGTGTATATATTTTTAAAAAATTATTTATTGATATTTTAAGATTTTTATTGATTGAGAGAGAGGAAAGGAGAGAGAGAGAGGGAGAGAAAGAGAAAAGCATCGGTTTGTTGTTCCACTTATTTATGCAGTCATTGATTGATTCTTATATGAGCCCTGACTGGGATTGAACACACAACCTTGGTGTATTTGGACAATGCTCTAACCAACTGAACAACCTGGCCAGGGCCTCAGTATGTATTTTTGTAGAGATAACAGCAGAGCACTGCTCAAAGACTGGCTAATGAGGTGTTCCATACCACTTCTTCTAAATGGATAATTGGCACCTTGAGGGCAGCCCAGTCTGTGCAACAGAAACAGCAGTGGAATAAGATAAGTCACTCATATAAAAAGATCACTTGAAGGAAACAAAAGAAAAAACAAACAAATGGGACCATACAGAACTAAAACGTTTATGCACGGCAAAAGAAACCATCAACAAAATGAAAAAGCAACCTACTTAATGGAAGAAGATATTTTTAAATGATACATCCCATAAGGGATTAATATCCAAAATATATAAGGAACTCATACAACTTGACCAAAAAAACAACCTGATTAAAAAATAGGTAGAGGACCTGAATAGAAATTTCTCCAAAAAGGACATACAGATGGTCAACAGACATATGAAAAGGTGTTCAACATCACTAATCATCAGGGAAATGCAAATAAAAACCATAATGAAATATCACCTCACACCTTTCAGAATGGTTATCGTCAGTAAATCCACAAACAACAAGTGCTGGCGAGGATGTGGAGAAAAGAGAGCCCTTGTGCACTGTTGGTGGGGTTGTAACTTGGTGTAGCCATTCTGGAGGTCCTCAAAAAGTTTTAAAACATGGAATTACCCTTTGACCTAGCAATTCTACTTTCGGGTATTTATCCAAAGAAATTCAAAACACTAATTCAAAAAGATAATGCACCGCTATGTTCATTGTAGCATTATTTACAAAAGCCAAGATACATAAGCAACCTAAGTGTCCATCAGTAGATAAATGTATAAAGAAGAGGTGGTACATGTATATAATGGACTATTATTTAGCCATAAATAAGAATAAAATCTTACCATTTGCAATATCATAGGTGAACCTAGAGGGTATTATGCTAAATGAAATAACTCAGACAGAGAAAGACAAATACCATGTGGTTTCACTTATACATGGAATCTAAAAAACAAAATAAATGAACAATAAACAACAACTCATAGATATACAGAACAAATTGATGGTCATCAGATGGGAGAGGAGCTGGGGGGAAGGATGAAAAAGTTAAAAGGGATTAAGAAACACAGGTTACCAGTTATAAAAATAGTCATGAAGATGTAAAGTACAGCCTAAAGACATAGTCAATAATACTGTAATAACTATATATGGTGTCAGATGAGTATTAGACTTATCAGGTTGATCACTTAGTAAGATATGTAAATATCTATTCACTATGTTGTACACCTGAAACTAATATAATATTGTGTGTCAAACTGTAATTGAAATGAATGAATCAAAAGATCACTTGGAGAATAAAACATTGAGAAATCAGACAACCCAATAAAAATGAAAAAACTATACTGTATTTAGAAGAAGAAAAGTGAGTGTCTTGAGAAATTCCCAAGGGCGTTTTGAATGAACAACTACAGAAGTAAGGCTTAAATTAAACTAATTAAAATAAACCAAGAAAAATAGCTAGGTAAGATTACATGCTAAGATTAACAAGCATTCCTATCCATCAGTGGCAGCCCGTCTGGATTGCATCTGAATAAGAGACCTTTAATCTATGTCGAAGGAAGAGTCTTGAATGTGCTTTAAGGCTCTGGTTTCAGTATAGTGAAGCCCTTTGCTTTTGAGCATTTCTTTTCTTCTATGTCCTTCACTGCCTGATGGAAACTATAGCTCTACATTTTAGTTGCTTTCATCCATGAAATTTCCTGATTTATTCATCACTTCACACCTATAGATTCAAGCCCCCCTGTGGTTGACTCTCCAGTCTCTTCTCACCATTAGGCTGCAGAGTGAGTGGCTGACAGTGTGACTTTGGAGTCAAGCTGCTGTCTCCAAATCGCAACCCCGTCATTTACCATTTGGCTTACCTTAGGCAATGTATAAGTCTGTCTCTATGGCTTCCTATTTGTCAAATGGAAGTAATAAGAAACCATGCCTCATGTATGGTTGTGAACATAACAATGATAATGTAAGAAAAGCTAAGCGCAATGCCTGACCTACAGTAGGCTCTCCAAAATATTTGCTATTATTAACATTAAAATAAAAATAACCATATTAACTTTTTTTTTTAATATGTTTTTATTGATTTCAGAGAGAGGAAAGGAGAGGGGGAGAGCGAGAGAGAAACATCAATGATGAGAGAGTCACTGATCGAGCCCGTAACCCAGGCATGTGCCCTGACCGGGAATCCAACCCCGATCGCCTGGATCCCAGGTCGATGCTCAACCGCTGAGCCCCGCCCGGCCGGGCAATCATATTAACTTTAATGAACGTGGGAAGCTTACCTGGATCCCAGGAAAAATAAAAGGATTAAATCTCTGTTACCTATTCCAGTTCAAAACTGCTGCCCATTCTTAATGGTTGTGCCCAAAATAGCCTCTTGACGTCCTGGGACTGTCTGCTCTTTTGAGACACACTGGCATGGAGGAATTTTTGCTAAGACTGCGAACATGGTCTTACAACCTGGAGAGGCCCTAAAGCCATTGCTTTTGATATCTTGCCACCTTTTGGGGCCATTGCCACAGAGGAAATACTCTATTTCCTATCTCAGCAGCCTCTCAGCCCTTTTCTGAATCTGAAGTGATCATCCTCTGTCTCCTCCAGTTACCTCCCACGTCCTCAGGGAAGGCAGGTTTTAAGGAAGCCTTGCAGTCACCAGTTACTAGGAACTTCCCGCCTAAGGAAGGAGACAACCCAAAGGTTGAACTGAACTGCCTTTGTGGAGGGGGGTAGGGAGAAACAGATGGGGGGATTCCCAATTAATTAATATCTCAAGGTGTTTTTCTGCCTCTCCTGGATATTTGGAAAATTTCTTACAGACGATCATGCTCTCACGTGGTGAAATGATTCTTCCCACAGCAGGGGGCAGGGTGGGCTGAAAGGGGAAGGCATTATTGGGAAACCAGTTAGAAGCTGATCGCCAAAATCTAGACCTGATGTGAAAGACCCTGGACCTCGGTGGTGGCCGTGGACATGGGGTACAGGGCAGACATTAGAGGCATATAAAGGCTGTGGCTAGTGATTAGGTGAAGAGATTGTTTGAGAAGGAAGAAGCAGAGACAAGCATGAGCTTTCAAGCCTCAGTGGGTGGGAGATACTAGCTTAGGGATGGGAAGGGAAGCAGGGGATGTGATGGTGTGAAAGCGTTAGTGGCACAGTCACTGCTGTAGAGAAAGTCAACGAGATGGTAAAGTTGCGAGGCTGACGCTCTGAAAAGGAGTTCCGTTTCAGGGAGGAAAATTTTGCAGCTCACTTGAAAATGGTAATAGTTGCAAATGTGAAAATGCATGAGAACTCTTAAAGAAACAAAAGAGAGGAACCCAAGACAAGGCTGGGCCTCGGTGTTGAGCGGTGCTGGGGCGCAGGCCGCTGAAATCCAGAAAGCAACCTTCCGAGGAAGACGGGAATGTTGGCAGAGCACCTGCCCCTGAGGCCTCGGGGTCAAGGCACGGTCGCTGAAACGAGAAACTAACTTTAGGGAGGACAGCAAGAATGAGGGTGGCCAACCCCCTAAGATGAAATCAGGAAATTAATATTAAAAAGCATTAGAGTAGGTTTCCAGGATCTTTGTGAGAACAGATTTGGTCATTTGAGTGGGAAGACAAATGAGGAATTCAGGAAAAATCAGGTGAAGAAAGGAGACAGGGCCGGTGGAGTCATTCTTTATGAAATCTGGCGGTGAAAAGACGAGAAACAGGACAGCAACTGGGGGATGCTGTAGAATAAAATGACGGATCGTTTCTCTTGTCACGTACATCAAGAAAATATCTTTTCTGAGGGGGCAGAAGTATCAGAGGGATACTGTTAAAGGAAATCACCAGGTTTCTACAAACTTTTGCCATTTGTAGATAGTCCTAGTGGCAGCAGTTTGTCTAGATTATTTGGCTTGGGCTCTACTATGACTCAGTAAATGATTAAATGTCCATTTTTGTGGCTTTCTGAAAGAGACATTCACCACCATGGCATCGTCATCACAGGACAGTGGATTCTTTATTCTCTGTTGCCATCATGGTCACTGAAGTTGACCCCTCCTGCCCAGTGGCTGTCAGCTCGCTGCAGAGGAAATGAGAGAGAGGAAATGAGAGGGAGGAAATGAGAGAGAGGAAATGAGAGAGAGGAAATGAGAGAGAGGGTGAGGAGCTGGAGAGGAGACGTGTACTTCAGTCCCACACAGAGATCTGAAGGGCTGATCTAGTCTGTGTTCTTTTCAGAATTTGGATTAGAAATAGGCAGAGATGGGGTCTTGGAGAATAGCGCTGCTGGCTTTCTGACTCACTATTTGAGGCTTTCTTTAGGGGGGAAGTACATGTCCTTCAGCCAGTCATCAGGAAATCGTGCCTGCCTGCTCATTCCACCAAATACTGCAAAATTGAGCTGGGGAGTGTAAGAGTCTGGGGGTGGAAGCTTCGACACTGCAATGATTTCCTTGCCTAAATTCAATCTTTTCTATTTCAAGTCGTGAAAACACATATTTTTAGATGAATTGATAGACATACACACATACAGAGTATATATATATATATATACACACACAATCTTTTCATAAACATTTACCTGTCAATGTCTGCAACTTAGGGTGCGTTTAAATAAAATCTCAACTGAATTAACCTAAAATAAAATGTTCTCTATACAAGTTCCCCCAAAAAGATGAACCCTAAAAAAGGACTGCTTAAATTCATTCCAGACAAAATGAGGAATAAATGAGAATACCAGGTAGAGTTAAAGGGTTATTTTGATGAACTGATTTCTACATAATATGAAGGAAGATTAGAGCTCATAGGGTTCTGCATTTTAAAATAAATCACTGCAAGAAAGCAGAGGAAATATTACTAAGAATTTTGTTCTATGTGTGGTTAACACTTTCCTCCCTTTGTAGAGTTCAGCATTTTGGAAGAAAAGCACAATTTCGACAGTCCTTTTACTCATTCAACAAAAAAGGCATTGAGTGCTTCCCATGAGCCAGGCACAATGTTAGGCTCTGGACAAGATGTTGCATAAAAAGAGACCTTTCTCACTCACAGAGCTGAGAGGCTAGTGGGGGTTGGGGAGAGCAGGAAACAAATAATGGCACTGATTAATGTAAAATTGCAAACTGAGATAAGTGCTTTAAAAGAAAAGAATGGAGCCCTATAAAGAGCAAAGAACAAAGGACTCCAGGTGGGGGGTGCAGACACAGAAAGGCTTCCCTGAGAAAGGGCTGTTTGAGCTGAGATCTAAAGGACAAGGTTGAGTTAAAACTAACCCAGGAAGGCTGGTGGGGATCATTCTAGACCCAGAGAAGAGCATGTGCAAAGGTGGGCCCCCACCACCACACTCGACCCCCACCGGGGCCAACCCCTGCAGCTCCTAGTTAAGGATTTGGTCTTTATTCCAAGAACAGTGGGAAGCCATTCAAGGGTTTTAAGCAGGTTGGTGACATGATCAGATCTGTGCTTTGAAAAGAGCACTCTGGCTGCAATGTTGAAAACAAATTGGAAAGACATTGTCTAAAAGCCATTGTTTCACTAAGTAAATGCTAAGGCCTGCAGCTGTCACAATCACTTTCCTGTGGTCACCTGACCCTACTAATATTTTTCTGCACCCCTGAGGACATTTGGAAGCTATTTTAGGTGGAGGATTAAGAATTTCTTGATCCCAGATTATTATATGATTATGTCAACATTTGAGCGAGAGACACAATGCCTTACTGTCTGCTCCAAGTTTTGACTGGCACAGCTAATCACCATTCTCGTCAGTGATGGCACAAACGCGGCCTAACAAGCTTCCACATTTTATAGTCAGGGAGAATATCATATTAATCTTCTCCTCCTCCCACCTCTGTCACTGTCCAGGCTCCCTTGTCATCCTTCTGGTTTCCCTGTCTGCACTTCCACTCTCCACCACCCCGCCCTGAGCTCCTGGTTTCCCTTCACGCGACCCTGCTCTGTCACTTCAGCAGCCCTCTGGCCAAGGTTCCTGACTGGGGAGGGCAGGGAGGGGACTGACAAGAGCAAGGCAGAGGCGTAGGTGCCAGGCAGGATCCAGTCATCCGGACTAGTCTGTAACTTTGTCTTAGAAAGGCCTGATTGCAAAGGCCCATTTACCAAATTTTAACTAACCAAGACTAAAAAACAAGGGAGCACTTGCTCTCATCAGAACCCTGAGTCATCCCCAGGTTACCTTGGGGGTAGTCCTGGAGCCCGGGGAGGGCCGAGCTGCTGTATAGGGTTTGCGGTCTCAGTTTAATTACGTGGAAGTAATGGAAGTAGGGACAGGGAGCCGGTGGGTACTCACTGTCTGATGACATAGCACAGAGGCCCCACCTTTCACCGTAACTGCTGCAAAATGTTACTGTAGAGCTGATGTACTTAGCATGCAAAATCTACCCTCCACCGTGTGTAAAACTCTCAACATCCCAGGCAAGTGACCATCGCTTGGTGTCAATAACGTGGCTTTATTTCTTATGTCATCCTTATATGGAGGTCAAGCAGACTCCCCCTTTAACTTCCAGTAACTTAAGCTAATTGTGGTCTCTACCACCACACAGAAGGCTAATCCTTCCTTGACAAGATGGCCCTTTTGTACTGTGTGTCATTATGTCTCTGCAATCTCCTCCAGCCCGAAGCTCCCTATTTCCTCACATGAGTTTTTCCCTGGTGAGGTTTCCAGGGCCCTGCTGTCCCAGTTATACTTCTTTGGGCCTCTTAAGTGTTTGAAAACTACCATTCTAAGACACGTGTAGTTGCCTGATTAAACAAGCTGGGCTCAACTAACTTTATTCTCATATTCATTCTTTTCAAACCAGTTCCTTTTCCATCTGTGTACAAAATTTGAAACAGACCCCCATAGCTTTTCCACTATTGGAAATAATGTTAGTTTCTTGGTGTGGGCGCTAAAAATCTAATCACTCTGTAACTCCAGTATAGTCCCCTCAGTTTAGTCAAAATTCCAAAATACATGTCCAGTTTAGGGCTTATGCCCTGCTCCTGCTCAGATCTGACCAAGTCTTCAAAGCCTAGAGCTGGGGACAGAGTATGGTTGCCTATTTTACTGTTTCATAGCGCTTCCTCTTCTAACTAACTGCTGTTTCTAACCACTCCTGGGTGGGGCGGGGGTGGGAGAGACCAGGGAAATTGGCTGGTACAATTAAATCTGTTGATGACTTCTAGGCATCATGGATATGTAAAGCTGATTCTTGCTCTCATGTGGTACTTCTGCTTGTTCTTCTGAGATGCCCTGCTGGTGACATCTAAACCAGTGCTTGTCAAGTGTGGTCCACAAATAACAACATTGTGGGAGCTTGTTAGAAATACACATTTTGGGACCTCTCCGTCATAAGGAATCAGAATCTTTAGGAGTATGGCCCAGGAATCTGTTTTAACAAGGCCTCAGGGTGATTCTAGAGTAGGATAAAGTTTGAGAAGCACTGGTCTAAGCAGTGGTTATCCACTTACTACCCTGGTCAGGCCCTGGGTTCTGGGCACATTGGACCTCCAGGCTTGTGTTTTCCTGATGAGCTGAGCCCACAAGTAAACCTCAGGACACTATGCTTTCCCTACAGCTAGTGACAATACTGCCCCTCCAAACACATCTCATCATGTTATCTTCAGAGGCCTCTGTACCTAGACTGTCCATCTTAGACTTTTGGGGCAATGAGGATTTGTTTCTGGGTCCCAAACTTCAAAAGATACGGGCCATCCCTGGCCAGGTGGCTCAGTTGGTTGGAGCATTGTCCTGTACACCCAAAGCTTATTGGTTCAATTCCCAGTCGGGGCGTGTGCAGGAGGCAACCAATCGATGTTTCCCTCTCACACCTTTCTCTCTCCCTCCCTTCATCTCTCTCTAAAAATCAATAAAAACATATCCTTGAGTGAGGATTTAAAAAGAGAGATATGACCAACCTCTCAAAGAGTTCTCTTGAAGCCTCTCTCTCAGCCTAAAGAGTGGAGTAGGCTCTTCTTTTATCTCTCATTGAGGTGGGTGATGGGCTCATGCCAACCTAACTGGATTTAGTCTGTTATCCTGTTCCACAAAAGTGATCTAGCATACCTCTTTGGGATATTGGATGATTTTAGCCCTCTATATTATTCATAATCTTTGGGGCCTGTTTCAAAAACCCAGGACAACAGAAGAGTTATATTTCACATCCTGGATATGGCACTCAAAGCTCAGTCTTACAGGGTGGCTGTACTTGGTTCTGTGTGCTACTTTTGGTAATGTAGTCCAAGTTCACATTAGTTACATCATGTCACTGATATATGGGGTAAAAGTAGGTTTACAGTTGGGAGTATGGGAAACACAGAATTTATTCTTGTATTATTACTTATCAATTATTGCATTATTTTCCATATGAACTGTAAACCTACTTTTCTCCTACCTTGTATAAAGGATATACTGTCAGTTCCCTTAAATCATCTCACTTATGCTCCTGTTAAGTCATGTCTCCCCAAATTTATTCTTAGCTAGGTCTTTGTGCCAGTTTTAAAGTAGATTTATGCTTCTCTTCTATATTTATCATGGTTATGTGCCACTCCTGCCTCCTTGAATTCATATATTGCTAAGCTCAAGGAACTTTCCAGACATTGACCTGCCCAGTATTCAGGCTACCTGTTTGACTATGCTACACACTTTCAGGTGAAATAAACACTGCTCCCATTACTTCTAACGTTTTCCCTTTTTGTTGGTCAGAATTAAGGAGAGATTACTAATTCCCTGGTCCATTCCTCTACATATGAGGGATGAAATTCTCATCAAGGCAAATGGAGAATTTATCAGATGTTCTGCTGTCATTGCGTTAAACATCCCACAGACGCTCATTACGCGTGTGTGCTATTCACTCTCCTTGGCTGGGTACCCACTGTTAGCGATTGATTTCTTAACTGCTCTTTATTGCTTCTCCATGGAGCTTACACCAGATCTTCTTTACCCCCTTAAAATCCAGGCACCATTTTTTTCCCATTACTCCCCATAAGTGACTCCCCATCCATTTAACTAAAAGAATTAATGTCAGGCAATATAAGCTCCTTGAACTCTCTCTTCTACATCTCAAAATCCCTCCATAATTTGCTCTTTACTCTCTCCTTATTATCTCAGAAGACATAACTCTTATGCTCGCCAAGGCCATGCCTCCATCTTTGTCATCTTTTATCCTCTTTGGGACTTTTATTTCTTTTGCCTCATTAATGTTTCTCTCCCCGTTAGACCCCTGCCATTAGTTAAAAAAGGTTTAAGTCTTATATCCTACAAACCAACCAACCAACCAAGAAAACATGCCTTAACTGTCAAGCTGCCATCATGTTGCGTTTCTTTGCTTCAATCCTGTTGACCTATCTGTGCTCATTTTCTCCATTCTCCTGATAACTTTTCATCCAAGGTTGGTCAATAATCTCCTAATCATCAAATCCAAAGGCCTTCTCTTACTTTTCATCGTCTTGGAACCCCTAACATTTTCATATTACACTTTATATTCCTGACTCTCCTGAACACATGGTAAGTCCTCGATATATATCAGTCCCCATTATCATAACTGCATCAGCTTCAAAACTGACCTCCCTACTGCTAATCTCTCTATTCATTATATATTACATCGCCAGAATTACTTTCTTAAGTACCTTAAATAATCTAGCCTCAATAGCCATTTCCAACCTACTGCCTAATTGACACACCATTCAAAGTGAATGACACAAAATGAAACCACTTTCTCTTCTCCAAACAAAGTGTTCTCATTTCTTCAAGTTTTTGATTATGCTGTTTTCCCCCGTTTACTTATTTTCTTTCCAAGTTCTTGATGTCATATGACTACTTATTCTTTAAGATCCATCACAAATGCTACCTCTTCTGTGAAGCCTTGCCTGATTCCTTTAAACGAGTAATTTCTTTCTCATTTAATTATTTATTAAATTTTGGGGGGTGACATTGGTTAAGAAGATTATACAGGTTTCAAGGGTAGGTTTCTATGACACATGAATATGTATATTGCACTGTGTGCCCACCACCCAAAGTCAAATCATCTTCTGTCACCATATATTTGGCCCCCTTTACCCTTTACTCTCCTACCCCCCCTTCCCTCTGGTAACCACCATACTGTTGTTTGTGTCAAGAGTTTCAATTTCATATTCCACATGTGAGTGAAATTATATGGTTCTTACCTTAGTATAATATTCTCAGGGTCCATCCATGTTGTCACAAATGGCAGTACTTCACCTTTTCTTATGGCTGAATAGTATTCCATCGTTTATGTGTGTGTGTGTGTGTGTGTGTGTATATATATATATCTCACATCTTCTTCATCCAGTCCTCTATCAAAGAACAGTTTGGTTGTCTCCATGTCTTGGCCACTGTGAATAATGCTGCAATGAACACAGGGGTAAGTATATCTTTGAGAATAAGTGTTTTTGAAGTTTTTGAGTGGATACCCAGAGGAGGGATTGCTGGGTCATATGGTACCTCTGTTCTTAATTTTTTTGAGGAACCATCATACTGTTTTCCATAGTAGTTGTACCAGTTTACTTTCCACCAGCAGTGAATGGGGGTTCCCTTTTCTCTCCAACCTCTCCCAACACTTGTTATTACCTGTCATGTTGATAGTAGCCATTCTAACAGGTGTGAGGTGCTATCTCATTGTAGTTTTGATTTGCATTTCCCTAATAGCTAGTGAAGTTGAACATCTTTTCATATTTCGGTTGGCCGTTTGTATGTCCTCTTGGGAGAGGTGTCTGTCAGGTCCTCTGCTCATTTTTAATTGGATTGCTTGTTTGTCCTTTAAACTTCTATACCTTATTGGCATACCTCTCATTATACATTCAAATACACAAATGTGAATAATTACTAAATTTAAAGAGCATAACATCGTTCCAAAATGACATGTTTCTACCACAAGGAAAACAATATAAGCTGCTCCACCTTTCTTGTCTTACATTAGTTTAGACAAAACACCATCTGAGAACTGGGAAAACCATAATTTTCTTTAATGTTTTGCCTGTAATTTGTAAAACAACAGAAAATATTCCTGTGGACATGTTTAAAATGTTTCCCAGATGCCATAATTTCAGTGCTGCATGGCAATGTCTTCATGACACTCACTGAGCATCCAGATGCTGAGAGAGTCTGGAGCACAGGAACTAAATGATTAGCAATTTTGGAAACAGGCCCTATGTGGAAGTAATTTATATATGGAAAGGGAGGAAGAGCAGGAGGAGGAGGGTGAATGACTTGACTCAGAAGAGAAAAGGTAGGGGCAGGAAATGTTAGCAATTAGTATCTGAGTGTCTAAAAAACTATTATATGAGTGACAGTGAGCAGCTGTTCCATGTTCCCACTCAGAGAAGGACAAATGCTTTGGGCTATTGCAAGAGAATTATGAAGAGACATTAGGAAAAGTCTCCAGACTCTAAAGCTGGTAAAAAGTGTTGTCAAAAGAAGGGAGGGGAGACATCTTTCTACACTGGGGTCAGGAAGGCACGCTGTCTGGAAGATAAGATACCGGAGATAAGGCTCACTTGGGTGTTTTTTTTTATTCCAATGAGGTCATACATGTAGAGAAAGAAATGATTCTATCACATAGTATATGAGAAAGCTCTTTGAAAAACACCATAACTTAGGAATCTAATCCATACCCAAAGGAAAAAGGAAGGTTCTGAGAATATGGCATTGTGGGTAGAGGCACAGTCTTTAAAATGACATTCTGGTTGCTATTCCTGGATCACTTGCTTCCTAGCTTTTTGACCCTGGAAAAGTTATTCAGCTGCTCTAAGAATCAGTTTTCTCATCTGCAAGGTGGGTATAACAGTTGTACGTCCCTCACAGAGATGTGAGTGGTCACTGAGATGATGCTCAATAAATGTTAATTTTTATTATTTTATTGGATCTGGAGCACCGTCTAGGTACTACGTTAGACATATATCTAATCATTATCTCCTTTACTGAGCAATCATCCAAGCCCTACAGAAAGTAGGCTGATATGATGACTTTTACCAGAGTTATGTTCTTTAATTAAAAATGAAAGCCCTAGGTATCAAAGACCAGCCTGCTGAGCTTCCTTACCTTTCCCAACCATGAGACATTTCCCTGATGTCTGCAGCACGTCTTTGACGTCTGGGACAGAAGACCAATTTGCCTCCACCCCCACGTGGCTCCACCTGTCACCAGTATTATGTGATCTTTATAAAATTAAACTGAGGATGTACCACCTTTTTTTCATTATGCTTTCAACCCAAAGCCATTAAGCTTACAAATATGATGTCTGTTTAATAAAATGAATGGATACAGGAAAGAAAATTCCTGTATTTAATGTCACATCTTCAAAACAATGTTTATATCATCTAATGTATTCGTGTTCGATTTGAGCTATAACGTATGTCTCACCATCTGATGAACTTGTGATAGAGGGTCTGTTTGTAGCCAGTGTTTAATACAAAAAGTGTATTTTCTTCTGGGTCATTGCTCTTTTTTTCCCTCTACCATTTACCTTCAGAAAAATCCATTTTCTCAAGGATCCCAGGGTGTGAATCCTTTAGCTCTTCTCTGTTTATATCAAGTGAAGAGATCATCATGCTAATCTTGGCAGTAGTTATTGTATATCAATATAGACACCTGGCAAGCTTTCAATTCCCCATTTGAGAGTCATTTTAAAAGAAAATAATAACAGAGTTACCTATGTAGTTGTGTGTGTGTGTGTGTGTGTGTGTGTCTATTTTTGTAAGGCAAGTTTGGATTCTCAGGCGCAAGAATAATGAGGCATAAGATCCATTCTTGGCATAACAAAGAGTTTGGTACAAAGTGTCATATATATATAGCTTCATGCAAAAATATATTAATGACTATCTCTAAACTAATAGTGAAATTTAAAAATCCAAACCATGGTGTTGAATTTATATGGCTGAGTCAGAAAGAGTCATCATAAGTGGGATTTTGGCAATATGTCTGGATGATAGAAATCAGTGGGGCATGACAATCTTTACTTTGAGTTATACATAAAGATAGCTTAGGCCTCAAATGGGACATACATGATGTATAAAGGAATCCTTAGACACTATGAAAGTAGCTGACCACTGTGAAGAGAAAGGGGGAAGGTTAAATTACTTTGGCTATAAAACCCCATGAAATGCAAAAGCCAACTGCCCCAACGTTGTTTTCCACAAGCCTTCAGAACTGCTTAATGCAGAAGTTAGAGGAGCCTAGGAAGATGATTTAGGGGTGTGGCTGACACTTTGCTACAGACACAGCAACAACAATGATAAAAGTTTCCAATGATCCTGGGATGGACAAAGGAAATACCACTGCATAGATTTAACAAAGAATTATTTTATAAAGGATGCCTCAAATGTCAGGCTTTGGAGGAAGAAACACTTGAATTTGAGCCTCGGCACCACCTCTTCCTCTCTGTTGGACGTTGGGAAAGTCCTTCACCTCACTGGGCTTCTGTTTCCTTTGTAAACAGAGCACAATAGCAAGCTGTCTACATGGGGCATAAATGAGATATGAATAAAGACCTTAGCATAGGCTTGGGGGCTTAGAGTCAAAGCTCCATCATTGTCAGCTATGGTGTTGATAACGATGAGGGTGAACATGGTGTAGGAGAAAGAAAATGAAGAAGAAAGTCAGCTAGAGTCTATAACTACAATCCTTACAATCCTTGTTAAAAGGAACAAATTACCTGGTGATGAAATGGAAAAAAGCCTCCCCTTGCAAGGGTAAAATATATTATAGTAAAGCATTTAGATGCATTCCTTTATTTGTCCTTGTAGAAGAGTATTCATTGTAAAATTGAAACAGGGTTGTATGCCTTTTGTAGAGTGGAAAGAGGAAATTTTTTAAACCCAGAATTAAGAACAAACCTTAAATATGCTATTAAAAAATTCTGTCCTTTGGCTAAAACCTTATATAGCTACGAGTTTAATAAAGAGAGCAGTTTCTTCACTTTCCCTAGTCTGCGGGGACAGTGGAGATGGAGTATGGCACATCAAAATGAAGGCTCGATAAGCAGGCTTTCTTGAAATGGACAAGATGATCCTAAAATTTGTATGGAAATGCAAAAAACTTCATATATTTGAAGCAGTTTTAAAAAAAGAACAAAGTTGGATGACTTACACTACCACTACGTGATTTCAACATTCTGGGAAGCTACAGTAATCAAGACAGTGTGATACTGGCATAAAAACTGACAGACCAATGGAACAGAATAGGGAGCACAGTAATAGACCACTTAAAGGTCATTTGATTTTCAACGAAGTGCCAAAGTAACCCAATAGGAAAATGAAATTCTTATCAAGAAACAGTGTAATAAATAAAAGGAAATAAATATGATTAAATTAGATATCCATATGGGAAAAAAGTGAAGCTTGACCCTTATCTCACATTACACACATAAATTAATCCAAGATAGATAATAAACCTAAACATAAAGACTAACACCATAAACTTTTAGAAAATAACATAGGAGAATATTTTCATGATCTGGGAGTAGACTAATTTTTTTTTCTGTAATAGAACAAAGAAACACTAGCCATCAAGGAAAAAAGTGATAAATTAAACTTCATCAAATGAAAAGCTTCTCTTATCAAAAAACACTAAGAAAATTAACAGGCAAACTTAAGGCTGGCAGAAAATATTTGCAAATCATCTATCTGGCAAAAGACTGGAATCTAGGACATAAAGAACTTCTACAACTCAGTGATATAAAAGTCAAATGATTCAATAAGAAACAGGGCAGAAGATTTAAACAGACACTTTCCAAAAGAAGACATGTGAATGGCCAATAAGTACATTGAAAGATGCTTAACATCATCAGTCAGCAGGGAAATGAAAATTAAAACTACAATGAAATACCATTACATATCCACAAAAAAGGCTAAAATTTAATAAGACTGACAACACCAAAATTTGGCAAAGATGTAGAGTGATCAGAACTCTAAACATTATGGGTAGGAATGAAAAATGGCATAACCTAGAGTAGGTTACAACTTACTTTATGCCCCCAAAATTCTACCCTTAGGTATTTACCCGTAAAAAATGAAAATACATGTCCACAAAAGCTTATCCTATAATGTTCACATATTTATTCATATAGCTAAAAACTGGAAACAGTTCATCAACAGGATAATGTAGGAATAAACTCTGCCTTATTCATATAATGGAATACTACTCAGCAATAAAATGAGGGAAAACTATACTGATTCCATACAACATGAATGAATCTCAAATACAATATTGAGGGAAAGAATCTTTACACAAGATTCCACTTGTAGAAGTTTTAGAAAAGACAAAACTAATTTATGGTAGAAAATGTCAGAACAGTGAGTACCTGAGGGGGGTCACAATCGACTGGGAAGGGCATGTGGGAACTTTCTGGAGTGCTGATAATGTTCTGTATTTGCATAGGAGCTTGTCAAAACTCAGTGAGTGTTTACTTAACATTTGTGCATTTAATTATATATAAAGTTAACCTCAAATAAATAACCCAGGAAATAAATATTGAACCCTAGTTAATGACATGCATGCTGGAATGTTTGGGGGGAAGTATCCTGATATTTGAACTGCTTTTGAAATGTGTCAAAAAACCAGCTGGCTTGATAGGCGCATAGAGGGATGGATAGTTATGCGATAAAGCGGGGACAGCGAAAGGTTAATGGCATACTCTCGGTAGAGGGTATTTGCTGTAAAATTCTTTCAACTTTTCTGTATGTTTGAATATTTTCACAATAAAATGTTGGTAAGGAAATTAAGGCTGGATGGGGAGCCAAGGCCCAGATGGGTGCGTTTGGTCTTTCTCCCGTTGCGTGTAGAATGGGAGCCACGAAGGGTTTAAGCAGGGCGGTGCTCTCATCGGGTCCGCATGTTAGATCGACCCCCTGCCTGCGTGTCCCGGGTGCACTGCGGGCGCCGGGGAGGAACCAACCTCAGGCGGAGAGCAGCCAGGAGGCTGTCCCGCCCATCCGCACGGGAGGTGCAGCCGGGAGGGCTTCAGGGTGATGGTAAGTGGTGATTAGATATTGGGGGAGAGGGTCAGGAAGGAGTCCCAGATGGCTCCCAGGTCCCTGGCATCGCTCACAGAGTGAGTGGCGGTGACAGCCTCTGGGAGGAAATAGATGGGAAGCAAATGAGGGGTTGGGAGGTGGGGGTGGGGGCAGAAAAGACGTCTCGTTCCATGTTAGACATGTTGAATTTGGGGGTCCCTGTGGGTCTCGGAGGTGAAGACACCCAGGTAGTACTAGTAAGTAAGATGGGTCTAGGTTGGAGATGCGGATTTGAAATCACCCGCTACATGATGGGGGGTGAAGCCATGCCAGTGGATGAGATGGCCCGGGGAGAGAACAAACGCGAGAGCCCCGGGGCTGCGGACGCCTCAGGGGTCAGCTGGGGGAGAGGACCGAGCCAGCGAGGCTGAGGGCCAACAGTGGAGATCACTGCTTGTAGTTCTTAAAAGTACTAATGACAAAAATTCATATAGAGGTGGGTGCAAATAACCCTGTTAGGGCTTTTGGGGTGGTAAGGAGAGGAGTCAGAAAAGTTTTCACAAAGGAAATGTTACTTGAACAGGACTTTGAAGGGTGGATAGGAGTCTTCTGTGCAAACGAGGGCAATAGGAGAAGGGGAAGGCACAACAACACGACAGGGCAGAAGCTGCAAGAAGTATTAGGGGAACTTCAGGCCATGTGTTTTGAGGCTAGGTTGGGGATTGCAGTATGGCACTGTCACCAAATATGAGGCTGTTGGAATATAGGGAAGGGCGGCCTCTGTACTTCTGCCTGATATAACCCACTAGTTCTCAACTGTAGTGCACCAGAATCCCCCGGAGGGCTTGTTAAAGCACAGACTTCTAGGTCCCACCCCCGGAGTTTCTGATACAATAGGTGTAGGTTGGCTGTTAATTTAATATAATAAGATCCCAGGGGATGCCAGTGCTGCCTGTCTGGGACCACATTTTGAGAACCACTGAGGATTCTGGGAAGATGAGATGCCACACAATCCCCCAGAATCAGCTTCTCAGGGCAGGCCTCCTTTTTCAGAAGGGACCAGTTATAGTGGGGATATGGAACAGTTGCCACCGACATAGTTCTCATTGCCCTCTCATTTTCTTGGTGGACAGGTCCTTCTTATTAAACTTCAACTTATAGGAATTTTGGAAAAAATTGAGGTTGAAGTCTCTTCAACAAAATAGGCTAATACTCATACTGAATCCCAGAGCCTCCTCTGGCCACACACCCTGATGACACATATAAGAGTAAACGACTGCCCTGCATTTCTCCCATCCTTGGCCACCCTGCGGAACTGATGGCCAGGCTGAGGCTACCTGATACAATACTTGTGTGTTTTCTTCATTTTCAATTACATTTACATCAATTCATCATTTTACCTTCCTGATAAGCCAGTGCTATTAATACTGGTACATAAAATGTAGGAACACAAAGAAATGATGACCTGTCAAAGTCCCAATGATAGTTTCTGATTTAGTGGGGACTCCAGTAGACACTATAGCCTCTCCTAGAAACTGGTGACAGTTTTGTTCATTTCAAATTCATCCCTTCCACAGGTCTGCAACATATCAACAACACAATCTAATGCAAGTATCCTAAAATTGATCAGGAATTGTAGTCTCCACCCCCACCTCGGATTGCAGGTTTTATGGCAAATAAATTTAGAATGCCTATTACTTTAAGAAAAGGAGCTGCTTTTAACACGCTTCCTTCCTCCCAAACCTTGAGATTACAGAGGTCTCGGGAAAGTCTCTGGTGTCACCATGGCATGCGAATAGCATAGTTGATATGTCTGCAAGATGAGTGCCAACTTACTACCGCAAGCCTTTCTGAGATTGGTGCAGGAGAAGAGCTGGGCTGTCCCTGTGCCCACAGAGGAACACAGAAGGAATGAGTGAGGATCAGATTACATTGTTCTGCAGCAAGAAGGACACAGTGTTACCTGTGGGGCCCATGACAAAGGACACAATAAGAGAGAAACTGAGTTTGTTAGATGACAGATCGCAGTCCAGAAAGGTGTTTATACCAGCTAAGAAAGTTTAAATAGGGAGAGTTATACACAATAGCGGAGGCAGGGCCAAACTAGAATATATTTGCAAAATTCTTCAGAGTTTTAGAAGGCATTCAGCAACTCACACGGAGACAATGGAGAGATGAAGTGACCCAATTCTAGGATATACTAAGAGAGACATGGTTACCAGCATATGAGGCTCCTATTGTCCAATCCATTCCTCTGCAAACTAGGTTCAGTTTATGATAAAGATATTAAAGGGGTGTGTGTGTAACTCAAAGGATTAAAGAAAGGGCCCTATCCCAAATAATCTGTGACCTGATAGGAAAAAACAACAATGATGCTGAGCCTCAGGAAAAGACAACTCGGGGGAATGTGATACTCATCACTGAATATTTAACGATCTGTCATGTGAAAGGGTACTAAGGTTGTGTGGAACGGTTGATTTATAGGAAATAGATTTTGGAACAAGTGACATAGGAAGAGCTTTTCTAGAAAGTAGAGCAGCATGAGGACTAGGAGCATGAGTTTTAGAGCAGAGCTGCTTAGGTTTCAATCCCAGTTCTCCCAGGCCTGTTGTGACTTTAGACAAATTATTTATCTTCTTGGTGTCTCAGTTTTCTAATCAGCAAGATGGCAATAAAAATGGTATCTTCTAATAGTGCAGTGCGATTAAATGAATTAATAGTTCTAAAATGCTTAGACATTTTCTGGCACATGCTAAGTATACAGTAAATGCCAACAGAGCTGTTGTTATTATTGATAGAGCTAATGATGGGGGGATGGCCTTGAGGGATGGTGTGTACCCTCTGAGGAGTTGTCTCAACAGAGATCTGCAGACTCCAGGCAGGAAATCATGGAGGGGGTAAGCAGTGGTAGGAGGGCAATACTTATAGAGTACATCATATGTCAGGCACTGTGCTAGCCATTGGAGACATTTAGATTAATAGTAAGAAGCTACTGTCCCTGCCTTCAAGGAATTTACAATTTAGTCACATTAGTTGGACATAAAATACAAAAGATTAAGAACCACAACATGAAACGAATCTAAGAGAAGCCTTTCAATACCAAGTGAGTCTACAATTCTACAGTTTTGGGCATAATAAGTAGCAATAGCCCAGTGGACGAATTTAGTACAGAGAAGAGACAAAAACATAAACAACTGTCCCCTCCCGCCTCAACCCCAGCTGCCTAGAATCAGCCTTGAGGTTGCGTAACATGTTGAGTTAAAGGCCCTGAAGGTTCACTATGCTTTTGAAAAGTAACATGTAAGGGCAAGAAAGAGCAATGCCTGTGTGATAAAGCAGAGAAATGTCTTCTTCACAGAGAAAACAGAAATTCTTTGAAATAAAATATAATGTAGGAAATAAAAATCTACCTGGCTATCCTTATAGGCATTGAAGCATTAAATACATATATTGAGTTCAGATGGGATGGGGTAAATACACAGATGGTACAAAAGATAAACTGTGGAGAACCTTTATAAAAACTATAGACTGTAGTTTAAAAGCTGGATGAAACACTGTTGCTAAAGATAAATTTAACAAAGACTATGAGACAAAGCTGAGAGTTTAAGAGATTCCGTTTCAACAAAAGAAGTTTAAGGTAAAACAAAAATTTCTCCTGCAATCATTTTTAGTACGATGTTGATGGGGAATAAAGTCTTCCAGGAAGTCATTACGTAGCACTTTCGACATGTAAGTGTTTCAAGTCTCCAAAGCCAGATGGTATTCATTGTAGGGTCCCAGGAGGACTCATATGTGAAGGGCCACAGCATTGGTCAGGACATAACACTCAGCCTCCAGGCTGCGTTCTTCCCTAAGTGTCAGCCTTCACTAGGAGTTTTGTCCTTCAACAAAAGTTGGAGAACTGGGTCCTCTCATCTATTCGTGCAAAGGAATTATTTCTGGAAATTACAAAGGTGTTCTGTTCTTGGGAGATACAAGAAATTAAGGAACCCTGAGCCTCTAGAATTCTAAAACACTGGCTTCAAAGACTAATTGAATCAATATGCAGTGATAATCTTGATATATTCTGAAGTAAAACATAAAATCAATATTCAATTTAAGTTATTCCTGGGGAAGAACAACAAAATGGGGAGCAAATAGCTAATTCAATACCACTTTCTAAAAGCGATTTATATTTTTTATTTTTTCTTCCAAATTTTCTATCATGAATATGTATTATTTCTATAATCAGGAAAGATGGCTAAAACAAAGAACTATAATATACCAATATTAAAACATTTCCTGAAGGATTTATTTTAAAGAGTATAATTAATTGTGGTGGCTTTACGCAAAAAGATTCAGGATAGTCAAGCGTAATAAAGAGCTAAGGCGACCACTCTGGATGAAGACTACAGAAAGAGGCTATAAAACGGATGGTCCAATATGCATGGTATAAAATCGAATAGTCTAGCATTATTTTATTCTAGAATGGGGAAAAATTATTAGAGACTTTATTGGGCTATATCAGCCCCCAATGAAATCTGAGCAACTTCACATTTTAACCTCTCTGTGCTAAGGGGGGAAAAGGCACACTGTACGAAATTAATAACCAGGAAAATTACTAAAAACATGGGCTAATATTTCACTTTGTATAAAGCTAAAGTATAGAATGTTGTATCAAAGATTATAGCAGAAAAATCATGAAGTATATATTTTATGATAATTAATTATATTTGGTGCTACAAACATAAAAAATTATTCTAGTGCCCTAGCAAGTTTGGCTCGGTTGTTAGAGCATCAGCTGCAGACTAAAGGGTCCCAGGTTTGATTCCAGCCAAGGGCACGTACCTTGGTTGCAGGCTCGATCCCAGGCTCCGGTCAGGGCAAGTTCGGGAAGCAACCAATTGATGTGTCTCTCACATCGATGTTTCTTTCTCTTTGTTTCTCTCTCTCTCCAACCCCCCTTAATTCTCTCTGAAAAGCAATGGAAAAAATATCCTAGAGTGAGTATTAAAAAAATTATTCTAGCAATCTCTCTTACAGGTAATCTGTAGCTAATGAAAGCAACAGGTCATTAGTTGATTACCTACAGGAGAGATTACATGTATTTCCCTTGCTCAGCAACATCACACATACCCATGGGGTATTGTATTATGGGACCAATGACCCATTTGTTTTGGAATTACAAGATATTGGCTACTAATAACCTGGATACCTGGTGAGAGGGATAAAATATTTGATAATTTCTGGGAGACCTTTATTTCCCCTGCAAGATTTTTCCTTTAAGAGAATCTCCTGGTCCTTGGTCAGGAAGACCAGGAGACTTCCCTGGGAACTGAAAGCTCTGTGTAAAATAACCTTTATTATTCGTGAGATAACATCTGTCTCCAGGTCAAAGAGATGACATACTGTGTAGGAGGACACCGGTTCTTCCTTTTTGTTCCCATCGGATTAAGATAAAGTCAGACACTTGGCTTTAAGTGACTGTCTGCGCCAGTCTTATACCCCAAAGTTTACGCAGGGCCTACTGTCAAATCAGTCTGGAGGGCAGAAGCTCTTTCTATGTAACAATACTTCATTTTTAACTGATAGCCTACATCTTCCTTAAGAGCTATTAACACATTGAAAACTCCCAACAATTAATCTGGGGTGGGGGAATAAATAATTACAATTAATGTCTTTACCAGGGTCAAAGACTACCATTTTACTGTGCTGACACCCTTAGTTAATACATAGATTTTTCTATTAATTTGCTGATCATGTATGAACTTCAGGCTCAGTGTACATATTTAAAATTTATAGAAGCTGATTCTATTAAAAAACAACAACACTATCCTGTGACAGCTTTAATAGAATTAAAATGCCTAAGCCGCCCTGCCAATACAATTCTTCCTTTGCGTATATGACTTCTGAAAGACACGCGTTCTCTTTGTAGTGTTCAAGCAAGTAGCCTTGAGCTGGAAGCAAGAGTGAAGGTCAAATAAAAGAGGAAATCGTAAATGAATCAGTTACATTTTGCATCAAGAATTTTCTATCACATTTACCTCTGTGAAAAACCAGCCTATCTTAACCATTTACTTTTTACCTGGAATAAAAATTGCAGTTTGCAAATTGTAAATATAGGGGGAAAGATATTTTAGCCCCCTATTTTATCACCGTCAATCCAGTGGTGTTCATTACTGAATCCTACATATTTTGAGAATTTCATTACTGCCTTGCAGTGTTTACGGGGCAGAGTGGAGCAAGCCCACCTCCACCAAAGATCAGAGAGAGAAACCAAATGACCCAGGAAAGGACAAAAGGGGACCTGTTTGTGATTAAGCCCTGAAAATGATCAATCGAGTTAGGACTGTAGCCAGAGTGGGAGGGAAGTAAGATGCACATTTAAAGCACAATAGTCGTTCCCGAGCCTCTGTGTTCCCACCCACCCACCACTTTGCTGCCATGCTTGATAGCTGCTCTTTTGGGCATCAATTCTCTTTGCCCAGTGCAGTCATTAAATCCAGGGAAAGGTAAGGATCTTGCTTAGTGATGCCACGGTGCACTTTTGTTTATTCCTTTGTACTGAGGGACAGAAAAAGGCAAGGGGAGTTGATTCTGGATTTCAACATGTCAATATCCTGGCAGAACGTTGCAGCAGCTGAAGTCAATCAAGTTTCTGGAAAGTGCTAAGCAACTACACCAAGTTGCTCCCAACTAACATTACCTCCGAGTGTGCATGACCAGGCATATTTCAACGTGCTCTGCCAGGCGGTGTTAGTAATGCGAGCAATATGCAGCTCACTTTACTTGCTGACTGGCTTAAAAGGAGAAAATTAAATACATTTCTCATAAGGATATTTTGTGGAATTTTTCCACATCATTAAATAAAATGCAGCCCTGGTTTAAAGGCATTTCCTGAGAGAAAACATTTCTTAACTTAAACTAACTGAACTCTGTGAAACAGCCGGCCTGTGTACACCCTAATATTTTCCCCGATTACGTGTGACGGCTCCCCTCTCATCCTGTGGGCCTCCCCGTGTCATCGGGCTGTTTCATGGCCATCGGGAAAAAACTGCAAACTTTTAAAAGCGGTTCCCGGGAAATGGCTGGCTATTCAATTTTCTCCTCATGGTTACAAAAGACTGGATGGTATCGGAGATGACATTTCTGAAGTAATTAAGAAAAATAACGACACGCTTCTTCGGCTAGGTACGCGCTTCCTTCACAATTTCGACATAACGAGCTGCAACATCGCTTCCTTGTTGCCAGAATCAGGAAGAAAAGCTTAAAAATGACAGACAGGCAGCAGCCAACGCTACAAAGAAGTAGGGGATCCAACGGAAAGCTTTCTTATTTGCCACCAGAATGCGTATTTTCACCCTCGGCCCAAGGCGGGGACGGCGCATCTCCAGCGAGGGTGAAAATCCAGCCAGAGTCTGGCTCGGCGACACCCGTTGAATTGCTGTGGGTCCCCGGTGGAGTGAATTGCCACCCGAGCCTCGTGCATCTGTGGTTCCTGCAGAGGGACTGAGGTGCTGGACTACATTTGTGTTCCTTGTTTATTTTCCATTGCAAAAGCCGCATGAGATATTCTGATTTTTCAACAGACTCTCCTGGCTTCTTTGTCTCAGTCAGAAATTTTCTATTAAAAAGAAAGAAAATGATTCTTACAGGAAGATACCACACATCGTCTGTTTAATCCCAGGAGTCCTCTCGCCAATTTGAAAGTCAACATCAGACAGAGAGGTAATGCTTTTTTGTTTTGTTTCAATCTGAACTCTCACAGTTGTTTAAATTGAATCAAGAAGCAAGAGTTTTTAAACTACATGGTGAGCTGAAACGAAACGGGGAGGCATCCGCTGGACAAAGCTGTATGCGAGAACTGCACAGTACACCCCGACAGGAAAATACAGGACCGTAAGGTTTCCACGAGGTGATGGCTACACGACAGGCCACAAAGCGACAAGGAGCGCGCCTCCCGCAGCAGCCCACCTTGCTGTAACGTGGCTCTGTGAAGGATCAGCACCGGGGCTTTTGAAAGAACTCTGTGAGTGAGATGTCCTTAGAAATAAAAACAAATGTAGGCTCCAAGAAATTCTCGTTCCCAAATGGCAACACACACACACACACACACACACACACACGGCAGATGTGCCATAGGGACAAGGGTGCCGTGTCTAAAGAGAAACATAGAACGAATTTCTCTTTGAGATGCTGGATCAAATTCCCAGCCTCCTAACTAGGTTAGGACTTTGTCCCTGCCTGGGCATTGCCTTGTGGCAGAGAATAACCTCCTGCTCCATTCCTATTCCCTGAAAAAATAAAACCTTCAAGAAGAAAGAATGTCCTATTGTTGGAGCAGAATTATTCCTCCAGCTTCTCAAAGAGGAGGTATTTTTGGCATCTGGGAAGAGATTGTGTCCAGAGGGGCTTCTTAGTTTTACAGCTGGGTCCACTCAAACCAGTCCAACAAGCCAGCATTACATAGAGGAGCCCAGCCAAACACAGGCACTTCAATCATGCTCAATTCACTGGGGTTCTGGTAAATGAAATAAAACCCCAAAGCTTGGCTTTTTATTTTTCTTAGGGCAAAGTCCATTTAGAATTGATATAATCGCTTGCTATGGTTACATATGCCACATTTATTTTTAAATAGCTCCACGTCCCAAGGGCTCCTGATTTCCATCCACATGGCAGGTAGGAAGGCTGCAGGAAAATAATTTTCAACGCAGTCTACATTTTACGAGGCTGGAGGAAAGCACATCTGGAGATGCACACCTAGGCTGGTAAGAAGCTGGGCCGCGAGGTAAATATGCCCTGTGTTTTGTGTCTTGCAAAAGGGCACTCAGCCAAAGACATGGCTAGTAGATGAAATCCATCTCATAATCTGTTGGCCAAGCTGAGCATCCTGTTGTGGGGTTGCAAACTGCCTAGAGGAGCAGGCCTTTTTCCTAGTGTGTGGAAATATGTTATCCACTTGCAATCCTTGTGTATGTGGGGCTGTGTCCACAAGTCACCTAATAGGCTAATGGTGGCCCTAATTAAGAAGTCCTGTGTCTGCTCTCAATCACAGGGTGGCAATGGGTGGGTTGGAGGATGTTTTTCTGCTGGAGAGGACTCAGACTTTTCTGGGCCTGTCAGAAGCCTCAATAAATTGCAGACAAACATTGGAATAAGACACGTGCTCTCCTTCCTAGCTGAATGGTACCTTTTGCTTCTCCTAAGGAAGTTTACGATACTGTGCCTGAGGTTGCCCAAGCCTGGCGCTTCCTTCTCTCCCTTATCAGTCCCTTGCAATCAGGGACTGAGTCCCACTCATCTGTGAATGCTAACTAGAGTCCAACTGAGTCTTGCTAGTTCATATTTTGTTTAATCCAGAGATTGCAAACTGTAGTCTGCAGACCAATCTGATTTGGTTACATATCATTTAGCACAAATGGCGTTTAGCAAATTGTGAATTAGGTTCTATGTTGTTGTTTTTTAATTTGTTTTTATGGTTTTTGTTTTTATTTTTAATTCTTACCAGAGGGTATTTTTTCCCATTGCTTTATCAGAGAGAGTAGAAGGGAGAAAGAGAAAGAAACATCGATGTGAAAGAGACATTGATTGGTTGCCTCCCGCACATGCCCGGGCCAGGCCTGGGATTGAGCCTGCAACCCAGGTATGTGTCTTTAGCCGAAATCGAACCTGGAACCCTTCAGTTCACAGGCCAATGCTCTATTTACTGAGCCAAACCAGCCAGGGCTAGGTTCTATGTTTTACATACATTCTTGCATTTGTAAGTGGAGAGATTATGCATTAACATCTGCATTCCCAGTTTCTTTGGGAAAATTGGGAGTGCCAGCAACACTGGGTTTGCTTTCTCTCACGGCAGCACTCAGCCCCAGCAGAGGTGAGGCTGCCCTTTTTGATATGGTGTGTTCTCTAGGTCACGGGGTCACCACGGTGGCCTATTCGTTCCTGCGAACTATCTGCCTTGCTCTCCTAGGCATATGTTTTCATCGAATAGGAGTCCCTTAGAATAAGTGATCCCATAATCTCCCAAATATTCATTTACTGGATCCCATGCTGTAACATGGAGTTTGTCAATGTTGTTTCTTCCGTATCATCCATGGTAGATGACTTTCCCATGTGCAGTGCGCTCTCAAGGGTGCTGTCAGGGTTATTCTAGCTGTAAAAAGACTGTGAGTTGGCTGCTATCGCCTGGAAAACTCTCTTCTTAGAAAAAGAAAGCCAATACTTTGCAGGCTTCAGCAAAACTATTAGTGGTAACAAATTTCTTGTGACACCTCACAACTGACTGTGACACACCTGTGTGGAGTGAGAGTGCAGTTGAGAACAGCTCTTGTAGTTGGAAAAGGAAAAGCATAAATAAGTTTAGAGTATTGTATTTATAAAGCATGACAGGAAAGAAGCATCAGCAAGACCTCTGAGTAAATAATGTTAGGTCAGGGTAAATACTAGGTTTACTAACTTCAATTCAATTTCCCACACATATACGTATGTCCAGGGCCAGCCCACTACATGGGAGAAACTGGCAGCTACCTTCTTCCTGCGACTGGGCTGGTCAGGTATCTCTACTACTAGATTCCTTTTTAGGATTTAGGTAATGAAAGGGTATTGTCTCTTGGAGACTCTTGAAGATAGAGAAGACCAACACATTCTCTCAGATGTCCTCCTAAAACTGGAGTTAGGATTGGTGTCTTAGATTAGGAGCTTATACTAAGAAAGTGGAAGGAATCTTGGGTATGTTTCAAGAGAGGTGGGGAGGCTGGGAGCTCAGCAGCAACAGGGAGAGGGAAGCATAGGTCTGGAGCAGGCGGCGATAGAACCAGATGAAGGATTGACAGGAGGCCTGGGGTGCTGGGTGCTGACTTAGGAAAGAGACCCAGGAGATAAGCTTTTGAGAAAGAAGAATGGAGTAGTGGAGAAATTTATGGGGGTTGGTTACTCCATAAATTCTCTCCAAAGCCGGCTTTGTTAGTGATTTTGAAATTCACCAGTGTTATACCAGTTCATTTAAAAGCATGGTTGATGGATTGCATGAGCCCCCAGTCTTCACCTGTAGGCCAAGTGGAAAGAAAGTCAGATGCTAGTCCCTAACGTAGCATGTGGTTTTTGTCTGGATCACCAATCAGGATATTTCAGGATTTTTAATAGGGTGACTGGCACTTTGCCTGAGAGCAATAGATTATTAGAGTGAAGGATTGCAAGTCTGATGTTTCTAGGAATCAGATTGTTAACAGGCACAGTAGATGAATCAGGTGGTTCATTTTTCTTTGTAGGCTGGATTATTTACAATTTGGCCTGAGCAAATTAGGAACCATCTTTTGAGAATTAAGTATGTAGTATTCTGCCCAGGTTCTAATTTCTTCAGATTCAAAGTGGAAGAATTTTGAAAGAAAAAGAAGGGCTTTTGGAGGCTCCTAAAAATGTGGTGTAGGCTAATAATGTGTTTAGTCATAGTTCTTTAAAATGTTTTTACCACCTCTCAGAGGGACTTAAATTTCAGCTGTCTGAGGCGGGCTAATTACCGGGGTAAAGTTAAAAGTTGTTCTGTGCTCAGAGAGAACAGAGGAAATAAAAGCAGTGAACCACAAAACTGTGTCAGGAAAGTTTACTTTTCATGGTCATTGAATTAACGAAGGAACAAGCCAGCTCTGGTCCATCTCTGTCTGTCTGTGTGTCACCCTGGGCCTCCCTGCCACAAAGGGAGAGGCACTTGTCAGACCAAAACACCTTTTCCACCAGAGGGGAGCTGACAAAACAGAATGCTCCTTGATCTGAAAAACAGGTTGGAAATTTCTAATTCTCACTTTCTACCCACTTGCTTAAAATGTGACAATTGTGTTTCTGAGGTGCCCTTCAATAGACACAAGGATGAGAAGTCATGGGGGCAGAAAACACAGTGTGCCTGCCTTTCCCCCTCTGTAGAAATGGAGGGTGGGTAGGACAGCTTGCAGGTGGCCGCATCTGCAGCTGAAAAGAATGCGATAATTTTGGCAAAGAGCTCTACTTTTTTTTCTAATTGTAAAAAGAATGAGAGGAAAATGCTAATAGCTGCAGCTAGAAAATATGCCTGGGAGAATGGCCTTTATCATCTGCTTTTGAAGTAGGAGCTGAGAAAGAGATGAAGCCAGGGAACGAACCTAGAGGGCTCTGGGCACCAGGACACAATTGATTCCTGAGGGAGAGACTTTTCTGTAAAGTCATTTCAAACTTGCTCAGTGATTTGGTAAGAATAATTTACATGGTCTCCTAAATGGTATATCCGTTTCATCTCCAGACAAGAACGCAAGAGATGTTTATAAAGATCCCAGCCTCTGTTTAGGGATGTCTAAATACATTCTGGTAATTAGCTTAACTTTGATCCAATGCAGTGCTTTCTCTTGGTAAAATAAATAAATCGGCGAAAAGTTCTGGAAACTCCCCCCTTTGAGAGTCCCTACCCATTAATATCAAACTGAATTATTTCAATGGATATTATTCAATGTGATGTTTGCTTTTAAAAATCTCAGGTCTGGTTGTCCTGTTAATAAATAATATTTAATATCTACTACAAAGAGTTCAGAGGGAAAAAATAATTTATTAATGCAATGCCTATTTTTTTCTCATGAAACAAAACATAAAAGTGTTCTAAATGAGACTGTCCACACTTTAGTAATATCCTTATTGTAATCTGCATCTCAGCCTCTCACTCACTGTTAGAAAGGCTTAGTCACCCACACAAGCAATAGAGGAGACAGCGTTCACCCTCCATACCAAAGAATGAATTACATTCAGCTCCTTTTGCCATTTTTACACACCCCTGTTCCCTGAAACCCGGAAAGGAAAGGGTAAGGTAGAATTACTATGTAGTTGAAAAGTATGACAGGCTAATATATATGATATATATTGTCTCCCTCTCCAGCCCCTGTTTTCTAGTATTTCCTCAGTTGTGATGTCTGTGAAATGAGCTGGTCCCATATCAAACCTGGGGATCTGAAAGGAAGTATGACTCCTTTTGTTATAAAGGGAGAAACAGATATATTTAATTACTGGATATGAACATTGAGTTTCAGCAATACAGAGCATAGTCTCACTATAATAATGGCTGACATCTTTTAAAAGAAAGATTTGAGAATGCTATTTCATTTTGTATAATTGTAAAAGTTTATAGAACAATAATCTCACATAAAATAGCCCTGACCCAAAGATAATAAACAAAATATAGTTTAAGGAAGAAAAGTTGCTTGTCCCCTACTGAGAGATAATGACAGTAAACACTGAACTATTCCTTTTCAGACTTTTTACATCCATATAAAATGCCATTTTTGTAAAATTAGTATCCTGCTGTATACATAATATTGTGCCCTGATTTCTCATTTAAAGTTAAATTTCTTCTACTATATCATCATACATTATTTAAAAACTAACAGTAGCTTTTTGTAAATGAAAATTACACCTTTATATGGTAGGGGGAAATCAGTACAAGGTGAAATGCGATGAAATGGAAAGCAACTCTCCCATTGTGGATCTCAGTTTTACTCCCCCAGGTTAAGGTACCACCAGGGTTTTCTAAATTTTATTTTTTAATTACGGTTTGACTTCAACATTATTTTGTATTAGTTTCAGGTTCAACACTTTCTTATAGACATCAGTTTTTAGTGACTGGGCTGTACTTTCTCACTAAATTAGCATCACACTAATGCAGTGAGCACATCCCACAGAATTTTAGTTAATGAAAAAGGGAAAGTTCCCATGCTGTACTCTTAAGGTGATGTGAAGTCAAGCCCATTGTTAATGTGAACAGGACTGCTTATGTGACTGTGCAGGTGAACAACCAAGGATTTGTGTAGGTTAAGTGCAAACAGCTCTGAAAGTGTTACTATGGTCAAAGGGGTTAGAGTAGCAGCGACACTGGCCCCTAACACAAAGTAGGTGAGACAGGCTAGGTACCGTCACAGTGCCTCACGGTTCTCCCAAACATGCTCCTCTATCTGAAAAGGCAAATTCAGGTGCCTGCTTGGCCAGGAAAGAAAACTGAGTGGCTAAAGTGGGGAGATGTGAGAAATAAATAGAAAGGGAGGGGGCAGGGGAATTGCCATTCAGACTAGTTCTTTATGGAAATGCAGCCTAGTGTCACTCTTTGGATGTTTTCACAAGAAATAAGGATCCTATATTTTCATGTGAATTTGCGCATTTTTAAAGGTTGGTAATTTATTCAAAAATTTAACAATGCTAGGCCAACTAAACTAGAGTGTGGCCTATTTTCCTGTCATGAAAGGCCCCAGGCAAAGGACAACCATTTCCTTAACTTTACCTGAGAGCCCAGGTGGCATCTCCAAGCTCTGGAACAGACCTCCTCCCACCCATCTCCTTCCTGGCAAGAAGCCCATGCACACGCACCTAGGGGGCACAGACTCGGACATAACATCACAGCACAAGTTTAAGCATATCCAGGACAAAAGATGAGCAGGGCCCTGGGCCACAGACAGATAGTGGCATTTTGATCTCCTAGTTCTGCCACTGTGATCATGTAAGGGGACACCCAGGGCTGCAGGGCTAGGAAGGTGCCCAATCCCACGGTGCCTGCCCTGTGCCTCCTGGGTGGAATGTTTGCTCCTGAACAGGAACCCTCAGGCCAGAGCAGCTGTGGCTGCTCTGTATATGGTCTAATTGTCCTTAAAAAATCTACTTCATGTGGTCTAAAACCTTTCTCTCTGTTCTAAAATACTCGTTCTGAAATCCAGTCCAACTCCCTTTATTTGTGTTAGCACATTTGCCCTTGAGTGTGCCTTGGTGAGTTTACTCTGTCACCTAAGAGGCAAGAAGAAAGCAAATTCAATTTTACATAAGTAGTGAAAAATAAATACCTTCAAGAAGCTTCAGGGCAGCACTTGTAGATGTTTTCCACAGGGAGCATTTGAGAATGTGCTTTGTAAAAGTGACAAAGGTTGCTAACAAAAGTCAACAAACTGATTCTGAAGCTGATGTCCCATAAAAAGAATGGCCACTTGGCTTGGTATGGGTGCCATAAAGGACCCTGGAACACAGTGGAGACCTCAGGTCCTGTCTTTATGATGAAACAGAAATCAGTTTACTCAAAATGGCTTACAATTGATGTGTTTGCTATTTTCCAACCTAAGATGGTGTCTTATTATTTGAATATTGAAATATGGAATCTAACAAATCTGTCGATCTATTTCTCCTTGTTATTTGCATTTAAAATTAGTAAGATTTTAAAATATGTTTTTATTAATTTTAGAGAGAGAGGAGGGGAGAGGAAGAGAGAAAGAGAGAGAAACATCAGAGTGAGAAAGAAACATTGATTAGTTGCCTCTACACACCCTGACTGGGGATTAAACCCTCAACCTGGACATGTGCGCTGCCAGGAAATTGAACCCGGGACCTTTCAGTACCTGGGACGACACACAACCAACTGAGCCACACCAGCCAGGGCTCAAATTAGTAAGGTCTTTTAAAACATTTATGTTCTTTGACTTGGTAATACCACTTACAGAAAGTTATTTTTAAGGTAACAATTCTAAACAACAGCAAAAAATAGAAAACAAGTTAAATAATAAATTTAAAACAAGTTAAATAAAAAAATTCAATAATAGTGGAATGGTTAAGTAAACCACAGTTTATAATCTCAGTAAAGTGTTTTACAACCACTGCAATGATGATAAAGATTATGTGGTAACATAGAAAATACTTATGCTAAAGAGTTGTTGGGAAGGCAAGATGCAAAATTCTCAACAAGCATGATTATATATTATACAAGCCACCCAGCCAACGAACAAAAAATCCTTTGTATAGAAAATATAAGATTAGGGAAAAATGCACTGAAAAGTTAACAGTAGCTGTGTCTACATGATACCGGCTTTTCTCTTCTTTCCTTAATTTCCTGCATTTTCATAAATGAGCAGGCATTACTTCTATAAAGAATAAGAAGTGTAGAGTTTTAAAATGGGGCTTAGCCCTAATACTTTAGAAAATGATAGCCCATGCCAAAATAAAGCAGTCTCCTCAACAAAGTGGATTTCGGGTTGTCATAAACAGGATTTTCTAAAAAAAAAGCTTCATCCAGCTCAAAAATGACCCAAAAGCACTGCTTCCGAGGAGGGAAAATAACTCCAGCCCCAACTCTGCCAACACCGTGCACAGAATCGAGTTAATCCTTCCAAAGATGGTTTACAACCCAAAGCAAGATCTTTTCTTATTTTTATCATAATCTCAGCTAAACCTTGTACAAGTGGCACCATCAGTCAGAAAATTAACCTTATTAAAACCCAGCTACAGTATTAAACCGGGGATTTCCGTGGAAGGGGCTTCAGAAGGGTGAATGGATGCAATGTGAAGTGGAATTTCCTTTCATTTTGTGCCTCCTCCCCTCATAAATCTCTGCCCTTCAGTTTCATCAAGTGATCCTTTGTTCTGACACTCGGGGCAGGAAGTAGGGAGAGAGCTGATCTGCTTTCCCAACACCTCTCGTGATTTTTGAATATGCACGTGTTTGAATACATCCAACACATCTGCTTCAAGACAGTCCCGCTAAGTATTCTCAACATGTGGGACTCGTGCGCCGCGCCAGCTCCCTTCCGCTCCCCTTCCCTTTATGTAACGGCAATTCACACACACGCGCGCACGCATACACATGCACACACACACGCGCGCGCGCACACATGCACACACACACACACACGGGCACACACACACGCACACACACACGGGCACACACACACATGCACGCACACACACGGGCACACACACACACGGGCACACACACACACACACGCACACACACACGGGCACACACACGAGTTTTCCCAGCCTGATTTTTTAAAATGAAGGGAAACAAATTTGCAACAGGAATGTGCAATGCAGTATGATGCTATGTCCAAATAACCATCAGGAGGGAAATAAATCAAATTCAGCAAGTGGGAGGGGAGATGGCAAAGGGAGAGGGCCGAGGGAGAGGAGTGAAGCCCAGGCCGGGAATTCCACGGCACGGTCTTCAAAGGCTTGCCTGAGATTTCTCTTCTCTCCCACCTCACAGGCGGCCTTACTTAGCTCACTGAGTAGACAAGAACACAAATATTTGTTTTGTGGGGTTTTTTTGCTACCTTCTTCTAGACTTAATGGAGAAAATTTCTGAAGAAGATACGGTATTATTGTTGTATCGTTTTTTGATTATATTTCTTTGTAGTGGCAAAAAGACACAACGTGAGCACACAAAAGCAGTCATAACCATTGATGCCACATTGAGTTTTTCATCTTGTTTTCTTGGTGTCTGTGGCTCAGGTTGCTAGAAAAATGTATCAATCTATTGACAGTTATTCCCAAGACTCTCCCGTAGGGATGTGTTTGTATGTATTATGAATTAAGTTGAAAGTAGGCAAAGTTTATATTATTTCCCCCCAGTCATTATTATTCTTTCATTTGTCCAAATTAAATACTACACGCTTTCCCCCGGCTTCTTCCCCAATTTGTTGGTTGTATCTGGATTGTATGCTTGTGTCTCCAGGTTTGCTATGGCTTACCCTGGAAGGGACAGAATCACTGGCTTTGAACATCTACAGCAAGGCCTAAAATTTGGTGCTGGAAGGAATCTGAAAGAAATCATCTTCTGTCTTGGGCTTTAGTTTACTCGAGTGTTCAGAAATCAAGGATAATCATATAGAGCTTAATTGAATAGAATTCCTAAGAAATAAAGTTCAACGCCACTTATGGAAAATCATATTCAGTTCATGCTCCCACCAGCAACACTCAGCAAGCGTGAGGAGGAACGTCCTACTAAATGCTGCCTCGAAACCGAACAGTTCCTGCACTTTCCCAGCTAGCTTTTAACTCACAAATAGATCTGACCTTTACCCTCTGGCTTCTTATTCCATCTAGAAGTCAGGAAAAAAATTAGGAAGGACTTTATTAAAATGTCTTATAAACGACTGCCCATTCCTTAAAAGCTGGCTCTTCCCTCCCAGCTTCTCTCCTCACCCATTGCCATTGGGGTCTGAAACATGATTTTCATTACCCAAGTCATGGTAAAAGTTTCCCTTAATTTCCCACAGATCCTCCTGATCAGAGCATATATTTAAAAGAGCAACAGCTTCCAAATTTGAATAAACAATTCCATGGGGTTCCAAGTGCCCACTTAGACTTGGGGTTATCAGGAGGTGCAGAGATAGCCTCTAAAAAGTTAGCAGACAGCACACTGGTGTTAAAACTAACCCAATGTAAAGAAATGCTCCTCAGTGAATTATTTCTCCATTAAAAAAAAAAAACACCACAAAATGAAAACAGTGTTCCATAGCTACTGTAAACTGTTAAAAACATTATGCATTCCTTATTCCAATCTGAAGATTCCCTGGCCTCTATGAATCCTTCATTTTTGCTCCCAGGCCTCTGCTCCCAGGAGGAATCTTGCTATGTATGACCCCAGCAGCCACCCCAAATCTTTATTGGTCTCAGCTCTTTAGTGATTTCACTGACATCCACCTCAAAAACGTTGACACTTCCTTTTATAGTGACATTGGACAGACCATCTCTTTGTGATTGTCCTAATGAAAATGGAATTCAGCTAGAACACACACACTCACACACACACACTCCCATCCCCCCCCCCCCCCACATTCTTCTCTGGTTTCTAAACCCCAATGCTTTTACTTCCCTTTGATTTTTCAGCATGCCTCTTGGGGAGTAAAGAGCTACATTGTTTTAGGAGAGTTTCAGTGAATGGGTCATTTCCCTGCCTTACTTCTGCATTATGAACATACTCATGATAACAATTAATGAGAGGAAGGGTTTTTATGATAGCGTCTAGCATCCGGTTTTCAGCTCTTAAATTCTCCCTATATATGCACAGATCCAATTACCTCTGGGAGAGCTCTTATTAATCTCAGTGTCAGAGCTGTTTCAACAAATCTACTGTAGTAATGAAAAGTCATCTTATCACACTTTGCTCTCAGTAAATTTACCATTCTTTGATAAGGTTGCAAACAACTGGGAAGTAATTGATCTGTAATTAGTGTGGCAACTGCTGAAGAGAGCCTGTGCTGGGGCTTCATCATTTATCTGCCCAGCACAGCGCATCCTGCTCGGGAACACTGAATTATTTAGCATTCCTTTCAAACACAAATGGTCTCAATGGGTTCTCCATTATTTTAAGAACTTTCCGAAGAGGAGGCTAACATTTAAATTTGTGATTATCTGTCACCAGTGCAGTGCTTAAAGGAGTTGAGAGTAGAAGGGGATCATTTTTCACACATGACTTGCCTGCTTAAGCCAGCCTGCACTGTGAATGGAGAGAGACAGGGGCCCTTTGATCTGCACCAAACTTGCACAATTTATCTTTCAAATGCACTAAAGCTTTTGATAAATGTCAATTTGACAATTAAATTCTTCAAGGGCCACAATATATCACCATCACAGTGTCTATTTTTGAGGGTCGGTCAGCCATAACATCTTTCAGCAGACTGCAGCAAGCAGAAGTCAGAGGGGAAACGATAGCTCTCAGCCTAGCTCTTCTACACATGGCATTTTTATCTCTTGCTAAGTAAAAGAGCGGTGATATTTTCCTTCAAGACAGAACGCAACTACGATGGCAGAGTTTAAGGTCTGCCTCGCAACCCAAAGGGATTGAGTTCGAGATCTGTTCCCTCTCATTTCTCTGCCAGTGCAGGGTTGCAATGAACAAACCCTCTCGTGCCATGTGCTCTTCTTTGACAGTCTGTTGCTATATGGATACAACTATTTTTCTCCTCTCAAAGGTATTTCCCTTTGTGTTTTGCAAAAGACAAGCTACAGCAAGTCTGTCATTCTCCGAGGCCTGACTTGGTAGGAGGAGCAAAAGCAGGACCCCTGAGTTGTCACTTTGGTTTTTTTGTAAGACCCAGTTTATCCTTTGATGACAAAGGTCACTGATAAGTCAGAGTGTGGACTGTAGTTGCAGGTTCAAGGGAGTGGAGAAAATTAATAGGAGGCGTGAGGATTTAAGGCGACATTTCACCTTTGAGACCATTCCAATCTTTTGGTGTGAGGGAACTTCAAAGTTATCTCAGGCCTAAGCTTGGATCTTCCTCTGCGTCTCTGAGAACTGAGAGAGCCATCAGATCATGAAGAAGGATGGGTCCCTGCCTCCTCGGGGTTTGCATTCAAAAGCACTTCTCCTCTGCTCTTTTTGCTCCACAAAAATTCAACCCTCACTGGAAGAGTAACAATTGTAACGTGACATTTTGAAATGTTTCACATGAAAGATTATTTCGGACTCCCTGGTTACGAAGGAGTTTCTGAGGGCTGACAAAGAAAGATGCTTTGGGCGTAGCAACAATGCCTCTGTGCTAGCCTTTCAGGCTCTTCCATCAGCACAGATCGCGTGGCCATGGCCCGATGCGGCCCCACCGCTCAGACGTGCGGCAGGGATGTGAGGCTGTCTTTTGACAAAACGGACATTTCAGTATGATTGTGGGGAGGACTAACGCTCCCAGATCAGACGGCTGACCTGCTGAAAGCACAGACATAGATGCTGCTCTGATGTCTGCATGCTATCTTTTCTCAAGGACAGAGGAGAATCGCTGTAATCCTTACTATCTCTGAGAAAAAGTGAGAGAGAACCAACAGACTAAGTGTCTTAAGGGCATCTCACGGTTTCCAACACAGATTAAGTTTTTGGATGGGCTAGCATGCAGTATTGTCAATCAAACCCTCCTAGAATTGTCATGTGACATCAATTCTGGGTACAGCTGGAGTCATGGGCACTGAGTTAGCTACAAAAGACATGGAGGCCACTTCCCTGATTTTCCAAATGTTGGCAGACTCGAACTTTTTGTAAAGAACTGAGAAGAACAATTATTTTGTATTTGGGGTTACCAGAGGATGTTTGCCATGTGTCTAAGGTTATTTCATGGTGGCAAAACTGGGTGTAATTACAAAAAACAACAACCGCCCACAAACATTTCGGTCAATACCATTTCAAAGTACATTTCTAAATAGTACTGACAATTCTAGGGGAAATTTACCAACTGATCATTTAGCTTTTCTATGGCAGCCTTATAATATTTAAGTCTTTGTTCTACCATGTCCATTAATTTAAGGTACACATCTGCCCTGTAAGTAAATAGCTATTTTGTGTTTTTCTCATAGTTTTTCATAACTTATTGGATATACTTAAGAAATCAGTGGTTAGGTAAACCTCTAATTACTGATAAGCAATCATTTCTTTTAAGTGCTGATATGAAGACATTCCATATATCATAATGTACATTTTTAAGAGATTGGCAAAGTCCTTTGGAATGGTATTATGATGTCATAAACTTCTAAAATATCCTTCTTTAAATATTTGCCAATGATACATCTGATACGGGATTAATATCCAAAATGTATAAGGAACTCATACAACTTAACACCAACAAACAAACAAACAAACAAAAAACCAATCTGATTAAAAAATGTGCAGAAGACCAGAATGGACACTTCTCCAAAGAGAACATACAGATGGCCAATAGACATATGAAAAGATGCTGAACATCACTAATCATCAGGGAAATGCACATTGAAACCACAGTGTGATATCCTCTCACCCCTGTCAGAATGGCTCCGTCAGTAAATCCACAAACACGTGTGGGTGAGGGTGTGGAGAAGAGGGAGCCTTGTGCACTGTTAATAGGATGGTAAGTTGGTGCAGACACTCTAGAAGACTGTGGAACTTCCTCAAAAAATTAAAAATACAACTACTGTACAACGCAGCAATTCCACTTTTGGTATTTATCCAAAGAAATACGAAACACTAATTCAAAAAGCTATATGCACCCCTATGCTCACTGCGGCATTACTCACAATAGCCAAGGTACGGAAGCAACGTAAGTGTCCATCGACAGACAAATGGGTAAGAAGAGGTGGTTCATATACACAACGAAATATAGCTCGTCCATAAAAGGAATAAAATCTTACCATTTATAGCAACATCGATGGACCTAGAGGGTATTATGCCAGGTGAAATAAGTCAGGAAAAGACAAATGCCATATGATTTTACTTACATGTGGAGTCTAAAAGGCAAAACAAACAAAACGGGAACAAACTCATAGATACAGAGAACAAATTGGTGGTCACCAGATGGAAGGAGGGTTGAGGGGGTTGGTGAAAAAGGTGAAAGGGATTAACAAGTACAAATTGCTGGTTATTAAAATAGTCATGGGGATGTAAAGTACAGCATAGGAAATATAGTTAATAATACTGTAATAATCATGTATGGTGTCAGGTAGGTCTAGACTTACTGAGTATGTCATAAGGTATATAAACATTTAATCACTATGCTGTACACCTGAAACTAATATAATACTGTATGTCAACTGTAACTGAAAAGTAAATTTTAAAAACAAATAGATGAAATATCCTCTGTGTAAATTGTCTTCTGAAATATAACTAAATGAATCATGAACATTAAACATACGGGAATCAGATTGAAAAATTAATCCGTAATAGAGACTTGCATCATTTACCCCCAAATAGTGCTTGGTAAGTATCTCCTGTTACCTCCCACCCTCCCACACATCACTGGATGAACTGCTTCAAGAACTGCCCAGTGCTTTTCCCACCCTTGGGTATGTCAGACGATGCTCTAACCACTAAGCGCACAGGCCAGGGCAAATGGAATAATTTTCTTAATTTCATTGTGATCGCTCATTGCTAGTGTGTAAAACATAGCTGATTTTTTACATCCTGCAACCATGCTTAACTCACTTAATACTTCTAATAGTTTTGTGTGCATGTGTTTGTATTTATTAGGATTTTCTATATACAAGATTATGTCATATGCAAATAGGGATACTTTTTATTTTCCAAACTCTGGATGCCTTTCTTTCTTTTTCTTGTCTAACTGCCCTGGCTATAATCTCCTGCACAATGCTGAATAGAAGTGGGAAGAACAGACTTACTCATTTTTCTTTTTTTCAGGGAAAAAGCATTTTGCCTTTTACCATTAAGATGCTAGAGGTGTGTTTTTTTATAAATGACCTTATCAGGTTGAGGAAATTCCCTTCCATTCCTAGTTATTTTCACATTTTTGTCATGAAATGGTGGTGAATTTTGCCAAGCGCTTTTTCTGCATCTATTGAGATGATATGTGGCTTTTCCCCTTTACTCTATTAGCACTACACTAGTGAATTTTCAGATGTTAAACCAGCATTGCTTTTCTGGGATAAATCCCATTGGTCACTAATAAATTGTGAATGGCCTCAGAATTTCAGTCTTGAAGAGGTTAGGCCATGAGTTAGTAAGGATAATAGAAGAAATGTATATTACAGTAGATTTAACTATTACTGAGTATTCCAGTCTTAGTTGGGCTCACGTCAGAGAGTTTACTGCTATGACATTATAATAGAATTGCATTGCTGAGGAAAACCTTTTGCATAAACATTTTGCTGAAGCATCAGGTGAAGAGACCCAAGTTTTGCCACGCTGAAGCTGCCCTTCTGGGATATTGATTTTAAACTATTTATTAAGAAACAAGCCAGGTCAGCATGGCTCAGTGGTTGAGCATCGACCTAGGATACTGGAGATCACAGTTCAATTCCCAATCAGGGCACATGCCCCAGTTGTGGGCTTGATCCCGGGGGGTGCAGGGTGGGGTGCAGGAGGCAGCCGATCAATGACTCTCATCATTGATGATTCCATCTCTCTCTCTCCCTCTCCCTTCCTCTCTCTCAAATCAGTAAGGATATATGTTAAAAGAAAAGAAAAGAAGAGAAGAGAAGAGAAGAGAAGAGAAGAGAAGAGAAGAGAAGAGAAAAGAAAAGAAAAGAAAAGAAAAGAAAAAAGAAAAGAAAAGAAAAGAAAAGAAAAAGAAAAAGACTCAGAAAGAACCTTTGATCCACCCCCTTTTCCTGCCCAAGAGATCCAGACAGAGAGAACTGCTTCTGGGAGGAGAGCCTAGGATGTCACCTTAGCCTAATGTGAATTGAGTAATGTAAATAAGAGGGCTTCAGGCAGGCACCTGTTAGCTAGATACCCCATTGTTTCTGAGATGCTTAGCAAGGACAGTCTGTTGTATAGGTTCCCCTCTTCCTCAACTACCTGCTAACTGCCCATTCTTACTTTTAAATCTAACACCCAGTTTCCCCACTTCCTCCTTTTTTCAAAAATGTCTTTTACACCCAATGTTGCCTCACTGTATTTGAAATGCTCATGCTTATATGAATCCCTCATGCACATGTATTAAAAATCTGATTTTCTCCTGTTCACCTGTCTCTGTTAATTTTATTATTAGCCCAGCCAGAAGAACTCAGAAGGTGGGAAGAAAGTATTAGTATTTTTTTAGCCCCACACAATAAAACTGGTAGTTATACCTGTGTATGTGTGTGCATACATATGTATATATATCAAATTATGAATGCATATTATTTGTAAAACAAGTATATGGCTTTCCTATTCATCATTTCCTGTCTAATTCACATCTATGTGAATTAAGACTAAGCAACTCTCTGATTTTATTGGTTTATTATTCCTTTCGGACCTTCAATGGTAAAGGTGACTAGTTTTTAAAATACAGATGTTATGAACATTTTGGTCCCATTTGCAAAATTTATGACAATTTAATTCAGATTTTACAACCCCCTCCCTCCCTTGTTTTCCTAACATGACAGTCTAAAGAGTTGTTTAAATAGGATATAGCCTGGAGCTTGCCCTCTCGTAATGGCCCTTAAAGGTGTTCTGTATGGCCTACCTGTGTTTAGAAATGCAAACTTCATTTTTGTGTGGCTGTAAGACAGTACTTTCCTTTTACAGTGCTGAAACCCCTATACCAAACAAAAGAATATTCAACTGTTTCTTAGTAATGTAAGTTCATGAAAAAAATGAAGCAGAACTCCTGGAAAAATAGAATATGCTCCTTCCCTTTTCTGTTTCCACAAAATGACAAGAGTATCAGTGAACTGACAGATGAGCGGTGCCAGTTTCATCGGAGGACTTCACTATTTCAGAAATGCAGGTGCAAGTTAACATGTCTTTAGATTTATATTTTGAGATGAAATTTTAACACTGCAATACCCTTGATATATAATAAAATATAAATAATATTCAGCTCTTATGTTTCATGTTGAAATTATCCCATCGATTCTCATCATTTATCATTCCTTTCTAACTATACAAATCTATAACTCTTAAACAGATGAGTTCTCTTTCGTTTACCTTGAGACTGCAATTGTAGCAGAATTAATAAATTCATTTCTTGCCTCACTTCAGTGGCTAACTATAATCTCTATTTGATATATTTTTAATTCCCTCCCTAATTTCAATATAAAGTTCTTTAGAAATAATAAAAATAAAATCAGTGTATTATATTCACATTCACTGATTATATTCCAGGTTTACCTATTAAAGCCATCAAGTCATTTGTACTTTCAATAGAACTGCATTCTGCTGGCAGTACTTTCCTCCTAGTTTCATTTTATGATGGAAAAACCCTGTAGCAGCTTTTCCCAAAGTCTGTTTTTTGAAGCATTAGAGTTATACAGGATATAATAGGTTTTAGCCAAAATAAAGGGAGACAGGAACAAGTGCACTTGGGAGATTCTGGGTTAACACAAGGTAAGGAGTTTTCACCTCTTTGCTACAGAATTCTTAGGGGTTTTGATATGCTAATAATACTGTGACTTTCTAAAAAGGTCATAAACTCTAAAATTTTCCCCAAATATTGGAGACCATAAAATCATTCAAAAAATATTTTTAAACAATGTAAAAAGGTCTTATCAGGTTAATATTCAATTTCCATTTCTGTTGAGATATTGAAATCATCTTAAACATATCAATTAAGGAATAACAAAATTACAGAATCCACAATAGAATATTGTAGAGCCATCAGAAATAATTCTTTAAAGTTTTTTTCAATGATATGGAGACATGCTAATAATATAATAATATTGAGTAAAAATAATACATAACTATAAAAATTTGGCACTATTACTGAAAATTAATGAAAATTACCATAAAATCAGTAGATAATTACTGGATGGAAATACACACAGAGAAAAAAAAAAATAGCCATAGCTGATTTTTTTCTTCCTTGTATTTTTCTATAAATTTCACTTTTTAAATATTAAGAAATATTAATTTTATAATATGAAGAAAGTTAAAACTTTCCCCTTTATTACTCGACCATTGTCAGCCCATCATCATTTCTCACCTGAACTATTTTAACTGACTCTTTATTTTCCCTTTACCTCCAATCAATCCTCTGTATCAGGGGTCAGCAAACTATGGCCCACAGGCCTGTTTTTTATAAATAAAATTTTATCAGAACACAGTTATGTCCATTTGTTTATATGTCTATAGTTGCTTTTGCTCTATGGTGATAAAGTTGAGTAGTTGTGACAAAGACAGAGTAGCAAAGTTGAAGATAAACTAAGGGGGTTGGGATGTATTAGTTAAGAGACTTTTGGTTGTAAGTTACAAACAAAAAGTCCCTAATTCAAAAAGACTAAACAGTAACAAATGTATTAACTCATAACTGGAAATGTAAAAGTAGGGCAGACTACAAGATTCAGCAGCTCAAGGACATCATCAAGAACTGAGAATCTTTCTGTCTCTCCACTCTGCCATCAGCATCAACTTTAGCCTGGGGCGAAGATGGCTGTATTAGCAATAGAAGCTACACCCAACAGGAGACAGAAAAAGCACAGAACCCAGTTCTTTCAGTTTGATAGGGTCAATCTGGGTCAATAACACATGGGCCAAATGCCTGTGTGGAGGAGCAGCAGAGATGAAATTTGGGAATAGCTGATATGTACACACATGTGCATGCATACACACTTGCACACACATATGCACATATATAGTGGCCTGTTTCTTCAGTTTAGAATAGTCTCAAGTACTTACATAAATTAGTAACTACTAAGTGTTTACCACATGCCTGTCACTCTTCTAAATATCTTTACATGAAACTATTCTCATTAAATCCTCACAACTGCAACAGCCTTTTCAGACTCTTTTTATCACTACTGCTTTAGAGAGGAAGCAACTGAACGCACAGAAATGTTAAATAATTTGGACAAAGTCGCACAGCTAGTAAGTGGCAGAGCAGGAAGTCTGAGAAGAAGTTTGAGTATCAAACAGCCCTGGATTTGGATCCTTGGATCTGTTATTTCCCAGCTGTGCAACCTTGGGCAAGACACCTCACCTCTCTGAGTTTCATGTTCCTCATTCATGCAGTGCCACCATATGATAGATTATGATTTACATCATGGATATGCCCATCACTGTGCTGGAGTTCTCAAGATGACCCCTCAGGTTCCATGATTCACTAACAGGACTCACAGAACTTAGCAAAGCTGTTTTACTTTGAGTTACAGTTTATTACAGTGAACAGATACACAGTAAAATCAGCAAAAGGAAAAGGGAGTATGGGGAGATTCCAGGGATATCAGGCATGAACTACCAGTTATCCTCTCTCACTGGAGTCTGCTGAAAATGCTTAATTCTCCCAGCAATGATGTGTGACAACATGTACCGAGTATTACCTTGGTATCCAGAGTTTTCATGTAGGCATGGAGTGTCCACGTGGCTGACTGTAGTTACTCAGTCTCCTGCCCCTACCAAGGTCAAACAGACACAGCCTGGCCCAAGGCCCCCACCATCAATCATGAATCTGGGGTGAATGGCCCAAGGCCCAGGCATTTGAAGATATTCTTATCAAGCGGGATATGTCAAGGATTTATAAGTTATTTCCCAGGAGCCAATCAAGGGCCAGTCCTTTCTTAGGAATATCAAGGGTTTGAACAACCCAGGCCTGCTAGTTAATCCTTTACTGCACCATCAGATTACATCAGATTTGTGACATTTCTTGGGTGAATCTCTTGGGCCTGTCTCATGGCAGTCACTCAGTTCTCTCTCCTTTACCCCCATCCTCACAGCCAGAAGGCAGCATTTAGCAATTAAGGACTTGAGAGTAGCCATCCAGTTTCAACTTGTTGATTGCTTATCCTTATCTGGAGACTAATACTGTTCCTGCCCCCGTAATTCACAAGTATTAATAAATTATTTTACTTTTTAATCTCAGAACCAAACACTATTATAAGGGAAGATTCCTCAAAAGTCATAGCACTTATAGCAAAAAATGACAATGGTTTAGGGTTATACTCTATAATAAATAGACTATTTCCTTTAAAAGTCAGACTATCTTTTTTTCATTCTATTGAGGAACATGTAGACAGGTCAAGATGTTCATTTTTCTGTTTGGACTGCTATGTCAGTATTCTCAAAGATTTTTAAACTGCACACCCCACCTCTAAAATAATTTTGACCAGCCCTGGCTTGTGTGGCTCAGTTGGTCGGAGCACTGGGCCTGTACAATGGGGGGTTCGATCCCCAGTTGGGGTGTGTGCAGGAGGCAACTAATCAATGTTTCTCTCTCTCTCTCTCTTTCTCTCTTTTCCTTTCTCCCTTCCTCTCTCAAAAATCAATTAAAAAAAATAAAATTTTGACCAGCTCCTCCAATTTATGTGTATTTATTTATAAGTGATGTGCACCTATACTACTGTACTAATATAATACATATATGAAACATCACACATACTCAGTAGAAATTTTACAAGGATGAAGTTGAAAAGTAAATATGAATAGAAGTTCTAATACTGCCTTCCCTTAACTGAGTGGATCATCTTGGGAAGCCTTTGAAGTGCACGCCTCCAATGTGGATATCATTATTCTCACCAGCACTGCACCCCAGCTCCTTTCTGTCACACTATCCTGGTTAGGCTGCACCTCTCTGAGCTCCTCACTATTATCACATCATCATAACAGCTTTGAATTAGGGGGGTGTGATTTGGTAAGGTAGTAGGGGAAAGAACTAATGGAATGCTAACCTGTGTGACAAGGGGACTAGGGATTCAAGGCAATTTCCAGATGTTGGATTTATTGTCCTAGGAATGAGGAAGGGTCCACAAAAGGGGGAAGGATACAGCTGGCCTTTAAGGTAGATGGAACTGGGCTGGGAGAGGGGAGCAAGAAGTGAGCAAAGGCCTGGAGGGAGGGTTAAATGTGACCAAGACTGGGGAGAATTTGAAACCAGCCCAACGGAAAGACCCCCCAAGGCACACCTTACTGCTCTTCACCTCCTCTCCCATTAGGCCACTACAGTGATTCAATCCGGTTCTTTTCCTAACTCTCAGGAGCTCCAGAGGCTGAAAGTTGTCCTCTCAGGCCCCATCTGTCAAGGTAACTAAGGACTGTCCATAGTTCCCATAGGACAGTTCCCTGCAAACTCCTTTCTCAAGCCTTTAAGCCTCTGGCTGGCTTTCTGGCTGTTTCCCCAGGTGATCAATCCTAGACTTTCTCTAGATGGGAATAGATTGGGCAGGAGATTGGACTAGAGTTTGAGCCAGGATTAGGACCTCCCTGTTCTGGTAAGCAATTCATGTTTTCAAGTTAAAAATTTTGCCAGTAAACTATGTATTGTTTTGTGCTACATGCAGTTTTTATTTTAAAAATGTGTAGTGGGCTGAGGTTGAAACGAGATTCCAGTGAGACATCAGTTCTCTCAGTAAACTCAGTTGGGATCATGTCCTAAGAATGTTCCCTCTGCTGAGAGTGGGTCTGAAGGAAGATCACCAAGAAGGGAGCAAGGATGGTGGGTGGTGTGTCAGGAAATATGTGTTGTTAATGGACTTAAAAATTAATTGGCATGTGTGTGGTAACAGGAAAAATGAAGGGAACAGATGTTGAGGAGAGGCCAATTGCCAGCACCCAGGGATGGATTGCCTGTCTTTCTGCCAGAGCTCAATCTGAGCTCCTGGGAGAAATGGCTTTGCTACCTTAAGGTCTTAACGGAACATTAGTCAGGTCTGTGGGGACTGAGTTTTTCCAAGGAGACATCATTCTAGACCAGATTTCAAAGGGGCAGTGGAAGCACAGGGCTATGCAACCTGTGTACGGTTTCAGACCAACCACTTCCAGGCTTGCAGGCTCCTGTAGCACCTTCATGAAAGCAAAACTCATGGAGCCTGTTGTTCTGTTGGTGCTCTCCTGTGTGGTCCCCGACACATTAAAGAGCCACCAAATCTCCAGATTCAGTCCAGCCACACTCAGGCTTCAGGCTGCACCCATTATCCGTCCAGCATTACGATCTGCTAGGGCACTGGGTGTGTGCAGAGACAGGCTTCCGTGCTTAATGAATTCATTCATTCATTCATTCACTCACTCATTCATTCATTCATTCACAACAAAGATATTGTGATCCGCCCACTGTACTCTGTGTGCGTACTTGGCTATGTACTGGAGATCTATCTATAAACAAAACAGACAAAAGTTCTCTCCTCAAGGAGCTTATACTCCAGTGGGAGGACTTAATCAATAAACATTACACATAAATAAATTATACCTTACCTTGGAAGGGACATGTACTATGAATGAAAAGAAAAAGTAAAGCAGGGTACAGGATACAGGGTGCCAGGGGTAGACCTGAATGACAATTTTCAATCGGGTGGTGAGGACAGGCTTTGTCATTAGTGAGAGCACGTGGATATTAGGGGGAAGAGTACTCAAGGCAGTGGGAACAGAAAGTGCCAAAATCCAAAGCTGAGCGGTACACGAGCAGAAAGGGCAAGGGCGAGGAACAGAAAATGAGGAGAATGGGTGAGAGCATCAAGGGCCCTGTAGGCAAATGAAAGTTCAGTCTTTGGCTTTGGGTTTGAGTGAAACGGGAGCCGGTGCAGCATTTTAAGCAGAGGAGGAACATGATCTGACATGTTTTAAAAAGATCTTTCTAACTGCGGTGTTGACATAAGGGGCAGTTATAGAAACAGGGAGATGACTTAGGAGGTTACTGCACTGGTCTGAGCAAGAGACGCTGGTGGCTTGGACCAGGGAATTAGCAGTGAAGGTGGGAGGAAGTGGTTGGATTCTTTTGAGACTGTCCACTAGTTATGTTGAAGTGTCCTAAAGTATAAGCTACTGCATGGCCTTTATGTGTTAGTGACTCCTCTATCTTGAATTTTGAAAACATATTTTTAAAAAAACATTTAAAAATTATAGTTGACATGTAGACTTATACTAGTGCAGGTGTGCAACATAGTAATTCAACATTAATACACCTTAGGACGTGACCACAATACATCTAGTAACCATCTGCCACTATACATAGTTATTAGGGTATTGGCCATATTCCCTTTGCTGCATATCACATCCCCATGGCCTATTTTATAACTGGAAGTTTGTACTTCTTACCCCCTCCCCCTTTTCCACCCATCTCCCTTCCCCTCTCCCCTCTGGCAACCATTAGCCAAACATAGTTTTCATATAACACTCCTTATTATCAAATTTGGGAAATGTTGCTTTAATGTCTAAGGCTCAGGGCAGAATTGGTAACTGGCCATCTATAGGCTATATTTGGTATAAGTTTTTGTTTGTTTTTAATTGAGCTAGCATTCTAGATTCAAATAAAAATTTGAACTTCTAGCTTCATTTAAAAAATTGGGGTATTTGGCAATGCATGTTCTCACGGCCACCATCAGCTGGAAATGCATAGCTATTCCCATTGTGCTGTCCAGTTCCCTCTGGTCCCTATTTGGTTACTTTCCTTTGTTTCCATTACTTGCCTGGACCATGTAGGCAGCAGGATTTATGAAACTGTCCTGGTCCAGAAGGAGTTCTGAGGAGGAGTAGCAGTGATATGAGTCAAGTCCACAGATGCTACTAGGCCATTAGACTCTGGAGTATGGAACATCCAAGCAAAAAAACTTTAAAGTTCATTCATCTACACAAATATTCTGCTTGGATTTTCTCTGTAAGCACCTTAGTCTCTAACCTTGGTCCTCTGTCCCCTCTCAAAGAGTTAGTATGATGAGAGGACCCAGACCTATTCCACCCGTGAAGACCGCTTCCCTCCCACTCTCCCTGCAGAGAGCCCTGTGGGTCAAGGTGAGCTTCATGTATCAGGACCCGTGGACCATTTGCTCTAAACTTTAGGGAGAAGACTGGTCTCTCCTGCTCTTATTCCTACCATTTTCTTGCTTTCTGACTTGTAAGAGGGCCAACACTACTGTAAGATTCTAATTGACAGACTTGAGCCATAGACCTGGGACCCCCAGCTCTCTAGGGTCCAGAGCTCTGGAGGCCTCTGGGGCAAAATACCTCTAGACATGAAACGTGTATTTATTTAGTTACCTTTGTGGAGTGTCTATAAACAGTCAAAAAGATGGTGACGGGATTCTGACCATCTCTCTGCATAAGAGATATGAAGCCCTCAACTAAGAGTGCTTAGTCAAAGAAAAACAATGCAAAGGCTTTACTTCTGCACTTACTAGGAAAAGACAAGGAAAGACTCCTTGTGCCCTCTTCCCTCTTGCTCCGAATCCTGAGGATGGAGCAGCCAGGTCTACCTGACCCATTGTACAATACAGCTTCAAGCGTGCTCTCTCCTCATGACCCTTACCAAAATCATCCACACACTTGAGGAGGCTTAAAACTCCAACAATCATTCATTTCACGATTTAAAATAAGACTTGAAAGGCAAACTATATAAGCACCACCCTCTGGCAGTGGGGTAGAACACAGAAGGCAGAAATTATAAGAAAAAGAAATCCAAGTGTGCTTACTGACTACCTTTTATCACAAAAAGATAATAAAGTAATATCTTGGTCCAGGCTGGACTCAGAAGAGGAAACATTCACAGGAGTTTTATGCATCTCCTCCTAATGCCCATCTTCCCATCACCATGGCAACCCAGATGTTATAAAAGCAGGAGAAGAGAATTATGAATCTACACTCCTTGACCTTCAGACCACTTTAAGTTCTATTCTGTGCTTTTGAAGTGCATAAGTTACCTAATCTGTACATTGCAGGAGAAAGATTTTCTATGGTGGGAAGTGGGAAATAACATAGAACTTCTAAACGGTTATCTGGAAATAGCAGGGGAGCCATCCTGCTAATGACTGACCACTCAAGGCTGTTTCACCACGGGAAGGAGATGTCAGGCCCCTAACTGAGAATGGAAGGGGCAAATGACTAAAATATTTATGACTCATCTAAGTTCACTTCCATCATGTTTGAATGTTAGACCTTCTTATCATTAACATTTACCTCTGCATGCATACCTTATTGTTATGGATAAATATAAACATCTGGGAGAAGTGATACACATGCTCTAATTCTCACTAAGGCAGAAATGACTGACTCAGATCACTCCTGAAGAACAGTTTTAATTCTTTTTTTAAAAAAATTGATTTTAGAGAGAGGAAGGAAGAGAGAGAAACAAACATTGATGTGCGAGAGAAACATGGATTGGCTGCCACCCGCCCCAACCAGGATGAAACCCACAACCTGGGTATGTGCCCTGGCAGGGACTCGAACCCACCACTTTCAGTGTATGCGACCATGCTCCAGCCAACTGAGCCACACCAGCCAGGACAAGAACACAGTTTTAAAAAGAGAAAGGAGAACACCAAATCTAAGAGCAAAGATAAATACCATGGAGAGAAGAAAATCAACCAACTGGAAAAGTTAGTAGGCAATAGGCACAGAAAATGCTAGAGTATAACATTTTAACAGTTTGCTTTTAGATGTCTGAATTAAACTCGAGTCTGGAGTACATTGGGCATGTGGAGTTTTAGGAATGGTCTTTGCCCTCACAAAGGAGCTTACATAGTGAGTATGACAGGGTTTTAAATTCTAATGCAAGTCTTGATTCTGGGTAAAGTAAGGAGCTCAAATGGGTCTCAGCATTAAATCATTCCTGGTATGAGGCAAGTCCATTCAATGTGGTTCCCAGATGCCCCTTAACAAGCTCTAATTTGAGCCAGGTGTTCAGGCACGGTCCCCTCCCTGTACCTGACTAATTCTGAACGCTTGCCCAAGTGGCATGTCCATTTTTCTAAGCCCCAAAAAGCAGCAGTCGGTGCGTTATTGCCAAGGGTAATTAGCGGCCCTGCCGCAGTCTGCCCCGCGCGCCCGGTGCTGTCTCCTCTCTCCTGCGCGGAGCCGCATTTGTTGCTGCCCACAGTCAAAGAACTGTTTGTGGGGTTTTTTCTTGACTCCTTTGAAATCTGAAGAGGGATTTGAAGCCTAGGATGTGAATGACAAAACGCACTTTGTACCGTCGAATTCTGAGCATTCTGGTCACCGACCCAAGGACACAGCGCCCGACAAGGAGGGATGTTCTGCGCGTCGCAGTGATTCCCTGGCCAGCCTGCTGCCGTCGAACAATAGCGGCCCAAACAGAGGCAGGAAAACAAGACCAGCCCTCCCGGAAATCCAGAGGAGACGAGCCTGGGGTGAGGGGGCAGGACAGCGACATATGGAAGAGTTTTCAGCCAGGGAGGAAGGAAGCCAAACACGGGGGCCATTATTGCAATTTTCTTGTTTTCAGCCTTAAGAGATGCCCAGGAAATACTTCATGCTAATTCTCTTTTCTTAAAACCCTGAAAAATCTTTCAAAACCAGAGAGCAGTAAATATGGCTTACAACTAGTTTGGCTCCCCTCCCTTCAGTATAAACTGCACTTTTTCCCCAACAGGAGTTAACTAGTTCAAAGCCATTGCATGAGTGACAAGTTCACTAAGATAATCAGAAAATATTTGCCATGCAGGAATCCTCATGAAGTTCAATGCTGCACGGGAGCATTTTACACAACACTGGATTCACTCACTTTGGAACATCCTAGACACACACAGGACACCCTCTACTGAGAAGAGCACTCTGGGCTTTTATTAATTTCCATGGTGCTTCTTGGCCCATTTTCACTTTTTTTTTTTTTTTTGTGTCAATAGCATTCTCTGCAGAGTAGCAATTTAACAGAAAAATAAACAGACCAGAATTTAAAGCAACTCTTTTATTGTCATAAGGCTCACGTGGCTTCTGACTGGTATTTCAACAAGCTTAGTCTAAAGTTTTCATGGAGATAAACACCCTTTTGTAATATCCTCTAAAAAAAATTATCAAACCTCTCACCCATTGTGCTAATTAATATTCATTGCCATCAAAGTGAACACTGTACTATTCTATTATGAAGTCGTTTTAGTCGCTTAAGATAGATAAGGTGTTGAGTGTTTCCTTGGAGGGCAAGACAAGCTGATCAAAAAATCAGACAGGAAAAAATAATCTCAGGTAAACAGACCCCTCAACCTCTTCACATACAAGTGCAAGTATGTGAGTGTGTGTTTGTGCTCCCAGGGTACACAAAGAGTAATTTTTAATTCTCCCAATTAAAATGTCACTTTAAAAGCAGAGCAGACGATAGTATGGTGAAGGCCTGGGGTGGGGAGGGTGGAAGGGGTCATTGAGGGGAGGGGAAAGAGGACATCTGTAATACTTTCAACAATAAAGATAAATTTAAAAATAAAAACAAATAAATAAAAACAAAGGGAGATTAAAGGTAAAAATTTGAGAAATTTTATCTTAGCAACAACCCTACCTTTGAGTAACAGTACCACCTTTTAATACACAGTGTTGCTTGGAAAAGAATTCTCTTAAACAGGCTTTGTCTTAAAATTCACATATTAAAATTAAGTGTACCTATTACTTATACATCTATCAGGATCACAGGAGCCATCGTGTAGTTTGCCATAATCAAGAAAGAAATATATCATTATTACAAGTGGTGAGAATTTGGATACTCACAGTGCCGTGGCTTTGGAACCCATTGTGCTTCGCCAAATCCTTGTGGTGTCAGAATGAATCCTTCTGGAGGCTCTGTAAAGAACTACACCAATCCCCGCAACCAGTATCAGTGGGGTAGGTACTCAAGCCACGGGGGACAGACGTGCAGATAGAGGACATTGCTAGAAACCACTGAGCCCTGGCTTGCAATGACCGATGGGAGAGCTGAGCTCACTGATGAGGGCCGATGGGCTGCATGGAGCCCATCCATGGGGCTGGCAAGGTGAATGGGAAGCCAGCACTTAAAAATCAGTGGCTTTTGCCTAAAAATCAGAAGTTCTAGCTCCTCTTGCAAAACTGGACAACGCTTTACACTCAGAGGGCACAGGTTCTGTCTGCGGTCTCTCACCACGCCTGTCTCACCTGCGTTATCTTCCCGCCCCCCTCCTCACTGAGCACGTGGCCCAAACCTCTGATTTGGGCATGAACAGGTGAAATATCTTGACCATATGATACCAGAACTAGAATGTACCCTAATGCCCTTCAGCTGGCAAAATTCTACCCGGTCTTAGGTGTCCTGCTCCTCTAAGGATGATCCAGAGTCCTTATGCCTGTACGCGTCTCTGTCACCACACTTCCACTGCAATGGTGGCTTGTAAGTGACATAATCAGTGCTGGACAAAGCAGGAGGAATTGAAGAGGGGTGACAATGTGAAAAGGAGCGAGCATTTGTTGAATGTGTCAGACCTTTGGTGTGTGCTTATTTATTATTTCATTTTATCTTCACAGTTTTATAAAGAGATTTTCATTTTAATTGCAGAGGGGGAAACTCAGGCACAGCTAGTTAAGTAAATCGCACAGCTCTCCATCTCTGTATTCTTAACGTCTTGCCCAATAAGTGCTGTAAGAGTATAGACAAAGATTAACAAATGCATTAATGAATGAATGGATGGGGCCAGTACTGAATCAGTTCTGCCTCATGCTAAGTCCATGGTCTTCGCCCTCCAGTGCTTGAAGATTGCTCAATAGACAAGAATAGGCTTGATAAAGTCTGACCTGGGGCTGTGGTGCAGAGTGAATGGGGGGCCAGCAGGAGAGAGCTGCCCAGTTAGAGCCACACACCATGAATGAAGTCCTTACTAGGGAGACAAACTATCCTCATTGACCTAAAACCAAGAGGTTTATGGAATATGAAACTTTCAGTGGTAAAACTGAGACAGTTACAGGCAAACCGGGACTATTGGTTCTTTTAACTGGGAGCCCAGAGGAGTCATACGTTATAACGTGGGGAAGTAGAGGTGCCAGGAAACCCTTTGGAAAAGAAGTAATGTTATAACTGGACAGCAGTGATTCTAAAACTGTAGCAGGCATCAGAATCCCCTGGCGGCCTTGCTGAAACAGAGTGCTGGGCCCCACCCCAACAGTTTCTGATGTGGGGTGGGAGACAAAAGTGCTTTTTTTTTTTTTTTATGTGTGGCCATTCTGAATTTATTTTTTTAATTATTTTTTTAAATTTTATTTTTAAAAAAAATATTACAGATGTCCCTTTTTCTCCCTAATGACCCATTCCATCCCGTCCCCTCCCCCTCCCCAGTCCCTTTCCACCATTGTTGGTGTCCTTGAGTTGTGCATATACGCACATAAATTCTTTGGTTACTCTCTCCCCCTCCACCCACCTCCCCTCCTCCATGAGTGCATTTTTAACAGGTGATGCTGCTGCTCTGAAATCACACTTTGAGAAACATTGTTTTCCAGTTTGCAAAGCTCTCCTGCAGGCCTCAGCTCACTTGGTCCTCATGATGACCTTGTGGAGTGGGCTGGGACCAAGGGTGACTGCTGGCCTGTGGAGCTTATGGTCTGTTAGCCCAGACACAGCCTTGGAATTCAGTCCCTGGGGATTTATCTGTGCTTCCTGGTCAAGAGAAACCCTGAGGCTCCAATACCTGTCACATCCTGTACCCTAATAGAGCTTTTATGTGCAGTGGGTGCTGTCCTGAAGTCCCAGCATTCATGAAGTCAGTCCCTTCTTCATGAAGTCAGTGCTTCTAACTAGACGAATCATGAAAGTCCTGCCCTTTCCTGCCATGTGAGGAGCAATTGGCCTCTACTTCCCCAAAGTGCTCTTCTAGAAGCCGCCCACTCCGGTGTTTATAGAGATGCCGGGCTATAGGAGAGGAGCTGTTCATTTCTAATTAGCAATTTTCCAAAAGCACCTCTAAGTCTATATCTGACTGTCTCTGCATTAAGCCAGAGGTTGCCTGCATTAGCTTTTATGCTTAACAATTGAGGATGCCAGTTAGGTATAGGCTACCAACTTTTACAAAAGAGATTAGAAGGGAAAAAAACCTTATTTTTATGTATTCTTTATAGTTTACAAAGTACTTTCATAGGTCACATTTTGCTTACTCCTTACAAAATACCTCTGGGTATATTCATCCCACATTTTGTAGATGAAGAGGATGGTGACATATTTTAGAGTTGTCAGTTAAGAATCAATGACGTTAGGCCACATCCTTACTTCCATTGTCTATCTCTACCAATCAGAAATGCAGAAAGTCAAACCAGCTGCATTCCTTCATATGTGCATCATGAAACATACATAATTCTTTTATACATACATCTGAGGGCCAAGCCTGTGAAATATCCAGATGCTAGCCCGCTGTTCGAACACATACCATGGTGAATGCACCTTTCTTTCCCGTAGTTCAACAATTTTGTATCATAAATTTCACATGCACATGTTTATTTTTTCCAAAGAGATAGCAAGTCCTACCAGACAGTCTTGCATTCCTCCCATTCTCCCCAAGATCCTAGAACAAGGCTACGTACATAGTAGGAGTTCAGTGAGCATGTGGGGAACATTCAGTGCCGATTACATAAGAACCTGGCCTTCATGCAGCTCCACAAACAGAGGGAGATGTGTTTTTGTTTCCTGTTGCTGCTGTAACACATGGCCACAAACCTAGTGGCTTAAAACAACCCAAATTTATTATCTTACAGCTCTGAAGGTCAGCAGTCTGCAGTAGCTTTCATGGGGTTAAAACCAAGGTGTCGGCAGGGTTGGTTCCTTCTGGAGGCTCTAGGGAAGAGTCCCTGTCCTCGCCTTTTCCAGCTTCTCTAGACCGCCTGCAGTCCTTGCCTCCTCCCCCCTTTCTTCCCTCTTCAAGACCAGCAACAGGCACATTGAGTCCTCACGTTGCATCACCTTGACCTTCTCTTCTGCCATTTTTCCATTTTTGATGGCCCTTGTGACTACATTGGGCCCACCCTGGATAATGCATAATGATGTCACCTGACTAACAATCTTAATTTCATCTGCAGACTTAATTCCTGTTAGCCATGTAACAATGTACCCACGGCTTTCAGGGATTGGACTATAGCCATCGTGGGTGGGAAGGGGAGCATTCCTCTGACTACCACACCAAGGGAGGCAGAGAGTAAAAGGTGTCCAGAAATTGGTAAAATGCACATAAACAAAACTCACTAAAAGGGCCTACTACCACTGCCTATTGTTTGAGCCCTTACAAGGTGTCTGGCTCTGTGTTAAGGGCTTTATAACATTTTGGTCATGCATTTAATCCTCACATCCAACTAGTGTGATATTAGTATTAGCCCCACGTTCAGACTAGGGAACAGAGGCAAAGGGAAATTATGTAAGTTGCTTAGGATCCATAGAAGTGCTCAGCAAAGGAGCCTGAATGGTGCTGTCCTTGTCGCAGGAGGCCACACCCGCCTCCTGGGCTCCCTCTCAGCTCTGCTCTGTGGGTCACACACAGCCTTGCATTTTTGTAGAAGCCCCTTTCTGTGACGTCCAGCCCAGACCCCGCTTAAATATATAAGAGCGAGGGTGCAACGAGACCTGGCAGAACCCTCCAGCAGGTAGCTCTTAGGGGGTTTATTTTTCTTCTTATTCTTGTTGTTCAAGGAGACAGATGATAATTAAAATGTCAGAGCCCTTCATGCTTCTCTGATCGAGATAACTACTTTACCACAGGTAATAGAAAGGAAAGGAGGAAAGTGTCTGCTGTGGGGGAAGGCAGGCGATGATTCTGAGAAGGGGCAAAAACTGGGGAACCAATTGCCCTTCACCCTGGGGGAGGGCTGACTGCAGCCCCAGCTGATCCAGGGGCGTGCTCACTCAGGGGGTCTTCAGGGAGCTCTCCACCCCAACCCTCCTCCCAAAGCCCCACCCCTGTCAGCTCCAAGGGAGACAGTTCCCAGCGGGTCCATCCAGCAGCTCGCTAATTCTATCCAGTCTCTCCAATTCAGTTAATTCCCAGTTTCGGCAGCAGAACGCAGCCGTCAGGATGGGCAGGTATCCACTGCAGCTCTGCCTCTACCTCTCCCCCTTCTCTCTCCAAGTTAACGGAGTAGATCACATGCAACCTTCTAGGAGGAAGGAGAATAAAGGACTTTGATAAAGTCGGAGAAGAAAGGAGAAGTGAATTTGTAGGAGCTTGACAATGTCAGGTCGGCTGGAGACAATGGAGAGAATCCTTCCCCACCCTCCAAGGCCCAGTCTAACGCTGAACAGTCTCCTCAACGCCCCTGTGCTCCCTAGAACAGTCATTTCTTCTCAAACTTATTGGGACAGGGAAGGAGATTTTAAAGTTCCAATCTATTGTGAACAGTCCTACTGTGCACAACCAGTGAGCAGGCTCACACACCTGGCGGCTCAGTGCAACACCACCCTGACTGGCCTATACCCTCTCAGGAGACCACACACATGGATGTCCACAACAAGGGGGGCAGAGTAAACGCCACAATATCAAGTTGCTATGAAAGTTCCGACACTCTCCCAATTTCTATATCAATGTCCTTGACTAAGCCACAGTCTCCTAGAGCCTCACTGAGAAAGGGTGATCTGCACAAAGATGCGTAGCCTTGTGGATTTCTGGAGGAAGAGTATTTAGGGCAGAATACTCTTTTGGGAACTGCCTTATTTTACCTCCATCTAGGTTTGGAAGATGGGGAGCTGGGGCTGAGTTGTGTACATGGTTTGATTGTCTCCTTGAAACACCAGAGCAAAGTCAGGAGACAGGGTGACTAGAGTTGAAGGAGTGAGGGAAAATGTTAAAGATGAGGCCTAGCAGGTAAGGGAGGGCAGTAGCTACGCTGGGCACTGTAGGTTGCTGGAGGGTTTTCACTTTTCTTCACTCTGAGAGCATTGGTGCACACTGTAGGGTTCTGAGCAAAGGAGTGGAATGATCTGGCTGCAGGGCTAGAGGCAGGGAGACCAGTTAGCTGCTGCAATAATTCAGCTAGAGATATTGGAGGTTTAGACAGTGTCAATCCTGAAGGACTGACAGGAGGGGTTTTGAAGACAGAGAATGATAGGACGCAAGATAAAGAGAAGAGCCAGGGGTGGTGCCATTGTTTTGGGACTGAGCAGCGGGAAGGGTGGCGTTGCCATCACTGAGTTGGGGGGGGGTTGTCAGTGAAGTAGAAGTGGTGGGGAAGAATCAGGAGTTTAATTTTCAATGTGCTGAGATAGAAATATCCAATCAACCCCCAAACAGAAGTGAGAGACGCTGTAAGGCAATTGGATATACAAGTGTGGAGTATGGGAGAAATGCCTGGGCTACAACTATAAAGAGGGACTTGTCAGTATTTCAAGCCATGAGGTTCAGTGAGATCACCAAGGGAGCAAATTTAGAGAAGTCACTCCAAAATTAAGAGGCCGGGAAGGAAAGGAGGAAGGGGTGGAGGAGGGGTAGCATGGGAACCAGTGTAGTGACCACAGAGCCAAGGGAAGAAAGTATTTGAAGCTAGGACTCAGGCAAATCGCCCAGCTTCACTTTCCACATTTGTTAAATGCGGATGTTAAAGCCTCCTGTGAGGTTATTGTGAGGATTATAAATAAAGTCAATCCACTTAATAAATATGTACTAAATGTCATCACTGTCCTAGGTACTTGAATTTGAACAGCACATCGTTCCCTATCTCGAATAGGAGATTCCATAGTTGTAAACACCTAGCCCAGCGCCAGATCCCAGAAGGTACTCAACAGATAATGTGACTTTTCTGCTCAGAATAGCAATTGCCTGCATGTGGTCTGTGTGGATTCACACTCTCCTTCACTTCTTGAGACCAATTAAAATTATTTAGTGCTAATTAGTCAGTGTGGGAATCTTTCCTTTCCCCACCACTCCAACCATTTCAGCTGAATGCTCCGATACTCCATAGAATATGTGGATTTCTTTCTTGGTTAGGGAATAAGTAGGGCCCACTTTGGGAATTAGTAACAAGCCTTACCTGGGCTGACCCAAGAGCCTTCAGAGCCTGAGGCCACCCCAGGGAGGCCAGCAGCCCAGTCACACCATGTACACAACTCAGCCCCAACTCCCCATCTCCCAAGCCTAGAAGGAGGTGAAATGAGGCAAAGGGCAATTTCCAAGAGGAAAGAAATGAAGGAAGGGTAGCCCGAAGTTTGTGCCTGGAGAGCAGGCCCACTGCTTTACCCGTGGCCCATGGAGGGAAGGTAGTGCTCATTTCCTATACATTCCCAGAATATACACACGGTTTATGCCTATAAATAAGACCCACTCTTCTATTTTACCCCAAGCCAAGCAGCGCCTCCTTCGCCTGCTCACTAGGAGAGTACCCAGCAGCCTACAGTCTGGAACAGCGCCTTTCCCCACTCTCTCCACCCTCTTTCCTATCCTCCTGTCTGCAGGCTGGATCTGACACTTGGGCTCCATGGCCAGGGATCCAAAGTTGCCAAAAGCCCCTGGAGCCCAGGCAGCCCTCCCTGAGGAGGCAGACGCGGTGGGACAGCTCCCCAGCTGTGTTCTCTCTCCACTGAGGTGGCCAGCCCATCTGGGCTGCTGCTAAGGTAGGCTCCTTAGGGCCTGCTGTTTTCTCCACAGCTATGGGTGACATTGCACAGGCCTCCAGTTTCTCTCACAACACCTTTGTTTTGATCTACAAAAGTCTGCAGAGTTTCTTTGGGGCCTTGTCATGTTAACAAAAACAAATGTAATAATATGCACTTGAAAAGGCTCGCCTGTCTTGATATTTTAATAAGCTTTTGATTCTACCGGGACCTCTGAAGCTTTTAAAAGTTTAAAGTTAATAAAGAGAGTAAAAGAAAAAAATATGAATTGTTTTTAATTATTATTACACAGGATTAACCAAGCCAGTTGTGTATAATTAGACAGTAGCTACCTTGCATCGTTGAGGCAGTAAATAGGCCCACAGGGGGGCTGCCAGAAGGCTGAGGTGTTTACAAGGCACTGGAGATGTTTTCACCAAGCACACAATCCCCGTTGCAGTGACTATTGCTTTTATAATGGATGTGTTCATTACAGCCAGAGACTAATGTGCATATCCATCATCTTTCTAGCACATATGACTCTGAAGTGGGGGGTGGCAGTGGAGAGTGTACAATATAATTTCGTGGTGAAATTATTAAGGGAGCCCATTAGTATGCAGCCTTTTTTGTGGTTTTATTTTTGTTGTCATGACTGAGAGGAATTTTAAGAAGTTAAATAAACAATTGCCAAAGGAGTGATAATTAAGATATTGCTAAGAAAGTTGTTTTTGCTTTTTTAAAAATTACCTCCAGCCCCAAAAGCAATGGGCCAGGCGTGCTAGGGCTTTGTTATGAACTGGTCTATGATTTTAGGGAATTCATTCACTGATTTCACATTTATTAAGTGCTGCCATATGCCAGGCATTGTCTTAGGGCTGGGGGAAAGTAATGAGCAAGAAACACTACACCCCTCTTCCCAGGTGTTCTCAAACAAGGACATCCCTTAGAGTCACCTGGGATACAAAATACAGTCACTGACACCCCCGTCTGTCCTTAATAGGGCTGGGAGCATCTCTGGGGTATGACCTGGGCATATGAATTTTGAGAAGGTGTTACAGTGATTCTGAGATTTCTGACTGGAGTGTGTGAGAGATATACTTAAACAAAAAAATATGATGAGTGCTATGAGAAGGGAAGTCCTGCATTTTTATAGTGGGGATAATCATCTCTGTCCTACATGTCTATGTTGCGTCAGGATTCCCAGGAAGCAGACTGAGAAGGAGCAGGTAGGAAGTTCATTGGGGAGTGTTCTTGGGAATAAACCATTGTTTGGAGTGAAATGGACCAGACATTGGCTCCCCCCTGTCAGGGGTATGACTTGGGGCAAGGCAGCTCTCCCCAATTCTGGGCCAGCTCCTGGAGTGAGTCAGCTGGCAGCTATCAGCCAGCACCTCCACCTGCACTCCCACTGGCTGGGGGAATGAAGGCCTCTGTCCTGAAGGGGGATCCGGGTGGCATGCCTCAGCATCCACTACAGCATCCTACAGACACTGATGCTGACGGAGAGTGGGAAGAACTTCAGAAGATCAGAAGTTACTCATTTGCTATTATTAACCCATAAATACACTTGCTCTTGACAATGGCTTTTGAATTTTATTTATTTTTGATGTGAGGATGGTCTGGCCGTGACATACGTCACCCCATTATTACACGTGTTGATAGGATAAGCTGGCTGGCTAGGCAAGTACACTATTCTTCCCCCAAAGCTCCCAAACCTGCACACTTGGGCTAAGAAGGTACATTTCCGAGGAAAGAATGATGGGTTGTTGTTAAGAGATATACATGAGGCCGAGCTCTCCTGCTACACACTTTAAACAAGCTTGCAGCTTCCACGTATAGTCATACTGCAACTAGGAAAAAAGTGATGGTTCTTTTACTTACATTTGTGAAATAGTGCTCCTGATTTTCTCCCTAAGGATGAGCTGCTGGAGTTGTTTCATGCATATGAAGACCTTAAACCCTGTGTTTCTTCATCCCAGCCTAGAAATGAAAGGGTTAATTCAAATGACCTTTAAGATTTCTCTGGCTCTAACATTTTGCAATTCCCCAAGTATCTATCTGGGACTGAGAGTACCAGACTTCCTCCCAGACAAGAATAGGCAATGTAAGGAGACCTCCAAATAGAAGCCTGTTTTGAAGTAAGAGCGTTATAAGAAAGGAATTATTAGAGAATCACAACAAAGCTGGAAGGAGATTTTTCCCAGGCAGCTTCTTCCAGCATCCGTCTTCCTCTACACTGTGGAGCAGGGACAGTCAATAAGAGCTAACACAACCGTGGGAAAGGTGCAAAGGGAGAGAAAAAATTAATAGAAAAGGGGTAAAAAGTTGGAGTCTCCTCCATTGTCTTGGCTGGACACGTTATACCCCATCCTCAAATCATGTTTACCCAAGTTCCTGGTGCAGCCAAGCACTCAGGATGATAAGTATAATTTTAAAAAATTTTTACATTTATTTAAAGAGTCATCTCTCATCAAGGTGCTCCATCTTTCAACATGGTCAAAACCATTTTATACAAGAAATGCTCCATGCAGCTTCACTGGAGCCTAGAGCTCCCTGATCTGGGAATTGCAAACTGCAAAGCGGTCCACTGGGGGAGAGTAAGCTGAGACATATAATTACAGCTAGATCGCTACCTGGAGCTGGAGGATGCTGGCAGGGAGCTGAGATGGCAAGCTGGAAACGAGTTTGCAATATATGCACTCGGCAGATGGTTTTTAGAACTTTGCACTTCAACCACAGGCCATTGTTTTAGACAGATAGACAAATAGGTATTTATATAAATACATGTTTATACAACATTTCCATCATTTCCTTCCCTTGGGATCTGGAGAAGGGGCCACCAGGACAACCTGTTAGGCCTTGAACCAGACTATTTCGGGGACCTGAAAGGGAACCTAGAAGGTGGGGCAGCTACCAGGATTGGGAGACTATGAAGAATGATGAAATATTTTAAGAAAAGATAAAAGAATGACTTTGGAGCACGACTGGCTAGGAGGAACGTTAATGGTCTGCGTTTATTGTGTTGTACAGAAAGTGGAGTGCTGAAAAGCCACAAACAGTATTCATCCCCATGGTGTAACTGAGGCGTCATAGGTGGAACTTAAAAAGAAAAATGTGAGGCAGGCCTTAGAAAAGAGACAGAACTTCCATATTCCCAGGGGAAGGTGAGGACACTCAAGGCATTTAAAAACCAAGGTTGAATTAAACTCTAGGAAAGACTTCCTATCGTCGGCAACAGTTCTATGCTGGCCCACTGGGACGAGGTACATTATCTAACAAGACATTTTCATTTCTAATTTCTTTAACTCCATGGAAAATCCTGCCTGCATTCTCCACAACTCTCTGTGGTGTTTACTAAGTGAAATAACTCACTGCCCTCCACAGCCTTTACTAACTTACTATCCACTCACTCCTCCAAATCAATAATAAACACATTAAATAACATGCGTCCCCAAACGGACCCCAGATGCACCACACTATTAACCTCCCTCCACTCCAGGCGACCAACTGACACTGTTGCCTGCTGCTTAAGCGGTTTTATAAAACTCTCCAGCCTTCGAGGGCTCCTACCCAGTTTAGAAAAGGGTCCAACTCCACTTCTGCTCTTTCCTGGCTAACTGTGCATGACTGCCAGGCCGGGGGCCTGGACTCCTGGGCACAGAGACTTGGGGTAACACCAGTCCACTTGATGGGAGGCCCAAGATCGAGCAAGGGAGGGAAAGAAGGTAGAATCACATTTATTGTTCTTTTAAACTCTATTGCACTGCCATTTTTCAACTCCATTGAGAAATGTCAATGTTCTTTCCCACCATCTGGCGGAGGCAGATTTGACCAGGTGTCACCACGCAGAGTGGGTTCTCACAGTTGGGCTGTGTGTGTGTCATAAAGCTAAACGAGGAGCCAGTTTAGTCCGCCACCGCCCTTTGCTTCTGCCGGCCAGACACACTTCCCCATATGACAGTCACATAAATAGCTGCTAAGCAGCTGGTGCTCCTCTCACCTCCTGACTCCGTCAGATTCCTCCACCAGGCGCCCCTGGCAGTCATGCAGCTGGGAGCTCCCCGTTTCCCTTCTTCTCCCCTCTCCATCCTCCACCTCGGACATGTGGCCACCACCTCAGCTATGTCCACTGTGACTATTCAGAGGCTGACTCGTGTGGGATAAGGGCTTAAGGAGGTGGGGGCCGGATCTGACCGCTGGGGCAACTAAACACGGGGCTGGGATGCCAGGAGGTACCGACACCAGACGGCCACAGTGCAGGGGCCAGATGGCTGACCCAGCAAAAATCCCAGGAATCAGTCTGGAATCAGTCAAACACTATAAAAATCCACGGGATTCTGCTATGCCTCTGTCTATATATGTACACATCTGAGAATAGTTTTTGGACAAAAAATGTAGGATAAAATGCATTTTTTACTAATTTTTCCAAAGTTCCAAGAATGTGTCCAGAGTTCAAGTAAGGATAGGATTTCGGATAAGAAAAATATATGAAAGAATTAAAGAGTTGGAAGACAATATGTAATAAGGAGGTGATATAATAGAAGTGGTATTTTCCTTCTAAATACTTTTGGCTTTTATGAAAACTCAGCTTCTATCTTATAGGCTATCAGAGCGGCAGGAATGGTCAGAGAGAGTCATTTTACAATTGAGCGCCACTCTGTGCCAGGCACTGGGGATGCAAAAAGATATCCCCTGGCTTGGATCAGCCCCCGGCTGGTGAGACAGCCAGACCAAGCAGAGGGCCAGTAAGCAGACGCCATAGAAGGTGGGGCGGTCAATTTTACTTTGGGGAAAGAGAGTTGTGGACGTGTATGGAGAGGACTCAGGGCAGTCAAGGGACAGCAGCAGCTCTGGCAGGGGGATGTGCAGTTCCAGTAGGTCTAGGAAACAGTAAACAGTGTGTGGTATCACAGACCTTGATTGCGGCCTGAAGAACCCTTCCACTTTCTGATTCATCTCACGCAGGCTAACATGAACGTTTAAACCTCTCCTCGTTTAAATCTCCTATCAAGGAGTCATCTTGAACCAGGGCCCCATCAAGACTGTTTCCTCAAAATACTCACACCGAAAATGGTAGACATGCCTGGCACTGAGACACCCTTCCCGGCGTGGACCAAAGTTCTGGCCTGGCTAAGGGTGGACCAGGACTCTCTCCTGGGTTACCTGACACATAAGGACCATTTAGTGATTTCCTGGGCAGGGCAAAGGCCTGATGACAGGGAGGACAGAGATCACTGGGAAGGGGAAGGCAGATGTGTCCTGAAGGCCTGGGAAGGCCTAGCAGAGGGACAGGTAGACAGTGCTGGGCAGAAGCTGGAAGTATCGGCTTGTCACATTCTCTGAGAAGTCTTCCTGGCCTTCATTATATATCCTCATAGCACCATCCATCTATCTGTTCTTCACATCCCGGTGGTCACTGTGCTATTATGTATGGAAACCCGTCCCCTCCTCCTTGAGGACAGTCAGCAGAATGGCTTTCCTCCCCGCCACACCTACTTCTAGCACCTGCCCAGCACACACTAGGCACTCAGGAAATTACTGTTTCTAGAAGGATTTTAAGAGCTAGTGCTTACTGAGAAGTTTATATTACACAATTTAATCTTCAACAACAAATATCAACTGAGCCCATCTTATAGAGGAGTAAATGAGGAATCAAAGGATGAAATAAGGTGGGATTTGAGCTCTGGTAGTCTGACTCTAGAGCCCATGCTTTCCCACCTTGAATGGGCTGGGAGAGGCCACAGGCTGGGTCTGGGTGCAGGAGTGGCTTAGAGAAGGGAAGGCAGAAAAAGTAGTGAATAGGCGGTGAAAGGGTGTATGAAAATCCCTTCTTTCGTTTAAGCTGAAGGGGCCCAGGCTTCCGGCTTCACCACTAGGTCATCTCCACCTCAGCTGTCTAGAGGGTGTTTAGCCAGTGAGCCAGGCTGGTCATCCTTAACAGGTGCTGCCCACCCACTCGGACTGGTCTCCCAAGCTGTGCGCTGCTGAATTCAAGCTGCTGAATGTTTCCTCAGGTGTCCCCTCAACAGCAGGTCCCTCCAGCTCCCTGAGCAGGCATCTGTGCTGTCACCCTTGACCTAGATCCTGTTCTTGGGAGCTTCTGCACAACAGGTGAGAGGCCAGGTGCCTGAGAGTTCAAGGGTCGCATAGTTCCTGAGAAACACAGGAGGCAACACTAACTAAAACTGTCACCACATGCTTAAACGTGAAGTGTCCCATAACCTGTCAGAGCCTGGGATTTAGATGGCCCCCTGCAAATCGGGTTCATTCTCTAGTTCCAAGCCATTTTGTTACCTGTGAGTCTTAATTTGATACCAAGTAGACAATATTTTGTCATGTCCTAAAAGTCAAACTGGCTTCCTCAAAGTAGTTTTCCCCAATAAACTGAACTCTGATCTGTGCTAAGTGCTCTACATCTATTGTATCATTTCATCCTCACATTAACCCAATGAGTAGGTCTTAGTATCTCATGTTTACAGAAGAAGCAACCAAAGCTCAGAGGGGTGAAGGCTCCTACTCAATGTCACCCGGGTGTGAATGGTGGAGCTGGGATCTGAAACTGTATCTTGCTAAGTGTAGAGTCAAATATCTTGGCAACTAGTTGCTCTGGGTTAAAAGCCCACTATGGCTGCCAAGATGCTACATGTATAATTTTGTTTCCATTTTTGGCTCTTGAAAAAAGATTTTTGAACAGTGAAATACTGTAAGGAGTCGATATGGGAATTTCTTTCTTAACCAACAATTTGATTGTTTTAAGAAAATAAGGAACCAAACTAAAATTCCCATCTTGGGCTACAGTCCTAATTTTAGGAGGCCTAATCATTATCTTCTTAGAGCAAGATGCAAGGGCAAAAAAAAAAAAAAAAAAAAAAGGCAGGGGGAGCAATATTGTCTAAATGGCTTCATTTGGCAATTTTTTTTTTTTTTTTTTTTTTTTTTTTTGGTGCTCAACTGAGCAACAGCTTTTGTCTAAAAAATTAAATGTGACAAGAAATTAATCCACATTGTGATCTAATTATTTTTAGAATTATGAGAAAAATGTAAAGTGTCTCAACTACTTAATTTTGAAAAGTGTCTATGGAAATGAACTTGCATCACCTTTCTAAAGATTTTCAGTCTTCTCGCCATCCTTAAGCGGCATTTAATAGCCGCTAATGTTGCTCTTGCTGCCACGTAAGGTCACTACACTAGTACATACAGTAGGGTTTCTTACAGAGCCTGACTTTAGAGAACACGTGACATGTGATGATCTGGGCTTGTTCAAAATGTAATTTATCAAACCCAGGAATCCGAATGCAGGAGCGAATGAAAGACCCAGTCAGGTCCTTGGCTTCCTTTATGCCTCTGAAGGATCAGCTGTTAAACAGGAAGAAATACCAAACACAGGGAGCTTCCTTGTGGGGTGTTCAAAGCAACATTAATCTGACCTTTGAAAAGTAGGCTAAAATAAGACCAAAAATAATTGAAAACTGGTTGGTTAATGGAAATGGAATTTGTTAACTGAATTACAAATATTTGAATTGGGGAAAAAGAATTCACATTTGTGACATTTTTATAACAAATGTCTTAGAGATGCTAAGGCCCACCTGTCCTTCCCAAATATGTTTCTCAATTATGACCTGATTTCAAGTGTTGAAGTTGAACTTTGCGGGGAAAGGCACTGGATCCCGAAGACGCAAGTCAAACTCAAGAATGTAATCTGGGAAGGAACCTGCTTATGTTGCTTACTCTCAGAAAAAGCGTTTATCACATCACTTAGCAGAGAACAAGTCACAAGTAAACCACAAGTAGCAGAAATTCTGTTGTGGAGAAAGAGTGAGGGGAAGGTAATGAGAAAGGGGGGAGACGCGCGGCCTCAACGAGAGGTGCCGCAGTGAGAGGTGAGCGCCAGGTGTGGGACCCTGGCACCCAGAGAAAGAAAGGAAGGCGCCCCAGAGGCGGGGAGAGCGGGGGGGGGGGGTGCTGGATTCATTTGCAAAGCATCCTGTGGGCCCCTCTGCTATTTAAGAGTCTCAGTTCAGTGGGAGCTCATGGCTGTCTGTAATCCCGAGCATCCATTCTCCTGACTGACACCTTTAAGCTCCAGGGGACACCTGTTCATGTGTCTCAGCTGAGGTCCCCAAAGCAAATGGCCACCTCATCCAAACACCATGAGGTCCATGTTAAGGCGGGAGACAGACGGGATGGACTCCCCCTCAGTATGCAAGGAGGATTGCATCAGGGAAGCGCTCAGGTGAGAGGAGTGACAAATGAACTTGTTAAATCCGCCCCGCACGCAGCTTCAATGCAATGGATTCTTACACAACAAAGCACCATTTCCCAGCGATGACAGGTGTCCATTTGCTTCTCATTTCTCCAGTTGGAGGTCCCAAAGGTATCCTAACATGACATTCACAGGTTATGCATGGGTGTTGCTATTGCTCTGGAATTGTATATGTACATAGGTCTGTCTATATGTAACGGGAGTGAAGCATGCTACTGATTCTTTACATTGACAGGTGAAAATCTAATAGTAGGACTGCAAATAGTTTTTTAAAATAAAAATATATGATAAAATTTATGTTTAAATAACATTAAATAAAAACTAGCCTCTAAATGTTTATTTAAAAGTTTGACAATTATAATTCATATTGTGCCTTTAAATTTTAATAAGGTCATCTTAAATATTTGAAAAGAAAAATGTTTTTATGGTAAAAAGACATATAACATAAAATTTACCATCTTAACTATTTTAATATATAGTAGTGTTACTACATGCACCTTGTTGTACAACAGATCTCTAGAACATTTTCATCTGCAAACTGATCTCTATTCCCACTGAACAACTTCACTCTTTCCCCTTCTTCAGCCCCTGGTAACCAGCACTCTACTTTCTGTTAAAAGAAAAATTATTTGAATATATAAGACAATTTAATTAAAAAATTTTAAGTTTTACTTTTTTTATATTTTAATGAAACTAAATTCAATTTTTGTATATATTTTAATACAATTATATCTTAATATTTTAATTATTTAGACATTATTCTCAAAAGAACACAAATTATATGAAAAAATCAACTACAACACCTTAATTAGTGATTTTGTTAAAAGGAAGGCAAAAAAAATTATGGAATAAATATAAGATAGTTTATAAGTTATATATGTCTTTACTTTATTATTCATTCAAACATCTCCAGTTCATCAACAGAACACCCAGTCCTATGTGATTATTAATTGTCATTTTTGATGTTTTGTCAGCTTTAAGACATATAAAGGCTATAATTTTACTCGTCTTTTTCAATTTTGCCCCTTTGAACTATATTTGTCAAGGAAGGGAAATAGAACATGTTTTGTTTAACAGTTTACTAGCTTTAAGTATTTCGGCATATGGTATGTGGGCCTCGACTTGTACTCTTGTCCCAGCCCTCAAAACAGGAGCTTGCCTGATAGTATTTGCAGGTCTCATTATCACCACATTACCATAAATTTTAAAGGGGCAATTTTGTTTGTTTTGTTTATCATTGCATCTCCACTGTTTTATATAAACCGATGTATATTTAATCATCCTAGAACTGTGTTGAATTTCGTTGAAGTCACCTTCCTTGATGACAACTGAGCCACTGGGTGTGGGCCACTGTATTAAAAATGTATATGGATACATACTAAGTGCTGTGGACAGCAAGTCTTGCTAAATCCCAGACTCCATTTGTAATATGCGGATGATGATAGTACCTATCTCACAGGGTTGTTGTGAAGACTGGAAAAGATAATTGATGTGAAGCACCTAGCACAGGGCTGGCACAGAGCACCCACCCAGTGCACAGTGGGCGGTGGTGAGAACGCATGTAGTAGTCACTGTAATGGTCCTGGTCATGGATGTGGCAGTGGTGGTGGTTATAATAGTAGTAACAGTAACTGATATGAATGTTCAGTAACAAACGGCGTCTATGGGCTCAGATGGTCAGGAAAGGTATTATGAAGGAAAACATAAAGATATTGGAAAGGTGAGGGTACTTGAAAGAATGTAGTATTTTTTTAAAGATGTATCAAGGAGTTCATGTTGGCTAAAAAAGAGTTAAAGAAAGGTAAAGTGGAGGAACCCATAAGCCAGTAAACAGAAGCAGTTGAAAAAGGGACAGGGTGATATAGCTGAATGGCATAGTTCCTAAAGGAACTGGCTTGCAGGTGAGGAATTGGGGGAGTTACAGTCAAGGAGCAACACAGGAAGCAGAGAGGACTGGCTCTGTGCCCTTCTGCCAGCCCTGAGGCACACTGCATAGGAAAGAATTAATAGCCATGACTTGAAAGGGCTGCAGGGGCTGCAAAATCCTTGGGGAAGAGCCAAGTGTCAAATAAGGGAGAAAGTTAAAGAGCACTCTGAGAAAAGATTATAGAACTGTTTCTCTGGACTATGGCAATTCCAGACAGCAAAGTAGAAGCCTTGATGGTGCCGGACTGAGGATCAGGGAGCTGGGTCAGGAGCCAGGAAGAAAATGGGTGATGGAACAGTTCGGCAGGATGTAAAGACCTGAGTTTGTTGAGAACCCATGCTCTACGGGGCTTATGATTGCTGTACTGACTGATGAAAACTAGGAGGAGAGGTATTGAGAGTTTTTGGGGTTTTTTTTACAAGTTTCCTTGGAAAGGAATAATATATCACCCAGTTCTGTCATCAAATGTGTATGAACTTAGATAAATGACTCAACTTTCTGTGTCTATCTCTTCAGTTAAAATATAAACTCAATAATACTTGTCTGTGTATCAATAAAAATAGATAGATAGAGATAGATAGATGATAGATAGATGATAGATAGATGATAGATAGGTGATAGATTTGGAGACTGGTAAAATATAAGGTGTGATTTTGATACTCATATATCAAGTTAGATTGAATTTCTCAGTTCAAATATTCCAAATACACCCGTATGGTAAATATATAGACATGTGGGGCACCAGCTTCAAGTACTAGCTGGATTTTGTGGGACACACTGATACAGAGCACTTGTCCTAACAATAACCTCAACCATTGGCATGTTGCAAGTCAAGCAGGATGAAGAGGAAGAAAGAAGAGAATGGATTAGGAGAATGAAGCCAGGCCAGACGTCAGGAAGGTTCTGTGAAGCCAAAGAAACAGGGGTGGTGAAAAGCACTCCATAGATAAAGGCTTCCATTTCCCAGCAGGAGCCACGGCTCCACTACACACTACACATGCAATGGTCCTGAGTGAGGAACAAAGAAAAACTTAACAGGATATAAATTAGCACCATGGAAGGATCTGAAGCATATTTCGGTAGAATAGTGATATTACTTCCCTGGCGCTAACGATATTTTTTCCCTACAGCTTGGCTATGTAAGTTTTAGTCATACATCTCTCCAGAAAGCTGTAATTCACTGTAGTTTCTCACGTGCTAATGTATCACATTGGGTATTGACAGGCTGGGCAGTTAACTATCTGAGGACTGCTATACTTTCTTTGCTTTTTGAGTAAGGAACTGTGTTCTGTACCAAAGTGCAAGGTACTTACAGCTTCTCTGAGACATCAGGGACTCTTCCTTAAGTTGCACAGGGATTTAGCTAGTCACATATACCCCAAGAGGGTAAGAGAAGTAATTATCTGGAGATTTCAGGAAAACCACTGACTCATCCTAATTATCTGGATATATGTAAAATCCAATTTCAACAAACTTTAAGACACTGTCCTAATTACTTTGAATACTGAATCTTGTTTGCAAGAAGTGACGACTCATTTGGGCATTAGGCCTCGGTTGTAGAGGCTGTGATTCTTGTAATGGTGTCGGTTATAATCAGATTTAACCTGCTGAATTATCTAGAAAATGATCACTTCATTTTTTTTTTTGGTTGTTTCTTATTTTTGTTAAGTATGTAATCCACTTTGAGTAAGAGACAAGCAGAAAATACCACTATCAGTAATGAATTTGGGTTTGCAGACAATGAACTCTGCCACAGCCAAATTACGGTTCTTGAAAAACAATTTATTCTGAATTCACTGGAATGAAGGCAGCAGTGGGTTTGGGCTCCTTGTCCTAGTCAGATTTGCATTCCAAGCTCCTTGTTTAGATCAGCTTGCACACAGTGTCGTTCAATTGTTTCTTAGCATTGCCTTTCCCCGGCCTGGCCCTTCATGAGGGCTGGTTATATGAGCTGCTTCCTTTGCCAAGGTCATCGCTCCCAGTGCCTGGCCTTTCCTCTGGACATATTTAGTACTATAGGAGGGTATGAGGGCTTGTGACCTTACATTTTCCCACCATTATAAAGGCTTTAGTTACTGCAAGGCCACAAGAGGTTAAGCCCCATTAAGAAACAGAAGAGCAACACACCAAAGTATTACCTGGAGGTGTAGCAGAGGGTGCTTGGATATTTGCTAAATAAATGAGAACGTATTTATGGCACACCCCATATTCAAACACAGGTGCCAGAGATAGCCAAAACAAATTTCTTCTCACACAGTTATAGGTGACTCAGCTTTCCTTTTCAATTTCAAACCCATACTTTTCAATTACCCAATTGACACCAGTATCTTAAGATCCCAGAGACAGCTTAAAATCAGCATTCTAAAAAGCCAGTGTGGTGGGCAGCCCTTACAATGGCCCAGTGACCCTGCCTCTTGATACTCATGACCTTGTGTCCTCCCCTCCCTGTGAGGAGGCTGGATCTTGTGACTTGCTTCCAACAAATAGAATATAACAAAAGTTATGAGATATTAACTATGAAGTTGGTTCCCAGAAGACTCTGGTATCTGTCTTGCTTGCCCTATCTTGCTCTCTCACCCTCTCTGTCTTTCCCTCAGTCTTTCTCTCTCTCTCTGAGCCCTTGCTCTGGGGTTGGGGGAAGCCAACTGCCATGTTGTATGTAGCCCTGTGGAGAGGCCATGTGGCAAGGAACCAATGCCTTGGCTGACAACCAATGTGGACGTGAAGCTGCCAACAGCCATACAAGTGAGCTTGGAAATGGTTCTTCTAGGCCTTCCACCAGTCACATGAGTAAGCTTAGAAGGGATCCTCCCCCAGGCAAGCTTTGAGATGACTGCAGTTGATACCTGGATTGCAGCCTTGGGAGAAACCCTGAATCAGAAATACCTAGCTATGCCATGCCTGGATTCCTGACCCATGGAAATTAAAAGATAATGAATGTTTGTTGTTTTAAGCTGCTAAATTTAGGGGTAATTTGTTATACAGCATAGATAACTAATACAGACAGTCCTGTGTTTTCTAGGGTATTATAACAGTCTGATAAATGATATCTTTGCTCTATACTTTTTCTCACCACAAATCCAATCATACTCACCTCACTAAAAAAATGTTTTATGGGTCCTTTTTGCTTCAAAAGAAAAATTCTAAAATCCAGCACAGAACATCCTAGGTCCTTTGTAATCTGGCATTTACCTGCAGCTTTTCTATCTTTTTTCTATCAGTGCTCCCACTCCTACAAGTCTATGTCCCAACTACACCAAATTACTAGGATTTCCCAAACACACCACATATTTTTATGGTCCTCTGTTTTGTCCTGGCTGTTCCCTCTGCTGAAAAATGCCCTTTCCACTTCATCCCTTACCCTCCTGAAGAACTATCACCCTTCTTTCAAGTCCAAGCCCCCAACGTTGCTCTCTGTAAAGCGTCTCCATGACTGCCAAAGGGAGGTATTCTCCTCTGTGTTCCCATGGCTCTCTGCTCACCTACGTCATTCTCTCTCTGACTAGACTGCAGGGAGGAAACTTGATTCCTAGAGTATGAACATTAAAAGCAAAGGATTAAAAGCCAAAATGACTGAGTTCCTGACCCTACCTACTTAGCTGCAAGCTTTGAACAAGTTTTTTAACCTAAGTCTCCATTTCCTAATCTGTAAGATAAGGATACTAATAGAACCTAACTCTTGGGTTGTTTTATAGTTAAATAAAATATGTGAAAAGTGTTCAGCATAGTGCCTGGGGGTACTTTGAGTTCAATACATGTTATTATTATTTGTATCTATAACTATGGAGATTAGCACAGAGCAAAAATTCAATTAGTGTTTCATGATTCTCTGAGAATTAGTCAAACCTTGGTTCTCGAAGTCTCCCATCTCGAACATTGGGTTCTCTGCCAAGTTGTTCAAGGAAAAATGACTCAGTTGTCAAACAAAACTTTGGTTCTCTACCCACAACCCTTTCATACTGACACCTGTAAGATTAGTCATGCGTCTCTCAGGAGATATGCACAAAGGGGAGAATGCACAAGTATGAGTCAGTTCACAGCTAAACTTCGAGTTGTTAACATCTCAGGAAACTGTGCTATGAATATTTTCATGTTTCTTTGCTTTTGTTGCTGCTTATTATTATTAAATATGTACAGTAAGTCACCATGGGTCCTAAGAAGATTAGTGATAGCAGAAAAGTGAAAAGGAAAGTTGTGAGAATGACAATAGAGCTTAAAAAAGAAATAACTGCAAAGTATGACAGAGGTGTTCACGTGTCCGATCTGGCTACTGAGTATGGCATGGCGAAATCCATGATTAGCATAATTTTAGAACATAAAGAGGCTATCAAGAGTGCTGATGTTGCTAAGGGTGTGAAAGTGCTCCTGAAACAATGATCACAGGCAGCTGAGAAAGGTTAAAACAGCAAATCATTTGGGGGTCTGGAACAGATTAATTCAATTGACATTATTTCTAGTGGGAAAAAATGATTCTTTTTTCGAACAGATCACTTCTCGAACAGCCTTCCTAAATGAATTAAGTTCCAGAACTGAGGTTCCACTGTATTTGCATTTCCACTGGAAGACAAAGGTAGGTGAAGAGTGAATGTTATTTATAATGGTAGAATTTCAGGAATCATGAATACCTGCGTTGCCTCCTCCCAAGGTTGGCCCTGGGTGTTAATATGAAAACAGCTAATACATTAGCAAGTAGGAGAGAGAGAACAGAGTTCATTTATTCACTGGAAACTATTTATCAAGAGTTTGGAAATGAGAAGATTTCACCATTAATGTGATAAAGTGATTATAGTCTCGAGGATGAAGAAACCATTTCTTTTTTTCTTTTTTTAAATGTTTTGAAAGAATTGCCAGGGAATCATCTTGAGGGGTCTGTCATCTTTGACAAGCTCTTTTAAGCAGCAGGCTGCAGCAGAAGGGGAATAGACTGAGGAGCCTAAAGAACAGGACTCTAAACCCAACTCTGCATGTACTGGTGTGTCTTAGGGCAGAACACACCGATGCCATCCATTCATGGGGGATAGTAACATTCATCATCCCTAATTCACAGTACGGTCAGGAGGAGCAAATGGGCTCAGGCGTGTGAAGACACTGTTTGAAAGTTTAAGGAAATAGAAATGCATAATGTGTATATTTTGGGGGTTTCCTATTTAAATAAGAAATCATCAAGCACAAGCACGTGTAAAGACAGCTATGGAAGACATAATTGATTCTGCTTATGTAAATGTGGTGTTTTTCTTATATGCTTTCCAAAAAACTCAAAAGGAAGTCATAAGACTAAAAGTCATTTTAAGGAACTTCTTTTTTTTTAATTGGAGGAAAAGTGATTTTTCTTTTTTAGAACTAACGGAACACGACTTTAAAAAAAAAAAGAAAGAAAGAAACCCTAAGGGATCCAATATTTAACACAAAGGAGCTAAACATTAGGAGCCAGGAGCTAGCTTCTTTACTCGGTGCTTAAGTTCTTGCAGATGTCATTGGGCCAGATAGCTCAACTAAGAAATATCAGTAAGCCTCTGGATTTCCCCAGGGTCTGTTTGGAACATGCCAAGAGTCACTTAACTTGTCTTGAAAGGGGCAAGCAATCCATCTGATCATTTTTAAAACCACTCTCTAAGTGGGTATTTGAAAAAATCAAACTCAGAAGACAATGCCAGGTATACCAGCTAAACATGATTATCCTTCAAGGGTGATTCATTCCAACAGAAAAAAATAATGAAAGAAAATGGTAGACAACCAACATGGTCTACATATTAAGCAGGGTGTTCCAATTCCAGAGGTCTCTATCTTGATTATTTCTCAGAGATAAAAATCACTCTTCACATTGGAAACAAAAGTAAATAAAACTTTGCAATGCTAAGAACCCCTGTGGAAATAAGGCGAAATAAGACACGGCCTTCAGACCTGTGAGAAAAATTGACAAATTTGTGTAATATGAGGCACAAGAGCCGAAGGCTGACCCCAGAGGGGTCACCAAGACCCGAGAACTTCCTGTCAGTCCCTTAATCCATTCAATTACACAATAGTATCGCAAAGGGAACCTTTTTTATTTTTTGAACCAAACATCACTTTAACTTTTTTGCCATTGTGTTTTAAACTCCAATTTCTTCCTCTCCATTCTCTCCTTTTTACTAAATTATTAAAATCACCAACTGCTCTACAATCAAAAATATTTCAGAAAGCAGTGATGCCAAAGCTGGATTGACTAAAGTGAAATCAGACAGAAGGAAAGATATTTTGAACATTTCCACGCTTGGTGCATTGTTGAAGAATATGGCAACAAGTAATTAAAACTGACTACTTGCCTTTCTCCTACGAAACCAATGCTAAGCTCAGTGTTTGGCCCCATTACAGCCTAATTCATACCGGGAAGGCATCTAAGTGAAATGAAACACACTAATGTATTTATAAATAGACTCATTTTTTTTCTTCACTTATATCTTGTTCCCTTTTTTTATATTTATAAGCTATGGCAAGATGAACACATAACTAAAATTAGATTTTAATTTGGAAAGCCAAATTAAAAAGTTAGAATGAAAAGACAAAGTAGATTAACTTTTACAATTAGAGAAAGGAAGAGGGGCTTAATTTTTTATAAATAACAGATTTTACTAAAAAAGTCACATAAACAGACCTGCATATGTGACTAGCCATCAAAATTCTGACCTGTATACTTTACAGTTACCATCATCTATCTATCTGCATTTACACAAATAAACCTCCTAGAGGAAGCAGAATTGTACTCCATCTACCTTTACACACACACAAGCACACTCTCCCCTTCCCCCGCCCTTGGCCTTGCTGCCTTCTGATGGGTGATCTCCGAGTAGGATCTGTCCAGGCCAAGAGTTTTTAGTCAACACCTGTCCACTCCTCACTTAACTAGACTGTTACACACATGAGCCATCCCAATTCCATTCAGTTCAACAACTGAATTCAACCCACATGTACTGAATTTTCTCTGTGCCAAGCATTGTGCTACATGCTAGAGCAAAAATGGTCTCTGCTCTCAACAAATTTGTCCCTTAAGGTTCCTTCATGGAAGGGTCCTTTATTCTTGGTAGCACCACGCAGAATATTTGTTAAATAGGTGAATCCCCAACTAACAGGTAGGCTTTGTTTAAAAAGAAAAAAAGGGTAGGAGAGGAATACTATTTAATTGGAAATCAATTCACATCTTTTTTTCTATGAAAAATTAAAAATGTTCACAACGGTGGTGGTGGTTACGTGCCTGAACATATGAAAGCTTATTTAACTCCCAATGTCTTTGAAATTCCCTACGAAAAGTGCAATGAAAGAAACTGCACTGTTGTAAATGTGTGCCATTTCAGGTATGAGTTTCATATATTTTTTTAAAATCTGTACTAACTTTCAGAGTATAGAAAACAAATATTACCCTGTTTGACCCCATGAGATCAGAGGCTTATTGATCTCAGTTTTTATAAGTTAGGAAACCCGACTTTTTGGGGCCAAGCCACTCACTGGGGATCACCTGGTTAGGAAGAAGTGGTTCTAGGACCAGGATCCTTTTGACGCAAGAGCCCATGTTCTTCCTTCTACCTGAGATTGTGTCAAGATATCTCTGGGATAATACAAGACATTGCATCAAAGCAATGGATTTTATTTAGAATTAGAAATAAAATATTCACCTAGAATTTCCCAGCATTCCTGGTAAATTTGATTTCCTCCCTGTGATTTCAAAGAGTAACTACCGTGGAGAAAGACAAATTTATCCTGAAACAGTTTTTCTGGAAGTGGGCCAGCAGCTGGTTAACCATAGAGTACTAGGTTTTTAGGTTTACTAGTTCTTAGTTTCATTTCTAGATAATGACAATCTTTTAAAAATTTCCCTTCAATATACAGGTTTGGAAATCAACATACTGATAAATCAGAAAAGAGAGAAAGGAGTTGCTACTAAAATAAAAGGAAATGTTTGTGAAGACTGGTCCTGTTAGGTTTGGACATAATCCATGTAAATTTTTGTTTGTTTCTTAAATGAAAGAGTGAAAAAAAAATCTTAAGACAGTTATTAAGGCATTAATTGTACAAAGATTACATATTATACCAGGATATGCAAAAAAATTAGATCTTTAAGGAAATCGGACATATGTTGATTTTATTTCTTTGCTAAGGTATCAAAAATGTCACCAAAACGAGTGACACTTGTAAAAACTGATTTTAAAATGAAAACATTTGAACTTCAGTCCTGTGCTGACAATAAAGAAACAAAGGCACTTAGACCACAAATTGCTAAACTGAGTGTCAATGTGTGAGTGTCAGAAGCAAATCTGTTGTGAGAAATGCAGTATCTCCTGATGTTTTAAATTCACAATTCATGCTCTGTATGAAGACTTAGTCTTGCCCCCTCTGCCCAACTCCATTTCACTTATAATACACACATAGTTTATTACTGTACCATGCAATGGTAACATATTACTTTTACTTTGCGAGTGGAATATTGCACTTTCCCACATGTAGCCAAGCTGCGAGCTTTTGTTAGCTCCCGTGGGAAATTTGGGATGGTGTGAAGTGAACTCCTGTCACCACTCAATGGATTGCAAAAATAGCATAGCACTTGCTAAAGACCTGGATCATATCTTGAAAGATTGCACTGATCAAATCAATATCTTCAACAAGATTTGTTGTAGCCAGCCTTGTTTCAATGTGTGAAGTGGATATAGTATGTTTAAGGACAGTGGACTATGCCCTTCCATTGTATTCCTGCTAGCTAATCCTTTGGCATGGATTTTTATAAGCATAAAAAACACAAGGTAAGTTTACCCAAACACCTATGTCAGCACCCGGTGAGCACTAAACTGACCACAACTGGATGTTATTATTAAAAGAGGGTGTCATAGAGTCCTACAGACCTAAATTCCAAGCCAAGCTCTGTTGCTAAATAGACATGGGGCTTTGCGCAAGCTACCTAACTGTCTTAGCCTTGGTTGCTTTCTATGCCAAATGAAAGTAATAAAGTGTGCATCACAGGCTTGGAAGGACCAGGCACAGGGCAGGCACCCTGCTACATTAATTCCCTCTCTTTTCTTCCCACCTGGGCACCAGTCTCCTTTCTGCTTCACCATCCATTGTGCATATGTGTGGATTTATGTCTTTAAATGCATACCACTGAATGCTGAGCCCAACAGTGAGTTTTCCCTGCACTACATTTAGGAATTTCAAAATAACTCCCCTTTTTATATTATTAAAATAGGTCATTTAAAATTATTTAATAGCTATTTTTATTTCCAACTAGCACAATCAATAAAAAGAAATATTCCTTTTGAAATGGATTCCTGACTCCAAAATATGTAAAAGGAACTTGTAATTACAAAGGAAAGTCAAAATGAGTTCTATTTATTTGAAGTTTATCTGACAATATGTGAAAAGTTAAGCATATAAAAAATAGAGCATTGCCCGGCTGGGTGTGGCTCAACGGTTGAGCATCGACCTTGGATCCAGGTGATCAGGGTTCGATTCCCGGTCAGGGCACATGCCCGGGTTGTGGGCTCCATCCCCAGTCGGGGGCCTGCAGGAGGCAGCCGATCAATGACTCTCTCATCATTTATGTTTCTCTCTCTCTCCCTCGCCTTTCTTCTCTCTGAAATCAATAAAGATATACTAAAAAATAATAATAATAATAATAAAGCATCTATTACAAATTCTATCATGTTAAAGTAAATATTTATTTATAATAGGAAAGTTTTTTAAATCCTTAGAAGGGATTTTAGAGGGGGGGGAAAAAGAGAGCAAAATGTAACTGAGGGCCACACTCTCCATCTGCATATGAATTTTGTTTGCCCTCAGGATGTACCAGGAAGAACAGGAGCAGACAGAGGACCAGACAGATCCTGCTAGGAGTCCTGGTGCTCACCGGCACATTGGTAAGCTGGCTTTAAAACATGTCTGCAGTCCTTAAACCAGGATGTTAGAAAACAACCACTTAAAAGTAGGATCAAATTTTAGTAAGCCAAAAAGCAGCCAGGTTTGAAAAACTGGTGCCAAGATTCAGAGAGTTGCCCAGGGCCTTCATCCTGCTATACCGCTCTGCTTCATGCTTCAGCAAGCAGGCATTGCATCAGGAGCTGCATCGCAGAGACCCTTAGAGGAGAGATTTTTGTTTATTAAGCTATTTTATCCCTGTGGCAGAATAATATTTTGAAATATTAATCAATGTATTTTATACCCATTCAAGAAGCTGGGCCATTTTAGCAACATGGCTTCAAGGGGAACACGTTACACAGGGTAGAAACCAAAATTGCATTCCTGCCTTTTGTCACCCAAAAGCCTGGGCACTCGAGTGTCTTTAGGCAAGGAAGTGACAAGAAAAAAGGTGTGGATTCCAGTGGGAAAATGTAGAAATGTATTCCTCTCCACCCTTAACTCCCCAGACTAAAAAAATTCCCTAGGCTGGAGAAGATGGAATTGAGACGGGAGGAACCCATAAGATGATAGGTGGCCATGCTCCTGGATAGAAGGCCTTTTGGCCCTGTCTCTTGGGCTGTGCCCTCTGGAAGCAGAAAACCCAAGGTGCTTTCCAAAATCTGAGACCAGAGGGCAGCTGGTCCCTTTCCCCAAGAGGTGAAGTGGCCGTGCAGCAAATCTAGGTAGATAGGACAGGACCTGTGAGGGTCCTTTTAGAGATATGCATGTCTCAGCATGGCACATGGCATGAAAAGAGCATAGTGCCAAGAAGTGGCAAGAGAGATTTGACCTCAGGGGTCCAGGTGAACAGGAGCAAAGGACTGAAGACAGAGGCAGAGGGCTGATAGGTTCCTTTGCAGAAACCAGAGTGGCAGACCCTCCAAGGACCAAAGTGTCCCCTCCCACCCTCTTTCCACACTGCTCCTCCACGCCTTCTGCAGATCACAGGTGCCATCCGGAGAGAAAGCAAGGCAGAACCTTAGATTAAGGGAGGGGAAATTTCCTCCACCTCAGCAGAGACAGCGCTTATTATAAAATTAACCAGAATTAAAGAAAAATAAACGATTAGCACTCTTGCACTCCTGATTTGTGATGTGCAGTCTTATCAAAACCTAATGAAAAGCCCAGAGGTGGAACCAGAGAGGCTGCCTGAGAGAGATTAGCAGGTGGGAGAAGGAAAAGCTGGGACCTGGATGGGGCAGGAACGTCTCCTCTGGCCGAAGTACCTCCTCTTTTCTCTCTTCCCGAGTCCCATTTCCAGTTCTATTTCAGTTTTGAAGCTGAGAGAAAAGAAGGCATGTCAGAGAGAATTGAGGCCTTTAATTCTGTGCACTGCAGTTAGTTCTTGAAGCAGAGTAACTGGGCCAAGGTGCTTAAAAATGAAGTGCAGTTCTCAGCTCGCAGTGCCTCAGATTCGGGAACTTCAGTAAGCTCACGCACCTTTCACATTTGTTCCTTACACCTGAGGGTGAAGCTCTGGGGTGTTGGGTTTTTTTTTCAACAGTTCAAGTGCAGTGTTTGGAGATGGGCACGGAGTTTCCATTCCAAAGCAGTAGCAGTGGAGAATGGAGCCTGAGACACATCAAGGCTTTTTGGCCGGGTCTCAAGCAATGTCGGGTTCCCCAGAAGGCAGCCTCCAAGGAGCTGTGGACTCAGACCCTCTGTCCGACTGCAGCCAGACAGAGCCTGAGCCAAAAGGGCCCACTGTTTGCTCATTCAAACATTGAACAGCTGTGCCGAAAAGACTGCATGTCACTAAGTCAGAGTAAAGCAGGCTTTATTTGACAATATGGCATGGGTGCTGGTCACTGATTCTGAAGACAGAAGACAGATGAGCCCTTGATATCCCAGGAAGGAAACAGGACTGACTGAAATTTAAGCAAAAATATTGAACGACAAAAACAAATATGTTAAGAGCTGGCCAAGGGCAAGTCAATAAATAAAAAGGGAAAGACACCCTCCCTGTGGCAGCCAGAGGTTAAGCTTGATTACTTTGCATGTGTTTTAAGAGAATTTGCGTGGAATATACTTCATAATTTGCTTCTAACTACACCATTTCTGGCCTACAGAGGAATAATACTCTGATCTGGACACACACTGCCAGGCCTGGCAGGTAAGGGAAATGCATTCCCTCTGTACAGCCTCCCTATAATTTGTGGTCACTATGAAATCATTGTCACTGTCTAGGGATTCCTCTCAGAATGTGGGAAGGAAGATGACAAGAGCATCTCCTGGTTTGCAGGATTCTCTTATGCCTGAAAGTGGGGCCTTAGAAAGTGCAGATCTGCCCAGTAGTATTTCAGGGACACCTGGAAGGCTCCTTTGCCTGCTTCCTCCAATTGTTCCCAGATGCTCAAAACTCTTTTAAATAAATACAGTCTTTATTTCCACTGTCAGATAGAAAGAATTTCATATTAAGGAGTAAATGACTGGTATCAGATTCTTTCCCAAGGATGGGTTTTGATAATAGAAAAAATAGGAGGGAACATGGAGTTATTATTGACAGCTGATATAGTGCCTTGGGGGAGACAGGGGATGCTGTGTTGGGGGAAAATGATAAAAAGTGGGAGGAGTGAGGTTACCAAAAGTTGATCACTTCATAATTTTTCATAGAACCAGTCTTATCCAAACATAATGAAATGGCTATGCTGAGCCATATGGTGTGGAGGTGTCATTTAGAATTATCTACCAGTTGAGAGATTTAATGTCTTCCATATTATTAACAACAATGTAGATAGAACTCCTACCAAAACACCTTACAAACACTTGGCCTTCTCCCACTCTGTCTTTCTGGGTTATTCAGCCTTTGAGTAAATCACAGTCCAATATCTGCCCAGGAGAGCTCACAGCTGAGCCTGAAGGGCAGTGGTAGGAGTAAGTCAGAATCGCCTTGAACCTTTTACAAATGGAGGATTCAAAATGTTCTAGATCAAAAAGTCTTTTCATCATAAATATCTCAACTCTTCCTAAGGTAATTTATGAATTTAGCATGACCTCAATAAAAGTACCAACAGCTCTTTTCTGGACTTAACAAGCTGATTTTAAAGTTCATATGAAAAAATAAACAATCAAAATAACCTGGAAATTTCTGAGAAACAACTGGCCAGGGCAGGGGGTGTTAGAGACCAGCTCTAGTAGATATTAGAACATAATAAAAAGCCTCAATATTTAAATAGTGTGGTGCTACCCCATAAAAAGACAGACCTTTGGAACAGAATAAGAATTGCAGGAGAAGAAAAAAAATACATATAGAACTTAGTATTTGATAAATATGGACTTTTTATACAGAGTGTTGGGACAACTGAGTGTCACGGCCTAAAGGATAAAATTGGATCCATACTTTATACAATACACCAGATTAATCATTTAAATGTAAAAAATGAAACCCCAAAAGTAGTAGAAGAAAACATTGGAGAATTCTTTTATAATCTCATAAAAAAGGCCTTTCTAACTATGCCTAAAAATTCAGAACCCATAAAGGAAGAGATGATAAATTCAGTGACATTTTAAAAAACAAAATCTTATGCATGCAAAACCAGCATAAAGGAAGTCAAAGGGAAAAATAATTGCAATTCATATGTAGACAAAGTACTAGAAAAGGAAAAGAGACTACAACCCAAAATAAAAAAAAATAAACAAATGACATAAGCAAACAGTTCATAGAAAAAGAAATGCACATGCCAAGTATATATCAAGATTATCAGTATCACTCCTAAGAGAAAAGCAAATTAAAACCATATAGAGAAGCCATTTCTCCTTATGAGATTGACAACAATCCAAAGGTTGGACAACACATTCTGTTGGTGAGGCAGGGAAAGAGGAGCTCTTACTCATTGCTGGCCAGAGTGCAAAATGGTAATTTGACAGTACCCTCCAAAATAACAATGCATCTGCCAGACTTCCACTTCAACCATGATAGTGTAAGAAAAATGAAATGTACTCTCTCACTTTAAACAACAACAAAGGAAGAAATATTTGGAGCAAAAACTAGCACAGTAGAGCTGTGATAGTTAATTTTATGTGTCAACCTGACTAGGCCACAGGGTGCCCAGATATTTGACCAAACATTTTGGATGTGTCTGTGCTGGTGTTTCTGAATGAGATTAACATTTGAATTAGTTGAGTGAATAAAGCAGATTGCTCTCCCTAGAGTGGGTGGGCGTAATCCAATCAGTCAAACTCCTGAACACCTCCTTGACTGCTTTTGATGTGCGTGTGTGTGTGTGTGTGTGTGTGCGTGCGTGTGCGTGTGTGTGTGTGTGTGTGTGAGATCTCCTATTGGTTCTGTTTCTCTGGAGAACCTTAAGATAAGCCTATGGTTGCCACAACCTATTGCCTGGAGGGAGTCTCCAGGTTATAGCCCAGAGAGGGAGAGCCCAAAGAGACTGCAGCTTTGCTAAGTTGAGGAGACAGGGTTTAGAATTCAGAGAGGCCCGGGAAGTTAGACCACAGGGCAGTGTCAGGGAGGTTAGAGCTCTCAGAGAGAAAGCTTCAGAGACTGTAGTGTCCCCTTGAGTCTTTACCCAAGGACTCTCTTTGATCCATGAGTTGATCTCAGTTCTAGGTGCCTCTCACAGTGAGAAGATCTTACAGATTGTGATTCTTGACTTTAAAGATATATTTTCCACATAACAGGGCCTCTAAGCCCCAACCCACTATTTCATTTGATGTGTAACTTGAGAAACAATGGTCTGCTCTTAAGGAAAACTTGACTGTGTTGCACTCAATGGAAGATATATGTTTGTCCCCAGCATGGTGCCCTCCTAAGGGATTTTCAGAGGCTATTTTGCCTACCTGCTTTTTTTTTTTTTTACCTAGTGTACACTTCATCTCTCTGCTAAATGCAAATGAAATGGAATGGCAAGAGCACTAGATTTTGAGTCAGGCGGCTTGTTGTAGGCTTTAGTCTGTCACATAATCTCTCTGGGTTTGTTCTCATCTTTATAAAAGGAAGTTGCTCAGTTACGTGATCTCTAAAGCCACTTGAGTTTTAGAATTCTATGAAAAATTCTGCTAATACATCACAGTATAAAGAATTTACAGCACTCCAAGATATAGCATAATTGTACCAGTTATAAAACATATAGTTATGCTACTTAATTTTACAATGAGATTTAATTAATTTTCCTTTCCCACTGTCAAAAGCCCAATGGAATAATTGCCTTTGCAAGTCATGCAGAGCTTTCGTGCCCTGATTGGACACTCTGGATCCCAATTTGCTCTCAGCAGTGGGGGGGAAATCTTAGAAAGCAGCAATACTGTATTCACTAGAGAAAAAGACAGTTAAGCAGTTATGTGCTGCTTAACAATGGGGATTCCTTCTGAGAAATGTGTCATTAGGTGATTTTGTTATTGTGTGAACATCATAAAGTACACTTACACAAACCTAGGTGTTACAGCCTACTACTGTAATTGTATGTGCTATATATTTTTATACAACTGGCGGCATAGTAAGTTTATTTACACCCACATCGCCACAAACACATTGGTAATGCATTGCACCATGACATTAGGATGGCTATGATATCACTAGGCAACAAGAATTTTTCAGCTCCAATATAATCTTATGGGACCACCATCATACAGATGGTCTGTAGTTGACTGAAAGGTTGTTATGTGGCGCATGACTGTAGTTGCCACGGGAAAGCCACCTCCATTCTCCTTGTCACAGCCTCAGAAGCCCTCCCCAAAGAGCTGTGGCACCAGGTGGCAGCTAAATGCCATGGGAAGGATTTAGCCCAATGGATAAATTTTGTTCCTTCGGCTGCCTCAAGCAGGTGGCTCCATCTGAAGCAAATGTTACGAATTGGACTTTTTCATATAGCCTTGTTGAAATAACCAGTACCCCTAGGCTCCCCAAGCCACCAGGGAATGTCTGACTTAACCACAGTTTTACTCATCTCTCAGCTGAAGTCAGCCTTCAAACATAAACCGGAGTTGTCGGGGGCACTGAATGGATTTGTGACCCTCCCTGGAGGCAGTTGGCTCCCAAATCCAGGAATGTGTTATATGAAAAAATAAGTGCCTTTTTTTTTTTTTTTTTAAAAAACCATCTGTGAATGAAGAACATTCTTCATAAGTATAACTGTTTCAAATTGCCATATGTCACACACACACACACCTCACATGCCTGTTTTGGTGCTGGAATCAACTTGGTACTATATAGACTTTGGACTCTACTTCCAACCCTCTGCTTTTTCTTTCAAGGAGGCTATAGGTAAAAAGCTTCCAGGTTTGGACCTACCCAGAAACAGAGCAATTTTAATCTCAGTAGGGGTGCTGTGGCTGACTTTTCTGGAATTTCAACCATCTGCTGCAATTCTTCTCCTCCCCTTTCAACCATCCACTTAAACTGCCCCCATGCTGCCACAGAATCACAAACATCTGAGGCCCCAAACCACGGCAAAATGGGCAATGACACTTTATGTAGCAGTATTTTATGAGAGGGACGGGTGGGTAGAGAGAAAGGGGAGAAGGAAGAACCTGAAAGAACCTTCTGAATTCGATTGTCCTTCATTAATTCTGCATAAGACAACTAATTGGCTTTTTCAAAAACTTTTTGACTGGTTGTTTGCTTGAATTAATTTTTCTGGACAAACTAACCAGAGCCTTTATTATTTTCTAAAGTTCATCCTTCATCTTTCAAAGCTGTTAGAAGACGAAGGCAAAATCCTTAACAGTACCCACTGCCGGACCTCTTTCGGTCTAATCCTACCAAGGTGACTAAGGAATTGCCAATAACTGTGGTGCTAACCCATGGAAGTCATTATTTTCTAAATCTGAAAGAAAACCCTCTTATGAGGACCGTTTCAATCGACTCACAGGTATTGCTAAACAAATCCTTTTATAGCAAGCACTGGGCACTGTTGTTTGCCTACCCAGCCCAAGCCCCTTCCTGACTTGCTGGCATGTATGTTTTTCTGCCCCGGAGGGCTGAGCGTGATTCCATTCCTCCTGGGTTGAGTTCTCATTGAGTCATGACCATGGGGCCCCATTCTAGGCAAAGAGATCTAAGAGGCTTGAGACTTCTGGGAGACGAAGCTGTTTTGGGAGATATAGCGGATGTTCACTAATATCTGGTTCTCCTCTCCTTCTAGAACATGGTAAACTGTGCCTTCCTTCCTCCCTTGAAGTGAGGCAAGGTCATGTGGAATTCTGGGCCGTGAGATCTAAGAGGAAGTGACATGTATCACTTCAGGCTAAAAGATTTAATCACAGAAGCAAGGCTTCCCGGCCTTCTCTTTCCTTCCACCACAAAACCTGAAGTTCTTTTTAAGGTGAGAGCCTCAATCAGCCTGGATCCTTATGGTGAGCCAGCAATTCTGCTCAAGACAGGAGCATGAGCAAGCAAAGTACGTGTACTGTTTTAAGCCACTAAGATTTGGAGGTTCATTTGTTACTACAGTATAATCTACTCTATCATGACTAATACAGCTTTTCTTGCTCTTGAGAAACAAGACATAAGATGCAGAACAAGCAGCCCCTTTTCCTGCCCTGGAGACTATTCTGTTAGGCTATGATTCTTGGGACTGTGCTGCCATCTTGCAACCATGAGGGGAGAGACTGCAGGTCAACTTAAGTCAGAGGAGGAGCCAACACATAAAAACATAAAGACACAGAACCCTTGATAATATCATTAAACCACAAAATTAAACCTGGAAGAGTCCATCATCAAACTTCTTATGTGAGATAATAAACATCACATTTTTATGCCATTTTTGGTCATATGTTCTCTTATTTGCAGCCAAAAGCATCCTCACTGGTACACTGCAGAAGAGGTTATCTACCTCTCCTCTCTGTATTTTTCTTTGTCTCCATCTATCCATCCACCCATCCACCCACCCATGACAAAAAATTGCCCGGCCGGGCGTGGCTCAGCGGTTAAGTGTTGACCTAGGATCCAGGCGATCAGGGTTCGATTCCCGGTCAGGGCACATGCCCGGGTTGCGGGCTGCAGCCGATCAATGACTCTCTCATCATTGATGTTTCTATCTCTCTCTCTCTTCCTCTCCTTTCCTCTCTCTGAAATCAATAAAGATATATTTAAAAAAAAACACACACAAACAAACAAAAACAAAAAACAAAAAATATATAACACTTACTTTTCAGGCCATGCCAGCCATGGGCAACAAAACAAGACAAAAAGACCCCCATAGTTTTAACTAAACCCACACACACATTTCCTGGGCTCTGGCACCATCAAATCAGCCCAGGGATCACGGGTGCTGCCCTCATTACTGACTCACTTCAGGAGGCCACATTGCCCCTTTTAAAGTAATGCTGGAAATCTGAGGGTCATCTGAGCTATAAGGTCTCTTTGTTGGCTACTTTCAATTTTTTAATTCAGTCCTTCTACAAATATGTTTCCTGTGTATAGGCTCTGCACAGGGCACTGCAGTGACCACAGGGAATGACCCACACTGACTGCCATGAAGGAGAGACAGGGCAGTTGGGCAAGGAGGTGAGACAGACAAATTAACAGGCCACATGAATACAGGGCCTGCCACTGTGATCATCTGCAGATTCCCTGCTGCTTCTCATCACAATCTCTTTGGACACCACTCTGCCCACCACATCTGTGTCCAATGCAGGTCGTTCATGTCAGCAGGCTATGCCTGTTCCATATGCTCCCACCTTCATAGCCAAGGATCTGTCAAGCCCTGAAAGTGGCTTTGCTCTGACTGCTGCCCAGAGGCGGGTTAGAGCTGCTCTTTAACTCTCTACCTGCCACCTTGCAACTCTGCTTTGCCCACCTCTAACTTGTGATTGCTTCAGGACAGCCCCTTACCTGCAAGGTGGCTTCCTAAGCATCCATTGCAGGATTGGAAAGCAATCTTCAGCACTGTTTCATGATGCTTGGCTCTGGACCAAAGATCCCCTCAAAGCTTGAATTGGAATGAACCCATCCAGAAGCAGATGCTTAGATAGTGTTTTGAGTACGAGATGATTTTTAGGGAACAATGGCTGTGAATGGAAGGCAGAGAAGGCAGGATTAGAGGAAGAAGTGAAACTATGATGCAAGACCAAGCAACCTCAGCCAACCCGGTGTATTGCCCATCAGAGTATACACCTTGTTGGGCTGAAATGGCCAGGCCTTTATACTGCTCTGCCTCCACCAGCCACCACATGAGAGTGGCCCCAGGAACAGCGTGACCCTGAGCAAGGCAACTTCTGGTGCTGAGACAGACCGCGACAAAGTTGACAGCTGGAGCTGTGTGTTCACTGTGCTCCTCACAGCTGGGAGGCAAAAGGGAAGGTGGGAGGCACATCTCACTGTCCACTAGAGTCCACCCTTTGGGTGGCTTGAATCCACTTCTCCATATACATTCAGGGGGCAGGTCCTCCGGGATTCCCATGGGCCTCTTTCAGAAAGGGGAAATCAGCGGACAAGTGCTTGATCCCAGGTGAATCACGCCCATCTTATGATGGATTCTTGCTGGGCCTATCTAATCTCCTGATGTGGTGGCACTGACAGGACCCAAACCAGTGCAGGCTGCCTGGTTACTCGGTGCCCTGTGCTCAGGGTGAACAAGTGCCCAGTTTGCACAGGAGTGAGGGGTTTCCCATGATGAGTGACTTTCCGTACTCAAACTGAAAAGCTGGAAAAGTCTTGGGCAAACGGGGATGTGAGGGTCACCCACACAAGTTTATTCATGCTCCGTACCAGCTATTGCAAGGGTGGCTCTTCAGAAGCGGTCGCGGAGACGCTCCGGGGAGCTGGTATGAAGTAGGGATTAACACCTAGAAAGGGAAGGGGGAGGACAGGGCTGATCCGAGGCAGAAGCCGATCCGGGACGCAGCCTGACAGCTTTGGCCAACCCGGGAGGTGCTCGGAAGGCGCAGTCTGCAGCGGAGAGCAGGCTGCCCTGGAAGAGCCTGGCGGTCCAGCGGCTTCTGCAGCTGGGGCGCCCCTGCGGGAACCCCCAGGACCTGGGGAGGCGGGCTGCGCACCGCACTCCCTCCCCAAGGCCGCCAACAGAGGCCCGCACAGGGGCTCTACAGACTGCGCCCTGTATTTTCCATCGAGAAGGAGCGGGGAGGAGGCGGGGAGGACCGGAGAAGAATTGCAGGTCTATTAGGAAGGAGAAACAAAAGAGCACGACGACAATCCGAGGAAGAGGAAAATGCACCCGGCCGGTGGCGCAGTGGCTAGAGCATCCGCCAGCAGAAGAGGGTCGAGGGTTCAAATCCCCGTCAAGGGCACGTACCTGGGTTGCACGGTCCATCCCAGGCCGGGTTGGGGGGCGTGCGGGAGGCAACCAAGTGGTGTCTCTCTCTCTCTCTCTCTCTCTCCCTCAACCAATTGATGTGTCTCTCTCACATCTCTCTCCCTCCCTCCCTTTCTCTCTCGCGCCCCCCCCCTTCCCTTCCACTCTCTCTAAAAATCAAGGGAAAAGACATCCTGAAGTGAGGATTAACGAAAAAGAAAAATGCAAAGCTTCTTTCACTGCCTTTTGTTCTCCACCTTTTCCAGTCCAAGGCCCAGAATGGAAGCATCTGGGCTGGGAATTTCCTTAAAGTCTCCTGGAAAAGAATCAGACATCTCTGGGTAGACCTTTTTCAGATTTCTGCCAGAAATGTCCAATCAAAGGATGTTTGCTCTGCCTCGTATTTGGAAATCCAGACAGGAAAAGAGAAATCTCTTATCCTGTTCCATGAACGCCAGTTCTAGAAACCCCACCACCGGCCCCATTTCCCGCCGCCTTCCCGACCGCCTCGCGTTAGTGCCACACTGACCACCCTGCAGAGACCCGGCCGAGGCCGTCAGCCCTGGAGTGTGACCAGCCACGCAAATGTAGTGAGACCACTTTATATAGGTCTACAACACTGAATGTTTAAAAAGTTAGGAGCAATTCAAAGTGCAAGAATTACTCTGAAAATGCTCCCTAATTAATAAATGTTCTACATTTTTATGTGGGAATGTTTAATATTTAATTTTTCAATAATTTTCTCATTCATAATTTATTAAATTTATTTTGTGGCTTGTAGTTATTAAAAATTGATATTCTTCCTATTTCTTTTGCTCTGATGTTAGATTATTTTTATGCAAAATGAAAAAAATTGATGATTTTAAGTCATCAGACTTTTTTTTAAAGTCTTAGTTGTGGCGTATTCTGGCTCCAATATCCTAGGCCTCCCTATGATATCTCTCCCAACATTATTTCAATGACTATTGCATTTGTGTAGGTCAGGAGATCGGCAACCCTTTAGAGGTGGACTAAGATGTTCAGCTTTTTTCTCCAATAAGCTGGGAATAGAGGTTATTGCAGCACTAAATTTCATGGTCTAGGAATGATACAGACTTAGAGCCACAATGGTCTACATGCTCCTGAAAATTCAGACCCTGCATCAAGGTAGGTTAAGTCCAGGATTGCTGGCTTTAAGGGGTTGACAGCTCAAGTGTGTTAAGTTTCCAGTCAGGTAATATAAAAGAAGGGAGGGGCAGGTGGAGAATACTAGAAGTGGGGTTGGTGGTAAATGCCTCAACCATTCAAAACCAAATGTTTTCAAAGAAACAGAACATGCCTGATGTCTGTGGTCTGGATTGTGCAAGTTCGCAGCCTCTGCAAAGTAACCCTTGAGACTTCAACTGAAGTCTGAATGTAGGGCCATATGTCCTCCTAGGTGGAGAGAATGCTGTTATTAAACTTCTTTTAATATTGTGGTTGAGTTGTGATTAAGGTCAGGAGACCACATGTGTGTTAAGTGGACTGGGTTACTAGGATATATCCAGCAAGCACTAAGCAGGTCCAGTCCATTCACTGCACACATGTTTATTGAGCATTTACTAAGGGTCATGCCAGACAGTTAGATGAAAAGAGAGGTGCAAGGGGCGAGAAGGGCACTTTCGTGAGAATTAGAAGCACGAACAGAGGGAAAGCATGATCTTTACTACCCCATAAGTCACTAAAGTTCGATGAACAAAAGCCCATCAAACAGGGCTGTGAACTGTTAAAAAATATGATATAAAGCCATTAATGTCAAAATCTACCACTCATCATATTTGACACTTTTTTATGACAACTTCTTTTCTCACCCCTGTTAGAATGGAGGAAAGAGTCCACATCTGTTTTATCTTTGTTTCTTGGCATCCAACACCGTGCTTTGCTCACAGTAACGCCCATGAAGATGGGCCGAATGAATTAATGTTTATACTCAGACCATCTCCAGCTTATAGGCCACAGGAAGACAGGTTGGATGTACTTTTCATCAATATGTCTTCCAAGGAGCCTAGAACAGTGTTTTGCAGTGAAGATGCTCAATAAATGTTTATTCAGTTGAAGAGAAATCTCTGATAGCCAATTCTTTTTCTGATCCAGGCCTCCCCCAGTGCCCTTCTCCCAACCTGGCAATGCTGACTGGGTCTCCTTCAGTGCCAGACACAGCTCGCTCCTGCAATCTAGCTGCTGAGCGTCTGCAGCATGTTGATATAATGCATTAAAACATTTCCTCAGCCAAGTGTTTTACACAACATAAAATATTTTCCTATGCTAATGTTTCTTTTATTGAGCTTTTTACAAAAAAATTATCACACATTCTACAGATATTCAGCAACACTTACTCAACTGAAACACAAAATAAAATTACAGAAACACCAAATACAGACATTCTCTCAAGTTAACTGGGAAGAACTGATGGTTAGTGAGGAATAAACTCCATGATATAAATTTCAGCACAGCCCTTGCCTAGGGGTCTCTTCTATCAAATATGACATTAGTGGGGGACTTTACAGGTGGGTCATCTTTACTATCCCTTCATCAGCTGACCCAGCAATCAAGGAGGAGAGACTGAGCATTCCAAGTTTAAGTTCATAGAAGAGGGCTTATATTGTAGCTCCAGGGGTCCCAAAGCAGACAGATGCTACACATTGCACAGACCAAATGAATCAAGGAGGACATGTAGACACAGAGAGAGCTACTGAGCTGAGAGAAACACTCTCTGCCAGAGGAAAGTGGAAGTGACCTTATTCTGGGGAAGGACCATAGCATTGAAAAAAGGTGAAATGGAGATGTCAGAGGAGAGAAGATATTAAAGATCTGGACACGAGGGTGAGACTGTGAAGAGGAAATGTAGGGAGGATGTTAGGAAATAAGTGATGGGAGGTCATGTGGGGGCACCTCTGTTCTGGGAAGTGAGGCCACAGCTGTGTAAGGCACTCAGGAAAGACTTAGAGTGACAGCGCAAAGCTCAACTCTTACACTTCGTTTGCAACTCCTAATCATACCAGTTTGGTCCCACTGTAAGTCAGAGGCAAAGGGCCAAGTAGCCTAGACCCTGGCTGATAGGGTTAATAGCACTTATGCATACATACAGGCATCATATCTGACCTTCCACAGCATGATGCATTTTCACTCCTACTTGGCAGATGAGGAGACCTAGGGCTAGGAAGGCTTGCAAAATGTTGCCCTTCATAGAGAGGGGGAGACCCAGGACTGGAATTCAGGTCCTCTGACCACTCACTTACTGGTTTGCTCCCTTGTTTCCTTTACATCTCTGTTCATATTTCATCCTCAGAAGGTTTCTCTGATCACCACTTATAAATAGGAATTCTCACTCCACATCAACGCACCATGACCCCTTTCCCTGCCCTAACACATCGCCATTATAGACACAAAATACTTGTATGCTTGTTTATTGATCTTTCCCTCTTCCCCCATAATAATATAAGTTTACTGAGAGCAGGATGTGTGTGTTATAATGCTGTATTCTCCAAACCTAGAACTGTGCCAGGTACATTGCCTTGTTTAATCCTATTTGATACTCGTGGACCAATACTTCTGAATCATCTGGAGATCGTGTCCAAATACACATTCTGATGCCTTTGGTAAGACCTGTGGTGCTGCTTTTGCTGGTCTGGGGACCATTAACTGGGCCACTGGGTCCTCTTTTAGTTCTGATTTGGTGGTGGGTGGAGATGGTCATAGAGAGGGCAAGGAAGGGCCAGAATGGAGAGGAAGAGCTAACAAGAATCTCTATCCTCAGTAATTCCTCTTTGATCTCATGTGCATCTTGAAGGTGTGATATTTCTAAATTGCACTTATGAACATCTATCCCATAGCACTGTGACAAGCCACCAAGCCTCAGATCCACCGCCCCCCCACCCCCACCCCTGGGCCTGCAAGAACACTTTAGGAGCAGCATTGCCCTTGAAAACCTGGTTCAATTCCTAAGTATACTTTCAAATAGAAAAGCCTCAAAGCCGCAGCTAAAGGAACCAACTCTCTCACACAGGGGTTTTCTTTAGGATCTGTTTGGCAAACACGTATGTTTCTTACTTTGAGGCAGGCCATGTCAGCAGTTTAATTTAAGACATCAAATGAGGAACAATCTGTCTGCTCTAACCTTTTGCCGGTGAAATGAACAGCCTCTGAGCCAGTTCTCAGAGAACACTCTCATTATCCTAGTCTCCGTGACATAGGACACATTGTCTCTTTTCTTGACTTGACCTTAACACATCACTGATGCAAAACATATTTCTAGTTTGAAAAATAGTCTCCTAGAAAATAAAACCATTTAATCATCTTGGCCACAGTTCTGAGCCTCAGCACGGTTGAAAAGGTGTTTTATTTGTTTGATTTGTACTACTGACTCTAGCCTCTTAAAAAATTAGGGAAATATTTCTGAGCAGAGAGGTACCCTGCAAAAATTTATTCCTTCCATTTAAAACATAAAGTCAAGAAGCATAGATCAGTGGGAACATCGACTCTTTGACTGGTCACAATATGTTCTTGGAAATGGAGGGATAAAGGGAATTTTGGTTGTAACTAAAGACTTATGATCAAATTAAAGAAAAAAATGTAAAATCTCCATAACTCTTTAAAATAGCAAAAATATGATCTACATCATACAGAGTTTCAGTGGAATGGGGGAAGGGAAATTAAGGACTATTTAATTTAATGAGATATTTTCACCAAAATATGTAGCTACTGTTGGAAGGGGAAGGGGTAGGAGTGGAATTCAGGTTTCCTGGTTTGCAGGCTAATGACGTCTCCACTTTACCTTTCTCCCCTGATAAAAGTCCTCTACAATGCGTATACTCATACTTAATGGTGTATTACTTACATGAGGGTCTCACTGCACTCATATCCATTAGGATTAACATCAACTACTACTAACAGTGGCTAGAACAAGATATAAAAATGTGTATCTCATTCGCTTTGAAGAAGCCTGGTGGTAGGCAGATCTGGTGTTGTGGCTCTGCAGAAATGAGGGACCCTCTCGTCTTTTAACTTCTTGCTTCAGTTTCCCTAATTGTCAATTCATGATTCAAGATAGACATTGAAATTCCAAACATTATGTCCGCACCACATGGTAAAAAATGAGAAGCATGCCAGAGGGAAAGGGATTTTTCTTCTGCTGTTTCTCTCTCTCAATATCTGACAGATTTTATTTTTAAAAAATTATTCAACCAGGTTTCTTCTCATTCAATAATTTTTAAGTGCACCTGACCTAACACTTAGGTATCTACTGAAATCATTCATTGAATCAATAATCAATAGATGATATAGCTCTTGACTTACTGAGCACAACTGAATAATAAATTTGCTTTGCTTTGCTGGTCATCTAGAAGTATAATGCACAGAGCAGATATGATTTACCCATCACTACCTTTTACTCTTTTAAATAATGTTGTCTTTCTGGTTCTGACTTATGGAAATTTCCATCCGTAACAAATAGTCCAAATTGTCTCTCTCTTTTAAGGAGACTTCCACAAATTTCCTCCCAAAATTTATGCTTATATCTCACCAGCCAGAACTCATTTTGTTGCAAGGGAGACTGAGAAATGGGCATTGTGACTCTACATGAAACTGGGGCTCTCTTCCTGAGGAAGAAAGAGAATATGGGTATTGGGAGGCAAAGAGCTGTCGCTGTCTCTGTCCCTGCACAGAGTGTCTACGCAGCACTAAAAACACCCTTCTGGTGCACTGAAATGTGGCTTCTTTAAAAGAAATACATCATTAGGAGTTATGGTTCTGATAGTGGTAGAGCAGCTTGGATTGGACTAACCCTCCCACAAATAAACAACTCTGGAAAAAACACACAACCCTTTGAAGTCACTCTGGAACAACCCAAGGAGGCAGTTATTAAAGGAATTCAACCATTTAAAGAAGGAAACCACACTCATTGGGCAAGATCCACTTTAACATGGCATTTTTCCTGAGGGGACTCCCCAGTCTACATGGTACCAGGAAAGGTTAGGAACTGAGCAGAAAGCTGTTCTCTAGAGATTTGGGAGGTGAGTGAAGAGTCCAAGAGATGAAAAATTGAGTGGGGAAATCCTGGAAATAAGAAACCCGTTAGAATCTGCATATAAACTCTCTGCCAGTCCTTGGCTGACTCCTGCACACATGTAGGGAAGACTGTAAACAGCCCAATGAAAGCAACAACTGGAAGGCTGAAAGACTAAAAAGATACTTCAGCTTGCCAACAAAGGTGAGAAAGAGTTGTGAATTTAAGTTTCTCCAAGTTAGAGGGATTTGGCTACTATTTTTTCAAATATTTTTCTCCCGTGTTCTTTACTTCCTCTTTGTCTGGGATTCCAATTGCATATATATTAGACCACTTGTTCTACTACAGGCTAGTGAGGCTTTGTTCTTTCTTTCCCCAGCTTTTTTTTTAACTCTCCATTTTTCAGATTAGATCATTTCTCTTGCTATATATTCATATCCCATGACTCTTCTGCCAACCCACATTTGCTCTTAAAGCCCATATTCAATGAATTTTCTATTTCAGATATTATACTTTTCAGTTCTCGAATTTTCATTTTTTAAATATAGTTCTCATTTCTTTGCTGAGATTCCCCATCTGTTCACTCATTATGACCATTTTTTCCTAAGTACTTGGGCATATTTATAATAGTGTCTTTAAAGTCCTTGCCTGCTGATTACAATATCTGGATCATATCAGGTCTATTTCAAATGACTGATCTTTTTCTTGAGTATGAGTCAGATTTTCCTTTTCCTTAATGTATCTATTAGTTTTTGATTGCACACAGGATATTGTAGAGCATATGTTATAGAATTCTGGCTTTTGTTATCTTCTATCAAATTTTTTTACTTTTTTCCATTAGGCAGAATATTAGCTGATGACCTTGAACTTGTGAAGACTTGGTTAGAGAGGAAATGCTAACCACCAACAACAGGATGGAAACGGGTATCATTATAGATCCTAAAAACATTAAAGAGATAGCAAGGGATTCTGAACAATTTTATGCCAATAAATTCTATTACTCAGATGAAATTTAAAAATCCCTTTAGTTGCTCTAATAAAAAAAGATTTAAAAATAGAAAGAAAACCTTCTCACAGGAAAAACTCCAGGCCCTGTGATTTCACTGGGGGGATTTCTTTAGAACATTTAATACCAATTTTACATAAGCTCTTCCAGAAAATAAATGAATATTATGAGGTCATAGTATAACAAGAAAATAAATGAGAGAATCTATATGATGACATCAATTGATTTTAAAAAAATATTAAAAAGTTCTTCAGGATGAAGAAAAATATCAGAGCTTAATAAATATGAAGTAATGAAAACTACCAGAAATGGTAAATATGAGGATATTATAAGATTAAGAAAAACATTTGACAAAATTCAATGCCCATTTGTAATAAAACTTTCAGCAAACTAAAAAAAAAAATAAAAATAAAATGAACCTTTTCAATCTTATAAAGTACCCTACAAACTAAGATCTTACAAATCCTATAACTAAGGTCATATTTAATTGTGAAAGATTAAATGCTTTCCTGCTAAAATCAGGAACAAGGATGTCAGCTCTCACTATGTTTATTCAATATTATACTGGAGGTGATAAGCCAGTGCAATAAATCAAGTAAAAGAAATAAGAAACATATAGATTGGGGGGGGGGGGGAAGCATTATCCTTATTGTTGTGGTAGGTTTTTTGGATTAAAAAAATCCTAGGACTCTGAAAAACAACTGCTAAGAACTAGTAAGTGAATTCAGCAAATTTGCTGGATAAAAAGACAATATATCAAAATAAACTGTACTTTATATATTAGTCAAAAGCAATTTAAAAATGAAAAAATTTAAATTACACTTAAAGTAGATTGAAGTGCATAGGAATAAATTTAATAAAATTAGTACAAGACCTCTACTCTGAAAGCTACAAAACATTGTTGAGAGTAATTAAAGAAGACTTCAATAGAGAAATATACATTGTTTATGGACTAAAAGACTCAATATTGCTAAGATGTCAATTATCCTCAAATTTATCTAGACATTGAAATAAAATCCCAATTAAAGTTCTCATGAGCCCTTAAAATGGCTCATTTTAAAAGACTGACAACATCAAATGTTGGTGAGGATGTGGAATAATTGGACTTCTTCAGTGAAACTGGTATGCTGAAAAATGGTATAACCACTTTAATAAAAGAGTTTGACAGTTCCTCATAAGGTCTATGTTTATACACATATCCTATGACTCAGCAATTCCCTCCTAGGACTATATTCCATAAAAATATTTGTACAAAAATATTTATAGCTGCTTTGTTTATAATAGTCAATAAATTGGTAACAACTCAAATGTTTATTAACAGGAGGGAGAATGGATAAATAAATTGTGGTAAACTCATACCATGGAATACTACTCAGCAATGATTGATACACACAATCACACGGATGAATCTCAAAAACAATCAATTGAGGGAAAGACATTAGACACAACGAATACATACTATATGATTTTGTTGATAAGATGTTCAGAACAGGTAAAAACAGTATGTAATAGAAATCAGAACAGTGGTTGTCTATGGTGGGACAAGGGGACCAGAGAAATTTCTGGGTAATGCATACACACACATACGTATTTGTATCTCCATGCACACACACACACACACACACACACACACACACATACACACACACACACACACACACACACATTGTATATCTTGTGTTGTATATATCATATAGCTTGTTTGTGGTGTTTGTTACAAAAGTCTATACATTTGTCAAAATATAGAAAACTGTATTTTAATATATGTGCATTTTCTTTTAGGTAAAATGTATGTATATTATACGTACATTCATTTGCTAATCTTTTGATGTATAGCCGAAGCCTTTTTTCTTTGATTTGAGTTCTGCATTGTCATTCTCATATAAACCATCTCCATAGCATATCATCTATGGTTTCTCATTTCAATTTCTTTAAAAAGGAGTAAGAAATTAAATCCATTTCTGAAGCAATCTAAATGCAAAGTCCTTCTGGGTTTTTATCATTTTGCCACATTCTAAGTTTTGTGTGCCCTACAACTTATTTGAAAGATTTTTTTGTGACTCCTTTCATCTGGATTTTCAAAGCATTCAACTCTGTTTTCATAGCAGAGGAATGACAACTCTCTTTTTCACTTTCTTATTTCATGATATTTAATTTAATTACATCATCACAATAAACATAAAATCTTGCATTTAGGCACTGCTCAGATCCGTTCTGATTTAAATCCAAGGTAATGGCCTCTTTCCATACTTCAAGATGTAGTAAACTCACAGAGAAGAGAAGAAAGCTTTGTTTTTTTAAATCTATAAACCTCTTAAAGGGTCCCTTACCCCCACTGCCTTCTTTGCAAAGCTTTTACACCAAGCTGTAACCCACAGTGCAACTATGGAGATCCTCTCCACGCTCTCCTGTCTATATGCGCATTCTTTTCTCTGAAATGAGAAGGCAAATGTCGGTTTGAAGGTCTTTACAACCATTATTTCCTAAGTGGCCAATAAACATATGAAATGGTACTTTTCTAATTTTCTGGAAAATGTAGGCAAAAACCATGATACAATACCACTACATGGCAATCAGAAGCAAATAGGTGATCAATTAGGACCTCCATGCTCTGCTGGTGGGAATGTGAATCAGTTCAACCCCTCTGAAAAAGTGTGACATCACCTAATAAAACTGAAAATATGCGAATACTAGCACTTTCTCTCCTAGGTATGTACCCTGGACATGTGTGCTTGTGTGTACAATGACGCATGTACAAGAATGGCTGGGCAGCAGGATTTGTAATTGTCCCAAACTGGAAACAACCTAAATGCTTTCAATAGCAGAATGGGGAAACAGTGGTATGTCCATACAACAGAATATTATGTAGCAATGAAACTGTATAAACTAGAGTGATACACAACAAAATGGATGGATCCTACAAACACTATCAAGTAAAAAAAAGAGTCATGAAACAATAAATACAGTATGATACTTTCCTATAAAGTTCAAAAAACAAGGCAAAACTAAACTACATTTTAAAGGATGGATATAGGTGGTACAGCAAAAATAAAAGCAAGACAATTATTTCTGTAGAGGCCAGGAGGGTAGTTACATCTGGAAGGAGGGAAGAGGCCTGTGACAGGAGGGGGTACTTGGGCTGGGGGCTTCTAGAGTGCGGGTGATACTCTATTTCTTTTTAAAAATATGTTTTTATTGATTTTAGAGAGAGAAGAAGAGAAAGATAGAAACATTGATGAGAGAGAAACACAGACCAGCTGCCTCCTGCATGCCCCCTACTAGGGTTCGAGAGTGCAAACCAGGCATGTGCCCTGACTGGAAATCTCTTGGTGCATGGGATGGTGTTCAACCAACTGAGCCACAGGGGCCGGGCATGATGCTCTATTTCTTTTTTCTTTTTAATATATCTTTATTGATTTCAGAGAGAGGAAAGGAGAGGGAGAGAGAGAGCTAGAAACATCAATGATGAGAGAGTCACCGATTGGCCGCCTCCTGCACGCCCCCGACTGGGGATCGAGCCCGCAACCCGGGCTTGTGCCCCGACCGGGAATCGAACCCCGATCGCCTGGATCCTAGGTCTATGCTCAACTGCTGAGCCACGCCCGGCCGGACACTATTTCTTGATTTAAGTAGTGCTTGCTTCGCAACCACATCACCACTGTACATATATGAACTATATGCTTTTCTGTTTATTTCACAACAAAATGTTTTAAAACATAGTGTTTTACATAATTCACTTAATTTTCCCCTTGCCATCTCCATCTCCCCTCCCCACTCCACCCCACTCCACCCCATTCTGTGTTTGTGAATCACTTTCAAATGTCTGATTAACCCTTGGAGGCATGAAGATTCTGATCACTGGTTTTCTTAGACTCTTTGTTTAACTAGAGGAATGAAGTAGAGGCAGGAAGAAATGGGGTAATAGCCTTCAGCGGCAGGGAAAGAGTGGGAAAGCCGTCTAAACATGCATTAGGATACAGGTGAGCAAATTCAGCCATCTAATTGTAATACTGAGGGGCGCCTGTAAGAAAGAACAGAAGGCTGAACAGACTGCATTCAGCAGGCATCGAAAGATCAGATGGCGCATGTGGGCACTTAAACAAGGGCACACACATGTGCACACACACGTGCACACACGCACACACAGCCACACTATTGGAAGATTGCAGGCTAGAGAAAGCGGCTCGGTAAGTGCTCATCAGCCTGGTCTAGCTACGTATCTATCCTCAGACCACTCCGCACTGACGCCTCTTATCTCCAGACCACTCAAGTGATGCCAAACTGTGGAGAAAGCACAAGACAACGCCATCCATGCTTACGATTGAAACAGAAGAGTCAAAGCAAACTCTTGTCCTTCAGATGTTTCTCTTTTCTTGGGCTGATGGCACCGATACATACTTTTGTTAGCCAAGCAGAATCCTGGGAGGTGCTAATTAGGGTTATTTCTTAGAGATTTCAGTTCTATGAAGTTTATTTCCTGGGCTCGGTTGCATTTCAAGGACTGAGGAAGCTATATTGCTGCATTAGTATCTACTAAATACCTCAAGAAACTGCGACTGATTTTAATAAGCATAATGCCCCAAACAGGAAAGAACCTAATGTCCACTAATGGCAGAACAGGTAAATAAATTGTGGTTTATTCAGATAATGAAATAAGACTTGACCCCAACTTCCTGTTCATTTCAACTACAGGTTATCACATTATCAGACAATTCTCCTGTATTATTCAAAGGTTTCGATACCAGAGTTATGTGTATAATTAAAAATGAAGTGATAATGAAGGGGCCGCTCCACCGCTTTACAAAACAGTGTAGTGGTCCTTTGATTCCTGCGCTAATGACATGACAGATATGCCACAAGAATGCTCACAGCTGTCTCAGCACCAATGGACAGCTGCTCCCCTCAGAATTCCAATGACGGTCAGATAGAAACCGGGAAGTTACGCTCCCGGCACAGGGGAGGGGAAGGGTGAGACTAGTGTGTCCTCTCACCTCTGCCACCTGCTTAGACGTGACGCTGTGTAAACTCTGCTTCACACAGAGCTAACCTCCACTACCAATGGATCAGGAACCTTGCATCTAGGGGGAGCAATTCTTGATAATCAATCAGTTTAAACATTTTTCTTTTAAAATTTAATAAAATATTTGAGACAAAATATAACATATTAAAAAAACAAATACTGGTGAAACCACCCTTCAATTTATGAAACAGAACCTACAGATTCAGTCCAAGCCCTCCGCATGGTCTTGCAATCCCAGCCTACTGCCTGCTCACCCAAAGGTACCCACCACTCGGAAAATTTGCAACAATTACCTTTTCATAAATACATTTGTGTCCCTACATAATTCCTTATTTCATTTTCCTGTTTTCACTTGATTCTAAGACAGAACACACTCCTGGTTTTCCTCCTACCTCAGGTTATTTCTGGCTCAGATTCCTTTGACGATTTCCTTCTTCCCTGACTTCCAAATGTCGGTGGATCCGAGACAGTTCTTAGATCCTCTGTCTATCTAACTAATGGGTGATGATTGAGGATAATGATTTCAGAAAGCCTCATGGTTCTAAATGCCACCTAGAGACCATCTATATACCTCTCCTTTGAACTGAACTATATCCAACTACGTAGTCAACATACTCACTTGGATGCCTGAGTATCTCAGAATTAACTCATCCAAAACCAGATCTTTGATATTCTTCTCCATTTTTTCTTTCCTTCTCCACAAATGGAAACTCCACTATTTGTTTAAACATTGCCTTTTCCCTATTGTTTTTTTTTTCTTCTGAAATATTAGATATGCTGGAAAGTCTCATACTAAGTCCCATGTGTCTTAACCTCTCAGTCTTCCGTATGGAAATAATTTACACAAAAGAAAAGGCCTGCTTTTCCTTCAATTTACTTTATTCAGATCTACCTTTCAGTTTACAAATTTTCCCTTTAGTGGAATCTGCCCTGCTATTCAGGCCTTCCATTTCAACTTCAATTACTTCATTTTTAAAAACTTACTTTTTTGAAAAATGTACCTATTCATTTTTGTAGTTTCTTATACATGTTTTAAATAACTTTTGATATCTTGGATGTATCAAACATTAATTTTATATTATGTATCACAAAACTTAATATTGAAGCCTTTGAGGGTGTGGGTCTACCATTTGTTTTTTCTGTTGACTTGCAGTAATACTAACTTATTTCCTGTTCTCCGTGATTTTAGATTGAGTTTATATTTGCTGGCACTCTATTTGTGAGGTGTCTTCTGAGGCTTAGATTGGGGGTACCTTTATCCAGAGATGATTTTTTTGCTTTTTTCAGAAATGAATCCTTTTAAAGCCACAATTATAAGCAACACTATGCAAATAGTGTAGGTTCAGGTACTAAACTAATATGAATGGTAGCCAGTGGCTATTAATTTTCAGAAACTTAAAAAACAAATTCATGCATAGCCAAGACTGAAAATGGTAATTTTCCTTACTGTCTGCCTCTTCAATTTTTGTTTTGCCTTGTTTAATTTTAGTTCATCTTTTGTAAAAGAGTAATGCCTTTCAGGCATTATGTGAGGTAGACTCTGATTCAACTTCCCATTATTTACTGGCCCAAAGCTCTTTACACAGCCTCTAGGCTATGGTGATCAATCAGTCTCGCGTATTCTGATAGTTTCCAAGCTTATCTCTCCGAGATAAAAAAACTAGCATGCATCAGCCTCACCCAGAGTATTTTCTAAAACACAGATTTCTGAACCTTATTCCCTGAGTTTCTGATTTAGTAGATCTGAGTTTGGGCTCAAGAATTTGTATTTCTGGAAAAGTCCCAGGTGCTGCTGATGTGATTGGTCTGGGAACCACACTTTGAGAACCACTCATCTAGACCAGGGGTCAGTAAAAGGCTAAACAGTAAAATTTTTGACTTTATGTACCACATGGCCTTTGTCAAAATGACTTAACTCTGTCTAGCATAACAGCAGCTGTAGAGAACACAATGTGTGTGGTTGTGTTCCAATTAAACTCTCTTTACAAAAATATGCATCTGGCCATGTTTGGCTAGGGACCATAGTTTGCTAACCCCTGGTCTAGATAGATGTTCCCATTCTGATCCTGGCCACAAGAGTTTTCTTTTGCTTTCCTGCAGACACATCTAGCCAACTGAAAAGGGTTTTAAAATATTTTAATGAAAAATTTTAGATGTTACATAGCAGAAAATCTTTTGGGATCTTTATCTCACTCACCACATTGCCAGAAATCTAAGTTCTGCATTTAAAATTTTACCTGTTGAATTTAGTGCAAGACTTTTCCAGTGGATCTGATTTTCCCTACAAGTCCAATCTCTTTAGTAGGCCATGAAAAGTTCATGATTAGCCATAGAACCTCTTTCCACCCTCTGCCCCTACAGAACATACCCTCCCTCTTACTTTACTCAGTTATCCCAAAGTCCCTGAACATACCTTTCTGTCTTATTTCCTGATGCCTTTGTACATATTTTTTTCATTTTCAAGGTTGCCCTTCCTTTCCCACAGTAAATTTGGTAAATTTATTCTACTCCTTAACCCTCCTTAAAAGCTTCTCCTCAGAGTACTTCCTGGCTCATTTTACAAAGCCAACATTACCCTGGAACCAAAACTAGGCAAGGACAACATAAAAAAAGGAAATTACAGGTCAATATCTCTGATGAACATAGGTACAAAAATTCTAAGAAAAACATTAGCAACTCGAATACAATACATTAAAAAGATAATACATTACAATCAAGTGGGGTTTATTCCAGGGATGCAAAGACCACAGTAACAAAATAAAAGATAAATATTATATGATCATATCAATAGATGGAGAAAAGCATTTGACAAGATACTACATCCATTTATGATTAACACACTCAATAAAATGGGTATAGTTCTAAATGCACCTCAACCTAATGAAGGCTATATTTGACAAACCCTCAGCTAATATAATACTCAAAGGTGAAAAACTGAAAGCTTTTCCTCTAAGATCAGGAACAAGACAAGGATGCCCACTCTCCCCATTGTTATTCAATATAGTCCTGTAAGTCCTAGTCAGAGCAATTAGGAAAGAGAAATAAATAAAAGGCATCAAATTAGGAATGAAGAAACTGTCACTTTGCAGATGACACGATTCTATATAAGAAAACCTTAAAGACTCCATCAAAGGACTATTAAAAACAACAAACAAATACAGTAAATTTGCAGGATACAAAAATCAATGTAAAAAATATTTTGCGTTTCTATATACTACCAATGAAATATCAGAAAAAAATTAAGAATTCCATCTGCAATTACAACAAAAGGGATAAAATACCTAGGAATAAACTTAACAAAGGAAGTGAAGAACCTATACACTAAAAACTACAAAATATTGCTGAAAGAAATTGAAGACACAAAGAAATAAAAAGATATTCCATGTTCATGGATTGGAAGAATTAACATAGTTAAAATGGCTATATTACCTAAAGCAATATACAGATTTAATACAATCCCCACCAGAATCCAATGACATTTTTCAAAGAAATAGAACCAAAAAAAAAAAAAAAAAAATCCTCAAATTTGTATGGAACCACAAAAGGCCCCAGATAGCCAAAACAATTCTGACAAAAAAGAAAAAAGCCAGAGGTATCATACTCCCTGACTTCAAAGTATACTACAAAGCTACAATGACCAGTGCAGTATTGTACTGGCAGAGAAAAGACACACAGACTAATGGAACAGAATTGAAAGCCCAGAAATAAACTCACACATATATGGGTAACTAATTTTTGACAAAAGAGCCAACATCATACAATGGAGAAAGGAGAGTCTCTTCAATAAATGGTGCTGGGAAAATTGGAAAGCCACATGCAAAGGAATGAAACTAGATTGCTATCTGACATGGTACCCAAAAAGTAACTCAAAATGGATTAAACACTTTTATATAAGACCTGAAACAATAAAATACACAGAAGAAAGCGTAAGTACAAAGCTTATGAACCTTGGTCTCAAAGGGGTTTTTGTGAACTTGACCCTAAAGGCAAGAGAAGTAAAAGCAAAAATAAACTAAAAAGCTTCTGCACAGCAAAAGAAACCATCCACAAAACAAAAGGCAACCGACCAAATGGGAGAAGATAAATGTAAATGATGTCTCCAATAAGGGGCTAATATCCAAAATACATAAAGAACTTTTACAACTCAACAAAAACAAACAATCTAATTAAAAAATGGGCAGAGGACCTGAACAGACACTTCTCCCAAGAAGACATACAGATGGCCAAAAATCATGTGAAAAGATGCTCAACTTCACTAGCTATAAGGGAGATGCAAATCAAAATCTCAATGTGATACCAGTGCACACCTGTTAGAATGGCTATTATCAATAAGACAAGAAATAACAAACCGAAAAAACTTGAAAACGCTTATTTGCGAAGATATATGTACCATTATATTCATTGCAGCACTATTCACAATAGTCACGGCATGGCCACACCTAAGTGTCCTTCAGCAGATGACTGGATAAAGATGTGGCACATATATGCAACGAAATACTACTCAGTCATAAGAAAATGCCAAAATGTTGCCATTGGTGACAACATGTATGGATCTTGAGAGCATCACGCTAAGTGAGATAAGTCAGATAGAAACAGACAAAAACTGCATGATATGTGGGATAAAAAACACAAAGCAACAAACGAACAAAGAAAACACAAACTCATAGACACAGACAACAGTTTGGTGGTTACCGGAGGAAAAAGAGAGTAGGTGGAGGCTGATGAGTTATAGAAATGTACACCAAAACGTTGTATAATGTTATTAGCCCAATAAATTAAAGTTTTTGAAACAGCTCCTCCTCTGTGAAGCTCTTCCTTCCCAACGCTGCTACTCTGTCCTATGAGTCCTCCCCTTAATTATGCCATTATCCCTGTTGTGCTCCATTGCTATTGCTGGTTTTCAAGAATGTCTCCTTGCTAGGCTATGAGCAACTTGAGGATGGGATCTGTAAATGCCCAGTGCCTGGCACAGGTTTTTTACACAATAAATGTGTTGATTTACTTTTAAAAAATTGAAAAAGTGGTGAAGTAAATGAATGCGTTTCTAGGGAATGGGATTTTAAACAAACCACTTGTTTAAACCCTTGAATTTTAATCGTATCTTAGTAATCACTAGCCAAATTAGAACCTCCTATGCCCAGTCTTATTTATTGTCTTGGGTTAGTCAAACCTGCATAAGGTCCTAGTGAAACGCACAAGGACACGCGCCCCTGCCTGCCTCACGCCCGACCAGCACCAGGGAGACCACTGATTGTCTCTAAAATAAAACAAAAGACACAGTGTTTTGTTTCTCTTTTATTGCAACCCATTGCAAGGTCAAAAGATTCACAGAAATATAGAAACTACAAACCAGGTAAATTTCCTTTATCCACTCAAAAAGACATTAAAGACAAAGGACCAGAATTTTCCACTACGGCAATATATTTCATAGTCTTTATTCTGAAAATACTGTTGACGTCCTGGAGAGGATGGAAAGCCCTGCATGAAACGTGTTCACATACATTTAGGACATTCTAAGCAAAAGAAAAAAGAAATTCTATATTGCCCAGAAAAATCATTTTAAGCCTCATTTCAAAGCATCTAATAAGAACACATTCAACAACCATCACAGGATCACTCAAGGTAATGTTTTTTCTGGTTGTTTTGTTTTTTGAGATTAATGCTTTGAGGCTGGATATGATATTTCTAGAGATTTCTACAAATATACCAAAGCGGTTTTCCAGGTTATGTTGCATCAGGCTTTCTGGATTAGTCAACATCTTAAAGAATAAGTGCAAGTCCCCCCCACCCCCCGAACCCAAGCTAAAGCATGTTATAGTGCTGTACTTTAGAGTCAAACAATGCAACACTAAAAAAATCAATTATACACTTCTGAAACCATTGACAACCAAACTGTAACACTCCAAAGATTATTACAAGTTTGAACTGAAATGGCACCATCTATATCATTGATGGCGCTCCCTTCTTTAGTCTTTTTTTAACTATTTAAAATATAGTGTGACATATATAAAAATTAAACTTTTGCTTATTCACTCAAGCTACTATTACTATACATACTGTCTTATAAATTAGTTTTGGATTAAAAACCAGTTAAAATATTATGATTTAAGATATTTTTCAGTGGAGGGGAAATGAATATGAAAACAATACAGTTTGATGTTTAAGAAGAATTACAGTTTATAAATAGTAAACAGCTTTTTATTTTCTTACACAAACTTCATTCCCTTCAAATTAAATTAGTAATCCATTTAGTGACTGAATAAAATACCCTTGATGGGTACTGGCTAGATTTTCCCAACTGATTTGGATTAAAAGCAAAAAACAATGTCACATCAGAAACATGCTAACATAATAAAAAAAAAACACACAGTTGTTTACATTTTTTTGGAGTCATTATAAATATGTGAATGGCATTTGAATGTAAAGCTATTTTTTTTGTTTCTTATAGCTAGTCTCATTTTAGCAATACTGGGACTTACAGAAAGTGAAACTCAAACCTTAGTATACCTGTTAAAGACCAAAAAACAACAACAGCTATGTCCACACTGGGGAAGAATAAATAGCAAACTTACGAGTCAGGGTTTTGTATCTAGCTCTATTGGGAAAGATAATCACTTTTGAGCGTAAAAAGGCTCCCTGCTGTCTTGATTATAAATCTAGACACAGGAAAGGTTATTTGAGCCTGAGTCCCTACTATGAATTAATTGTAAAGATATGTGAAATCAAAACATATATTCATTTACACAGATATTTTCTTAACTGAAAGGTGTCAATCTTTAAACAAAGAAACGCTTATTTCTGACAAGTGTAAACAGAATCTTAATGAAAAGATTTTATAATTTTTCTTAACTCATACATAAACCAGCAATAGATCTTTGCAATAGCATAAGAACTATTAAAAAAAATAACATGCGTATAACCAAAAGACCTGTTCTAAAGCCCAAAGCAAAGCAACAACAACAGATTGTCTATTTCTATCTCACTCATTCATATTCTATTTATGTGACTACCCCCAAATCTCAGAAATATAATTTCATAATTACCCAAATTAACAAAAATAATTAAATGATCTGTAGAGTTTTAAAAAATAACTTCACACTATTAATTACATTGGTGGCTTTAATGTGGGTAATGCTAAGATTAGCTCCAAATATCATTAAAATACATCCAGACCAATTACTATCCATGAAATAAAAGCTAACACAATGTTAACGTAAAACTCAACTAAAATATTTAGTACTCAACACAACACATTTGTAGAATAATGAATAATTAACTTTTGTGAGCTGACCAGGGGATTGTTGCCTCCACATAACAATTTCACAAAAGGCTTTATCCTGTCTAGTCCCTAAGTCACCTACCAGATAGCAAATGGCCACCTGTGGACGCAGAGTTAGGCAGAGCCACAGTGGACAGCATGCTCTCTCGGTGGCCTGCAGGAGGGCCCCTATGTCAGAAAGTGACCTAGAGAGAAACTGCCCTGGTTTGCGTGTGCATGTATATGGTTCCCAGGCTTCCAGCTAGTGTGACATCACTCATGTTCTGGTCGTCACAGCAGAAGGGCATAAGTCTATCTCACCAGAAAAGAACGCAGTTGCCTTCGTTTTAGGGCGTCACCAACTGGCAGGAATCAGAAGCTCAAAATAACAGGTTCAATATTTATTTTTTATTCCACAGTAAAAACACTTTTTTAGAGAAATAAGCCTCTGAACTTAAAAACAAAAAGGCTTGTGGCTTTTAAAATCTTTAACTTTTAAGGAAAAAAACCAGCTCACTGGGGAATAAACAGCAATTGCGCTTATGCTAGGCAGTAGGCAAACGAGACACAAATACACACACTCGGGGACACACACAGACGGGTGACAGTTAAAACCTTCCCAAGAGATCGCCCGCCCCACATCGCCGACTCCTGTCTGCCCTGCCAACCAATCCCCGCGGCCTGAGCGTGGCAGGGGCGTTAGGAGGAGGCGGCTGACATGTTGGGGGTCCAGCCCATCTGGTAGGCTCTCTCCAGGGTCCTCTTGCAGTCCTGGAGGACGGTGCTGAAGGTGATGTGGGGGTACTGCTGCACCAGCTGCTCCACCGTCACTTCATTGACCTGAAACCAGAGAAGAGCCACCGTCACGCACGTGCACCACCGAGGCCACCAGCCGCCCGCTCACGGGTGCTCTGGTGGCGCCAGGCCCCTCCCCTCACTCCTGCTCAGCAGAGGGAGCAAGTGCTTAGTGAGGGGACGCAGGTCTCTGCTTGTCTGACCACCCCGGTTTCCTAAGTACGACATTCGCCCTTACAGACTTTGTAAAAGACATATGATACCGAGAAATCAAATGTGTTTTCGAGAAGCATAGATCGCTGTGACGGCCAGGACCCCGCCAGCGTCCACGGAGGATCTAGCGCTGGGGAGGCGAGGCTGCAGGAAGAGCGCGCTGGAACGCGCGTTTGACTTTGTCGTCAACCTGACAGGCTTCTTAGGACAAAATTGTAGTTTGGTGGAGAGAATACACAAGATTCTAGATAGAAGTGCTGGGAAATGTTTATTTTTCTTCCCTTTAAATGTTAAGGTATTGCAAACTTCAAGTCCCTCTGTTAAAAGGGCTGAAATGCGAGGAATCAATAATTAAAACATACATGGCTGACAGGTCAGGGATGGCCCCACTAGACCTTAACCATCAAAGATACCACCTTGATTCTTGATTAGACAAGGCAATCAGACAGGCCTAATTAAAACTAACACCTTTACAATCGCTGTGCTGTGAAGGGATTAATTTGTCAATTATTTTTAAGCTGATTGCAGTTCATATCACAGAAGTAGACAGCTTCCCTCATCCTTTAGATAAATAAATGATTAACCTAAGAACCACAACTTTTAGGTAGCTTTATTTAAAATCTTTATCGAACACTTGGGCATTTTCAAATACATCAATATTTCATTTGTACCAAGTAAGCCGGTCTGAAAGGAGGGGGCTGTGCTACACACTTCTGTGCTCCCTCTCCGTGTCTATCCGCTACTGGAAAAGATTAGGACCCTCAGGAAAGCCCTAAAACAACATGCAACCCTTGCTGTTTGCCTTTGAAAGCCTGCTTAGAAGTGTGATGACCATGATGTTCAGTCATCTGCACTATTCTGAAATAATGTGATGTTTTCTGGGTGATCTGGAAAACTGTTATATATAAACTTTTAAAAAAACGTTTTTATTGATTTCAAAGAGAGGAAGGGAGAGGGGGAGAGAAAGATAGAAACATCAATGATGAGAGAGAGTCATTGATCGGCTGCCTCCTGCATGCCCCTCACTGGGGATTAAGCCCAAAACCCGGGCATGTGCCCTGACCAGGAATCAGAACCATGATCTCCTGGTTCATGGGTCGACGCTCAACCACTGAACCATGCTGGCTGGGCTATATAATCTTTGTTTTAAAATTTGAGAGTTGCGCCCAACCGGGCGTGGCTCAGTGGTTGAGCATCGACCAAGGATCCAGGAGACTGTGGTTCGATTCCCGGTCAGGGCACATGCCCGGGTTGTGGGCCTGACCCCCAGTCAAGGGTGTGCAGGAGGCAGCTGATCAATGACTCTCATCATTGATGTTTCAACTCTCTCCCTCTCCCTTCCTCTCTCTGAAATCAATAAAATATATATTTTTTAAAAAGGCAGGACCTTTACATTTAAAAAAAAATTGATGCAACGTTATTGATGATACCTAATCTTTTTCAGAATATCTCTCTATTCAAGACTTGCTCGTATGTAAATCAAGTTTTACTCTAAATTCAAACACGGCATGCAGTCAATGCTTTTTGTGATATAGATATGATATATAACATTTTGTTTTCAAAAACAAGAAGAAAATATTTTTGAATAACAAAAGAAGAACTGATAAATTAGAGTTGAGAATATGAACTGGTGATCTTAGGATTTTTAAGCAATATCATTTTTAATTTTTTAAATTTAAATTTATGTTCTAAGTCTTGCCTGAGCTGAGGCAGCTTATAACAGTATATTTAGAAGGTCATGAATCATCTAGCCCTATCTCTCTCTCTAGCATGTTTTTTACACTATCAAGCCACCAGATCTAATTTCAGATTATCAAGCTGCTCAAGTTCTGTCTGGCCTCAGGGACTTTGCACATGTTGTTCTCTTTACCTGGGATACTTTTTACTACACTTCCCTTTAAAACCACCACCTTCTCATGCCTATTTCCTACTCATTCTTTAAAAAAATATTAAACTCCTTTGGTATACAATATTATATTAGTCTCAGGTGTGTAGCACAGTGACTCAACATTTATATTCTTTATAAAGTGATCACAAGTCGAGTAACCCTCTATTACCATGCAAAGTTATCACAATATTATTGACTACATTCTCCTTCACCTTTCCCACCCCACTCATTCTTGAGCTCTTAGCTTCAATGCCATTTCCCAAGTAATTCTGATCACCGCCCTATCCCTGCTCCCCTCGCCCAATGAGGTAAGGTTTCTAGTTATTCACTCTTCCAATACTGCCTACTTTTCCTTGTAGCATTTACATTATAAAGTTAGTTTATAATTGTTTTGTTTCATATCTATTTCTCCTGCTCCAATGTAAGATCCATAAGATCATTTTTACTTATGAGCCAGGCCTAGTGCCAGGCCTAGTTATTGGTGAATGAATGATAAAACAGTAACAAACTAAAAAAAGAAATAAATAGAAAGGAAGGAAGGAAGGAAGGAAGGCAAGAGCAAGGCACAGCTAGACACTAATATACTAATAATCTCAAAGACCAACAATTTCCTGAGAAACTCATATTCAGTTCAAGTATTTCCTCCTTCAGGAAGCCTTCCCTAAGGAAGCCTATCTGCCCAGGAAGTCGGGTTAGGTACCCCTTCTCTGTGCACCCCTGGCTGGCACCCTGTGAGATCTGTCTTTTATTTAAGCACTCTCACACTGCATTGCCATCATCTCCTTACTTGTTGATCTCTTCCACCTGAACAAAAGTCTCCGCCTTTATTGAGGCTATCGAGCTGTTCGCATGCAGAGAAGAAACATGGCAACTGTGTTCACACCATGGACTTTACAGTCAACCAGAAACAGGTTTGAATCCTGGTTTTACTTTACTTCTTTAAGATTTGATTTTTTCAACTGTAAAAACAGGATAAAAGTACTTGTATCGTAGGACTGTTATAAAGGATTAAATGCAGAAATATGCCTAACACTGTGACAGACTTTAAAAAAGGCCCCCAAAAGGTAGCTTTTATTATTATTCAGGCACGGTCACCGAGGGCATGAGTTAATTAACAACACGTTAGGACGACCAGTTCTCTACAGTGATGCTCAATATTGCTCCACATCTGAGATATTTCAGAAATAAATCTCTATAGCATTAGTTATAATGTTCAAAATAAAATAACCACAGAAGTAACCTTTAAAATATACTTCATATACCAGAAGCAGCTATTTTATCTAATACTCTCTGGGGGAGATTTCAGAACTTTCCTCAATAACACACTTCCTGGAAAGCCCCCTTCTCTTTACCTGACCTTCCCCACGCTACAGTTAGGTTGCGCTCCTGCCAGAAAGCAACCAGAGGAGGTCAAGCTCACTAAGGGGGAGCTGATGTCACCTGAGCAGAGACGATCCTCAGAAAACCTGCATCACAGCACAAGGGAAATAAACATGCACCAAGACACTTAGCGTTCAAGGAACAATGAGCTGAGAAGAGGTGGAAGGACAGAGAAGAGAAACCATTTAACCCACCGTAAAGATGGGACTGCCTTCTCTGGCTCGCCTTTTCTAAACTACACAAGGGCCTGGAGCAAGTTCATACCCTATACCTAGGGAGGACAGGTCATTTGTTTTGGGCGTCCAGTTTTTAAAAACAGAAAATATCTCTGCACTAACTGCTTTGCAGGAAGAGATACAATTCACCTTGCGCAAACTTGACACATGAAGCTATGGATTTATGAAGTAAATAAATTAAAGAATAATTGATCCCTTTAGCAAAGATTTTCATGATAGGGTTAACCTATTTTGTCAGCTCTCCCAATGTGTTTTATATATCCTTTTGTTTAGCAAAATTCAATTTACCTATTTCTCTTGTATAAAGAAAGACACACTTATAGTTGAGGCTGTGTTAATTCTCTGGCCTTCATAGGCTATGGGCAAGAACAGACAGTGCTCTGACTTTGTACAGCCGCATGAAAAACGGTACTGCAGCTCCTCTGTGGACAAATGCGTCTTCTAAGCAATCTTTTTGTTAACTGCACTCTGTAAATTCTAGAAAACAAAGCAGTGGGGGAAACACAGATATTCCATTCTAGAGCTTTGCTGGGTAGAAGGTATTCAGGGAAATACATGTGGTCCCACTAGGGAAAGTTCCATCTTTTACTTACAGTGTCTCCTGGCAATACAGTGTGACAAGCTGTACACGAAACTTACTTTCATTTACTCAGAAGTACAAATTACGTTCACCTCTTTGTACAGACTCCATAAGCATTGTGGTGCCTTAGAGAAGTTCAGTGTAAGACGCCGGGAGGGTCCACACCGTTTTAAATCACTGTGCCTACACACAAAGTTCGCAGACGTTTTGTCATGCACAGCTCCATTAGCCAGGATGGAAAGAACTATTCCTTGTTCCAACTCATAAAATGCATGTAATATAAAAAAGAAACATAAAGATAAAAATTTTAAAAAATTTCCCCATGATCCCTGGTTTTCGGTATTCAATTTCTTTTCCTCTATCAATAGCAGCTCCTATATTACACATGCAATTTGAAAAATGCACCGTATCTTCCTAAAGAAATATGCAGCGATGTCATTTGAAGAAATTACTGTGATTAAAGGGGAAAAAAACAGGTACCGCAGGGTTTTTCTTTAAATATAAGAAATATTGGATTTTACAGTTCTCTCCAAAGACTGCATAACCATAATTTACATTTTCAAAATTATTATAACTCTTTTTAAGGTAGTAGCAATTTGTCTGGTATTTTAATCTACTTTGAGGTAACATCTATTAGCACTTTTTGAAAATGTGAGGCAAATCGCTGTGCTAATTAAGGTAAATCACACGATAGTTTCATTCTATTACTGCTGCTGCCGTGGAAGGATGAGGAGCTCACCTTCGGTTTCCAAGACTCAGTTTACCCATTTAACCACCCAGGCCATCATACTGTTTCCTCACCTCCTTATGAATACATTCCCTGGGAAGTTCCAGAAAAGTGTAAGCCTAGGACTGAATTATCTCCCCAAAGATCCCTATTGTTCAAAAAACAGAATTTCTGATAAAATTTGCTGAGGAATCCATTTATATAAAGGACTCTTATTTCCTCTTTGACTCGTGTTATAAAACAGGACATGTTTATTGTTAGGGGAGAAATGCTTGACACGTGCGAGCATATGAAAATCACACTTAGGGATATAATTCAGGCATACCTCGTTTTACTGTGCTTCACTTTATTGCGCTTCAAAATGTTGCATTTTTTTTACAAATTGAAGGCAAGACCCTCCACCAGCAGAAAGATTATGACTCACTTTATTGTGCTACTCCCTTTATTGCAGTGGTCTGGAACCAAACCCACAGTATCTCCGAGGTATGCCTGGAAACCTCTTAAAATCACTTTTTTTTTTTTAAATGGAGAAAGGTTCCCTGCAAAAAGTGAACACTATTTAAAATACCAATACCAACAACAATCAAATGTATTGTATTATTCCTAGGCTCTAAGTTCCTTGACAACAAGGAGTGTAGTCATCGCTGTTCTCAGTCTTACACACACTGCCTGGCATATTCTCGCCCCATCAGAATATAAACTCACGAGACTTGCGTTTTGGCTGTTTCTGCTCACTGCCAAATCCCTAGCACCTAGAGAACGACCAGCGCACAGTAAGTACTCAATAAATATTTGTTGGCTAAATCAATATAGAAGTTGATTAATGAATGCTTATTGAGTAAATGAAAAAGTACCAAATAATACTGCACTGGAAAATGTGAAGATAAGCTCACCTTGTTCCCAGACTGTTCCATCTACAGTGGTAGCAATCTCTAAAGTCTTGACATTACAGCAGCTCCAAACGCCTTTAATCCTTGAAGTTCATACCCAAGGTGATTCTCTGCGTTACTCTCCTTTCCATCTGACATCACCGGGTGCCTCTTTCCAGATACACCTTCCCTGGGTTTCCAATAATTTTGCACAGGAGACCAAAATAGCTCATGATGGTGATTCTGCAATTTTTGCTGAGTCGTGTGGTTGTCAGGCAGTACTCAGGAAATGACTAGGCTATCCTTCAGACTAATTGAGGGCAGCCTTCCTAGTTGGAGATCAGTGACACACTACACTGGCTGGATAACACTGAGAAGCATGTGAATGAATGGTCACTGCACAGGATTTGGTCTCCAAAACTTTGCAAAAACCCACATGGTTCAGAAATTTTAAAACTTTAGTTTGGAGCATTAGCAGTCTGTCCAGGGTGGCAGGCCTAGGAAGATTTAGAAATTTTGTGACATTTAAGGTCCTTTGTAATGTCATAGTTATCTGGTAACACAGTGGGATCTGTGGACAGATCTCCTGATTCAAAACAATGCCATTTCTACATGCTGATTTCTTGGGCGTCAGCAATTCTGCATGCCTTTTTGTCATTCTTGTTTTCATTGTCACAGTGGTGTGTGATGTTTGTTGTTGCAGGGAGCAAGTAGACAATACTGCAACGGGGTGGTACAGTCCGGAGAAGAAAACCTCTCCAAACAACCTGCGTGGGCTCCTCAGTGAGGAGCCCTGTTCTCGTCAGTACTAGGCTCTCTCATGCAGGAGGGAGTAAATAAACACATTTCTTCTCTTCAGCATGGTTTATTTTGGTGAAATACTTGCAAATAGTTTGTTAATTTTTTCACCCAAATGACTAATAAGGCAAAATAAAAGTATGTCCACATTCCAGTAAGAATGGAGGGGGAGGTTAAGGGAACAGCATTCAATGAGGACCTCCTGTTTCCAGGCACCTAAGCATTGATGCCCCCAGTTACCGATGAACTGTGGCTCCGACGGAATCAACACTGCACCCAGGGGCCACACAGCTTCACTGACGTTCACTTTCCAGCAGCAATTAAGAAAAATGACTGCAGTTTACATACAAATTCATTTCAAAGTCCTTTATAATCAATCTCTTCAAAATAGCTGCTCTGTGGGAATATAAGTAACAATGGGTGTCACTGGCCCATGGGACACTGCCATGGTGCTGTGGCCACGGGAGGCTCTGAAGCAGACCAACGAGAGCCTCCGGGCAGGGCCAGCTGCCCCCTGCCCACACTGCAAGGCTTTCCTTCCTCTCTCCCGCCCATCAGCGCGTTGTTCCACGTCCCACAGGTAGGACGGGCATCGGGAAAGACGTGGCCCACCCTCTTAGAGCAGGAAAGAGGGAAAATGAGACCAGTGGTGGCCAAGCCCGGGCGTGCTTTCTAGGCGGAGTGCAGCCTGCTGTACCTGGGAGCCTAGTGGGCGCCTGACCTCCTGCAGGAGGGCTGGAAAGGGCTTCGCAAGGGAAGTGACATTTAAGTGGGCTGGTGAAGGGCAAGGAGGCATCAGCCTGGGGATGGCATGCACTAAATATACACGCGTTATTCGGGAAAGAAAGGAAACCCGCTCGTAAGCTGGAATAAAAGAATCTGTCCCTTGCTTTGTAAGATTTGTAGTCATGTTTCTCCAGCCCATACAGCACCCAGGCGTATAACTGAGGTACGTTCTTGTTTCAGACAGCACTTCTCTGAGGAGGGGGCTGGTGAAGAAAGTGGATCCCCCTGTCTGCAGGTGGGAAAAGTGGGGCCCCAAAGTATGTCTGTGAAGGTGTCACAAACAGCACACTCAGCTCCTGCCTCCTCCTTCAGGGCTCCTGCCCTCACACTGGTCTGTCATTCTCCACACTCTCCCTGGGCAATGTCACTCACTGCTAACAGCCCCAGGGGCTGAGTCCTGGGGGCCCAGAGGCAGAGTGTTGTCTCTCGGGCAATACGCCTCCGGAGTCTGTCTCTCTCTGAGTTTTTTGGCTCTCTGGCTATTATGGAACCTGGCGTTCACCAGGTGCCCGCAGAAGTTATCCTGGACAATGCATATTGAAACGAGATCCAACTGCTCTTTCAGCAAGTGCCCACTGGCCCCACGATGGGCACACATTAAAATGAGTAAAATAAGGGTAATGCAAATTTTAGTAATAGCTCAAATTTGTATGTAAATGAGATGAATCACCTAAGTACAGTTTAAAATATTTTAAATAGGACACTAAGAAAAAAAATATGAAAGAGCAGACAATACATTGATTTTTCCAGCACACTGCTCAGCCAACAGCATGCACTCTGCAGGCCTGGGGAGATTTTTATGATTCTATTTCCCTCCCTTTGTGGCAGGACTTCTCACATCCCCCTTTGGGTGACATGTCACATCCTGGTGATGTTTCTCTATGGAACAGGGAGGCCCGGGACACCGGGAATTCGGCACCACTTTTACAGCCTCTCAGCTCATCTCCTCTTTCTCTTCAGCAGCAAGGCTAAGCTTCCCAGCCACCTGCAGGATAAAGCAGTAGCTAACTAGGCATGAACGGGCTGCAGGCAGAGCCCACAGTGAGGGAAAGGGTCTTCCCCAGCCTGGTGTGGGCTGTGAAAATGATTCTGGGTGTGAGTCAGAGCACCCTGGCTGCTCCTGTTCTCTACTCTGCAGGCAACTTCACATTCCCTTCCTCTGCTCTTCCTTCCTCAGACATGCCCAGGCCTTCTCCATGAACCCCACAGTAACTCATATAGGGTGTTGCCCCCAAAAGTATATATACACTTTGAATAATTATAAAGGCAGTGTTTATTAAAATACATTTCATTTTCAAAACTGAGCTATCAGCTGTTAATGTGTGTATACTTTTTTGGGGGCACCCTGTATATAACAAATGTCTGATACATGTTTATTGATGTGGGATGAATTAAACTGTGTCTGCAACCAAGAATATAAGAAAGAATACAGTGGTTCTCAGCCCAACAACTCATTAGAATCGCCTGGGGGGGTCTTTAAAACTCCCAGTGCCCAGGCCATATCCCAGACTAACTGTAACCGAATCCTGGAAGAGTGGGACCCAGGCAGCGGTATTTTTACAGCTCCCAGGAGATTCCCAAGTGCAGCTCAGGTTGAGACCTGCTGGTCTAAAGCTTCCCACTGAAGAGCTGAGAGGGTGCAGGTGGTTTCTGCACTCAGGAGTCTGAAGGCACGATCTGAACAAAGATGACTGAAAGGTAACACGCACTCATCCACCCCCTGGGCCGCCCTCCACCTTACACTCGGAGTCAGGGACTCTGGAGAAGGAAACTGGCTCCCACAGCTTATTAGCCCATCTTCTTTTTTTATTATTTCAAATATTTATCACTGCCTGAAACAAAAGGTCTGTTCTTTGAATATGGCAAAACCAGACTGGTTTCTTCTCCTTCGGTATTGGTCTTAGATTTCTAGTTGGGTGTGGCCAAAGAAGCCAACCCCCTGACCTTCCCAACAGCTAAAGGAAGGAAAATTTCCCCAAAACCCATTTCTCACATGGACCTAGTGCTTCTTCAACGGACCACTCGTGAGGTGGGAGAGGACACACATGACTAAGTATTTATTATAAACTTTAAAAGAAAAAAATGGATTATCTTACTGGAGCCTAAAAGCCACCTGCTAACCATGAGAGCCAGCTGATTCCAGGCCACCCATAATGCACCATTATCCTTACTTAAACCTCACATGGATAGCCCGAGGCCTCTAAGGATGTATTTTTAACTATAGAGGTAAGAAATCTTACTCTTCGGTGGCAAAAAAACTCATCTAAAAATCCCAAAGCATAGAAAGAGACAGATACTGAGAACGCAATGAACCTGACAGGGGCGGCAGGCTCATAAATTCAGTCAATTTTGTCAAATGCAGTCATTCCATTTCAGGCTCGGCAATGATTGGAAGTGCTATGCTCTGTCAATATCACAACAGGCCTGGCTTCATGCTGTCTCTTTTTCATGAAATGCAGGCTGCCTGTTAAGACCAGCATTGCCTCTCTTCACTTGAATCAGCACAGCGAGAAAGCAGCAAAGAACCCAGGAGGGTGGGGATCACAGAAGCGCCTGCAGTGTTAAGCGAGAATCGGGGCTCGGGGCTCGCCAACCTGAAGCCTCTAATTAGCGATTAGTGTGACAGGAGTCCGACAACCACAATGTCAGAGAGGAAAATTAGTGACATTTTCATTCCCTGTTTCACCAAGTGATCCTCCACCAAAAAGAATGTTTCGAGCCAAGCATAAGCTCTAGGCAAGCAGCCCTATGTGGGCCATCCTGAGGCCGCAAACCGATAGCCATGGAGCTGACCCTTCTGGCAAAGCTGTACATTTTTATAAATAGATTTGCATGTGCAGTGCAGATGAGAGCCACACAGACGTGTGTGGGACACTGGCCTGGAGGAGGCCACTCGGGCAGTTATCTGTAGCGCTCCAAACAGTTCAGCAAAAGATTGAGTATTTGAGAAAACCTGGACCCTAATAAGATAATTAATGCAGTTGCTGAGTGGTAAGTGTGATGTATTTATGGAACACATCTGGGTATTTCTAAATTAAACTTGCAAAATTAAGCTGAAAAACACAATAGAAGGAGAAAACACTCAGAACTAAGAAATGTGTTTTCTCTTGTGCTTAATGGCTTTTTTGATTTTAGTTTTTATTTTCTTACACAAAGCCTATGGCAGTGGTAATCACCAGTGGATGCCTCACGACAGCATTTCTTTCTAAAACTGCAGTTTCCGTCAGGTAGAATGTATGAATTTGACCTGTTTCCTAAAACAAATTTATTACCAGCAAAAATTCATTCTGCATAAAAGTCATCTGTAAATCTGTAGATTTAAAATCGCTCCTACGACAAGTGATATTTTTGGTATTCAGAAGAGAGACTACATAAATCAGAGCATTTCAGCCTCCAAAGCATACAGAGTCCAGTCAGACATCAGATGCCTGAACTCTGCAGCTGTCCGGGACCCCAACAGCTTTCGGCTACACTCAGAATTCCCAGCTACAGGAAATGTATTAAATCCAAGGTGTCATCTTATTCATTTATTCCCCTCTGCCTAGATACCTTTTATAAGCATTCAAATTATTAAGAAGCAGTGGGATCTAACGATTATCAAACTTGCTTTTAGCTGTACAATACTTCTGCAAACCAGATAATAGCTAAGTAAATAAACAAACCAAATAAACAAAGTAAATAAATAAAGCAATAAAAGTGGGGTTGTTCTGGTTGAGAGCTGCAAGGCCCGGGCACCCTGCCCTCTCAACTACTCTCATTCCCAGAGGCTCTGAGGAGCCTCCTCGGAAACATGGTGTTACACAGAATGCAGATGGGAAACAATCCAATCCATTCATCCATCATCTGTTCATCCATCCATCCGTCGGTCCATCCGTCCGTCCGTCATCCAATACATATCTGTCCAGCCAGGATGACATACCAGCCTCTGTGGCAGGGCCTGACAAAGCAGCTCAGAAGGAGAAACCCACTCTGATGAGCAGGAGCGTGAGGGGGCTGAAAGCGGTAAGAATTAACTACCACGACACATGAGCTGCTATTGCTCACTTCGTGTAAGGAACGTCATACGTACAAACTCAGTTAATCCTCTCAATAGCCTCTGAGACGGGCGCTATTTTTATTTCCACGTCACAGATGAGTTCGTGGAGGCGCAGGGCAGCACAGCTGTATGGGATGTGGAGAGAGAAGGGCCAGGACCACGGTGACAGGGAAGACGGGAGGGCGGCGTCCCCCAGGGGAGGGCACGGCTACCACGTGGGTGCGGCGGCTAAGAGACGGAGCAGGATGTGGACAGAGAAGTGGCCACCGGGTTTGGCGACATGGAAGTCACCAGTGACCTTGAAAAGACAGAAGCAGTGGCAGGGCGACGATGCAAGCAGCCGTAAGGAACGGTAAAAAGTAAGGACGATTGTTTTCACAGTCAGCCCTTTCAGCAACTTAACAGCAGAGGGGCAGAGAAACGGCTCCAGGGCCACTGCCGAGGGAGGTGTGGTATGCAAGGGTGGCTCTTTGTGCCGAAGGCAGATAAGTCTGGGTGCCGGATTTGAAAATTAATTTGCATCCCTTACAGCATGTGGTTGCCCATGTGCTTGTCTGTCTCCCCCAGGAGGCCGCAGGCTCCATGGGGTAGAAACTCGATCATGTTCACTGATTTCTTTCTGACCTGTCACCTATCAGAGTAACTGGAACATGGAAAGCAGCTCAATAGATATTTCTTGAATAAATGAATAAAATATATAATACAAATTGGCAGGGGGGAAGTTTCGATTTTCATTTTGAAAAACTACTTGCCCAACAAAATTTTCATGAGGCGCAGCATGGCCGGCCCTGGAAACTTGCTGCCGTGGGGCTGGTCTGGGCGGCAGGTGGGTTCCCTCCCGGGGGCAGTAGCCCTGTCTCCTGAGCCTCTGCCGGCCGTCCTTGTTTCCACTCTGTGAAGTCAGGTGCTTAGGAGTTCTGGGATTTAATCTGAGCTCTTTTAAGAAATTGCTGTTACCTTTCCTATTTCTAAATGAGAAAAATAATATGATCCTGCAACCTCATTCTTTCGTATAATTACTTAAGCCAAATCAAAGTTCCAGGGAGATTATTTACTGCAAAGCAATGACCCTTCAGGGTGCCTTTAGGCAAACTCCAACAAAATAGCCCATCCACCCTACAGCATTTGGGGAACAGTAGGCCATTTACTTCTTCCTTTGAAAAACACACACACACACAACCCCAACAATTTCACTATACATCAATCCCATAGCAGAAGTGAGCAAAACATAAGCAGCTATTTGCAGCACACTCCCTTAAAAGGTTCTAGGGAGGTGCTAATTTTCCTGAAGAAACAAACTGAACAAGTCCCAGCCTGGACATGGACTGTCTGTCTGGCTTGGCAAATCTTTACTGTCTCCGTTCACAAGAAAGAATTAAGATCTGCTGGACTCTAGGTTTCTTCTTCCTCTATAAGTTTGACTGTAACTTTAAAAAAAAAATAGATTCCATTGTTTTTTAGAATTGTCTGAGTCTAGGGGGCCTAGTTTTTCTTTGTAAGATCTTAACATATAAAATGTACATTTGTGGCTAGAATATTCTGAGCCAGGAAGTTCATATCCAAAACATGATTCCAGAGCAGGTATGTATACTACATGAGTAAATAATAGAAATAGGAGTTGACAGTTATTGAGTACTTTCAGTGTGCATGACTTTGGTTTAAGTGCTTTATTGTAATATCTCATAACAACCCTATGGGGCAAATAATATTATCTCATTTTTCAGGTGGTGAAACTGAGGCTTTTAGTGATGAAGTTGTCCAAAGTCCCACAGACAGTAAAGGGATGGAAGCAGAATTTGAAAACGACAATGAGGTACCACCTCACACCTGCCAGAATGGCTACCATCAATAAATCAATAAATCAACAAACAACAAGTACTGGTGAGGGTATGGAGAAAAAAGAAGCCTAGTACACTGCTGGTAGGAACGCAGACTGGGGCAGCCACTAAGGAAAACAGTGTGGAGGTTCCTCAAAAGATTAAAAATGGAACAGCCATTTGACCCAGTGACCCCATTTCTAGGAATATATCCTAAAAATCCCAAAACACCAATCAGAAAAAACTTATCTACCCCTATGTTCATAGTAGCATTATTTACAATAGCTAAGATCTGGAAACAGCCCAAATCAGTAGATGAATGGATAAAAAACTGTGATACATTTACACCATGGAATACTATGCAGCTGTAAAAAAGTATCTCTTACCCTTTGGGACAGAATGGAGGGACCTGGAGAGTATTATGCTGATTGAAATAAGCCAGTGAGAGAAAGACAAGTATCACATGATCTCACTTACATGTGGAATCTAATGAACAAAATAAACTGACGAACAAACTAGATCCAGAGACATAGGAGCATGGAACAGACTGAGGGATCTCTGAGGGAAGGGGGGAGGGGGAACAGGAAGAGATTAACCAAAGAACTTATGTGCATATGTGCATAACCCATGGACACAGACAATAGCACAGTAGGCCTGGGGGAGCTGGTGTGGGGTGGAGGGGGTGAAAGGGGGAAGAAGGGGAATATAAGTAATACTTTGAACAATACAGGTAAATTAAAAAAAAAAAAAAAGAAAACACTAGAATTCACCAAATAAACCTCTGTCAAAAAGCTTCATGCCAGCGTTGTCTTGGTTTAATATTTAAACACAGGAAAGGCCTTTCAGTCACCACTTCATAGCAGTTCAGGTGAACAGGGCTGGAAGAAGAGATGGGAACACTTGGCTAAAATGAGGTTGAGTGGTAACCTCTATATTTCAGCTGATGTGTTTTTCCCTGTTTCAGTTACCAGGAATAATCAGGAGTGGGCTGTAAAAATGTGCTTTAAAGTGCTCCTATGTGAAAAATCACCCTGAGAAACTGTTTTATCAGCAAAAGAAACAAGATGCTGATATTTCAAGTGAAGGACTTAAGTTCAGATTTTAGAGCCCCAGCCACCCTCTCTCACCATTTTTCATCTCCCCTTTCTTTTGGAGCACTTGGCATTGCGGGTTGCTCACGAAATGGTTATGTTGCTCACGACTTGGGACTGTTGGATCTGGTACAGTCAGACCACTCCTTCCTTCTTAGGGGAGAATGTTTTGTTTTGCTTTGTTTTGTTCCACTTTATTTTCCTTGATAAGGCGTACATTTTCAGTCTTAAATTTTGGCTACAGGCAATCTGGAAACAGCTGTGCGCACGTTGCGGGGAAAGGCAAGGCCCTGTAGGTATACACTTTGTTTCATGGCTGAATTGCTACCAAAACAGTCCCGGACACAGTGCCCGGCAAATTATTTTCCCTTAAACTGATTTTTCCAGTTAGTTCTGTGTATTAGTTACAGAGTCCTATATTATTTTCCCCATAGGGCTTTCCTGCTTATGATTCCTAAACAAGCTGATAAAAACTCCATTTTCTCCACAGAAATATTTAGGTTGTTGAGGCTTTCTCTCACCATAATTACTTCCTGAAAAATGCAGTGGTCAATTTTTCCTGAACATTTTTACATTAAATTGGGCACACAAGACTTGGCCCTGGGTATTTGAAGGTTGTAAAGCAGATTCCTGGCTTAAAGAGCTGACTGGTTTCTATTACTTGTTTTCTGCATTGGCTTCTCATTGACTTGATTAAACAAAATGTCTCTACCATTTAAATGAGGAACTCGTGTGAAAACAAAGATTCTGTATGACCTCAACAAAGAATTTCTTATTTTAAAAGAAATCATCCATTTCACTCCTCAACTGAGTACTTCAGGAACTGGGGCAGGTGAGGAGAAAGGTCCTGGCAATGGTAGTTTGATGAGAAATGAATTAATTTGATTATTTCCACGGTGTGGATCAATAATAGTCAGCCTCCCCAGGGGCCCCTGGCCTGCAGGCAGCTGGGTAATCAATAGGATCACACAGAAGCCTTCTCCTCCCCCAGCAGCCTCTCTGATCTTTTCTGGGCGGACTCTTCACGCCTGTGTAATTCTAATTTATGTCAACTAGAAATCAAAGAAATTCCAAGAGGCTTTGGTCATAGGACATTGGGGTGGACCTTTCAAAATCTATTTATGTCTATTCCTTAAGTAACGTGGCCCCCGCAGCCCTCCTGGCGCCTTTATGGGCCAAGGAGAAGCCTCCTCCCAACAGAAGGGCAGCTACCTGCTCCAGACAAAGCGGAGCGGAGCTAGGTAAATGGAGGTACACTTTCTGCATCCTGTCTACAACTCTGCGGGGACGTAAGAACTAATAAGCATTTTAAGCAAAATGCTTTGCCAAGAGTGGCTCCCTCAATAACGCTCTTTAATGATACCCCAGACGCTGGCATTTTCAAATCAAATGAACAGTGTATAAAATTAGTTCTGCATGAAGTTAAAAAAAAAAAAAAGTAAGTGAAAGGGAGATTTTAAAAGCGCCAGCATTTCTCCATCCAACTGCTTTTCACAAGGGTTTGGCATATGAGAATTGCTACATTTATGATGTTATTCGCTGCTCATAATTCAGGCCCTCTGTCTCCAAACTTCTGTATTAACACGCACTGCAGAGGTTTCCACCGCGACATTTTATCACCGAGGTTTCCCAAACCAGCCAGGCTGCCTCTGGCGAGGTCTGGTTTCTCAGCCAATGCTGTGCCACGAGGCTCCCTCCCTTTTCATCAACCTTGTTACCCCAAACATTTTTCATTAACCTTGAACACTATATTTCCATTTGCCCTACAGCTTTTCCATGATTTTTTTTTTTTTGGTCTTTTTCAGTTTTGTTCTCCATCCAAACTGCCTTGTAAGAAATGAGGAAAATATATTATTAGACGAAACAGATCTATATAGAATCTAGAATTCACTGAAGTTGTGAAAATGATTCCTATAACCAAAGCCACTGTCTATAATTAAGGAAAGCAGAGTAAACATATTGCTCTTATTAGAGTCCCGTTGATTATACAAGTAGTTTTTACTAAATCACCAAGTAAATGCGTGTTAAGTTGATAGGTGATTTCGGGTCAACTCTAATTCCCAAGGTCAAGTAAGCCTTTGAACAGCCTTTAAGAATATAAGTTCACCCCAATTCATCAAAGCCGTCTCACACAGCGTTTTCTTCTCTTGGTTCTTACAATGCGCTAAAGTTTAGGAGATTAAGTGGCGTCGGCTTCAAAACCCAAAGTAATGCCCCTAACATGCTTATCCATCCAGGAATCAGAAAGGCCACTCAAACAGGGGCTTCCTTAATGCACTTCCTAATTTTACAAGTGCCCAGGGAATGCCATTTGTCAAATGGCTGGAGGACTCCTCCCTAGGAGTCACCAATGTTGCAGCCAAACAAATTTGACTGCTGTTTCACTCATATATTGTCTGATAATCTAAGTACATGTTGCTTTCATCTGCAAACAATATGTTTAATGTTTCTCATCTGTTCTTTGTTTACCTAATGACAGAACCAGAGGAAAAATACTTTCCTACAACAAATACAATGCATTTTGTTATTCTTACAATTTCTCAGAAGCCCAAGTGAGGAAAAAAGCAGAAGTCTGGTAAAGTATAGCTTTCGGATTAAGTATAAATGGCCTCAAATGAAACTGACTGCATATGAAAGAAAATATAACTAGCCTTCATTTTTTCTCAGGACCATAGGAGCACAGCACACGGATCCTGGGACACACAGATGTCACAAACCCCATCTCTCCCCAGGGCAGGGACCCCAGGGACAACATTCCTGACATGGGGATTAATTGCGCAGACCACTGAGATCTCTTGCCCACTCCTTTGGCTCTACAAAGGGGAAGGATAATAACTCCTACAAATGAGTTATTAGTGGTCAGCAGATTTGGTTAAGGTACAGGGAAAAGAGTGAAAGGCCCAAATTAATTTTGTGCTTTAATTCTTTGTTGGCACAGATGATCATACTGAGATAGTAAATCTTTGTCTCCATATCCTGATCATAACTTCTCTGTGTCTCCAGTTTCTATTCTTATTTTTCTCCATTACTTTCCTTATTACTTTCCTTTTGTTTCCCTACCTATTTGAATTGTCTTATCTCCAACTCACTTTTCTCCCATTGCAAATCTTTCCTCATCCCCATGCCTGGGTTAGTAAGTTGATCTCAAGTACAGTGTGTCCCATGGATGAATTAGTTTTCCTTTGCAAAGTGTGTAGAAATGTGATGATTGATATCTTTGTATAGAAAATAATCGTAATTTTAAATTTAAGCAAGGAAAATATAAAAGGGCAAAATCTTCTGTAATCTGAGTTTATTTTTTTCCTCTCATTTTAATTTCCTTTCAAAATGGGATAGCAGGCAATGCATTTTTTTTTTCTCATTTGGAAATTCAAATATTAAACCACAGGCTAATATAATAATATTGATGATAAGAATAATCAGTAACACTGAGCACTTTATATATAATGCAAAATATTCTAAGGGCTTGATATATGTTCACTCATTTAAATGCTCACAGCAATTCTATAAGATAGGTACTATTATCATCCTCACTTCACAAACAAGGAGAGACACCGAGACATTAAGTAACTGCTCAAGATGACACAACCAAATGTCAAGCCCAGATCTGAACCTGAATTCTGCTTCCAGAGTCCGTACCCTCAACTACAAACTGCTTTAATCTGCTATCAAATCCTTCTTTGAATCTTGATAAAAATTTGAAATCAGGAAATGGGTAGCCTAATACAAATTTCGAAAGCTGAATAGCTACTTACTCTATATTTCCATCCAACTAAATCAACCAGCAGGTTTTTATGTGCAAGGTTTTACTTGCACTTTGTGTGTGGTTTGGAAACTTCTGTCCTTACAGAAACTCTCATGTTTGCCTCTGAGCTGCCTTAAGCCTGAGGGCCCCGAAACCCCTGGGCTGGCCACGGGCTATGGTTGGACACCTGGTGCTAGAGCCAAGGCTCTCGCTCTCAGAGCAGCTCTCAAGTTGGAGAAGGGATTCAGTTTTAGCCCGAGGAACCGGCTAAAACCCTCAGGGGTACCGCCAAACAGAACAGCTTCCCCATCTCACTTTGAACTAACTTGTATTTGGGTAGAAAAGAACTCATTTTTAAACTTAAAATTAGCAAAATGCTGGCCAGCAAATATGTCTGAAATAATCTTCTCCTGTACTAATCAGAACATAAATTTCTTTGAAAAATTTTAAATTTATTTTTGTTTTTAAATTTTCAGTTACAGTTTACATTCAATATTATTTTGTTTTAATTTCAGGGGAAAAGCATAGTGGTCAGACAATCATATATTCCACAAAGTGTTCCCCCTGATATTTCAGTACCCACCTGGCACCATACATAGTCATTACAGTGTTATTAACTGTTTTTCCTCTGCTGTATTCCACATCCCCATGACTATTCTCTAACTACCAATCTGTACTTCTCAATCCCTTCACCTTTTTCATCCAGTTCCCCAAACCCCCACCCCTCTGGCAACCATTGGTCTGCTCTCTGCATCTATAAGTATGTTTATGTCCTGTTTAGGACATAAATTTGTACAGTTTATCTCTGAAGGTGGAGCTTATCTCAACAAAGCCAAAGACTAGAAATATGGTGATTCTGAGAACGGCTGTGGATACAACTACCCATTTTGAATGCACATATTTCTGGTGTTCTTGGTTAGGTAGCATTCATGTAGGAGTTCCTTCTGGCAGAAGCTGAGGAACTCTGCTGTGATTGTTCAATGTTTCTAGAATACTCTGCCTACTGTGGACCCTTTAACTTGTTTTAAAATAATTGCATTTTAAAGTGACAGAGTTGGTAGTAGTGTTAGATTAGTTAGCAGTGTTTGAGGGAGACTTTCAACTCTTTGGGTCTCAGTGCTGTTGCTTAGTAACAAAGCCAGTCAGCTTTCTAGGCTGGGCTGAGACTACATAATAAAATCTCTCTAAGCATAACCAACGGACAAAGGCCTAGTATAAGTTGGGATTTTAAAGCATTTGGAGAAAAGAACTGGAACAATTAACAAAAATGACAAAGCACACTAAGGATTTGGGCCATTCTTCTATTTGCCCCCACGTTTGCTACATTTGAGGCATACATACTTAGTTTCACTCTTTTGCTAGATATGTCCCTAATCAGCAGTTGCAAAAGTAGCACACACGTGTAAATTATTATAAGATGCCAGCATTTTCTCAGCAAGTGTCTGAAGTCGATCTTTTCTAAGGAAACAGTCCCTGTGCCTGGAGATGCCCCGAGGATGTGCCACAAGCACTGAACAAAGACCCCCAAGACCTGGGGTAACATCTGGGATGAGTGGCCTTGAGAAAGTGTGTAGTCTTTCTGAGACTCGATATTCTCCCCTTCACAGTAAAAATAAATATTTCTTAGATTTGTTATTGGGAAAACATCTTCAAAGGGCCCCATGTAAATGTGGCCCGATTTCCCTAACTCATGCTCATGTCTCTGGGCCAGCTCCATAGACCTGCAGTGGGACCTCTGGGACTGTTTCTCATCATGTGCTAAAGGTGGCATCTTAAGTGTGGAAAGATGCAGATTCCCACATTACACCCCCACACCTCTTTCTTGCCCCCAGATAGCCAGAATACATAGATGTTGAGCACTGAAATTGCATACTTCAAATTCGAAAAAACAATCTGGCACTTTCTTTCTACCTTACTGTTGCGGGAAACTTGGAACCCAGACAGAATTTTACTGTTAGACCCTGCACATTGCAGCATGCCACGTGCAAACATTACAAATTTTGGTCTATGGACTTTATGGGTAGGAGACCAGGATCTAAGTTGACTGTGAATATGATGGCTTTTTCTTTCTGCATAAGCACAAAATTCATTTTTAAACAGAGATATGAAAACATAATCTCAGATTTAGAAAACCACTGAAATCTTACAATGCATAGCTGTTAAAAGTACATGTGCATGTGTACCTGTATACCTACATACGTATACCTACATACATATACCTACCTACACACATGTGTACCTATGTACATACCTACATAGATAATATGGGGAGAGAGAGAAAAGATGATATCAAGTTACTGACTAAATTGATATGTAGGAGACAAACTTTGAAAGGTAATTCTTACTTTATCGCATCTCATCAGCCCCAAATATCTCAGGCTCTTGCTGCTCTGTGCAATGAGGGTGGCTCCTTGGTCTGTGATTTCTTTACACCATCCAACGTCCACCGTTTCTATTGTCATGCTGTATCGCCCAATGGCTATCAGTGCTGCAAGAAGGGGCAGGAGAAAGAAGGCAAGAATAAACGTTAGTGTGTGGGACCTCTATCATATTATGACTATTTCTCTCACTCCCTCACTAAATTTACTCCTGAAATGCTGTAAGTGAACATTTATAAACAAAAGTAAATTTAAAATGTTTTAGGAAAGCTTGCCCTGTGACGAACCCTTTCACAGAGCGAAGGATCATTCCATAATTTCCCTCTCACTGGAACACAACTTTTTATCAGTTTCACTCATTTCACGGTTACCTGTACTTTCAAACACTCATATCTGCAGAAGGAATAAATTAAAACGAATTACACATAAAATGTTATAGAAAGCCCCACGTAGTAACTAAACTTTACTCAAGATAACTTTAATAATTTTTTTAAAAGAAAAACCCATATAAACACCATTGTGAGGTGTGCTCTACTGCATATGAATTTCTTTACCGATTGGCACAATTTTTCCCATCTGTTCATGATCTTAAAATGTAAGAACATATAATATTTTTCACATTAGTCCTTCCTGGGACTGTTAGGAATTAAGAGAACATTATACATACAGTTGAATTTAATTGGTGCCATGCTAGAGAGCAGTAAAGGGAATGTATTTGTTACGGTGAATTTCTTCATTATGTCAGAAGCCTTCCTTCTATTAACATATAAAATGAAACCTGTCATCAGAAAACTATGACAGTATCTCTAGTCTTCTTGACTGTTGAGCATTGTACCACTACTAACATGTAGACGCTGATCCCATAACCCCTGAGGCACCCCACTCATCACTGCTCCTAACCCGTCCCTGCCACAGCGCCCCATCAGTGAAGGTGGCTCTTCGCTGCGGGCTTCTGGCTGGACAGCCAGGCAGGCCTCTGCACTGGTGCAGCAGAAAAACAGATTTCAGGAACCCCATCCGGAGTATGTTTATGGTGCATTGTTATGTAAATGAAACCCTGAAAACAATGCCACAGATATTAAAAAGGAAGGAGAAACTGCCTGCCAATTCTCTCCTCACTCTACAACGGGATGGGCTGGCTGACTAGATTGATAAGAGCAGAGCGAATTACTCACGGAAAATGTTAACTCCTACAGCTCACACAAAAGGACACTTGACAAAATCACTTTGCTAACTACCTCAGGAATTCTCTTTTTTAATATGAAAACTCATGCCCACTCATTCAAGTATCAAAGACAGATATTTAAAGCTTAAAAAAACAATAACCACGATCCCAGCATTTTCCAGAAAATGCTATAAAGGAAGAAAAAAATTTCCTGGAAGTTCCTCATGCCACTAATTTGCAGATGCTCTCTTTCACATGCAATTTTGGTATTTCGTTTTCCCAGGAGGTGAGGCAGGGCAAGGGTCAATCTGCCAAAGGTTTGCTGAATGGTCTGAATGATGTTTTTGTGTAGTAGAAGCAATATCCCAGGTCAATCCCACTGGTGTCCCTGACCTAAGAAAATTGTTATCTCTGGTATTGTCATAACTTTCATTGGTTATGATGTCCTGAGGATCTCTATGATGAATGAAGTAGAAGATACATAAAAGAAATTCCTTTCAATACAAAGTGCTCAAACGGTGATTCCAAAAGACCACAAAGCACAAGTTGCAAGAAGCCCCAGGTCAGTAGATCGTGCACTTTTATTGAGGTTTGAGGCTAGAACATGAAAGTCTTGCACTAGCTAGAAAAAGGTAAATCAAATAATTGGAGGAGTTTTCAGAGGCTGCTTTATAAGCAAATAAAGAGTCAACAGCTCTTTATTCTATGTGCTAAAACCACTGGTGTTTGGTATTTTCTTTTTTGTCCAAATTAAAATAAAAGGTAATTAAGGCAACTGAAGATACACTACGGTATTCAATTTTTTTTTTGGTCATAGTTCTATTTACTGAAGTAAGAATTAATCTTTATTACTGCTTAACTCATTCATTTATTCAACAAACACCTCATAAGCACTCACTCTACAGCATTACTAATAGACTATCCACGTACCAGGCACTGGGCTAAGAATTTTAGGTACATTATCTTATTTAACCCTCACAGCAATGTTATGAAGCCTTACTGTTATTTCCATATTAAAGATCAGGAAATGAGTCACAGAAAGACTGAATAACTTTTCCAATATTATAAGAGAGTAAGTGGGGGAATAGACAATAAGTTCAGAGCTGGCTCAGTCCTGGGTGCACATCAGACCTACTAAATCGAAATCATGGGGTCAGGCGCCAGGCAATTCTAATTCACTGCACCACCAGCATGTGGAAATGTGAGGGGACACCGGGGGCGTGCGCCGGGTACTGGGGATGGAATGATTCACGGAGCTCAGAGGCCCGCTGAGTGGGTGTGGGGGGTGGGAGGTTTGGGTGGAAATGAGAACCAAGTAAACAGTCACAATACAACGCTCACCCCCATCTCTTTCCATTCCTGACTGCTCACTTTTCAGATCTCAAGTCAAAGGTCAGCTTCTCAGAACTGGTCAGCCTATCATTTATTACTGCTATTGGAAATGTTATTTATTTATTTGTTCATTTATTTACCTTTTTTGTGACCCTCCTCCCCTATTAGAATGACAGCTCCTATTCACTACTGTATTTCCAGCATCTAGCATGTGCCTGGTACAGAGATGGTTCTTAAAAATATTAGCTGAACAAATCAGTGACTTTCAAATGTTTAAGTCAATTATAGAGAAATTCCAGGGGGCCTGGGAGCCTCTCACTCTTCAGGGGAGGAAAGACATCACGGGAGGCCTCATGGAAGAGCTAAGCCAGGTCTTGAGGGATGAGTGGGGTTCTCCAGAAAAACAAAGGAGTGAGGGCAAGTATACAGGGCTAAGGAAAAACATGTGTGAGGGTAGAGAGATGCGAAAGAACAAGGGAGCTGCAGGCCTTTCTGTGTGCCTGAGACAAAAACAAGTACAAGGTAGAGGCAAAATTTATTCCGGAAATATTTATTCACGATTAGTAGCACTGGGGTAGCCATAAGAGATATGAAGGGTAGCAAAAATAAGAAGAGTCCTTGATGTCATGTTTATATTCTAATAAATGAAATAGATGTGAAACAAATAAACACAAAGCGTACACAATTCTAAATTGTAGCAAGAGCTGTGAAGGTAATGGACTGATCACTGTAAGAATAACATTTAGGTGTGGGGGGGATTACTGAGGAAAGTGCTTCTGATGAAGTTTTTTTTAAAAAAAACAAAGACTTTTTAACTTGATTTTTAGAGAGCGAGGGAGGGAGAGAGAGAAACATCGATGTGAGACCAAGATATCATCGGCTACCTCTTGCATGCCCCCAACAACTCAGGCATAACCCTGACCAGGATTCAAACCAGCAACCTCTCAGTGCACAGGATGATGCCCGACCAACAGAGCCACACCAGCCAGGGCAAGATGAAGTTATTTTTAAATCCCTTCAATAGCCCTGCAAAAACAATACCCATTTTAGAGGTTAAAAAACTGAGGTTAAATACTTCACTAAGGCTCCAGTCCTAATAAGTAGCAGAGCCAGGATGCAAACTGAGATAGTTTCATTCCAAAGCCAACACTCCTTCCAACAGCAGCAGCATCACCAAGGTGGGGGCGGAGGCTCCGTGTGTTCAGGATGTATTTCCCTTTACCACAATTCTGCAGTCAAACATTACAGCTTACAGGCAGCCAAGGATTTACCCTGTGACTGTAAGATTCCAACAGAATCTTTGAATTCTAAAATACATACTGAGTAATTTACCTCTCTGTGACTATATCCTATCTTCGGATATATTTTTCATTGTTGTTCGTGAGCCAGCTAGCTGTGAAACGTGTAGTGTGGTTTCAAACTCACTTGTAGCCTCACAATGTAGTAGATATCTGACCTCAGGATGACATTTAGCATTTCTGAGCCTCAGCTTCCTCGCCTGGACAATGGGGATGTTGACTCCATGCCCGTCTGCTTCATAGGTTCAAGTGAGATGATACATGTAAGGGACTTGGCACTGCGTAAATGTGATGATTTATTTGATATTGCCCCAAAGCGTTCTACAGTAGCGCAGTTGATATAAAATGAAAAGACTTGAGAGAGTTTTGAAAAATAAAATGCTCTGGGCAAATGAGAGCATTATATAAGTACTTGGTCATTATGTCACGGCCACGGGTCTTGAACTGCCTGCTCTCAGTCGGCGTTCACCGAACCTGCAGGCTGCACCTGCGACGAGAGGGCTGTGAATGCAGGTACGATCGCTGTCTTCATTAGGCGCTGCCGACACATTACAGTGATATTTACTGAACCCTGAAAAGGGATAAATTATGCAAGACTAATTTCTAATCCCCATGCAATTTTAATGTCCTTTTTTTATGTGCTAAGTGCAACTAATAAAGTTAAATTTTAAAAAGTTACACAAATTAAAAGCTGTAATTCAGTAACTTATATGATGACCAAGGAAGGTATAGATGAACCCACTAGAAGGCATTTCCACAGGCACACAGAGTGACTGAAAGACTAAGAAATTCCATTTCTAGGAATCTACCCTAAAAATATACTTCTAATCATACAAAATTACATATATGCGAGTTTGTTCGTGGGAGCATTGATTGTAGTTGCAGAATAATGGAAACGGCCTTAATGCCCAAACATAGGAGAGTGGTTAAATACACTATGCTACACCCTCACAATGGAACACTATGTAGCTGGAAAAAATAAATAAATCGGGGAAGATCACTGGAACTTCCGAATCATTCAGTGAAGAAAGCAAAGCGCAAAAGAGCTGATATGGGGTGCTACCATCATACAAAAGGGAATACAGTAAAAACATATAAATCTGCTCATTTGTGAAAAAGGAAAACGGAAAAGATAAACCAGAAAATATAGAGGCTATTTAACTATAGAGGGTTGGTAGAGAGAGGAAAGAAGGGGGCACAAAATGTGGGGGTGGGGGGTGAGGAGGGACAGGCATTTCTTGATCTCTTTGGCTATAGCCTTGGCTCTCTGAACCATAGTAGTAATGCTTTGCATACCTCCCTAAATAAACAAAATTAGAGTCAACTGGCATGTGGGGGAACTCAAAGTGGAGTACAAACAGCAACAAGTAAATCCTACTTGTATTACAAATGAACAGCGTGAACCTGCCAAATCATATAACCACACTGAAGGGGGTGGGAATTAAGTTGCTTTGAAAAACATTATTTTGATTGGATATTATACAGCAAAAAAACCCCAAAAAGAATTGTCAGCAAACATTGTACGCTAGCTGGTAAATCTATTTCTCATATGGGTATGAGTTAGCAATTTAGTTAACTACTTTATGTGTAATCTAGGATTGTAAATACTGAAAGCCAGTCTTTAAATTGTTAGAGAAATAAGTTACAAATAAGAAAAGGGGAGAAGCTTATAATGAACCTTGTGGTAGTGAAATGAAATCAGAGATACTAGAATGAAGTCATATTATTTATATATATACACATAGATATGTAGATAGATACATACAGAAATAACTAATAAATATGATGTATATGCATGCATGGTTTAGTGTATAGACATCTATTTCCTACCTTTTCTGCTGGGAGGGTCTAGAGCAATGACACCCCAGAAGCAATGATCTACTAGCACCCAGATCTTGGTTTTAAAACATCATTCTCCAATAGAAGGAATCAGGGCTTCTCAGAGAAATGGTTGATTCCAGGTCCGGGGCAGGGAAAATACAAGATGCATCTGGAACATCTTGTGATCTCAGGGAAAAAAACACGCTCTAAAGGAATAAGGTCATGATCAAAAGGACACAGGATCCAATCAGAAGGAGCCGCCGAAGGCCACGCGTGGAACAAACTGAGCGCCAAATAATGACAGTGTTGGATTATAATTCAAAAACTGAAAAAGCATCTATAAGTCCATACTGATGCAAATGATCAAATACATAAATAGCCAAGCAAGGGCAGCTCTTCCTTACAGAAGAATTCCAATTACATGTATAAGGAGTGAAAGAAATACAAACAACATCGGGCAAAAACCACAGTAATAACTGTTGCAGGCAAGATCTACCAGTGGATGCTAAAATCTGTTGGTGAAAGTTTGAGGTAAAACAAGATATGGGCAGACTGCCCAAGATATTTAACAGTTTTCAAAAATCGTTAACTTCATAGTGGAGAGACCCAGCAGACACCACCTTACCCAAATGATCAAGGTAACGACACATACATGCCAAAATCAACACTCTCAATTTACTCACTAGAAATCCTAAACTCAGAGACACACACACAAACTCAGAAACATTCTACAAAACAACCCACCAGGACTCATCTAAAGGGTCAAGATAATGGACATGAAGAAGAATAAAGACGTGTCACAGACTGAAGGAGTCTAGGGAGGCAGGACATCTAAATACAAAGCAGTATCCTGCACTGGATCCTGGAACAGACAAGGAAATTGGGGGGAAAACTTGAGAAATTCAAATAAGATTTGCAGCTTAGTTAATCTTACTGTTTCAATGTCAGTTTCCTAGTTTGATAACTGTACTATGATTATACAAATTGTAACTTCAGAGGTCGCTGACTCTATCTCTACTATTTTTGCAACTTTGCTGTAATTCTAAAATTATTTCAAAACAAAGAGAATAGAACATGGATACACTAATAATAGATAGTGAATGAACTACATAGAGGACTGAAATTCTGTACGTGAAAGCAGGTATTATCTTCACACCGAAAGATCCGATATATAAATGCTAGGACTAAAAATACATTTTTTCCTCATAGGAAGATGAGTCATCTGAGTGCACTAGCAAGTGACCTGCCTGGGTCATTCTGTCCTTTCCAGTTCTATCTTCTGCTGTGGATCTATGTACCTGGAATAAAATCAGAAGAAATGCCCTAGTGCTTGAAAGAATTAGGGTTAAAATTTAACAGTAGGATTAACGTCTTTCATGTAATACTTGGATAAAAGCCACTTGCAAAGAAGTTTCTTGGCATGAACACAAAGAGACAAATATGAAAAGTGCCCTTCTTTGTGGAAACCACAGAAGCTCCAAAGACAAAGAACGGACACTTTCAGAGACATCTGCTGCTGTGCGGTGGTCCTGTGAGGGCTCCCGCCAGCCAGCAGGGACGGAGCAGTGGCTCCCGGCCCCTGGCAGTTCAGCAGAATCGCAGGCGCCTAGAAAAGCCCAGGGGCCCGAGCCCCGCCGCTGGGGACTGAGTCAGGAGAAGCTGTAAAGCTCCCGCGACCCCATGTGCAGCCGGGCGGGCCCCACCCAACAGAGTAACCTACAACTCAGGCAGTCAGTCAACGCAAAGCAGAAGAGCCCATTTGAAGGAGAGAAACAGCTCTGCCGCTCAGACAGTATCGACTGCTTGCATATATCCCAATACTTTTTAATCCCTTTATTTCTAGTTTATATTCCTTCCTTCCATTTTTATGCAGTATGACTGCATAAAATTCAATTAATTCAACAGTAACTGCACTCTATATTTTTTCAGGTTGTCCCTTTTTGTAAATATTTTCTTTACTTCATCCTAATGCAGACCTTATCAGAGTGAACTATTTATCAATATGCTTGTTTTACTACTAGGCTGTAAAGTCTTCGAAGCAGCAAATATGAAGAATGCTTTCCTAGGATCCCTGAATCTCTGAAAATTAAGTGTCACTCATTTTTTAAAAGTTTTAATGAATTTTTTAGAAATATAACATACATGCAAAAAATTGCACAAATCCCAAGGGTACTACTTGACGAGTTCTGACAAAGTTGATAAAGCTGTGGAACAGTCTCCAGATTAGAACCAGAGCATAACCAGTACTCGCAAAGCCCTCTCGGCCCCCACTCTAGTCACAACTATTCCAACAGCATAACTACTGTCTTGAATCATAGATTGTTATTCTTGTTATATAAATAGAGTCAAACACCCAACACTGTTTCTGGCTTTTTGCTGTCCATTATGTTTATGAGTTTCATCTACACTGTTATGTGTACTGGTGGTCCTTTCTCAGTGCTGTATAGTATTCCATTCTATTATAGACTGACGTTTGGGTTCTCCCCACTTTTTGGCCACTGTGTATAAAGCTGCTATGAACATTAGCATACACGTTGTTGTGTGCATATATGTTCACATTTCACTTGGGTAAATATCCAGGAGTGGGATTTCTCGGTTGTATGGTAAGTATATGCTTAACTTCATAAGAAACTGCCAAAATGTTTTTCAAAGCAACTATGCCTACACTTTACATTCCCACCAGTTATGTATAAAGATTCCAGTGTCCCCATATCTTTGCCAATACTTAGAAATGTCTGTCTCTGATTATACACATTCTAGAGGGTATGTAGTGGTATCTTATTTTGGGTTTTAATTTTCATTTCCCTAAAAACTAATGCTGCTGTGCCTTCTTTCATTGTGTCATAGATTGTTTTAAATCGTTGCTTACTGCCAGTAGATATCTATTAAATTAAACTTATGAAGACGGAAAGGAACATAGATAATTTTTCTCTTATTAGACTATAGCAAAGAAGAGCGTTCTAGACAACAGATAATTTTTCATGTAATTTGAAGGAAAATGCCAGTAAAATAAAGTTAGTCTATCCTTTGGAGACATGAAAAATATTAAAGTTTCTTAAAATAAGAAAGTAAATTCAAGGAAAAAAAGGTTATAGAAAACTTTCCAAAATGCTCATTTATTTGTGGAAATTTCAAAGAGTGTGGAGTATGCTTTATTTAGCAACTCTAAATCTCTGAAAATCAAGAGAAAAATAAATATAATACAAAAACTGTCCAACAATGGTGGGTAACATTACAGTGAAAACTTCGAATTGTGCTAGAATTGTCAAGATGCTGCATGTAAGGGCGCTCACTTCCCACAACCCTGCTTCACTGCATTCAGAATAGCAATCGGCAAGTACTGCCTCTCAGAGGGGGCAAGCTGGCCGTGGCCCCGGACCTTTCAGGAAGAGGCTCCCCTGCCCTACAAGCCTGACACAGGCAGGCAGGCATTATTTATAGGCTGCATCTGCTCTCCTTCCTATGAGAGAAGTTGGTGGGAAAGTAAGAGAACAGGAACCTGGCCCACTGCTCTGGTTTTCAGAGGTGCTGTGTTAGGTGGTAACCAGGCCATTGAGTGGAAAGTTAGGTTCTCCTGACAATCCCCTTATTAAATTTTAGAATTCAAGATGAAGGAGAAGAAAAAAAAAAAACCCTTGCCACTCTAACATTAGCCAAGAACCTTAATCCCCTGGTTCAACGATTCTTTCTCATTCCAGCCTGCATAAATACATACATTACTCATCAGAGAATTATGCGCCCTCTTCAAAATCCTGACATCAGATTTCCTCACTTTATGAGAAGCAAATTATGGGCTTAAATATGTCGGTTTATGGACCTGGAAAAGTACATTAGTGTCTCTGTCATACATCTGCCTCGCCCACCTCTCCGAACTGAACTTTTTGGACCACCCTAAAGGCAGAGCGTGTTTCGAGTGGGCCTCAGGCACAAGCTCGTACCGACCAGGGTTCGGCAGAGAAGGGTGCGATTTCAGTGACCACCACTTAGGAAGACACCAAGGTTGGTGACAACACATGCGGTTGTCAGACTGCCCTGTGAACACTGTAAAAGTATCTCGATACTGAAAGGGAAAGAAACAACAGAAAGAGGGAAGAACACGTGGGATGTCAGCAGAGTGAATATCTCTACTCTCCCTCAACAAATGCTAATTGAGTGCCTATGAACCAGGGAGCGTTTTAGGAGCTGGGCATAAAAAGATCTAATCCCTGCCTTCATGGAGGGTGGGTTATGAATACAAATAAGTAATTAGAATATATAATTTTTCAGATGGCGACAATGATTTGGAGAAAAATAAAGCAGGAACCAGGGGTGGGGCAGCTGCCATTTTAATTAGGGCGGGCAGGAAAGGCCTGGTGGAGAAAGCGACATTTGAACAAAGATCCGAATGGGCAGGGGAGCAAGTCATGCAGGCGTGCAAGGGAAAGGCCTTCTGTGCAGTGAAAACCTAGTGCCAGGACCACGAGGTAGGATGGCTGCTGGCTTGTTCTGGGGTGAGCGAAGGAGCAAGACGACCGTGAGTAGATTTGAGATTAGGGAATTAATGGGAAAGGGAGTGGACAAAACCATCTTACAGGCCAACTGACTCACACTGGCTTTCACTCTAAATGAAATGGGAATCCACTGAAGACTTGGGGGCAGATGTGTGATATAATCTAACTTAAATTGTCAAAGGACTTCTGGGTTTCTGGGTTGAGAAGAGACTGGGAGGGGCCGAGAACAAAAGCAGGGAGACCAATAAGCAGGCCACTGCAGTTCTCCAGACGACAGGTGACAGTGGCTTGGTCCGGGGCTGCATCACGGAGATGGAGAGAAGGAGTAGAATTGTGTGAATAGCTTTAAAAAATAGGAATAACAGTATTTGCTGATAGACTGGATGTAGCTTGAGAGAAAGAGAAGAGTCAAGGATGTCAAGAGAAAAATATTATTTTGGCACTTAGTTCTGAAAGAAATTTCCTGCATGGGAATCTCACACAGCTACTCTTGTCCCCTTGTGTATCTAAGTGTCCTTGTACTGGTAGGAATGTATTAGTTTCTTCTACTGGGTGTACATTCCACTGAGAGGGGCAAAGACCACTTTTATTCATCTTTTTTCCATCATTGTCTAGCACAGGGCCTTTACTCGTTAGTATTCAATATATGTTCACTTAGATATGTGCATCCTAGACATCACAGTCATAAGCACCTAGGGGAAAAAATGCTCTGAAAGGGTCTCGTTTGTATTCTCTAGAGTTCACATTCATTCTTTTATTCTAAAAATATTTATTGAGTAGCTACAGTATGTCAATCACTGTGATGACTACAGGTTATCTTTGGGGAGATTAGAGGTAATATATTTTTTTCCTTAGATGGTTCTGCATTAAAAATTCGACACTAGGCATGTTTTACTTTTACAAAGGATTAAAAACAAGTTTTTAAAAAGGTGCTACTGGACAGATCACTTAATTTTACCAGGATAAAGTGAAGAACTTGGCATTTCCTTCAGTGGGGTTCCTCTCTAATCCAGTGCTTCCCAAAGCTAACACACACATATGCTGTTGCCAAAATTTAATACCTAAAATCATGTGAAAAAAAGCATAAAGCTATTTGCAAGCTAAAACTAAACACAAAAAGTTAAGCTGCTGTTGGGAGCCTAGACTAGTTCTTATTTATTATTTATGTATTTATTTATATTCTTTAAAATGATTCAGGCTTCAGGTGCACAATTCCACAACACATCATCTGTCTATTGTATTGTGTGTTCGCCACCCCAAGTCAAGTCTCCTTCCATCGCCATTTATCCCCCTATACCCTCCTCCCCCTCGCCTTCCTCCCCTCCCCCCAGCAATCACCACACAGTCTGTGACCATGAGTTTTTTACCTTTTTTTTCATTGTTGCTCAATCCCTCCACCCCACCCCCAGCAACAGCTGTCAGCCTGCTCTCTATCTAGTTTAGATACTGGCAATAATTTTTGCTTATGGGCCACCATAAGAAGGGCAAAGGAAATAAAATACATGAAAATAAAAGTATTTCAGTTTGAAATTTTAAAGTTAGTGGAAAACTAGATTAAAATCTAGAGAACACTAAACTTTCTATATATTTCTTTGTTTTCAAGGGAGAAATGAGAGTCCCAGTTTGGGTCCTCTCGCCTGGGAGCTTGAGCCATGCACACAGGTGTACGTGCTCAGACGGGCACACGTACACAGACACGACATACAAACTCATCTACTCCTAGGCGCCAACCCACAGGCAGACTTACGCTGAGGCTAATGGAGGTTAAGCTTCAGGGTGCATCATTTATATGGACCTTTACGAGAGCCTGGGTCCTAGAAGTGTATTCACATGGTAATATATTTTCCTAAAATCTGTAAAAGATACTTTTGTATTCTTCCTCTTAAAGAGAGAACCCAAATTATATAAACTCAAGGCCTTGAAAAATCCTGAATTTTTCCTCAACCCAACCCAGAATATTCTGACTCAGTGGGTTTGAAGGTGAATACCAGGAGGCTGTATCTTTTTCTTATCTTTCTTAAAAAAAAAAAAAAAATGTCATCAAGTGATTATGATACACAGCCAGGTTTGGAAATCACTGATGAAGGACTGCACACTGATCAGTTTAATGAGCCCCTGCCATCTAGGCAGTACTTCTTTCTGGAGCTTTGCCACTATTGATTAGGACATAAACCATATAACACTATGTAGTTTGGAAAAAGCTGACAATTGGCAACGGTCGCTTCCACAGTGCCGGGCTGAATCACACAGCGCTCTGTGCTGAGTAATTAACTACCCATTTGTATGTACTGGCTGTAGTGATACAGTTCTTTTCAACAAGGAAGGGAAGGAATTTGGACATAACATTAACAGCTGTTAACACCAAGCAAATAGAGTAAATTGGATTTATTAAAAAGAGTATGTGTGTGGATTTTTTCCCTGGGAGTTAATACAATTTGTCTAGCTTTCTAATTATAGCTGGGACAGAGAATGGCTGAACCCAAAGACCCCTCACGGTAGCTAATAAACTTTTACTTATAGGGAGAACATTCCTTGGGTTGGAGAATGACAAATAACTTACTAAGCTTTTTCTAAAAGATAGCTGAAGGTGTTTCACCTATATCTAGCTGATGAATTAGCTTTAGCTAATAATCAGCGTCATGAGACAGGGAAGCAGCAGCCTGTAATTACTGTGAAAGGAATGAAGGAACAGATCTGATAAAGAAACTAAATCAGCTCATTCCTCCAGGGGCATACTAAGCAGGGGAGAGGCCTACTTGACTGCAAGTTTAAAGGGAGGCAAAGACAGGGGGCACAGGTGGTTTCCACCTACCCAGCATCCAGTCTCACGTTCTGGTAACAAACCCTCAACTTCCCTTAGCTTGGGGGACTGTACTCAAAGGTTCCCTCCCTTCTCCAGGCTGCAGGTGGGCATGTCCCCAACCTGACTACTCCCTGCAGACACCTGCATCCTGAACAGAAACAGCGGGAGACAATCCGTCCTGGGGGAGGTTCACTCCAGAGGCTCCCATCTGTCCCAGCTCCCCATTGAGCCCACATTCTTGTCCTTCCCGAGCTCTATCCTATCCAGCTTCCATTTCGATTCTGGGAGTTAGCCCATTTTCTTCGAGTGCTTCCTTTGCTTTTGTTCTTGATTTTTTTTTCCCCTTAAAGTAGCCTCTATTGATTTCTGTTACTTGCAACCAAAGAATTTTAACTGATACAGAAAACTATGCACATGATGACTTCCTTGTTCTTTACGATAACATAAAAATCCCCAAACGAGTCTCAACAATGCCCAGCTGAGTCACACCAGCAAAAACTATGAATATGGCTCTGCTAATAAACATGTTTTGTTGGTAGATATTACTGAAACATCTGCACTCACTACTTTAGTAGTCAAATTAAAATAACTTTATTTAGGTGTGTTTTAAAAAATTTCAAACAATGACTACTGTGTAAAAATGGTGCAATTAATTGTAGAACTCAGTAAAGGAAAGTACAAAAAAAGCTTTAAAATGATCCCAAATCCCACCATCCAGAAATGCCATCACTAACATTTGGTAAGCATTCTTTCAGCACCCTCTGTATATAGACAGAGCAGAAAAAAGTTAACAGTGATTTCAGAAATCTTATATGTAATTATATAATGCTTTTAAAAGGTATTTATTTTCTTTGAAAAGTATTTAATTTCTTTTATTTGAAACAAAATAAGGAAATTGAAACTAAGAGAATCATTGATGTTCAATTAAATATTTCTTTACCATAAAATATTATAATTATTAAAAGAGTCCACATAAATTAAGAAAAAAATTTATGAAAGCTTTTAATACTTTGGAGTTATTTTAAAAATTCCACACTTTGACCCTCGACAGAATCTACTGATTCCCTTCTAGCAAAGATGAGAAAAATGACAGGTACTTCTCCCTCTCTCTCCCTCTCCTCATATTCATTAGCTATATTACTATTTTTAGATTGTCCTGTTTCAATGTTTTCATCTGCCTTTGTAATCACAATTCCCGTGGTTGTTTTGCTCTGGCTAAATACTAAGTGGATTAAAAAAGCATGAGTTTCTTTATGATTATTTTTTTTCTGAGATCTTTTTCTTGATTCATCTCTTAGGTGGCTGGATACCATCTTTAAGTAATTATTTTTAAAAGAAAGATTCATCATATGTTCCCTGAGTTCTCGAATGCTTGAGGAAGATTGTCCCCTTATGTTTAAGGGGCACTGTGGCTCAGTACTGAATCTTGGAGTCATACTTGTTTTCACCTTCAGAGCTTTATTGGCAGGTGCTTCAGGTTCGCCATGGAGAAATCTAAGTCCAACCTGACTTCTCCCCCTTCATATAGGTCTTGCTTTTAATGTCTGGAAGCCATATGATTTTTCCCTTTATCTCTTAGGATCAATATCTTTATCAGGACATGTCTTGATTATTCGGTAGTGACTTATTTTTCTGGAATCTGGCAGATGGTTTTGATTTTTGTAGATTCAAAACTCTTTACACACAAGCGTTTCACTCCTGTTCTGCTGGCCTCGCTTCGCCCCCCACCCATTTGCAAATGGTGCGCTCAAGATAAAATGTCAGGCACGGATGCTCCAGAGGGTCCTGTTTGTTCCTTTCAAATCCTTCTCCTTGGATTGTCTGGGGCTGGTTATCGGTAGGGAACGTGGAGGGTTGAGTACCGAGCTGGAGCTCTCTGCAGCCACTACTTGAGAACCTGTGTTCGGCATCCTCACAAGTCTGTTATTTCGTTTATCCCGACACACTTGTCCTCTGAGACTTCTATGTGCAAGATGCTATGCGTTGCTATAACACTGTCTGGGTCATTTTTGGGTTGGATTCTGGCACTTTCTGCGTCTCTCTCTTCCACCCACTTCGCCCCTGGCAGTCTTCCCTGATCCCAAGCAAGGTGGCAGACAAGGGAGACCGCTCAGCAACATGGTTTCTCCTTGAGTGACCTTCCCCCAACGTTTTTGGAATGTTGAGAAATAAGAAATTATGCAGAGAATTCTTGAAATGTAGACTAATTTGACTAATATTTATTGTAGGATTACCGCATGTAAAATAACAAAGAGGGTTAAAAAGGCGAGTAAGAGAAAGCCCTTATTCTTGCTTTCAGTGTGGTTAGGGAGAAGAAATACAATAGAAGGTATCTATACTGTTACAACAATGTAAATGCTGTTCACTGCTGAGCCAACCTTCATTTCTAACCAACCTTCATTTCTCAGTTTCTATCTGGAGTTTATATTTGCCTCACATTTTGTTTACTTTTTGCCTATCATTATTTTTTAAATGTTCCTACAGACATCTCAAATCCCTATCAATATTTTCCCAAAAGCTCAAATACATTAACTTGTAAGCTCCATTCCCCAAACACACACTCTTATCTCCATGTCCTCTCTTCTGAAGTCCTCCAAGCCGAGCTGAAGGCCACGAGGGGTAACGGCACGGAAAGCCTAAGGTTTCCCTTTTCAGCCGTCCTATGGGCCCCATGATTTCCCCCTATTGTCACTTACTCACTTTTGTGTGATGAAACGTATTTTCTAACGGATTAATGGGAGATAAAACTTGAGTCCTTAAATGTCTAAAAGTATCTTTATTTTACTTTCACTGTTAATAGTTGGGCAGTACATAAAATTTGAGGTTGGAAATCATTTCTCCTTAGTTTTGAAGGCACTGTTTCATTTCTTCTAGCTTACTATATTGCTTTATTTCCCCAGCTTTATTAAGATAATTGACATATAATACTCTGTAAGTTTAAGGTATACAGTGTGTTGATTTGATACATTTACATATAATAAAATCATTACCACCCATATTTGTTTTTATGAGATCTGGAGACACTCTTATTTCTGATCTGAAGCATGGATCCTGTCTTCTTTCTTGGGTAACTTTTAGAATTTCCTTTCAATCCTTGGAAATCTAAAATTTAAGGAGGATATGCCTCATGTAGATAAATTTTCATACAAGGTGCTGGGCATTTGGTGGACACATTCAATCTGGAAGCTCATGTCCTTCTTTCTTTCATAGCAGCCTGTTCTTTTTCAAGGATGCAATTGCTTTTCTTATCTCTCAGAATAGTACTTAGGGTTTTTGATGTTGTCTTCTGCTATCAGCATTGCCTCTGTTTCCTCTTAACATCATTTTTCAGTTTGTTTTCATATCTCTCTTTTAAAGTTTTATTTTATAAGTTCTCTGCTTTGTTAAGAAATCCTTCTGATTTCTGTTTTCTAAAAATGTGTTGACATCTCTCATCCTCTCTTATCTCCTTTCCCATTCCCTTTAATGTCATTTCAGCGAGATATTCGAAGGGAGGGAAGATAAATGCATGTGGTCTATCAGCCATTTAAACCGGCCGGAAAGAGCATGGGAAATCTATGGTCTTTTCTAATTGTTCCAGTTTTAGGCATCCATTAAAGATTGCTTCCTTTGGGCTTGACTAAAATATATAATTAAAGAAAAGGTCAGCCTCTACACGTATGTATGTTACATACCCAGTCTATTAAAAGCAAAAAGCAAAGGCAGAGTAAAAACAGGACAACTTATCATTAAGGGTGAGCAGTACATCCTGAAAAATGTAAAGTTAACAATTAAATAATAATAATATCATTTCAGTTATTCCTGGTTCCTGCACTATTACTCTGCTCTATATTTTATATTATTCTGCTCTAAATTTAGGTTAATCCATATGGGTGAATACAATATTTTAAAAACCACTGGGATGTATTTAAACAATTTTATTAACTGTAATACTGTATTTACCACTGAGAAAAATAATATTTGAAATTAAATCCCACATGCTTGAAAATTCTCCATATATTCTCAAAGAACAGTTTCTACAATTTGAATCTTTCTGTCATAACATACTTGAAACACTTTTTCTGATTTCTACAGTACCTTAATACACTAAATATTTTTACTTCAAGATACTTAAAAGCAAACAAGTAAACATCTGGTATTTTATGCAAAAGAATATGTTCAGTAGAGAGACTTTTTTTCCCTAAGATAAGTATATTAACATAACTTGATTCAGTATGTCTTTTAGTAAGATAATTTAACTCAGTTTAATTGTAGCAAATCTTGATAAATTGTACTGTGTTTCTGTTTACTTCATTCTATCATCTATCCACAATACATGTAATAGTCATTAAATTCAGCCAACTATTTTTCAGGTCCAGAGAGAGGTGTCTCCAAGAAAATAGGCTATGATTGACGGTTCCCTCGAATCAGTAATATCATAAATATTTATATATACAGTTATAAACAAACTATTATTAGTTTAAGAAATTCAATTTATCCGCAGTGATAGTAGCTTTGAAAGTTAAAATTAGAATTTAAACATTTTAGTTCTCTGAAATTTTATGGTTTCAACAAAAACAAACTGTTCCAACCAAATAACATAGATAATGTATTCTCTATTAATTATTACCTTTCATTTCTTCTTAGATATGCATGCAGCATATAGTAACCACAATGTACTTAAAAGTATTTGTGTGCACTAAATATATGACTTGAAAGAATTGTGCAGACACCAAGAAATGAAAGATTTTAAATAAAATATCTCCCCCAAAGCGTCTATAACTGCCATTTGACCCAGTGATCTCAATTCTAGGAATATATCCTGAAAACACCAATCAGAAAGAACTTATGCATCCCTATGTTCATAGCAGTGCAACTTACAATAGCTAAGATCCGGAACAGCCCAAGTGCCCATCAGTAGATGAGTGGATAAAAAAGCTGTGGTACTTTTACACCATGGAATACTACACAGCTGTAAAAAAGAAGGATCTCTTACCCTTTGGCACAACATGGAGGGAACTGGAGAGTATTATGGTAAGCAAAATAAACCAGTCAGAGAAAGACAAGCACATGATCTCACTCATATATGGAATATAATAAACAAAATAAACAGATGAATAAAACAGATCCAGAGACATAGAAGCATGGAACTGATTGAGGGATCTCAGAGGGAAGGTGGGAGTGGGGGTGTGGGTGGGGAGAGATTAATCAAAAAACTTACACGTTTATAAGCATAACCCATGGACACAGACATTGGTATGGGGAAGGCCGGGGGGTGGGAGTGGATGCGGGGTGGAGGGATCAATGGGGGAAAAGAGGGGACATCTGTAATACTTTCAACAATAAATATAAATTAAAAAAAGAAAAGAAAAAAAAATCCTTTGTATTTCCTGAAGCTTCGTAAAAAATCTACTGAATTTCAGGTGCTGATTTCTTTTGTAGGTAAACCCTATAAAAGCAGAAAGTTGCACCCATAGAGAACTAAGTGCAATGTAGTTAATTTCTAGGACATATTTATTAGATGCTAAATAGAGCAAGCCTCTCCAGAGAGAGGATTACATCTCAGGGGATTAAAAGATTGTGAAGCTACTATTTGCTCATAATGAAGGGCTTATCAACTACAAAATATTTTCAATCATTATACTCAGAGCATATGATCATATCCATGAACATAAGCTATACTGCAGACTGTAATGAAGCATGATACTGTATATTTTAATTGCTTTTATAAGACTGACATAATATCTATAACTATTTGCCAGTATGTTTTGAATTTTATTAACCCAGATAAAGCACTGTTTTATTTATTAGATATTGTGGGAAAGAAGGAGTTCCAATTAAGTGAAATAAACAGGTAGAAAAAACTTGACTCTTTTACAGGACGTTAATTAACACGAGGCTGCCATTTTTGTGGTTCAAAGCTTATTAAATATTGGAAATTTAATATGGTTCAACTTATATACCAAAAGTTCCTTACCTTAACTATTTTAGATAGGAATTTTTCTGGAAAGTTTTACATACTTCTTCATCTTTTTAAATAGCATTTCTTAGACCTAGTCGAACACTTCCTTGGTTATGATGATTTGATTCTACTGTAATAAGAAGCTGTGCTCAGAACTACGGAGGGGCTCTTTATTTATAAACCTACATACCTAAAGGGCCATGGAGGGAAAGTGAACGAGAAAGCTGCTTTATTATGTTATTTGGACACAGACACACTTTGTTTGCATATCATGTGCAGAAATACTCTTCTCTTCCATATAAAAAATGCACTCCCTCCCTTTCTTTGTATACCATGCAGCCCACTAAACCTGCCTCGCCATTCATCACCTCAGATGGAGACTCAGATGCAGCCTATAAGGACAATAATAAAAGATAAATGGCAACCAACACGAAGCCTCAGTGTTAGGGTGGGAATGGGGGTGAGTGGGGGCCGTGGCAAACTGGACGCCACATACACTTCAGTCAGTCTGGACTCCCACGAACCGACGCCTTTTAGGAATACAGATCAGTGCTGTCAGCTCTTCAATTCCTCAAGAGGGACCTGAAGCCGCTTTTTTTTAAAAATGTGAATCAGCTATACTCAAGTGCTAGCAATGAAACAAACAAAAACAAAAATACTGTGTAGATCATCAATATAATGAGAGCTAAACAAAACATGTTTGTGAAGTGAATGTGGCCCGTGAAGCAGAGTTTGGAGTCTCCGCTCTAATTGCTCCTATACTTTGCTTTGTGGCTGTAAGTCTTCCTACGTATGTCTCTCTCTCCCCTGTTGTCACAGCTATTTTTCAGGGGCTCCTAACGTTGTTGGACAGCTTGAGAAATCAGATCATCTCAACTGTCACGACAGTATATGAAGTTGGAATTAATGGGTTCTGCGGGAGTAAAGGACAAGAGGTTTCTTTGAAAATATTTTAATTTACTTTATTGATTCCAACATAACAGCATGGGGTGGGTTTTAAAGAACTATTAGTTATGATACAGTACTAATGCGACTAGGAGTGTCAGAGGGACAGGCAAGAAGAGCGGGTGCCATGTTTTATTACCTTATCACAGCACCCCCCTTTTAGGGATGAAGTTGTGATAAAAATTGTTAACACTGTAAGATTTCCAAAAGCTAAATGAGGATTATCCTTCGGTACCTAAGTAAAGCATGAGTATCTCCAAGGCTGTATTCTTCCTTCTGCAAAGTAAAACAGCTATCTGAAGTGATGTAGTCTTAAAGACCACCTAAAATATCTCTTCATCATTTCTTATCAGCTGCCTTTATTTTTAAAAGTTCTTATTATGGGAATTTAAAAACAAAAGTACAGGATTTTATGCATGTACTTTGTGGTATGTATTTTAATTGCACGAAGTGTTGTTTTTAAATAAGTTGTAGGCTTTGGGTTTGTGTTCTAGTTGAAGTTGGCTGATGATTGCTCTCCAGACAATTGAAATTTTACTGTAGTTTGTATAATAAAAATCACCATTCATGGCACTGACTAAATAAAAAGTAAAGAAAACAGATATTTTGTGTTTTACTTGGCAATTTATGACACTGAAAAACTTTCCTTGTGTATTTCATCGACTTCAACGTAATAAAAATGAAAACCATTAAGTCATTTTGATTTTATGTTTGTAATTGCACTTGATTTGTAATCTAAGCTTAAACAAAAAGATGTAGGCAACATACTTCTGGAAAGTGTTTCATATTTCACAGATCTTATGCAGCTTTTAACTACATACTCATTAACACAAAACCAATCCCTCTTTCATAACTATTAAAACTGTCTAATCTGTGTCTTCTTAATGATTTTCTGTTTACAAAAAACTCGATATATTTCTTAAAAAACCTTATCCTGAACTCAAGGTTTCATTCAAAATTATTCTGATCAATTCCTTTTGCTTTTATTTTTCACAGAATCTACTTTTAATTATTGAGCAGGAGTATCCTTAAAACAAGGTGTGTGGAATACCTCCTCAGACTTCTATGCTAATTGATACATATTTACTATTTGTGCATTAATGTATACATGTATACCTTAGTACTTAGTATATACTGTGAAAATAAGACCTTAAAATATATCAAATACACATAATTACACACATTTGTAGCTAAATACAGCCAGTAACAGAAAAACCTGAACATAAAATCATTATGTGTGTGTGAATGTGTGTGTGCACACGCCCTCTCTGGATATACAGATGAGGCTATAACTCACCTACCCTAAAAGATCATTTTCAAGACTTTGTCCATCTGGAATTATTTTCATAATGAAATTTCATATCATACTTTTGGGGTGGAGACTTGCCTTTTAATGAATTCTATATGTTTCATATTTTCTCTGGGCCTCACCTGCCTCGGGCAGCTGTGGCCTCCCCTGGTAATTTGTGGGTCTACCTTTGTGCCTCTGGGCGACATTTCTGGAGAATGAAATATGGGTCTGCAGTCAAATTCAGCAAGAATATAAAGGCATGACCCCACTGGGAACCAACCTGATATTATGCCCAAATGAACTGCAAAGGAAGAGAGGCAGACTTCATGCCTGGTGTACCTTTTTTTCTCAGGGAGTCTAGCAAATCTGGTTAAATTCCCTACATCCAAATGTACATTTTGACCTTTTGCTGGGAGCTAGATGACAGGCCAGTCAAATAGTGAGAATAATTTCTATAGATACATATTTTTTGAAAGCACATTCCTTAAACATCACAGGTATCCAAGATATATTTATCATGTGCATGCTAAATGTAAATAAAATATATCTAGAATTTATGATTTAAAGTTCCATATACTAAAGCATAATGGGTAAAAACTATTTTTCCCCCCAAATATATCTTTATTGATTTCAGAGAGAGGAAGGGAGAAGGAGAGAGAGAGACAGAAACATCCATGATGAGAGAGTCACTGACCGGCTGCCTCCTGCACGCCCCCGACTGGGGATCGAGCCCACAACCGGGGCATGTGCCCTGACTGGGAATCGAACCCCGATCGCCTGGATCCTAGGTCAATGCTCAACCGCTGAGCCACGCCCAGCCAGGCAAAAAAAACTATTTTAAATATAGGCAAAATAAAAGGTAAAGCAATATAGGGACGATAGATAACAGAGCAACCGGAGGCGCGAGTTTCTGAATATGTGCTATCTGCTAACACCCTGTTACACGCTTTTACATCCACCTTCTCAGCTAACCCTCACCTGTTCTTGTCCTGTAGATGCTATTCGTGCCGTACAAATGCAGAGGCTACATTTCAGGTGAAGCTGAACAACTTCCGAAACACAGGGCCAGGGTCTGGAGCGCGGGGCTGTTGACTGTCCTGGATTCCAACATCTCACCTCTCACCACTGGATAATTTGATACAACTCATAAAGGGACAAAGGCAAAAGGACTGGGTGGGGAGAACATGTGTAGGAGCAAGGCTAATAAGCGTGAATAGTTCTGAACAGTAACTAAAGCAATCAAAGAGATCCAAAGGCACCTGAGGAGCAAAATGAGCTTTCATTTAAACAGTATGAAGGAGACAGAGAAACTACACAGTCATACACACTTACAATATTTGGCTGGCTTGTAACACTGCTGTTATATTAACGAAATTTCCTTTCAATTAGGCATGTCTCTAAAGTAGTTTCCATTCTGTATTGAAGGTAATGCGATACTAGGATGCAAGGGCAGGCATTTCCTAGTCAGGCTCAGAAATACAGTCAATTTTTGAGTCACAATTAACATCGTAGTAAAACAGATAAAACTCCTATGACATGTACATTAATTTACTGATGAGTGGAGCAAAATATTAGTAGCTAACTTGCACCTTCCTACCTATTGTCCTCTCCCTCTCCTTGACCACATCTACACTTTACACATTTACCTTGTAAAGCTCTGTGAAGTGTGACCACAGTGCAATGAATAAGGAATAGTCTTAAAAGGTAACTAATTTGAAGGTGGTAACAGTGATCTAAACAGGGACATTCTAGTTTGTTGGTTAAAGATTAGTCACATTGCTTTAAAGATGACCTTTGTCGCATTGCTACTGGGTAATTCTATATGCAGTAGCCACAAGACACACACACGGCTCAGTACTAAACACCTGTGTAATCTTAGCAGCGTGCCTGGCTCAGGAGAGCTGCAAATGAGTCTCCCTTCAAAGCAGAGCAAAACCAAACAACAAAAATGGAATCGACCAAGAAAAAAAAATAACCAAAAGGATTCTATTTCGTATCTCCTATACCTAGTATTTTGGTTATTTAGTCATAGTTAGATTTACTTGCTAATTTCACCAATATTCAAATAACTCCTTCTGCATGCAAAGAAATCCATTTGTTTATTCAATAAATGATTATAAGTATGAACTAGGTGCACAGTTCTTAGGGATTGGAATATGAAATAATGGATTGGGTGGGAGACAGATTAAAAAATATATTTTAAAGCCAAAATGTACATATATTCAAATTTAAAGGAATCTTGATCCCACTAAAAAAAAAAAAAGATATATATAGGGTGTCCCCCCAAAAATGTATACATACACTTTGAATAATTATAAAGGCAGTGTTTATTAAAATACATTTCATTTTCAAAATTGAGCTATCAGCTGTTAAAGTGTATATACATTTTTGGGACACCCTGTATATCAAACTTAGATATTTGATAAAAAATATCTGTATATAATTAATTCCCCATAAAGAGCCACAGGTTCAAAGATAGGGATACTCCTATGTGTGCTGGAGCAGTGAGGGAAGACTTGTAGACGTGGGCCATGAGCTGGGCTGGAACAGAAGTGGGCTGAGAGGTGATGAGAGAGCAGTCCAGACAGGGAGGTCAGGGGAAGCAAGGCTCTGGCCTGGGAACACACACAGGGCAATGGAGTTCGACCAGCATATCAGGGAGCATAGGAATCTATGGAGAGAAACGGTGGGCATCAAAGTGTCACATGTAGACCGGGGTCTTCCTAGAAGGGTCTTAGATGCTGGTTTGGGAAGTTGAACTGTATTGAAAACCCACAAAAGCCTTACCCTTATGAATCTGGGACCAGTGAGCTCCTTCGGAAACGGTTTTCTCTGCTGTGCCAACACGAACTTTTGCTGGCCACAGCCAAGCAAGTGGCCACAGGGATAGGCTCTGCCCTGATGTTAATTATGGCTAATCAAACCTGTGATAATCTTATTTGTATACTTAAATGAACATAAGTAGATGTTCAGAGCAACCTATGAGACTCTGGGGGAAATGAACACCACGAAATAGAATTCTATACTGTGAATCACTGTCGGCCGAGTGAAACCACAGTGAAGGGAGCATTTCCAGTCAGACCCTCCAAAGACTCATTATTAATGCTAAGTGGACCCTGAGTACTTCAGAAAGAACAACTGTACCTAGTTTGTGTTGGGAAGAACCACAATTTGTGCACAGAGCCTCCAGGCTATCAAGTTAGTTTCAAATAATGATACCTACTATATGTGAACAATGTTTATGGCTTAGCTGGCTACACGTAACTTGCATATTCTTTAGACTAACAGAGCTTCAAACCATAATTAGCTGCCTTGCCTCATAAGCACACAGAGCTTTAGGAAGGTGGCTGAATGGAATCGTCCTCAAAATCCTGAAGCAGCCACGTGAGTGATGGAAATACAAAGACCGGCTATTAGTCCTGCAGCCTGCGGAACAGTCGCTCCCGGAACCGAAATGTTTCCCCAGCCCATCCTGCATCACAAGCTTCAGTGGCACAATCTTACTTTTCTTACTAATTAAGGCTTTTCTGCCTCAGGGACTGTTCAAGAAAACAAAATACACACGGCGGCGTCTCCTTCCCATGCTTGCCCGCTGAATTCCGAGAGTCTGAATAAAATATGAAGCCGAATGGGGACAAGAGGGGCGAGCGGGAGGGCTGTGCGCCGAGGCGGGAGGCTGTGCAAGCGAACGGGCCTCACGCGCCCCCGCTCCAAGCCCCGCGAGCCGCCCTCTGCTCCGAGCGCTGGAAACAGTTCAAGGATAAAAGCCAATCTGGAGGAATGTTTGTATTTACCAAACGATTATTGATGCTAAGTGGCTTAACGTATAGGATACATATTGGTTCCATTATAAGCATCTGCTTCTTTAGAAAAACAAAATCACTACATTATTCCTGGAGAGCTGGATCCACTGCACTAAAGTGACTGTACCATCTGAGGCCCACAGCCAGCACCAGGCAGGAGGCGCAGCAGCGGAATAAGTGCCCAAAAGCCAGGGCGCGCCAGGGATGTGGGGCGCCCCCAGCATCCAGGGTGTCCACGGTCCTAGCTACTGGCGATAGGAACCAAAGGAAAAAAATAAGGCATAAAAATTGGAAGGAAACAGAATATCAGGGGTTTCAAGAGACATGACTGCTTACCAAAAAAAGGGCAAGAGACTCAAAGTGGTAAACTATTAAAAATACTAAGAAAGTTTAGTAGGTTGGCCCGTGACTAGATCCATAAAACCAACTGCATTCCAGTTCCAATATAATAACAAAAACAAGTTAGAATTTAAATGGGAAAAAGGTCTCCTTGATGATAGTAATGCAAAGATAATGTTATACAGGAATAACCCTAACAAAACCTGAAATAGCTTTGTGGACAAAATGATGAAAGTTTATTAAAGAACACAAAAGAAGGCCAGGGCTGGAGAATAAAACCTAATCTACGGATGGAGAAATCCAATGCTGTGCACACGTGCTTTCTCTTCAGAAAAATCTGTACATTCAGGGCGATCCTCTGACACTGCGAATATAGTTTTTAAATAAAATTCAAGAAATTGATTGTAAAGTTAATATGGAAAACAACTGTGTAAAATGAGGAAGACAATCTTGAAAAAGAATTAAAGGGGGATAAACCTACTAGGTTTCCAGTCAAAATATAAAATAATTCAAACAGTACGGTGTTGGTGACAGAACAGACAGATGGACGGAAGAGATTCCAGGAACTGGCCACCGAAAATGTGGAAACTTTGTCTATGAGGGAACTGCCTTAGCCAACCAGAGGGGAAAAGATGCCAATAAACGATGTAGAGAGAGTTCGTGGTCATTACATAAAAATATGTAGCTCCCAAACTCATATATGAAAAAATTAGTTCCAGGGGCATCAAAGACCTAAACCTCAAAAGAAAACTAAAGTAACTACAATACTATAGGAGACTGTCGTTCTGACTTTGGTCGGGGAGGGCTTACTTAAGCACATAGACAGAAAAAAGGAACAGAAAGTAGCAAACGGGGCTCACTCTGTGCCAGGCACCTTACAGGTATGAACTCATACCCCTCACATCGGCCCCTGAGGCACAGGCTATGATTAACCTTATCTTACAGCCGAGGAAACAAAGGCACCGAGAGCTTGTGGACCTTGTCCACAGCCTCAGAGTCAGTAAGTGGCAGAGCTGGAGTTCAAATCCCAACTGTCAAGGTGTCAAGCACATAAAAGAACAGATTGATAAATGTGGCCCCATAAAATTCAATCTCTTTAAAGACAAAGATTATTTTAAACTAAGGCAAGTAAGTGGCAAATTGTGAGAAAATATATGTAACATGTAACAAAGAATTAGTATCAAGAAAAATATATATTTTTTAATTTGAGAAAAGTCTACCAAAGTAGAAAAATGGATAATGACCATAAATAATTCAAAGGAGGAAAAAAACCTGACTATTACATAAGAAATACTCAACACTAGTAATCAGGAAAATACTAATTAAAATATTACTGAGGGAATGTTTCTTATGGAACAGAATAGCAAATAAAAAGGTTTGATAATACAAGGTGTTGGGGAGAATTAGGACATGAACACACTCATACTGCTGCGGGAATTATAAACTGATGTGGCCACAATGAAGGGCAATTCAGAAGTACCATAAAACTGCAAAGGAATACAACTCAGGATCCAGACATTAATAGCTATGTCCCAAGCCTGTAACTTGGCCCCTCATGTATCTCATCTAATCCTTACAACTCTATGATGAAGAGAATGAAGCGCAGAATGTTTAGGTAACTCATCCAAGGCCCCATAGCTTGTAAATTGAGAGTTGGGAGTTAACCAGTAAAATATATTGCTTTGCTGCAGACAAGGAGGTCCACTGAAAATTCATAACAGTGAAAATAACTTAATGTTCATCATATGGGGAGTAGATAAATGCAACATGGTATATTCATTTCATGGGATTTACCAAGTGGTTAAAAGAAGGAAATAGATATATATATATATCAATATAGATGAATCTCAAAAGCATACTGTTGAGTGAAGAGGCATGTTGTTGAAAGATAGTTGTACTATAATTCATTTACATGAGTATGTATAAAAATAGTCTGAAAGAACTACACCCGACACAATGTTTTCCACTAGTGGTAGCTAAAAGGAATTTCAGTTTTATGTGTAACATTATACATGTTTTTAAAGAACAAAGCACTCATGTATTATCAGTGCAAATAAAATGTAACAATAGAGATAAGTTCAAAAAGACTTCGCTTCAAATTCTAGCTTTGTCACTTATTTTTCACAATTGGCCAAGGAATTAATATTGTAAAAAGGTGTAGGGAAGCTCTGGCTGGTTTGGCTCAGTGGTTGGAGCATCAGTCCACAGACTAAAGGGTCCTGGGTTTGATTCCAGTCAGGGGCATGTACCTTGGATGCAGGCTCGGTCCCCGGCCCCCGTCGGGGTGTGTGAGCAGGAGGCAATCAGTGGATGTGTCTCTCACATTAATGTTTCCCTCTCTCTCTCTCTCTCTCTCTCTCTTTTTTTTTTAAAAAAAAGGTGTAGGGAAGACAGTAGGTCTGAGATCCAGGTGGGCACTGGGACTCTTGGAGAGGGGTTTTCAGGGGCTTGACTAGGGTGGATAATAGCTCTCATAAGACTGTAAGTGGTTTCAAAGCACAGACTATATTTTATTTTTTTTGTATCTTAATAGTAATTAGCTTTTCACACAGTAGGCTCACAATAAGTACTTGTTGAATTATTAGGGACTTTAGGATGACATGTGTTTTGTGGAGGGGTGAGGGCAGGAGGAATTGAGGGAGCTGGTATAGACTAAATACTGACCGCCAAGAGAGTAGCCATGAAGGAGAGAGCAACAGTGGGAATTTTTGTGGAACTGACAGATCAAAGAGAGGTTTTGTTGCTTGTGTTACATTCTGAGTGGGCAGACAGGGAGGTGTAGAAATCACGTCAAGTCTTGGAAGGAGGGCAGAGGAGGTGGGACCAGAGGTACATGGGTACTGACCACTGGGTTAAGAGAAGTAACATTTTCTTCTGGGATAGATGAGAAGAGATGGTGGTGATGCTGATGACAGTGATGACTAGGACAATGATGATGATGTCATCCTGTAGGTTCCCTTGATTCTCTGGGAGCAGTACTTGGTACAAAAGGTTTATAGCTGCCCTGACGATTTCTGTACCTTAAGCGAGGTAGATCCACTAACTCTTCACTGCACTGCATCCTGGAGACTATGGGTTCCAGTCAGGAGAGATACAAGGACACATTCTAATCCTTAGAATCTTCCCCTTTTATATCTAAGAACAGCATTCAGGGCTTAGCTTCACAAACTCTGCATGGGAGGATGCTATTTGCTAAGGGCAACAGAATCACTGCTCATTCTGCAAATACTGACAGTAGTGGGTGGAAATTCAAATCCAAATTAGGGCCAAGCCAGGGCTGTTAAGAACAGCACAAGGCCATGGGCCACACAGGATTGAATGGGCATGTGTAAAGAGACAAAAACAGCGGAAAGGTTTTCGATTTCACTGTACTAGGCTTGTTTGTTTGTTTTCACAAGAGGCACTTCTCACAATGACATTAGCATGAAGTACACTAGGAGTCCACCGTACAAAAGTTCCGAACCTACAGGAACACTTCATTATAGATTTAGTAGGAAATCTAAATATAAAACCAATAAAATGTTTCCTGTTGAATGTAGCCTAGACCTTGCAAGTAGTTCGCTGAAATCAGAAGAGTGTTTCAAACCACAGTATAGTGAGTTTAGGTAGACATGTGAGGTCCCAGGGTCACTGGGAAAGCTCCATTTTTATCTCTGATTACACTCCACTTTTGAAAAGTGCATTTGCTTCCAAAAGATGTTACGTATTAGTACGTTGGAATAAGGTTGCCATGGCCCTCCTGCAAATAACCAATAATGGGACTGGATTAGTTTTCTCTGCTGAGAAGTTAAGGGAACGATTGGAAAGGTAAATTCCCCCCAACCAATTTAGGCCTAGGCATCAAAGTCTGTGAACCTTTTTTAGGTTCACAGTTGCAGAGGATGTTTGTCCGCAGCCTCCTAATTGCTTAGTCACCACCCTCCTTCCCTTGTCTTAAGATCTTCCTTTAGGAATCAACCCACCCACAATTCCTAGCTGTACGCAGGTGGGACTGAACCACCTTCAACTCAGGTAAGAATACCTGTGAATCCCATCCCATAGGGGACATCAGACATCAGTCAGTCCCCCCAGAGCAAACTCCACGAAGTTTGCTGTAAGTGCTGGGGCACAGATTCTCATTTCCTCAGGATGGCACTTATGAGGCATTAGGTCTAGAACTATAGTACTATAGCCCGTTTTGCTTACACAAGGAGAGTCAGCCTAAGGACAACATCAATATACAGAGGGAGGCAGAGTGGAAAGAACTGTAGGAAAACAGAGCCGGAGCCTGAGACCCGAGAACTGCTGGTCCAAACCACGCGTGCCCCTCTTCTGTTCCACGAGCCAACCAAATCCACCTCTCCTTTTTTGCTTAAATCAGTTTAGTTGGTGCTTCTACTAACTGCAACCAAAAGATACCTAACTGACAATATTCCATTTATTTGATCAATGATTTAAAAAATAAATATGGATAAAACACTGAACTACAGTCTTCATCTTTGATGGAGACATTAATCAAGGATGTTATGTACAGAGAAAAACTAGTTTCTTACCATAACTGAATTTTATAATATATTATTTGCTTAGACCCAAGCATCCCTTCATTATTTTTGGCACTTCCAAAAATTTATTCCATATGGAATCTGGAGGGGTATGTTTGAATCCTAAATGAGGAGTTTCAACCATTACAAGCTGCATAAAACATAAGTAAAACATTTTTGCCAATTTTTTATTTCTATATCCTATTTTAGATCTGGGAATCTGACACTAAAAATGGTCTCAGATTTAATGTTGATTTGTATTCAATGCCAACAATAAGGGTAAAAAGGGACCCTGGTTAATATGCCTTTGGTGTTTTTATTTTAGAGAGAGAACTGCTATTTCACAAAAGCAGTTTCCCAGATTAGGTGGGGCTGAGGTGGCAGAATGGTTTATTCTTCACAGGCAAAGAAAAATTTCCACCAATAGTCTGGGAAAAATATACAACAGTCTTTTCTGCAAGAACTTATGAAAGTAATGAGGTCCTCCCCCCACACCCTTTGCTTCTAAGACATTTACAGTAAGCCAGGTTGTTCTTGCATAACCTAGTCTTGGGACGTATAATTTTAGAACCCGAATGTACCTTTTTGCATGTAAAAATAAAAGTAACTTGGGTACTTATAATAAATCAATAGCTAAACAGGAGAGCTGTGTTTACTCTAGCCTTGTCTGCTGCCTTGTTCAACTGCTAGTACCACATAACCTTTATCCAAACTCCACTTCCCAAACATTTCGCCGTTACTGCCAGTTCCCGCTGCCTCCCGTCTGTGTTCAATCAGGCTGACAACTATCGGTTCAAAGGACCTTACACATCTGCCAGCAGACGAAAGGCTCTTGGTGCCAGATCTCTGCGCTCACCCATCGGCACGGCTGGACTTCTCGCCGCCCCGTAGTTGTGCAGGTTATTTTCTCTCACTATATAAAGGCTCATTTAATACTTTCTTTGCTCCAGACAATAGATTTTCCTTCTTGTGATGGGGCAGTCGAGTAAGAACCTGCACAGGTGGCTTAAAGATCTTCTGTGTCGTGCATACCTCACCTAAGCCCCGCTGAGTAGTGTAGATGGGGCAGTAAACACACAGTCCAGATCTCAGGTATTATGTCCATATTTATTCAATAAAGAGTAGGTGGTTGGAGACTATAATAATCAATCCTTTGTTTTCACAAGGTTTTATAAAATGTAAGACCACCTAGACATGTTTTAAGGTCATGCTTTTAAAGCCTAAAACAAAATGTACAACAGAGGCTGGGAAGGCTCTTAGTTGTGGCTAAAGTCCCTGGTAAGAGCCCCACTATCCACGCCCTAGGTGAGCACAGGGGTGGTAGGCTTGTCCCACTGACTCCAATCCCTTTTCTGATATTGTAAATTTCCTTAAAGTTGCATCACTTTCTGCTTACCTTTTTAAAATGTAGTTTTACCAAATAAAAACGACAACAAGTAAAGAGATCTGGACATATACAATTTCTGAGAAGACTGTCCTTTCCTCCAAGAAACTCAATAATAAACAGGCATTGTGTTTAATCATTTTATGTGAGGTCAAACCTAAAATTTGCTGTTTTTATTCCAGAGCACATACATTTAAGAATCCTTCTGGTTTCTTATATGAGGAAATAAATTTCTTAAGTAAACTATCCTATTTCCTGTGGCTGCTGGAAGGAAAATGCGCCATTTAACTAAAGAATATTTTACCTCCTCCCTTTATCCTGTTCATTTCCCACAAAATAATGTACATCCTTCACCTTCGGAATAGACTGAATGACAAAATGCCTCAAACATACGTGGTTAAAGAAGTTTGTTTTCTGAATTAAAAATATCCAGAATGAGAAACCATTTTCTCAACATGCTCAAAATGTAGTCGTTAAGCCTGACCAAAGGTGTCACTAAGACAGGGGAACTCTGGGTCCGAGAACCCTATTTAGGATTTCCTATTTCACCGTCTGTCAGGGCATTTCTATCCTTTCCTAAGGGCACTTCAAAGAAACAAGTGAAAGTTTCCTGATTATATAAACCTTAAATATATTTTACCCTGTTAACGCGCAAACATTAATAGACTGTGACCACCGTCACCACTGCTATTACGGCTGTTAGTACTGGCTGCTGGCAGAACTGTGAGCTTGCTGGGCGGGGGCAAATGCAGGGTGGGGGAGGCTCCCCGACTCTCCTATTCTAATTTCTAAGATACCTGAGGGTTTAAAGTGATTTGTGAGGATGCTGGTAAAATCACAGCCAAAAATCTAGAGAATGAGCATTCTATAAAACCTAAGAATGAAATAATATCAAAAGCTTTAGGAAGCTGTGGATTTTTTTTAAAAGGTGAAAGATGAAAGGAAAACCTGCACAAGTAGCATACCAAGAAACAGATGGTCTTTTTACAAAATGAACCAAGCGTGTGCCTTCCACAAGCAAGCTTCTTAATTGTAGCATACTGGGCGCTTTTATGCAGATTATTTCAATTGCTAAGCACAGAGGCGGATAAACAGGGTTAGCTCACTGCCATTAAATGACATAGTGTACTTGGAGCTCATCTACTATTTAGTCTGCAAACACCTGATATGCAAAAACTGTATGAAGAAACTAATGCCAGGATGGTTTAAGATAAACCAATGTTCAGTGAAGATTTAAAAGCCTGGCTTTCATTTTGCTAAAGACGCTCCCTCTCCTATTTAATCAATGAACTCAGTTCCGTTTTAAGTGCTCAATTTAGAATGTGTGATTGTGTTTCATTTTGGCTTATTCCAAAACAAGTTAAAGGAAGCTTGGAACTTGGAGCGGGATGGGTAGGAAGAAAAAAATAACTCAAGAAAGTTATGTGAGTTAAACAGAAGTAAAATTTCACAAGAAAATTTCAAAAACAAGTAGAATATTGACGTGACCTTCCACTGGGCAGGCTGGTAAATAACGGCTGAAATGTTTATTTCCGTTTAGCACAGGCTCATAGGAACATCGGTGATGACCCTCGGTGAAGGTCTACGTTCCTCATGTTGGTTTGCCAGCTCAACCTGCCTCCTCCTCTGCTGAGGAAGCCTGTAGGTGAGGGTAGAGGCAGATCTACTGACACTCGGGAAGTCGAGCTGCTCCCTCAGGCCCCTGGTGGGAGAAGGGTGGGTGCAGTGGGGGCCTGCGCTGAAGAAAGACAGAAGATGTCCCTTGGTAGGGGACCCCTCACCGTGGCAAAGCCGGGAGTGACGCAGGGAGTCTGCACACAACTGCTCACCAACTGGCCTCCACTGGTGGTGAACCAGGCAGGGCACCTTTCAGAGCTGGCTGGGGACACCTGCACCTCCAGGAGAGTTGCTGGGGTGGGAGGACCCCGTTATACTCAATGTCCGAGATATCTGCAAGGAATATGGATCAGCATCTTCTCATTAATTTGGGTGCTAACTTTCCAAAAAGACCTTCTGGATGGACAATAAACTCTGAGTAGCTTATATGAACTCTTAGTTTACTGTTGCTCTTACTGATCCCAGTCGCCAGTCAGTTTCTGAGAACAAATACTTGGAACAAGAACACGATGCCTGCATTCACATGCCTACATTGCTGGTCTATGGATAGGGTGGGCAAAAGCAGGCTTACGGTTGTGACTACGCAAAACACAGTTTATTCTTGTATGGTTATTTATTGAGTATTGTAGTATTTTTCCATACGGACAACTGTGAACCTACTTTTACCCCACGCTATAAACATAAAACAATGTATGTTGAAATATCTACCTATATGTTTATATTTAATAGATCTATACATTTAAAACAGTTCCATTACTGACATATATCTCTGTAACTGGTATAAATAAAATCCTAGTGCTCCACTGAGTTATGGGAGCAAAGTGCTCCCACTAGACTAAGCTTTCCAAAGGCCAGGAGCGTGTCACATTCCTTTGTTGATTCCCGGCACTTAGCCTTGCTGAGTGAGAAACTACCAAGCAATCTGTGCTCGGCCTCCTCTGGGTTTAGTCTCCTGAGCCAGGACCCTCCCACCTGAGCTCTTGCTTTTGTTCTCCTTATGTTTCCAACTTGACCACCCCTCTGCTTGCATTACTTGTGGACTGAACTTTGGGGGCGGTGTATTACAGAACGTGGGCGTTTGGTAACTTATTTTCAAGCAGCATCTCTATTTTATGTTATAACACAGCAAAACGTTGTTTGCTTTACAACATATACTATTCGTACCATGTTGTTCTTTTTATAGGCAGAGAAACAGATTTTCCACTGAATCGAAAAGAGAAAAAAATATGTAGGGTCCTGGCTAAATGAAGACTGGATTCCTTGTTTTGGCTACTACATAACAAATAATTGAGTCTGTAACTCTGGCAGTCCTGACTCCTCTCTTCCTCTCACAACTACATTTGCTCCATTAGCAAGTCCTGCTGGCTCTGCCTTCCATCGGTCCAGAATCCAACTTCTTCCCCCTACCTCCTCTGCTAACACTGGGGTCCAAAACAATTTCCTCTCCTGCCTGGATTACTGATGACTGCAACAGCCTCCTAACGGGTCCTGCTCCATCTGCCGTTGTCTCCCTAGAATCTATTCTCATGAACAGCCAAAGAGATCCTTTTAGAACGTTTTTATAAAAAATATATCTTTATTGATTTCAGAGAGAGGAAAGGAGAGAGATAGAAACATCAATGATGAGAGAGTCATTGATCGAGCCTGCAACCCAGGCATGTGCCCTGACAGGGAATCGAACCCTGATCGCCTGGATCCCAGGTCGATGCTCAACCACTGAGCCACGCCCGGCCGGGTGAGATCCTTTTAAAGGGAATCAGCTCAAGTCCCTCCTCCTCACACGAGCCATCCGTGGGCTCTCACCTCAGTCAGAGTAATGCCAAATGCCAGGAAGGCTTTACACACTCTGGCTTCCCCCTCGCGACCCAGCCCGATCTCTATTGCTCTCACCCTTGCTCACTCCATTCCAGCCACACTGCTCCCATCACTTTTCCCCAACAAACGAGCCATCCTTCCACCTCATGGCCTTTGCACCTGCTGTTCTGATCACCCAGCTATGCTCAATCCTTCCCTCTCCAAGCCTCGATGGTTCCTACTCTCACCTCTTTCAGACCTTTCTTTTAAATTCCCTTCACAGTGAAGCATCCCTCACTCCCCTCAGTAAAATGGCACCTTTTCCTGCCCCCCCCCCCCCCGCCTGCTTTATTAGTCTCTGTATCACTCAGCTGATTTTACCTATTTACTTACCTTAGAATGTAAGCCCCAGAGGGCAAGGGGTTTTGCCTGTTTTCTTCACTGCTTTATCTAGGGCACCTAGGACAGGGCCTGGGGCACAGTATTCAATAAACACTTCAAGAATAAAGAGAATACTAGCTAAATAGAGCAACCAAACAACCTTTAAGATCCCGCCTCACTCCACAGTCACAAAACCTCAAACCTTAAGCCAAAACAAAGTTACTTAGTGTTATGACTCTTCTTCAGCCACCAGATATCTCAAAAGAATGAGGGAGGTGGTTATGGTTCTTTTTTGACAAATTTGCAAACTGAGAGTCGAAGTGACGGGACCTGCCACCTTCACATCAAAACTGAGCATATGAATCTTAACATAGGGTCACAAGTCTTAGCAGCACTGACTTTGTCCCCTAATCAGGAAAACGCTGGTAGCCAGGAAGAGTTAATACAATTTTTAGATGACTATGAATTACTACAAAGGATTGGAACAACCAAGTTCAGTATGAATCTGAGAACATTTTTCAGATGGTCAACTTTAAGGGACAATGGGCTGTTGTCTGGGACATGAATAAATTCATACTCCAAATTCTGAAGTGAAGTTTTGAGAAAATTGAATGACTTCTGTACAGCACCTTTGATAAATCTAGCAGAAACCAAATTCACATCAATGCCAAAAGCAGAGTGAATCTTTCTGCAGGAAGTGCCTAATCCCATAATAAACCTGTTGAAGAGACAGGTTTACTGTTCACCAAGGCTAAGTGTTTAAGGGGCCTCCACGGTATAATTTATCACCACCACAAGCTTCTGCTTTCCTTTAAGAGCCATGAAAATTGCTCCACAATCCCACCAGGAGCGAGGTTGCTCATGTCAGGACCATGGTATACAATCAGTTTCTGTTTTCATGGCACTTCTTCATTTATTCCTTGTTGAAAAAATACATGCTATAATACATACTACAACGCCACAGGATACGGTAACATGAATATTCAAAGGAGACAGTATTTTAAAACTAACACTGCTTGACTATAATAAACTAAGTAAAAACAGCATTACATTGTTCATCTGAGAAGGCACAACAATTTAAATAGAAGGTTTCAGATTTAAATGGGAATGAGGGAGGTGGTTATGGAATTTTATTTCCAACCTAGTCAAAAAAATTAATTATTCACACATTCTTAGCACTGTAACTATATTGTAGTCTATGAGGTTTATTCAGAAATCCTATAAGGTGGAACATCCCTGAGTTCTTTTCATCATAGTACTTATAAAAGAGAAAGTGCACTATATTTACCAAGTGCAATAGTATTCAAACTTAATGGTGCAGGAACTTAAAGAGAACTTTTTTGTATTTGCATGCCAAATACATAAAAAGAATAAATAGAAACATAGTTGGTAAGGACTTACCTTTTTTCATTCTGCTTTAAAAACAAACCAACTTTAAAAACTGTGCAAGTCTACATGCACAAAGAAAGTTATTTGACACCAGGGTCTATTTTCAGGGAGAAGTCAAATTAGGACAATACTATTTATTAACAGCCACAAGAGGACCGGTGAGGTCTGAGGAGCTTTCCATCAATGTTGATAAACTGGAACATTTCTCAGATGCCAGTTCAGAGCATCCTTTGTTAGGGTTTTAGTGAATGTGTTAGGAGGAGATACGGCGCTAGCTTTTGAAAATTCTAAAGATGTACCCTCAACTTTTGATTAAAATTTCAGATTTTTGCCAGCGGTTCCTTGGTCTAGAAATGGAACCTGGTTTGCGTTCCACCTCCCTCGTCTCCATTTTATGCCCGCGCGTGATGCAGAGGGCAGCAGCTGGGCGTGCTGCATCCCCACGCGCACACACACGCCCGGAGAGCCCGCACATTTTCATGCTGATCTTAGAATATCAGTAACACAAAGCTCAGTATCCATTAGCTCTCCGAATTGATCTTTCATAGCTCAAAGTAACACACTTGAGAAGCAGAAAGCAGAGTGGCAAAGGGCAAGGCATGGCAGGTGGGTTGGCATGAAGGGCTGGGCTGGTCATAGAAAGGAATGGAGAAAGTGGAGGCGGCGAGTCAAAAATTTACTTGTTATACAAAACGTAACTCCACATAGAACTGGGAGAGTTAAATCCAAGTGGACTGTCATTATGGATACTGAAAACCGGATGGAGGGATGAGGCATCCAGAGCTGCCAAGGGGAAGAGCCCAACACTTAGGCTTCGCTGGTGAGGCGTTACCGTGGCTGGGGTGGTCTCCTGTGATCAAGGAAGGGGCCCCAGGACCGCTGCTGCATCACATCTGTGATCTTAGCAGGAGCAGGGCAGCTGAGAGGTAAGGTCAGAAGAGAAGCACCTAATAACAGAAACCAGGCATGGACCGGAGATTTGGCTAGGGACAAACATTCACAACCGAGGGTGGGGAGGGAGACACTCCTCTATCTATACATAAAGGGAATCTCTTCTCTTTCATGCATGGGCCTCCTGTGCCTGAAATTGGGGGGAGGGGGGACCCAAAACTTGATTTCTTTCCTTTCCTTCTACCACTGCTGGTCTTCCCTGCACCTCTTGATTTCCGGGGATGACACAGTCACATAACTCAAACCTGATTTGGCTCAGATTTACTGAGTCCTGATTCAATTCTATTTCAATAGCTGTGGAGTACCTGCTGAATACCAAGTTCGCACTTCCTGTGACCACACAGGTAGCACAGAACCACTGGGAGCCAGCAGAGTGAAACATGGGTCTTGAAGCTTGAGGCAGGGACCTGGGTGTCACCAGACAGATTTTGAGCAAGGATGCCTGCCACTGGCATCCCCACACAGGTAACAAGGGGTAGCAGGAAAGCCAGAAAGAAGCCCTTAGTGTATGAAACATTTTATTTCCAAAATGGATTGAGGTCAGACAAAAATACCACAAGGCAAGCTGAATCTCTGAGTGTGGGAGGTTTGCAATGTGTGCTGTAGGCACAAGAGTCACTAATGTGTATGAAAGTCCACGGGACTATTTCACCATGTAATACATTACAGCATCTGAAAAATCAATGTCCTAGGGCACAGGAAGATGAATACAGAGCTTTTCAATTATCTTTTTTTTCCCCTAAAAATATTTCTCCCTTCAAACAGATTCAAAGGCAATGTGATATTGTTTTCATTACGGTTAAGAAGATGTTGAGTCTATGCAAGTATCTCACCCAGTTCAATCCCACTGGGTAATAGCCCACTGGGCAGAAGACTATATAGACCCTGAAAACACAGCAGGTTAATAAAACTCTCCCTGAGAGCTCAGTGAACGGGGATAGGACATCGTCAGCAACTGACTTGTCTGTTTAACAGTCTACCTGCACCCAATTTCTTTAAGATTGACATTTTCTCTTTTTAAAAACCAACATCTCCTCACGGTAAGTACATGGATTATGGTATTGTTTCAAAATAAAATTTCCTGTTGCTCTCGCATCTTCAGAAACATAACAGAAGCAATCCCCAAAGCCCAGCTTCTTCATTATTCAGTAAAATAAGAAAACCAGAGTCAGTTGACTATAACAGGCAGAAACCTAACTTCAATCTCAATTACCCAAAAGGCACAGGGTCATCTGCCACCTTTGAAAAAAATAGGCCTGAACATAAATGATGCAATTTTAAGAATAAGCTTGGAGACTTCCCAACTTCTTGGGGGCAGAAAGGAATATTCTAGTAGGACATACAGCATTCGTTCTGTGTTCTGAAATAGGCGTATTCTATCTAGTGCCTGTAGCACTCCCCGCTCGTGTTCATCAGGTGTGCAGAAGGCTTGTCAGCCTTTTGCCAAACCGAATTTTACACAAAAGGCCAACAAACAATAAAATCAAAAGCAATGTGCCTCTGGAGCAATGGGTATGCACCTGTATTGGGGGTAGGAGGAGGGGGAAAGGATGAGGCTGGAGTCCAAATAGTCTTAGTGCACAAAATGTGCTTGATCAATATTTGTTAAAAGAAAAGATGACCTATTGTTTCAGGAAATGCTCTGAAGTCTCATGGTGCGTTTGCCTCAAATACACTCAGCCTGTCCTTTCATCTGATGGTCTACGATAGCATTTTTAGCTCACCCCTGAGCTTGCTCAGTAGGTGCTGTGACCAGGGAATGACTGGTGCTTGAGTCATGAGAACGTAGGGATTTACTGAGCCTTTGATTCCTCTTGTTTCCTGGCTGATTCATGTCACCTTAACTCCCAGGTACTTCCCAAACACACTCCCACAGGTGCCAGGCACACTGACCAAGAGTGTCGGCTCCTGGCCATCCCCCCAATCCCTGCGCTTAGTGCTCCTTTGTCAGAAAATCAGTGGTCGACAGCTCAGCTTCTATTACTGATGGGCTGCTTCTTTCCCAGACTTTTCTATTATTGCTGCAGTGAAATAAAAGGCATGGTTTTTTAAACTAGAAAGAGTTAAGGTTCTTCCCTAAAACACTGTGGTACTTGACATGCTACATTTATTTTCAAGGACACAGGCTTCTTAATATCCATTCTTTCACTGATTCATTCAACAAAAATTTATTGAGTGCCTAACTGTGGGAAGCACTGTCCTTGACACTGGGGTATAACAATGAATAAGACAGACATTCTTTCCCTCTGTGGTGGTAATATTCCAGTGGGAGAAGTGAGACAAATATGCAAAAGAAACAAAGGGATAAACAGAGAACACAGGATAGTGATGCGTGTGCTGAAGACAATCAAACAGGGTGAGGTGACGGACATGAGGGGCCAGGAAGAGAGGCTGTTTCATGTGAAGTAACCAGAGAAGCTCTCCCTGGGGAGGCAACACCTGAGCTCAGAAAGGCTTTCTGAGAGTGTTCCTTTGAGACCTCAGTTTGTAGCCTTCACCAGGAATACCAAAAATATGAAGGAAGTGCATAAAATATCTTTTTATTTGTCTGCATTTATTTGGTTTGGTTTCCAATAAAAGCTAAGCTTCATGGAACAGAGCCACATACATTTCTAATCAAGTACAAGGAGTCTTATTAGAGAAATATTTATTACATGTAACTGGGCAAAATACTCCAGATGGTATCTGGGCATTTGCATAGAACTTTGTGTCAAATTAATAATCATTAATTAAGGCTTAGATTATTCAGCATAAAAAGGGTTGAAAAAGATAAATATGTGGTCAGGGCAGCAACAACACTCCGTAAAACTTTCAAGCAGAAAAGGTTTGGCCTTGAGGCTGCTCTATTTTCCTTCTAGAATTCTCTTTTTATCATAGTCACCACCACTGTATACGGTCTTCATACTTTGCAGTTGAGCAATTCTGGACTTAACCAAGTAATTGAAAGGATCTGCCCTAAAATGAATCTGAGGAACCCTCCTTTTAACCTAAAAGCAATTTCACCAGATGATCTGTCTTAAATTGACTAAGCCATCCATCACAAAATTCTTGAGGCCAATTTAAGAATGCAACAAAATTTCTTGTGCCTAATAGCACCCTTGCTCAGCTGCAGAGGCAAGCAAAGAAGATAATATGTGAAATAGAGTGGTTCTGAAATCTTTGCATTTTTCTGATTTGTGTTATGGTATAATACAATGAAAGAACTGCTTTGACCCTGTCAAGTGGAACCTCAAGGACAAAGATTTTATCGTTTCTTTTCCCGGAAAATTGATGTAAAGATTCAATTTACCTTGGAGTGTCCAAGTGCTTCAGCAACTAAGAAAAAAATGGATTGATTTTTCATATATATGTTATGTAATTAAGTTCTAATTTGATAAAAGAGCTGATCAAAACGTGGTGACCACTCTGAAATGTTCCACAGTGCCGAACAATTACTTGTAATAGTTTTAGGAAAAAAATGCTTAAGTATATTTCCTTTATGGAAGTCAGGTTCTATGTTTCCATACTAATGTCCTCACCGTTTTTCTTAAAAAAGAATGACAGATCCAGTGTGTGTGTGCTCCTTTTATGTTCTTGTATTTTGAATGCACCACACACAGCCTCCTGTTGCAGTTTGGGGGTGAGCATCGATGCAGCAGCTGCTTCTGGTGCCCTCCCACGCCCCTGCACTAATCACGGCTTCTGAAGAGGCTGGCAGCTCCCCGTTGCAAGCACCTCTGGCTGTTGCCAGTGCTCTCTGGCCCCAGAGCGTGCCTGGACTGCATACGGTGCAGGTTGTAAATGCCACAGAATTCACTCCCCAGAAGGAGCTCTTGGCCAGTGACAGAAAGGCAGTGGTTAATAAAAACTCTGATTTCTCTTCCCCTTGGGGAAACGACTCAGAGGCATGTTCTATGTCATCTTCCAGAGACCCCCCCCCCAATGTGGGACTGACACCCAGCTGCCCACTGTAGTCATATGTTCATCAAAGTATCCTCTAATGGCTTTCTTTTCCTGCCTTCTTTCCCATCTCCACTCTCTCATCAGTGCTTTCTGGGAGAACTTCCTGAATAAACTACTTGCATTCAAATCCTTGCCTCAGAGTCTACTCTTAGGAATGACAAACTAAAATAATCTACATCTTAAACATGAAAAGAGACTATTCATGCTAAAGGATAGATCCAGTGCAAGGCTTTTTGTTGTTGTTGCATTTTTATAACACCTAATACAGTGCTTTGTACACAAAATGTGGCACTGATAACGAAGAAATCTAGCACCGAAGGAGCACCTCCTCTACGTCGGGCACTGTGCCAAGCTTTAGATCCTATTCACTCTCTCTCAACAGCCTTGCGAGGCAGACACTACTGAAGGAAGGCATAGACTTTATTTGGTTCACTCTTAAGCCTCAGCTCCCAGAACAGTACCTAAAGCATATAAGACACTCATTGAATACCTGCTGCATAAATCCAATTTTACAGATGACATAGTAGAGACGTAGAAAAGTAAGTAACCTACTGATCAGCTGTAAACGGCAGGGCTGGCTCCAGGGTTCAAGCTCATAACCACACACTACACTAGAGGACTGACCCAGACGCGAAGAGGGGTGGGGAGTCCTCTTAGTGAATATTTATTTGCTCGGAGCTTGCAGAGAGACTAAGTGATAGGTGGAGTTGCTGACACAGTTGCTGTCACACGCACACAGGTCTACTTTCGTTACCTGCATCCTCATTAATGACTATACTAGAAACCCTCGGGCTGCCGGACCCTTCCCTTGACCTTTCGCCCTGCGTCGCCTGAACAAGTGAGTCATGTGCCCGCCCTTCGCTATGGTAAGGCTATTCCGACGTTTAACTTGGTGATTAGTGTGTGTTGTGATCTCTGACAAATGTCCTACTTGTTGAACCGCTGTGTCTTAGCTCAAAAGCTGGGAAGGCAGAACAGCTGGCTGCCCGAGCCAGGCGAAGACGCCTCTCTCTCCTCTGTCATCATTGTGGCCATAAAAAGGACAGCACTACAGAAGGAAGCAGGTGGAGAGTGTACTAATGGAAATAGTTATTTTCTGCTTCAAAATAACTTAGGAACATCTAGTACTTCAAGAAGAAATTTTTTCCGTTACTAATACACATTGGTTGGCTGTCTGTGCCTGACTTCTCTAAGTTAATGATTTTGCTGGCCCATCAACTGGAAACCAACTTATTCTGTTCGACTACTGACTTGAGTTTTGTCTAAAAAAAAAAAAAAAAAGCACAATAAAATTACTGATTAAACATGTGGGAAAAAACACACAAACAAAAAACAACAACAATAAACGATGTACCAAAGGCAGTAAGTATAAACGGCACAGGTGAGTAAGTAACTGAGAAATATGCTAAACTTAAAGTTGTCTATAGAACAGGTCTTAGTGGTTATTAAAATGATGCCCCTAAAGTCCTATGACTTTTAATAAAAACACTAAATAGAAAAATAAATGCTAAATCAATTTCTCTTCAAATATTTAAAATGTTAAAGGTTAATCTATTTTGGTGAACTAGCCGTGACAGAGTGACGTGCCCTAAATAATAAACAGCCTTTAATAGAAACCGTAACCACATTACATAATAACAATAGTTAAATAACAGCTCAGAGCCACCTCTCGTGCTGTAGGCAATTAGTCCTACGAGAGGGAAAAAATGCGGTGGGAACTCCTACCCAGATTGTGTTACCCAAATTCTAGAGAGAAGCAAGCGAATACTTAGGACCCTTTGGAAAGTGTTAGTCTTTGATTTCTGAGCATCCCTTTTGCCCAATAGCTAAGAGCAATCACTGCCTTTTATATAAAAGATTATGAGCCAAGTGTGAAAATCAAAACATACATAAAAGAATTTCTCCAGTTAATAAGCTCTCATAAGGCTTTAACTGTAAACACATAATGATTCTCTAGTAAATAAAACTGAATATAAAAGTTATCTATCATAAGGTTATATTTTTTCACTAACATAGTAATTTTCTTCTGAAGAAAACGTTCTTCGATTTCAAAGAAGTATTCTTTTTAGGGAAAAAAAAAACACCCTCAATTAAAAAAAATCTATAATGACAATTGACACTCAGCATAGCCAATCCTTTTTCTTGACATGCTGATTGGTATTCTATGTGTATTCCAGGAAGTTAAGGAGCAAGAATGAAGGAGGTGCACGGCTTTTTTCATAACATACTAGCAATTACTCTTTTAAATTCACTGACCTCTAGATAGTATCTAGATATTAAATATCCAAATATTTTAAGGATTTCAAATTATATTATAAAGTGATAAATTTCTTACCATCCATCTACAGAGTCCTTGAAAATATTAAGGCTACCCTGGGAAAAGAGGTTCTTCGATAGTTCCCCTCAGCCATAACAAAGGAAATTCTAAATAATAATTAATATGAGACAGTACGATTGCTCTTTGAGCACTGGTGTACAAAACATGGCTATTTCTTCTAATCTGGTAAAGAGAAGTAACACGTAGAAACATATAAAGAGAAAACAGGGCTCCTAGGGGGCCTGCTCCAGCTCTAAGGAAAGCTTTTCACTAAGATTAAAGAGGTAGTGTGGGGGGGGAAGCCTTTGACTAGCTTTGCAGGAAAATACATATACAGTAGCAATCCATCACACCCTTAGTTGTGAAACATTTATTCTTTTAAACATTTGTTTACTTAAGAGACTTTGGCTCTAGGATTTATTCTAGAGACAAAAAGCTACTTTGATTTTCAAAAAGTCAGCAGAGATGACCTTCCCAAAAATATCCTTAGATATTCCTTTTGAAGAGGCTATATTGCATTTAGAAATAATATTGCATTTTCATTTTACATACAGAAGTCCAACAATCACTGCTACTTCTAAATGATCTCAGATTTAAGGAACGCATGGTGTTTGCACTTTTAGGTCACTGATGAACAGCTTCAGAACTTTACTTTAGTGAAGGACAGAGGCTGAAGAGAAAGACGTAGTGGCTGTAACAGGATTAATACTTAACAGACTACTTCTATGAGAGCAAAAGACCCGTGCGCCTCATCCCCGAGCAGGTTCTCTCGTGTTCTTTAGCCGTGGCCTGCCTGCCACGATGCAGTCGGTGCTGCGAGTGCGCAGCAGTTTGTAGAAAACAGGGGTTATGTATTTCCTAATTACCTCTCTGGAAGAAGAATTTCTTGCTAAAGCAGACTTTTTTTTTTCTCCCCCCAAACATACACTGACACCAGAAGAAAGAAAACAATCTCCCCGTGCAGATGTGAGAAATCTAAGGCTCTCCGTGCCCTGCCCTGCATCTTACCGTTTCCCTGTCTTGACACAGTTCAGCAGAGGGGAAATCGCACACGGCAATGAAAGGGGAAATCTCTCGCCACCTGGAAAGAACTTGCCATATTGGTGGTAAAAGAGACTCGCTGTCAGTATTGAAAACTGTGAAGGCTAAACAGACACAACAGGGAGAGTCTCAAGAGGATTCATTTTTAAGTGGCCTGTCCTTTTATCCCCTTTGGGGTGGGGAGGACATACAGCCAAGTGCTTTGGAAAGCCTCCATCTAATTATTCCGTGGTTTCCCCATTCTTCCTGACGCTCCTTTTCCTACCCTAGCCTCATTGTTTAGAATGAACCCCATTTGTTTGGCATTATTAAAGCTGATAAATTAACATAGATGCTCTAAAATTACTTTTACTACTACTCGGTGGGAAAACATATTAAATTATTATAAAAACAATATTTAACTATGATAGGGTATATAAGTGCGTGTTAGTAAAAATGAAAATATTTTAACTATATATTTTTCTGAGTTCTGAGTTTCTACATGCTGAGTTTCTACATGCTTCAGCAGATTTTGTTGGATTTTATTCTCACTCTAAAATGTTGATTTATTGAAAATATGAACATGGTGTAAAAGGCAAAAATAGGAGTTGGAATCATATACCTACGAAACGCAATGGTTCCAAGAAACATCTGCTGATATAACTCCAGGACCCATAACGCTTGCAGTTCTTTTTGAGAGGGATGGAGGAGAAAAAGGCTGTGGGAGAGGGACTGCTCCTTCTCCACGCCACCTGTGTATACAAAGCAAATGCTTCTGTGATGACTGCCCCACACAGGACAAAGCCTAGGGTGAAGAAGGGATGGGAGCTGGGGGCCAGCAGTGCTGAAACTTTTACTCCCTATTTCCTACATTTCTACACCTACAAAGCCTGGATTTATAGACTGAATTCTTCCTGAAAATAATGCTCTAACAATTTCATATAAATTCCAGAAGAAAATCCACTCTATCAGCAGAGTCTGTTCATTCTACCTCCAAAATACACCCGGAGTCCATTCACTTTTATCCATATGGCCACCGTCACCTCTCCTAGCACCACAGCAACTGGCCCCTCACGGGTCATTTTTCCACTCCATCTCCAATCTATTCTGCAAACAACAGCCAAAGTAAATTTTGAGAACTATCTGATCACGTTTCTCTGCATAATACTCTTCAGTGGCTTTCCACTGCACTCAGAATAGAAATCAAGCGCGGCCACCACCTACCTAGGACAGGCCGCCCGCTTGGCCGACTGTGTGTGCATTCTCCCCACCGCTCCTGCAGTGTTGGTCTTCCTTCAGTTCCTTCAGCTCCCCAAACTCCTTCCCTGTGGAGGGCCTCTGTGGCTGTGGGTTCCTCCGTTTCTTTACCCAGCTCTTCTTGTGGCTGGTTCCTCTCCATCGTGCAGGTTGGGGCTTAGACCTTTCCTTCTGAGTAGCCTTCTCTGGTAGTTCTGTGTAGAGTAGCTGGGCCCCCGCCCTGTCCTTTCTGTCATAGAATATTATAAATTCCCTGAAGAACTACCTTATTTCTGGGTTTGGTCATGTTTTTATGGACTATGCGCCAACGTGTACACAAACCCGCGTGGCGTGGCAGGAGTGATTACGTGTAGCCTATTCCGGCCTACGTCCCCGTACCTGGGACAGCGCCTGGCACCGCCACCCAAGGAACGTGCGTTAAATGAATAAACGCAGAGGAAGAAAGTGAAGTGAGCAGGAGATCCAGCAGCATCCTGAGGTTCTTCTGTATTTCGCTTCACTACCACCTATTTGTCTAGAATTCTGACCTACAGTACCAACCGTTACTGCAGGCTTCTCTATAAAGGGCGACTGGTTTATAGGAATTAGCGCCGTATTGATAAATACTGGAAAGCTATGTCCTTTTTTTGAAAAGCTTTATTTGTACTGGCTTGTCAATATTTTCTACCTTGACATTTTCTATTGATTGGTCAAGCACCTTTTGGAATTTAGCTCTATTTATCAGTTTGTAGTGCTGGGTAAAAAGTAAATAATGACATTTTCCCTTGGGACTATTCATACCACCTTTGTGGCTAGCCTTTGTGAACTGCCACTTTTGGTGGAACAGGGCAGTTGGCTGAACAGAGGAGGAGAGTAAAACCCAAGGAATGGACACGCCTGAGACTCTGTGAGCTGCACCCTAAACAGACCAGACAGTAGTGCTGGCCGACCTCAAATAGAGTCGCTTCATACTACTTTTGCTATGAAATGGGCGAGAAGCCCAGACCTCTTTAGCATTTTTGAGCTACTTGTGTTAAAGAGATTTTTTTAGTGGAATAATTTAAACAGGTATCTTTCCACTCTATTGCATGGCAGAGTTATTCTTACTCCTTGTAAACATGACCTCATTCTGACATCTGTAGTTCAAAACAGACAGAATCTCTGGAACAACATGTTTAATTAATTTCTGTTAAAATTTAAAGTTACCTACGGCATGTCATTCTAAATAAATATTTACCCATGTGCTCACTTCATATGATAGGTCACATGTTCCCATTTTACATTCATTAGGAATATACATTTAAACAAAGTATTTATGAACGCCAATCCTATTAGAATAATTACCACTCAGTGATATACTTTTTATTTTTGTGTCTGTCATCTTGATATACATGAACCACAGAATAACTGGATAACTTATTAGAAGTGCAGATTCCTGGATTCTACCTGCAGATCATGATTAGGTTGGTCTGAGGTGGGGTCCAGAGTCTACATTTTCAACAAATTCTGCAGGTTAGCTGGACACTGATGGAAAGAGGTGCACGTGCTGAAAGACACCACCCTTTTCTCCTCAGCAGAAGCCTTTTTACCCAGCACTTTTTAACATCTCCTTCGGCACTTTGCATATCACCTGGCATGTCGTAAGCATCAGTAAATTTTTACTGACTAGAAAGTTTATGACTTTATGAACCATCTAATAGAATATTCTCATTGATATAATCTATCTTTTGAATAGTAATATCAGCTAATAGTCTTCTTTTTTAAAGGACTACATTTAAGGAATATATTTATGTTTAAAATTTTCTATGAATACAATAAATTGGGTATTTTAATGACCGCCACATGGCTAGCAGCAGGTGGAATTACTGTGAAGAACAGGAAAGGGCTCTGTACTACTTAATCTGTTGTGTGCAATTCCATTAAATAGTTCGCAATAAAGTGCTGACTGTTGTCTACCGAACTCTCAACCTCAAATGTATTTAATAAAACAAATTTGATTAGTTTCGAAAGCATTATCGTATCTCAAATCATTGGATTCAGACAGTCTTTTTCTCCTTTAGCATACGGTGAAAAGATTTTTAAGAATCAAAGACAATCTTAGAATATTCAAATTGAACATGATTTATTTCAAAATAAGAGATATCTGTTAAAATAAGATTAGAGAGAAACAAGAAGGAATAGCAGAGGAGGAAAACCCTCAAACTATCCCTAAAACAGTGTTTAGGATCCAAATTACTTCTAAGCCTAAAAAAAAAAATAATCTATCGCCATCGAAAGCAAAGAGCCTGTTAAGAAATATACAGGATGTCTAGTTCAGTGCTGACGGTGGATACAAACTAGGAATTCTGGAAACAGGGTATAATGTCAGGGTTATGATGAGAGCTGAAGATGGAGAGGTAAGTGGTTGGAAGAGAGAAAACAGAAGACAGGAAGAGGCGGCAGTAAAGAAAGGACAGGATTTAGAATCAGAAGATACAAATTTGAGGTCTAGCAATATGACCTAGGCCAAGTCACCTGAAAGAAGTCTCAGTTTTCTGATTCAAGGTATGAAAGGTACTAAAATAGTCTAAGGACATACTATAATCTATATTACCAGTGCCTTGTAAGTGGCTATTATTATTTGGATTACCATTACTGAGGCACAGAAATAGAATCACTGGGTAACGAATGAGGCTGAGCTTGGGAGATTCTGACATCTGCCATTCTACCAGCTTCTCCAGTCTGCTCAGAATTTTCCCCTCACGGATCATTCTACACACACGGTCTGGGAAGGTGCATCGTAACTACTGACTTACCAACAATAAAAGTCACTTAAATTACACCTAAGATAATACAATTCAAGAGGCTTCTCACTAAGTTGACTAAAACTCAAAGAAATGGAAAATCTAAATCTATTCTTGTCACCCTAATTATTTCATATATGTGAGAAATTTGTGGTAAGTATATAGACTTCAAACAATACCCTGTCCCCCAAATATGGTTAAAATATGGTCACTGAGCCCAGCCCTAGACCTAGGATCCAGGAGATCACAGTTCGATTCCCGGTCAGGGCACATGCCCTGGTTGCGGGCTCGATCCCCAGTCGGGGGTGTGCAGGAGGCAGCCGATCAATGACGCTCATCATTGATGTTTCTATCTCTCCCTCTCCCTTCCTCTCTCTGAAACCAATAAAAATATATTAAAATATATCTGTGTGTGTGTGTGTGTATATACATATATAGTCACTGAAATGTATCTAATTCTATTTTCTTACTTTTTACCAATTTGTCTTTGATTCTACTGTGGGTGTTTATCTTGACTTGCCACCCCTCCTTTTACAAAGTGTGAGGTTGTGCTAAAGTTAAAAACCTGTGTTTTACTTCAAGATACACCACTTCCTAACTGCCTGACATTGACCACTGTATTTATCACTTAAGAAACTGTGTGTGTGTGTGTGTAAAATGGGGGAGGGGAGGAAAGAATGTGAAGTCGTACCTCACACAGTCAGCTTCATACAGAAGTTATATAGAGAGAGAGGTCTTAAGATTGTTAAAATGAGATGAAAACTGTGGCTACTCTTTTTTGTTGTTAATCTTCACCCGAAGATATTTTTTCCAATGATTTGTAGAGTGGAAGCGGGGGGGGGGGGGGAGAGAGAGAGAAACAGCAATGTGCAAGAGACACATCAACTGTTGCCTCCTGCACATGCCCTGTCCAGGGCCGGGCGTCGAGCCTGCAACCGAGGTCCATGCCCTTGACTGGAATTGAATCCAAGAGCCTTCGGTGCGCGGGCCACGCTCTGACCACTGAGCAACACTGGCCAGGGCAAGAGAACAGCGGCTACTCTTGAAAGCAAGGGGCTGTTACTGTGCTACCATATCACAGGGACTCAAGGCGTCTCTAAGTACAGCCTGTCTGTTGACATCACATCGTGAGACCTGAGAAACTCTGTATCCCTTTGTGGTATCTGAAGTTTTCTTCCCTATAATTGCCTCAGATTTGTTTTACCCCTTCCACTTTCCATGACAAATCTAGGCTTTGGGAAAGGAATTATGCCACTGCAGAATAATCTAAACCTGAAGTTTAAGCAAAAATGCTATCTCGCATGACATTTAACTGCATATATTGCACTGCAGATTTCAGTGAACAATCCTAGTCTTTGACTGTCATTCAAGACAGTAAATGAACATTTCATGTAAATTAAATGATTCTTTTCCTTTATTTAAAAATAGTCAATAGGGTAGGATATGCAGACAAGAAAAGCTCAGTGATGCCTTCAACCTTTTTTTGAAGCAGGATAACTTCACCAAAGGGGGTGTTTCTTTTCAAAACCAGGCACACACTCCCAATGTTGAAGGTTGTTTTCTTACTCTCTTTCCTATTTTGTTTTCTTAATTTCATTTTCTTCTCATTTTTTCACTGTGCACTCTCTGTTCTGCAGACTGGCTCAGTCACCAGGTCAGAAATGCAGCCCCAAGGTCCTCATTGCGGGGAGGTGGCGAGGGAATCCCAGCCATTGCTATGACTGCCTTTCAGACGGGCCCCTGACTCTCAGGAGCTAGGATCTCTTAGTATGTATTGTATTTCCTATAAAAGTATGGAATGCATTTTGAACTACTGCCCTACTTACACATATTTTATCACACCCTTTAATGTACTCTGTAAAGTACCTACAGTCATGTTAAAAAGGTAGGTGCCAAATGTTGGCCTAAAACATAGTGCTCTTGTGATTAGAAATAAAATGTGTTCTGAAAATGTAAACTTCAAGTCAGGTGGTCTGTGAAATGAGTTGTTCTAAGGAGGTTATCGTTGTCATCTGTCCACAGAAAAGAACGGTCAGTAGACCAACAAGACAATGTGTTTTGTTTTATTGTACTTTGTACATACAAGGTGGTGATTAAAGAAGTAGTAGTGTTTGTATACATTACCTAAATGTCTGTTTCCTTACAGAGATGCAAAGTGTGCCCAGATTAGACTCTTTGGCTGATATGTGCAAACAGCAGCCTTTAAAAATCAAGAAATCTTAAGGATTCATTTGAAAGTAATTGCTGTCCCTTTTACACCGGCAGGAGACTAAGCAGAGGTGTATAAATATTATTGACTCGCCTTAGCTTTTCTGCAAAAACCAAACTAAAGCAAACAAAATAATGGTCTTAATTCTCAAAATGATCTTAAAATAAAAGAGGCATGCATACACATTTCTCTCTCCCTCCCTATAGATATATAGATATAGATGATATATAGATGTAGGGTTCCCAAAAATGTATACACACTTTGAATAATTATTAATTCCAAAGGGTTAAACATGAAAAGAAAGAAACACCAATTGAGCTATCAGAAAAAAGTGTGTATACATTTTTTGGGATACCCTGTATATAGATGTATAGATATATAAGTATATAAATGTATAGATATATAGATAAATAGGTATATAGATATATAGATATATACACCTTACCTCAAAATATTAGGTAACATCCATTTTAAAAAGTGTTAGTGGTAACAGAATACTTTCCACAGTGATTGTTAGAAATCTTAAGCAAGAAGATGAATGCACTTTTAAAGCTTTCCTTAAAAACATTTTATACCCTAGTACTTTAGAAGTAATGATAAAATAAAAGGTATATCAAATAGAATCATACAATTTTTTTCTTAGACACTTTGGCAAGATGTAAACATGTGAGCTGGCATACAGGACGACTTTCCAATTACTAAGCCAAAGAGGAATGTAGGTAAACATCTGAAGAGAAATGCCAGCACCAGTTTGTCCAATAGGTTCACAAGAGCTCACTCTCCAGTTCAGGCTGAACAGAGGAAGAGGCAATGGAGGGGAGGCGCAGACTGTATCACCACAGCAACCTGAGAGGGTGGGGGAAGGCAGGGGAGCACAGATCGCCTGCTAATCAATTAGGAGAACTGTTTGCAAGTTCAAGAAATCCTGGAGAGTCTGGGTGGGACTTTGAGATACTGCTATAGATAAGCACTCAGCAACACACGGAAACTTAACTGGGAATTCTCTTTTGGACTTAAAATACTCAGTCATATTGTTAACACCCATGTATTAATAATACTGTAGCTCATACCAGTCACTTTGCTGTATCCCATCTGCTCCAAAGAGATCTTATTTTTATGCTCTTACTGTCAGTATGATAACCATTAAGGAAAGTTGCACTGATAATTTCCTTCTAGTCTGCGTTAAACTGCATTACGGTATGAGTTTGAAAATGAACTCGACTTTTTTCAAATGCAATATTTTATAATCTCTCATTAAGGCATCCTCTACCTGCAATGCTTATATAACTGTCTATCTTATACTCTTAAATCTGTTCAAATTCTTAACAGCTCACAAAGTCAAAGTATAAATGCTTCACTAAGGTTTATTTGTTTTGTGAGGCAAATTATTCAACTTATTGCGGAGTGGGGTCAAAGAAGCTTGTAAGTCATTTAATTTACTATTTGTTTCTTTTAAAAGTGTTCCCAGAGGCTGAGAATCCTCCAGGTTTGCTGCTTTTCTTTTGCCTTCTGGCTGCTATTCCTCCTCTTCTTGCGCCACCTTCTACCTTGGCAGATCTAACAAGTATTCTTTTGTCCTAGTTTTACTGACTTTGAAAACTATTGATGACTCCACATTAGAAGGACGACTGATGTGTTACACAAAGGGCCCTATGTAGGTAAAACTCAGAGATGTGCTAAACAGCCCATTATTTTCACAGTACAGTGATATGCTTGTGGAATTTTCTGAAAACATTTCCAAGGGACAAGACATCAGAGCCTTCATTCCTGTTTCATATTGACTTTTGACCTAACATTGGACCAGTGAATCCCCTGTGTAAATAAGAGGCTGGGTGGCAAGACAACTTTCCTAAATATTTACAGTGGTAAACTCTCCAGGTTATAAATTACAGCAGAAACAAGATGATCAGCTCTACCCACCATGAACTTGTCTTTTACATTTATTTTTGTATTATATTAAGCAGGTTAGCAGGAGTTTAACTGGCAGCACAAGGAAATCCAAAGAGGAACAAAAATTAGATTAAACAATTCATCACTGAAAATAACCATGGGTAAGAAAAATGGCTGAGAGTAAACACAATGACCAATGTGAACACAGGAAACTGTTTTTTAAATTAAAAAAAAGTCAAGATAAAACTTGGGTAATAAATAATTCCTATTATTAAGCAAAAATTCCATATCCTAGTTTATAAACACAAAAGAGTGCATATTAACTTAGTGATAAAAAGTATACAATGTATGTGAAACACCCAATAATCACCTGAACATAAATAGGCTGAGAAACTCAGCCACCAATTGCTGAGGCAGGGCTGCAAACCAGCCCCATCTTATTGAATCCATTGTGTGCAGTGATTCTCTGAGTAGAATAAAGGGCTCAGGAGCCAGCGCTAGACTGTGATTTTTGTCTTCTGGGAAACTCCACTTAACAGCTCTGAATATCATTAAAAGCCTGTGAGACAGTCATTCAAGGGCTGCTGCTGGCTGCGTGGGAGCTTTGAGATGCACAGGCACAAAGACAGCTCAGGGTTACAGACCTTTTTGCAGAATAAGTCCAGTGGCCGAAATGTTGCCAAGCTTATTCCAACAACATATCTCATCTGTCCCTCCTAATCATGAGATGGACTTTCATCATCATGCAATAATCCTGTAAGCTCCTTGAAGGTAGAAACTGCACCTACATTTCTTTCTATCCTGTGTCACCCTGTGTAATTCTGGGCAAGTGGCAGGTGTGCGATAAACGCATGTTGAATTGAATTACAGCATGAGATCACGTACTTGTCCCCATTGGCGGAACCCCACACACTGCTCACTGGCAATATTGAGATTACAGGGGTCACTGGCAGCACTCTGCCTAATGGTGTGCTGACTGACAGAGTAGAAAATCAAATCAAGAAGGCCACATGACCTTTGAGTCGGGCAGACAGGGTACGCACTCACTGTAGCAACAAGGTCAAGATCAAAGTGACGAATGTCCAACCTTTTAATACCTGGCTAGAGACCTGAACTGACCACTTCTGATTATCTGTGCGATTTCATCAGTATCACCTGTGACTAATGCTTTAGCTCACAGTAAACAATGAGAGAGGAGCACAAATAACACAATACCGAATGCAGCGAATTTACTGCACTTGACAATGGGCTTCTTGTGGATTATGCAAGCCTGCCCATTAGACATGAAAACAACTGCTTTATGGTGACCTGAAATGGGATTAACGTAAGCCGGATGAGTGTTAGAAATTCTTTAAAGAACTCAGTGAAATACCATTCAAAAGGATACAGCCAAGCTTCTAAAAAAAAAAAAAAAAAAAAAATCCTGGGAAAACAGAGAAGCTGAGATGAATCTGGTTATCAGTAATCAAAAAATGAAACAGCTTGCACTAAGGAAAACTATGTGGGAAAACGTGATTGGAGGCATCCAAGTCACTAGTTTCTATGAATCTGGGGTCAAAAGGGTTATTAGTCACTTAGCTGGTGTCTTTTAGCCACATCAGTCTTCACAACTGGTAGTCAGAACCAACAGCGCTGTCTTTAAGTACTAAGGACAAAAATAAACATGCACACTGTATGTAAATATGTGTCTACGTGAATTTTACCTTTAAAAATAACTTCACTTTCAGCTATTGAAAAGTGCCTGTAATTCTAAGAGCGATAGTCGGTAGGTGACTAAGGCCCTGCAATTTACATCTGCTTAGTGGTGATATATTAGTGTATCTCCAGAGGGCTTCCAACCTAATTTTCTCCATATGTTACCCATATGCTATATTACCATAAACATATCATCTAGAAAACAGCCATATGTTTCACTGTTACACCTGAATAACAGTGGCCCTTCTTTATCCTTTGGTCATTACTTCTTCTGTGGATTTTGAAATATTTATAGGAATTAAATATGAAAAGAATTATTTTTAAATCAGTCAAACGTAATCCCTATTATTCATAACACTGTATTTCTAGGACCTGCAAACTTATTTTCTATGGTACTAAAATTCTCAAGCTTGAATATCAAATAGTATTATTATTCACATTTGGGTCAAACAGAATTTAGCACAACTTTTAATGCATCATCTCAAACAATGCTCCTAAGTATGTTCTGGAAGTGGAGGGTTTTCTCCTATTGGTGAATGAGTCATGGAAAATCACCACCAATCATCTTCATCAGCCTCCTGAAATCAACAACAGCTTACAGTTGCTGCGTACAGATATGCCAGGTATTGTGCTACAGGACACAGTATGCCATTTTTATTTTACCTACAAGTAAATGTAAGTAAAAAATGTAGTAACGATGTTTACAGCTACACTATTTTCAGGTTGAATTCATTATATTCTCAGTCATCACGATGGTGATTCTGCACATATGAGACCCTGACAGTCCTGGTGCCCCCAGGGCCTGCTGCATGAGAAGGCGTGAGTGAGTGATCTGACTCTTCCTGCTCTGTCTTTTGCCTCCCTCCTTTCTCTTCCTCCAGCCTTCTAACTACCAGGGCCTCTGCAGGCAGGCCACGGGCCAGGAAGGGCTGTGCTGAAGGGCTGCTCTCAGTGAACGCCTCTGGGTGGATGACCACAATTATAAAGTATTAGTGTGCATATAATTTTTTTTCATATAATTTTTAAATTTCAGGCTTCTTTAGAGTAGGAAATCCAGTGTCAGTCTCTACCCTCAGTAGATTCCCATTATTTTATGGCAGATTTTTTTTGGGGGGAGGTATCACCCTGCTTCCAATATTTTCTATTTCCAATCATGTAAAATTATATAGAGTAATTCTGTTCCTATACAATCTCAATTATTTCATTCTCTTGCTATAGCACATACTTTCAAAATCCAGGATCCTCTGTTTGTCTGTCAAAGTCTTCTCCCAAATGATTCCGTGTAGCTCTGTGTACTCCTTTCTCAAAGCCAGCCAGTAAGGCCTTGGAGGAGAAGAGCAGGAGGACTCAACCAACCCGGGTCAGGCTAGTGCAGGCTTCACTGATCACATTTCACCTGTTTCACGTGCTTTCTCTATCCCTTCATTTTTATGAAAGACCTACATTAGCTCCTGTTTTCACTAACAAAAGACATCCAAAGAGGGTTTTTGCTTTTATGAATAAAGGTGAAAAGAGAAAATGGCATTCAGCCTTCATTTTGCAGCAAACTTTTACAGAGGCAGCTTGCGAGTACCCTGAGCAGCAAGAGTGCCCCCCCAAGCTCCTTCCTGGGGAACTACACCAGGCATCTCAGCACCAAGCCCCATAGTCTGAACTGTTTCTATAAACATCTGTGCTTTATCTCGATTTACTGTGGGCATCCGTTAACAAGATGTGTCCTAAGGTAACTGCTTCTTTGCTTTACACCATTTCAGTTTACAAAAGGTTTCATAGGAATGCTCTACTTTTGGATAACAGGGGAAACTTGTGGTTACATCCAGATGAAATTCAATTAGGAGGTAATAAGAATCATAGCAGTTAAAATTTGTTTAATGTGTACTACGTGTTAGGTACTGTACTAGCCACAAAGAGTATCCCATTTAATTCTCACAAGCCTATGAGGCAGGAAAGAGTACTGTTCCCACTTAATGGATAATGAAACTAAGGTTTAGAAACATTAAATAACTTGCTCAAAGTTACAAAGCTAGTAAGTGGCAGAGCTGTCATTTGAACCTAGGTAGCTGGACTCTGGGACCCCTGCTATTACTACTCATAAAATGAAGTTTTATAATAAATTTCATTCATTCGTATGTTGAGCACTCACTAAGTTTTAAGTACTGTACATAATAAGAATGGCAAGGCATGAGCCAACCCTCAAGTAACCCAGTGTTTTGGAGAAGGGGGACATATAGATAAACAGGGTAAGTGAGGTAACTGAGTGCATGCGAGGTGGTAAGCAAGCACCGTGCAGAGAGGATCCAACACCACCTGAGAGAACAGGAAAGGCTTGTGAAATAAGGGTACTGATGCTCAAGGGGCATCTTAAAAAATGGGAAGACTTTGGTGGGCAAGGATAGGGTCTCTTCTCCAAAGTATTTGTCAACACATGGAGATGGGAAACAGAACTTCCTGTTCGAGAAAATGGAGTATTATTGTAATCATTTCACAACATATATAACTCAAATCATGATGCTGCACACCTTATACAGTGTGGTATTTCAGTTATTCTGTCAATAAAACTGACAAGAAATGGAGTAGCTGGGGGGTGTACACCGCAGACTAGCATGAGCTTATCTGGACAAGTGGTGAAGCCATGAGGAAGGATCTTAAATGCTAAGGGGTTAGACTGTTCTCTGTTCACAAAGGGTTTTAAAGTGTGAAGGCAAACAATTTGATTTGCATTTTAAAAGGCAGGGGTTCTCAAAACTGGCTGCACATTAGAATCATCGGGAGATCTTTTAAAAAAACACTGCAGCCTTGTTCCCACTCCCACAGAATCAAATTCAATTCATCCAAAGGAGGAACTGGTCATCAGTATTTTTAAAAGGTCCCTAGGTGATTCAAATATGCAGCCCAGCCCTGGCCAATTCGGCTCAGGGTCGAGGGTTCAATTCCCAGTGAAGGGCGTGTACCTTGGTTGCAGGTTTGATCCCCGGCCCCAAATGGGGCGAGCGGGAGGCAACCAATTGATGTTTCTCTCTCACATCAGTGGTTCTCTCCTTCCCTCTCTGTTTCTTTCTCTCCCTCTCCTCCTTCCCTTCCATGCTCTTTAAAAAGTCAATGGAAAAAATATCCTTCGGTGAGAATTAAAAAAACACACAGCCCAGGCTGAGAACCATAGCTTCTCGGGTTCTAGTGTCTAATCGACGAAATAAAAAATACAGTTTTCGTAAACACTTGCCAAAAAAACCAGCAAATTATAACCACCAATTCAGAAGATTTCGCCCAATATATGCTTCTAAATAAGGCCTCAAACAAAAGTATTGCTAAATCAAGTGGGGGGGGGGGATCACCACTTTTGCTTGTGATGTATACTGAAGGTGGCAAGGGTTTGCTGGCAAGATATGCTCAGCTGTGATGATGGGACAGCGTGGAAAAGCCAGGACGATGAAAGGGGGTAAAAAGAAAACCAACCACATCTTAAAAAACCCCTTTTCTTAAAATTCCATGATTCTCTACCAGTGCATCTTGGGTGACAATAGTTAAAAATCAATTATGTCGTGACACCGCTCTCCAGATTCCTGACTACGCTCTGCCACAGCAGCTGAGTGACTTACGTCACGGAAGACTCTGCAGTCGTGGAAGTTAGTCCAGCTCTCGGGAAGAATGACGGATGCTCCACAGTTTCTTCGGACGCGAAGCCAAGAGGGGCCTGGCTGCAAGCATGTATTTTTATAGACACCTCAGCTAATGTGAAAGTCCTAATGCAAACTTTAGTGCTCGGGAACATTAAGTAGGTTTAGGATGCTTCCCCAGGGGGTTTCAGTTCCATTAACACAAGACTTGGTGGCTGAGGAAGCATATGATCCTGATCCCATGTTAGAGATATAGACAGAGAAATGCTTTACTGTCTTCAAGTTAACACTCACATTTCAAAAGATAAGAAATACCTTTCAGCACTGAGAAGACTAAAGAATTCAAGTGGAACCGAATTCAGCATCTTACACACACACCCTTCCCCCAAAAGAGCTCAAGTGGCAGAATACAGCTAAATTATTTCAGCTGTTCAAAGACAGGAAGACAGAATTTGTGGGCCTTAGTCAGTCACGACTGAAAATTCTGCTATTGAACTGCTGGCCCTTGGCCCTTGGAGGTTCTGACTGTTGGCTCTCAAATAGCTAAGAGTTGCAGCTGCACGTGAAAATGTCTGCAGCCAACTCAAAGGGGCCACAAGGGTCAGTGCCTGTGGAAGGCCACCGTGCACAGATGTTCCTACGTGGAGCTTCCACCTCATGGCACAGGGATAACGTCTGAATATAAGCAACACCAGCAAATCTACTGGGCTCCCTCCTGACATTCCCTCAGGAGGCCTGTACCCACTACCATGGTACCTCAAATCATGTAAGACAGGCTCTGAAGAAACAAACAAGACTTTGTCTTCTTGGAGAGTTCAGTGGAAAGGTGGAGGGGTCTCCATGGACATTCAAGACTCCCCAGAGGCAGGACCTACAGCCATTTCCCCCTCATCATCAGCCCCCCACCCCACGCATCCCAGAACACCACCAACTTTGCCAGGGGTATTTCTGCAACATTTTCTCAGCCGCCCCTTTCTCTGCATCCCTGCATTCACAGTCCTGGTTTGGAATCTCATCATTTAAAAAAAAAATTATTTTACCCCATACAGCCCAATCATTTTAGTTGATCTTCCTGTTTCCAGTACATTTTCTCCTCAATCTATTCTCTATTCCAGTGGTCAGTAAACTATGGCCAATGGCCAAATCCTGTCTGCTGTTTCTGCATATGATACATAATCAGGACATAGCTACACTCATTCATCTATGGCTGCTTTCATGCTACAATGGTGACAGAGACTGTATAGCCCACAAAACCCAAAGTATTTACAATGTGGGCCTTTACAGAAAAAGTTCGCCAAATGAATTATTGCTAGGAGGATTTTGATTAAAAGTATATTTCTGATCACACTGCTTTCATGCTTAAAAGACTTGTGGCCACATTTGGTGGCGAGGGACCAAACTGCAGTTGCCAAATGCAATATTTCTGACCACACTAAATAAACTCCTGATCTTGAAGGTGCCTTGCATAGTAATGCTAACGCTGTCTTCTGTGCCTGTGCTGTGTATTTTGCACACACACCCTTCATTCTACTTATCCTCTCAGGTTCAGTTCAAATGCCATCTTCACTGAGTAGCCTTCCTTTTCTCCTCCCAATGGTCAGATCCTCCCTACACACCTTCTTTATTTCCACAGCGCTTGATATATTTTTTTATCTTGCATTTACTTATTGTTTCATTCATTCATCTATCTACAGATCTGGTTGCCTTGCTAAGCCATTAGGAATTGCCTTAAATATACCATGATCAAACCTTCAAATAGGCACACTGAAGATTTTATGACCTTATGCATATTGAGGTTACTGTTATTCCAAATAATCTGAGAATTTCTCCTAGATGTCTGACTTCAGAATCACTATATGCACACAAGAAAAGCAGTCCTGACAGTTAGGTTACATGGCATTTTAAGGTAAGTAAAAATTAACTATAGCTTCATCACCAAACTTATTCTAAAGGAGTTTTAATCCTTTCAAAAAATTAAATTTGCCCTTAAGGGAAAAATTTACCAATATGGTAGATGTTAAATAATTTATAGTAGGCTTTTAATGTAATTTTAAAAAAATCAAAGGAATTTCAAAAACATTTTGAGCAGTGATGGCCATATTGAAATAAATTCTTTTATTTGGCTGGAATGCTAAATGGCCCAGAATGTATTTCTGTTTAATTAGTTAAATGGCACTATGTAAAGGATGGAATACTCCATAAATAGTTAACCACATTTTAAAAACTGGGTTCAGGTGGATAACAGATCTAAGCATAAAAAAACAAAGTCAAACTTTTAGGAAAAAATGATCTTTATAAATTTTGAATATGGAAGACCTCTAAAAGGCAAAATTGAAGGAACAAAACAAAACAAAAGATGATAAACTCAACCACATTAAAATGAAAAACTTATTCACGAAGACACCACAGACAAAGTAAAGCAAGCCACAGATTTGGAAAAAGATATTTACAGAGCATATAACTGGCAAAATTTAACATCCAGATTAGCTACGAATGACTATAGATCAATAGGGTGAAAGTAATTATCTAAACAAGAAAAAAAAAAAGAAGATATGAACAGGCAATATAAAAAAATGAAATTTGAAGGTTCAATAAACATACCTAAAAATTCTCTACCTCATCAGAAATAAAGTAAATACAAATTAAAGCCATAATGAGATACCATTTCACACCAATCAGATTGGCAAACATTAAAAGCTGGCAACACCAAGTGTTGGCAGAGATGCTGAGCAATGAGAGAAATCTTATACCTGATGGTGGGAGTGTAAATTAGCACAACTTCAGAGAGCAAACTGGCAACACCTACTAAAGTTGATGAAGCACTCCTACATTTATTCTTAGATACAAAGAGATTTATATAAGAATATTCGTGGCAGTACTGTTTGTAATAGAAAAGAGAAAAATCACCTAAATGTCCATCAACTTGAGAATGGAAAATTAAGCTGGGATTGTTTATAGAATGGCAAAAATAGATGAATTAGGACACATACCAACATGGATAAGTCTCAAAAGCATAATGCTGAACAACAACAACAAAAAAAGCAGAAAATGTATATAGTAAAATATGATTTTATATGAAAATTTAAAACCTACAAAGAAATTATCTATATTGTTCAGAGATAACATACAAATGAAGCAAAAGTATATATATGTGTATGGGAATGATAAATACCAAAACCAGGAGAGTGGTTACTTTTGGAGGGGAAAAACATATTAATTAGGGACTTTAATTGTACCTGTAATCATTTGTTTTTTAGGCTAAGGTGTACCGGTGTTTGTATACTATTCTCTATGCTTTTCTGAATAGCTGCAATTTTCATAATCACTCTGAAGACAATTCTTTTTGAAGGAAGTTGCCATAACATGGACCTCCATAATAATAAATCTAATGGCCACATATATTCTAGTCTCTTAGAACAAACTGGTGTAATTCTAAGCTCCTCAGACAGTGTTATCAGTTATCAGAATTTACCTTAAAGTTTGGCCAGTCTAAGTAACCCTCTCCTATTTACAAGTACGAAAACGGCCAAGAGAACTCAGTCCTTCAGTATTGTCAGATTGGGTAGTGATAGGTTTAGGACAGCGGGGTCTGTACCCCTGCTGGAACAACCCCAGACACAGAGTGTAATTAATTAAGGGAATTCTCAAGCACAAGGGCCAACATTCTAGCATTATTCATTTTATCAATCTTACTTATTCTTAAATCACAAATGTGCTCTTACTTATTCTTAAATCACAAATGGGCTTCATGAAACCACTCTTAGGGACAGAATCACCTGGATACATTCTGGATTTCAGGTGGCTCTGTACTGAGTCCTTATAATTATTTATCAAATAAAAATAGTAAGGTGCAGAACAGTGTGTATACTACAGTACCACTTTGTAAAAAATGAAGGGAAACGAGAAAATTGTATGTGTTTGGCTTGTATGTGCAGAAAAATACCCATAAAGGATAAATTAGAACAGTGGCTAGCTGTTAGCAGGAATGGGTATTGGGCAGAGCAAATGACAGGTTTAGGAGTGTGACTTTTCACTATATACCTTTTTATAGGTCCTTTATGAAAGACATTATTTTTTCCACTTTTTTTTGCTCAGTGAACTCCAGTTCCAGCTTCTTATGTCTACATGACCTTTCCATGGACTGCTCAGTAAGCGATGGCTGATGGTCAGGGCCTGACAGGTGGAGCACAATGGCCATTACCTTGGCATTGCTACGGGCCCTGATTACAAGGCTCAGCTTCTTACGTACTAAGATTTTGGTTTTCACTCCCAAATTGAAATGCCTCATGCCCATTGCTTTCTGCCTATAGGCCTTCAGCTCTGACAGGTAACGTGGGGCAGGCCTTGCCTGAGCTGTGAGGGGCTCCGGTTTCCTTTGGTGCCTGGAATATGCCTGCCAGTCCACTTGGCAACCTTGTCACCCCCTGACCCTAGCTCCTGGGTGCTTACTGGCTCTCATTATTCTGCCTTAGGCTTGGCTGACCTTGACCCTGCGCTGCTGATTCTCGCTAGGGTATCCACTCTAAACTCCTTTCCCCTCTTTCCTCAGCTGTCTCACCTACTTATCCCTAAAATACAGAGTCCTCACTGATATACAGATGGAGGCAAAAGTAGGTTTACAGTTGTGAGTATGAGAAACAGAGTTTATTCTTGTATCATTACTTATTAATTACTGTATTATTTTCCATGTGAACAAAGGTACGCCTACTTTTTCCTGCCCCTATATTTTTCTGTTATGATCACGTCCACCAACCAGGTGGAAGCTACTTCTTCCTAAACTTAGAATTTGGTTTCCTCTTTTGCATCCTTTCTAAAGGGCAGGGTTCTAGAACATAGCTTCAAGAAAAACCATGGCAGATGGCAGAACCCTAGACTGAGGACCTACGGCTCCAGGTTGAATAGAGAACAGCTTCTCTGGTCCTTAATTTCCTCAACTTCAGACATTAGCTAAAACTGTGACTCTCCTTTTTTTATTTTTTTATTTTTATTCTCTTCAAACCTCCTTCCAGCTTTATTCCTTCTTCCACCTAAACATTTCAAACACACTCAACAGAACAGCTGTTTAGACACATGCACCGATGATTTCATCTTTAGGGACATATCAGAGGAGACTAAAAAGCTTGGAAACCTAAAGGAACAAATGGGAATCGCTGCCTGCCAACTTTCCTCATGGGAAAACCAGCATTTTCTTCTAGAGAGAAAAATCTCTTGAGGAATTATGGTTAAAAAAGAAGGCTCCATTTGCTCCTTAGGACACCGTCTTACATACTTTTCCTTAAGAATATGAGATAATAAAGAAGTTAACCTTTTGAAAACATGTCGTCTCTTATTTTAACTTTAACATGTGCCATCCATTCATTTAGTTGCCCATGAAGATATTTTCTGAGCACATATTAGGTAGCACATATTTGTTTTTCCTAACTAATCTGTATTTTGGTCATCACTGTCATGTTGCGGCAGAAGCTAGAAACCTGGGAGCCACCCTGGGTTGCTGCCTTTCCTTGACCACATATCCAACCAACCACTAAACCCTGAGGACAAACTCCAGAACAGACCTTGAATCAGCTGCTTTGCTGCTCTTCTGTCTGCTCAGGCATATCTTGCCTAAACCCTTTAATAGTCTTCCAGTGGCCTCTTTGCACTGTGGCCATTCTCTCCTCTCCTCTGCACAGAGCAGCTAGAGTAATGGTTTTAAACCCACACACCTGGCTGTGCCACCCCCCAGGGAACACGTCAATGCCCTATCAATGGCATTTGAATCAAATCTACACTCATTTCCTAGCCTTCAAGGCATACAGGATTTGGTTCCTGTCTACGTTTCTGTCTTTACTAGCTATGTGAGCTTGAGTAAGTTATAGGATCTCTCTTTACATCATAAATTTTATGCTATAAAATACAGCTAAGATGTAGAAACTGCCTGTAAAGTGCTTGTGAAAGTTCTTGGTACAGAGCAAGCACTCAGGGAGTGTTAACTATCTGAATATTTTATAGTCAATAAAGACTCACAGAGGGTCCACTCTGTATACTACACTAGGCTCTTCAGAAAACCAGTGAACCCTTTCTCAAACTTCTCCCAACACACACCCTTTCCATTGCTATATCAACAAGAGATTACTGCATTTAACTGAACTATATAAAGTCTTACACTTGGTTTAAAATATCAATAGTGCACCAAAAATGGCTCAGGGCACTTTCACAGTTAATGTGAAAAGCCCTTAAGAATTTTGGATGAATGCAAGCATCTAAGAGAAAAGAGCACAGTGGTTTCCATGCATCCTCTCTACCCCAACATGTTCACACACACACACAAAGTAATCTTAGACTATGATATACTTAGACCATGACAGACAAGATGTTTCAAATATCTGAAAAGCCTATTTACAGAGAACACACTGCATATGTTCTAATGAGCAGAGCTGGACCCAAAGTACAGAAGCCACAAGGAAGGAGACTTCAGTTTTCAGCATTAGAACTATTCAAAAATAGGAGGAAAACTCCCTGGGAGAATGACACATGGTTCTTCATAGAAGTTTTAAGGACAGGCAGAGCGATCATCCTCCAAGAACCATGTGGAAAGAATTTCCTTTTTGGATAAGAGTGGGGACTAGATAATAACAGCTAACATTTACTAAGCATTTAATGATGTGCTAGGAGCTTTACAAAATTACTCATTTAATCCTCACAGCAACTTCATGAGAGAGATCCTACCATTTTGCTGATGAGGAAATTGATATAGGTTAAGTGAGTTGCCTGTGGTCCAACAAGAAATAGCCAAAAACAGGAGTCAAATCTAGGCCGCTTGACTCTAGAATTTGGACTGTTAGCCTCCATGCTACACAACTCCTGAAGTAGCAAATTTATGAATGCTTTTCACCTCTAATCTCCCTGTTTCCATCTCTCACAACTTTCTGCAGTCACTTGTGGACTGCCACCCATATGCCTGTAATTTCCTGTTACTGAGATTTGTTAGAAGAGGGAGTTTTTGGAATAGATAAATGTGTAACATTTCCTGAAGATATATAGGAATTCATATGTAAGGAGAGAAAGTTGTACAGAAGGGGAACATTAGTCTACGCAAACCCTCCAAGCAAAAGAAGTCTCTGTAACCAAAACGGACCCTGCAGTGATGCCTCTGATCATTTGGAAAGAGAATTTCTGAGATGGTTTTAGATACGCAATCATTTACAATATGCAATACTTAACAAAGAGTCCAGTAGAAAAATCAAAAGGTATAGCAGCCTTTAAAAATATCTCCTTCTTGCCATTAGATTAAAAAATGATAATCGCAGGAAGTTATTAAAATGCTAACATTCTGAAAATAGCATAATCTCTATAAAATATTCCCCATAAGGAAAGAGTTTACAAAGTAAAATATTCTGAAGTAATTTGAGACCCAGATAAAAATGGGCTGGATAAATGAGATTAAAAAAAAGAGAACACCCCACAGAATGTGCAGATATTCTGTTCTGGTAAAAAACTTTTGGGTGTATTACTATGCTCAGATGTCTTGTATGGTCTCATCTGGCATAGTTCTGAAGTGATAGTAAAAAAATATAATTTGCTCACTTAGAATATGTTTTAGAGCTGGGTGAGAAATAATTTCCCTAAATTGAATATTTGGGAACCAATTACAACCCCATATCTGCTATTAACCTCAAAATAGGTAATTGCACGTTTGTGTCTAAATCCATTTGTCATAATAGAGCAAATTAAGAATCACATGATGGCCGTGATTAATGTGTGACAGTTATCATGAGCACCATGAGCCCAAACTAATAACAACATCAAAGAGAGATTCCAAATGTGATGTGGCCATGAAGGGAAAACTAATTTTCAAATTATAATAGCAACGTCCAAGGAAGCGAATGTTTTCTTTGTGTGACAGTCACGGCCGGGCATCTGGAGGATGGCCAGTCACTAATGTCCTAATAAATGGCAGGCACACACTGGAAAGGCTGTCATCATGCGGCGGGCTGAGCACAGTTGCTGCCGCCATTGTCATAATGGACAGGCCAGGCGGTGGGTCACAGGGTGCTGGGAAAAAAGCAAGTCTTATTACTGCTCAGGCTCAGCACTCAGCGCGCACACCGCGGCCACACGTTTCTGATTTCTATAGGTAATGTTCCTCTTTTATTCCTATGCAGCACTCTTCCCCACTTTTCTTTTGAGAGACTACCTGAAGACTTGGAAAGTATTTGGAAGCATCATAGCAAGTGGTAGCTTCAGGCAACAGTCACCTTGGAGTTATGACAAAAAAACTACATGCAGATTCCGTGAAAACAGGGACTTTGGCTGATGTCATTTGGTACCTGAGGGGAACACCCAGTCTGGCCGGCAGTGGCAGTCCTGGTACCGCCAGGGGAAACACGAAAGAAAAGGCAATGACCCTACCCTGCCAGGCTGAGTGCCACGAGATCAGAAAGAAGATCTTTTTCATCTTCGCACCCCAGCACTAGCATGGTGCCCGGAGTGGACGGCCGAGAAGTAAAGGGCAGTGTATGACAGGGGTCAAAGCCAATGGGCTTGGGTCCCGGCTCTGCCCCTGACTAGCCTACGGCAGCCCCAGGCAACTTCTTTCAACTCTTCAAGTTTCAACTTTCCTCTGCAAAAATGAAAAGCAGTTGTGAGGAGTGAATTAAATAATGTATTAAAATATTTAGTATACAGTTGTGCTAAAAAAATGGCAGTTAATTGCATCAAATACATTCTAATGATGAAAGATGCCTAGGACGTATGAGGGAAGGGAAGACAGAGAAAGTCCAAGATAGTCATTTTTCACAGATAGAAGGTAGCAACAAAGTTCTCTACATTGCACTCTATGAGGTGACTACAAATAACCTTTGCTTGTCCAAAGTAGGTTTTGGGTTTTTTTTTTTCCCCTAATCTAACTGGCTCTTTAGCATTTTTCTTACAATGGCTCAAAAAAAATAAATAAATAAAAATCGGTACACAAACAGTAATAAATTCTCATGAGAGTAAACACTGGTTCAAATAAATATTTCTTGCCTCATTTTAGCTCAACAACTTTCTTAAAACTTGACTATTTTAACACTTGCAGAACCTCAAGGATAGGAATGAGCAGAGAAAAACAAATGCCTTTTTTCACTTGTAATCATTGGTGTAAGTATGAATGTATCTGCCAAGTTAAGAGCAGAATCATAAAATAACTGACTCCTTTCTTTCAATGTTTTTACATGTACTGTTTGCATTCTTTATAATGACCTTTCTATGATTTTTATCTCCTTTGATAGGATAAAAATTTGACTTTTTTTACATTTCTAATAGTTTAAAATTAAAGTGGGTATTTTAGTTGTTGGAAATTTCCCACATCTGCCTCCATTACTAAAACTATCTTAGTATCATCTCCGGATAAAAACCTTATTAGTTATTTTCAGACTCCAGTCACAGATCTGGTTAGAAATGATGAGTATTTTAATTTAATTGTTTCTTATTTAAGGGTTAAAGTTGAATGAAAGTACTGTTAGGCCTTCTGAGGACATCTCTGAATTACGGTTTTACAATGTATGTGAAATTTGGGGTTCACAAATGTGTTTGTGTTATTTTAATATACCATCAAATAGCTTAGATAATCAAATGATGTGTTCTGTGGTTCTGTTTAAAATATTGGCATGTTTCCAAAACACAGACCTGGAATAAGTAATCAGAGGTTAAAGCAAGGTTATTTGAAGTATTTAAATGACACAAATAGCATTAAACCGGCCACATATCCTGACTAAACGATATTGTGTAATATAATTCAGTCCAAATAAGACCAGATTGTCTTAGAAAGACAATAAGTTGATTTGACTTTCCTGATGCACAATATACAAATATTTAATGCATATAACATGGCGAAATCCATATGTAATTCTTTTGATTTGTGATTACAACTTTCTAAGAAATGTTACCCCAGTGCCACAGCGTGACATCTATCTCCTCAGAGACACAGAATGAAGGGAAAGTCAAGAGCCAGGAACTGTTCTTCTCTCACTTACTCTCCTTGCTCTGCCGCTGCTGTGGCCTCACACACCGGCGTCTCTCCCAGATGCTGTCCTCTGCCCCGTGACAACACATTCCCTTCTACTTTGTCTCCGAATTGGAAACTGCATAATTCCTGCAGACTGAGCCCTCCTCCTTCACCCTCATGAAATATTCCTCTTTTTTCTGAGGTCAGATGGACTTTGCTGGATTCAACTATCACTTGTGTGTGGGGAACTGCGAAATGTTTCTTTATGGAATGTTAACATGCCAGGAATCTCAGGAAATCTCAGGACTCTTCTTATTTTACATATAAGACAATGGAAGGTGGAAGCCACGCAGTCACTTGACTAAAGTGACCCACCTAGCTGGCACCAAGGAGGGCACTGGGACACAGGTCACCGCAGTTCTGGGGCCTGCTGGCTACTCCATAACACTGTCCACTGCTAGCCTTGATGTCTCATGTGCTCTCTGTGCCTCTACCTTCTTGCTGGATATCACACTTCAAATGTCCAAAACCAGATTCTTCACTCGCTCTCTCAAGCCAGCTCCCATGACACCTTGCTTCACTAATAAGCTCTCATTCTAAGGTTAATCCAGCATGAAATCTTAAACGTCTTTTGCTCCTTCCCTTTATCTTCTAAATATCAATGACAGAAGACCTTTGGTATGGAGATTATACAGAAATATACCCATCTTTCAAGCACATAAGCAAATACTAGCTCTTCTACCAAGCTTTCATACTGGTTTTCATACTGAGAAATCATCAATTCATACTGGGTTCTCTTTCCTCTAAAATCATGGAGCACTGATCGAGCCTACCAACTATTCTGATACTTAATCATATATCTTATGGTGTCACTAATTACCAACTTTAAATTGTTTTGTATTTCTCATAAGACCTGGAAAAGTTTATGCATATAGCAGGTACTCAGTAAGTTCTCATTGTGCTGAATCCTGTTTCACTGTGACTTGTCATTGGCTGACACAGCTCTGAAACATGAATAAGATGCTTGCAAACATTTTCTGATAGTTTTGAATATTAAAAAAAAAATCGAGTTCCTCTTAGAAAAACAGGTTAATATAATATTTCCAAGTGAGAAGAAAGGTTCATAATAATAGTTATGCACAAAATAAAATGGAGATAAGATATTCTAGCAAGTATTATAGATATTACCAAAACAGGACCATTTACATAAACATTTTTCCTGACATGTATTTAAAACACACACAAAACTTTTTAAATAGCAGCAGCTTTGAGAGGTCAGCGCTGTCTCATTAGGAAAGACCAGCTCCGAAAGGAGGCGACACCGTGCCCCGGGCCTGCAGGGCGATGGGGAGTGGGCTGTGCCAGGATGCCGGGGGCCTCGAAAGGACACATCCTCGTTCAGTTTCCCACATCCAGCTGGGGGTCGTGAGCGGGCACAGGCTGCTGATTTTTATTGCTTGGACAGGCACACAGGGAGAACGACAATCTCAAAAGCGAATCCTCCCCCCCTCCTAATGAGTCAAAGAAAGCCAGCACACGCCACGGCACATGCCACGGCACACTCACGAGCACACGGGAGACTGAATCCAAACGGAGGCGTGAACCAGAGGGAGGGATGGGGAGAGAATGCCTTCGATCCGAAGACCAGAAATGAAGGGCGCTCGAGATAAGCTAATATTAGAAAGTTTCAGATCTATTAATTTTAGGACAAAATTAATAGATCTGAAAAGCAGAAAATAAATGGAAGAAAGTTAATTACAGGAAAACTGACTTTCTCATTTTTTTATTATTATCTATAAAATTAGGCTCAAGGAACTACAGATTGCATAATTACTGCTCAGATACAAAATGTGACTCTAAAGCTGGAGATTTACTCCAAAAGCCAGGCGGGAAATCCAATCTCATTAATTTCCTGACAAACCTTAGATATGTTAAGCAATGAACATGTAATACATTTTGAAAATTTTACTCAGCTTCAAGGAAATAAAATTATTCTTTTAAATTATGAAACAATTTCTTAGATATGCTGAACACTAGTGACCTTTAAGGAATTCTATTTTTTATTATATTTGCTAATATTTGAAAACTGTTTCCAACAAATAACAGACTCACTTATAGGAACAAAAACAATGCATTAAGCAAGAGAAAGTACGGGTCCAAAAGAACCACAGATTCAATACGTATCACAAACTCCCTCTCACCTTCGTTGCTCTTAGTCTTAAGAAAAAGAAAAATAGAGTGGTATCAGAGTTTGTGATTTTTTTAAAAAAACAAGTAACTAAGATTCAAAAATGTTTCACTTTTTAAAACCTAATAACTACGAAGAATCACAAAGATGCTTCACTTTACCACAAACTGAAACCCTCCTAAATGTTGATTTTGCAATCAGAGTAGAGGCAGCTCAGAGCTATTGCAGCTCCCAGTGACAAGACTCTCCAAAGGAGATGAATGAGGTCATCCTATTGATAAGGTCGCCATCGATCTAAAGCAGACCTTTTTTTAAATTAGCAAAATGCTGCAGCACTTTAGTAGGTGTCATCAACAGCCTTTCTCTATGAAAAATGCACTGGCTTATGGAAAACTAATTTTTAAATTAAAAATTTGTCTCATAAGAAAAGTGTTGCTGTACTTATTTTTTTCCAAATTGATTATTTCAGAGAGACAGACTTTCAAGGTAGCCTACTCTGATACCTGAGAGCTTTTGGAATAAGTTGTGTTCACTAATTAAAATCAATGTCTCTGGCTAAAAGTGTCAGAAAAAGGTTCCTCAGAACACTAATTGATATGAATCGTAAATAAAATTACGATCTTATTAAAAGGAAAACATCTTTAGCAGTACTTGAAATGACCACTCAAAAACCAATGACCTCTTGAATTAATCTGAAAAGCAAAACCAGCCCTTCAGCTTTCTTGGGAGGGAGAACGTGCACAGAGAAGGAATACTTACATTGTAAAGGGCTTGACTCTAAAACTTAACCATCATGTGGGAAGAGAAATCAATTTCTTTTTCCTTTAAGTAAAAATTATTATGATAACTCTTTTCCAGATATACATGCACACAATGAATGGATGGATGGATGAGTGGATGGGTAGATGGGTGGATGAGTGGATGGATGGGTACAGATAATTTTATTAATACCTTTAGAAAAGTGATTCTCAAAATAGAAATATACTTTAGAATTACTTGGTGTACTTGTTAATAGTTCGGATTCCCGGAATTTCTGCAGGTATGGCAAGGAATCTGCAGTTTTACTCTGCTTCCCATGTACCTATTTTGCACAATGAGGTTTCAGAACCAGGGCTGTATAAGGACTCGGCCACTTCACTTGTACACAGCTTAGTGCTGGTATAATCTCCAGCTTTCTTTCCAAAGGCAAAAGGTGTAGTGGTCAGAGGTCAGGTCAGGTAGACTGAAGCTCCAACTCTCCTCCTTCCCTTTCAAATTTAACTTTGGGCAAGTTACTTGAACTCCCTGATATTTGGGCTCCTCATCTTGAAAATAAGAATTTTAGTACCTTATAGAGGTACTTTTGGGGATTAAACAACATTTACGTTAAGAGTCTGGCACACAAGAGGCTCTCAAAGGCAGTATTATTAGTCCAATTTCCACAGTGACAACTCGTTCTGCAGCTGGTCCACAGAATGTACCTCAAGTCAGCAGCTAATAAAGAAAACTATTTGGGGATGGTATGCTCTTAACTCCCCAAGACTAGGTGGTCTGATGAAACCCTGAGAAGTTTTACTAATGTATCACAAAATTAATTTAGCTTATTGGACAGTTTAGAGAAAAGTCAAGAAAAGCACTAAGAAGAAATGATTCCAAAACAAACATAAATTTTGGATTTTCTCTATGACCATATCTAGGCACTGATAGTGTTAGGAAGGTAGCAAGTGAATTTGCATTGATGTCACATTTAAAATTAGGACATGATTTATCACCTTCAGGACTGTGAGGTTGATTCCTTTCATTTTAAATTTACACAGTTTCACTGCTTTGCTTAATGTACTCAGTTCTTGATTATCCCTTTCTTTCCTTTGTGCTTTCTCAACCATCTAGCATCATTGATTAAGAATCCTTATATCAGAAGTATACAGCTAAGAGGACAAAGGGTATTGGCTTTATAAGTAATCCAGGTGACAATAACAGGGACAGAGACCCAGGAAGAGTGGGTGTGAACAACATCTGCTTCCACCGACTGTTCTGCAATATTCAGCCAATTAGTGTGATCAGGAAGTAACATGCTAATAAACAGTTCTAACGCTGAAAAAAAGAGAAAGGAAACAAGATTATTTCATTAGCTAGGAAAAAGGGTTTCAGGCTAAATTACAAAAAAAAATCGCTCAGAAAGAAAGGAATCTTTAATTCCTATTAAGAATATATATTTAGAAACATTAGTTAAAAAGCACAATGCTTAAAACTGATACTCGAGAGGAAGTTGCATGTCATCTTCCAGAGCTTCATACACATTTCAACTCATTGAGGATATCTGGCTCCTCCAACAGGGGAATATTCCACTTCTCCGTCTAACCCAGGCACAACCTAAGCTACTTTGTGTGCCCAAACGCAGCATAAGTACACAGTTATGTACACATAACAAAAGTAATCACTTTTGATTGTATTTTGACTACTGAGCACATAGTTTGCAAATATCTAAAATATTAGTGTGGCAGAAACTTCCTAGTGATTCAGTTGGATTGAGAAAGAAAAATGTTTAAACATAAGCCCTCATTTCCCATTTTCACTGAGCAGCTCTAAGGTGACTTAGTTGATTCTATGGAGTGAAAGATGTCACCATGCGGAATGTGTCCCCGAACAGCAGTCTGGGATCCAGGTGTCCTGTGAAGGGTGTGGCCCTGTGTCCACGTGATGAATTCTTAACTCTTCATGTGATAGAGAGAAGATCCAGGTTGAAACAGTACAATGCCATGTAATACAAGCACAATTATCTCCTTATGGTGAATGAGTCAATTATGGTGCCCAGACATGGAGTGGCTTGGAAAAAACAGTGAACCATGGCCCGACCCACGTGGCTCAGCGGTTGAGCATCGATCTATGATCCAGTAGATCGAGGTTCAGTTCCCAGTCAGGGCACATGCCCGGGTTGTGGGCTCGATCCCCAGCAGGGGGAGTGTGCAGGAGGCAGCCAATCAATGGCTCTCATCATTGATGTTTCTATCTCTCTCTCCCTCTCCCTTTTCCTCTCTCTGAAATCAATAAAAACATATTTTTTTAAAATAAACTGACTTATGAATAAAAATAGGAGAGAAGATAGCCCAGATTGTTTTTTGTCAGTTGTTCTCAGCACACAGAACTGTTCCTTTATTTTTTTGTAAGCTTAAATATCCCTTTTCCCTTTATCAGCCATCAACGTTTCCCCTTATTTAGCTTTAAGACTCCTCTTAACTAATATAAAATCTTTACTTTCAGAACTAAAGATATAGCCCAGCAGGGCGTGGCACAGCAGTTGAACGTCGACCTGAGATCCAGGCGATCGGGGTTCAATTCCCGGTCAGGGCACATGCCCGGGTTGCGGGCTCGATCCCCAGTCGGGGGTGTGCAGGAGGCAGCCGATCAATGACTCTCTCATCATTGATGCTTCTTTCTCTCTCTCTCCCTCACCTTTCCTCTCTCTGAAATCAATAAAGATATATATTTAAAAAAAACTAAAGATACAGTACAGACCTCTGAGTGATCTGCATTTCCGCCAGCTCAAAATTTGATAATCAACAGCTCACATAACTTTTCCTACTTCCTTCTGTGAAGAAAGAAAAGTCTAAATTATATGTCTCTAGTTATGCCAGCCACAAGTCAACCTGTCCTTAAAAGCACCAAATTTCAAACGACTTAGCTGTTTAACGTAGAGGCAGTTATTATGTGGCCCTCTGTCTTACAGCCTTTTTTTTTAACATATCTTTATTGATTTCAGAGAGAGGAAGGGAGAGGGAGAGAGAGAGAGAGAAACATCAGTGATGAGAGAGTCATTGACTGGCTGCCTCCCGCACGCCCCCGACCGGGATCGAGCCCGCAACCCGGGCATGTGCCCCAACCGGGAATCAAACTGCCGTCCCCTGGATCCCAGGTTGACAGTCAACTGCTGAGCCATGCCTGGCTGGGTCAGCTTCATTTTTTTAAAAACTCATCCACTTTCTCTTTAATTTCATTTCAAATTGATGTTACACAACTAGAGTTTGGTAGAAACATGACAAATTAGAAAGAATGCCTAAGAAACCACAGGTTCTTTATTTTAGGTTAAAATGGGACCTGTAGCATGTTTGTATTTTGTACACCTTGAAAAAAATATATCATTAAGAGCTCCTTCCTTAACCCCAAATGAAAAGTTATCAGGGCTCCCCCCACCCCCATCCACAACCATCCTTCAACAGCTGCTCCTTCAAGACCACTGCTCATGTCTAGGCTGGGACTGGTTCATCAGCGGCCTCAGTACAGTATAAACCTAATGGGCGCTCTGGGATCACGGAAGCTCTGGCCTCCCTCCTTTGAGAAATGGTGCAAGAGCTCTAAAACGAGCATGTCCACGGGTGCTCCTGGCATGCCCCGAAACAGCAGTCCTTGTCGCCCCCCGGATTATGCGGCTGCCAGCTAACACCATGTGACCCAAAGAGGTAACTTTTCCTTATCTTAGACAGGTCTGCGCTTTCTCAGAGGCGTCTAAATAAAAAGAATAAAATTCAAAATTACATGGAAAACAATCCTGACAAATTCTAAAAATAAGAAAATAAAGGCATGAAGGAAAAATAGCCTCAAGTACAAATTTTATAGGAATTATTGCACATCTTTCAAGATTTTGCATCTTCAGTTTTATGAGTGATGAGGAGAACACACACTTTCTTAAAATAAATTCTGCCATATTAGAGTTTAAAATGTCAAGAATGGACAAGGTTCTATGGAAATTAGTGGAGACATGAAGGCTGGGTCCTTTAGCGTCAGGAAGTGACTTGAATCGTGCAGTCTCCATGGTAACAGCCTTGGTGCTGATATCAAAGGGCCTTCTCTTACATGCACAATAAATACCCCAGGATATTTCCGATCAGTGCTTGGGCCATGGAATTGTTCTCACAGGTGGGGGCCCTCTGCCTTCAGGGCTGATCACTAACTTTAGTTAGGGATGAAGGAAGTTGAAATTACAAATCACAGAGCCCTAGGTCTAGCAGAGTACAAAACTACTTTTATAAAGAAGAGTGCTCAGGAATCATTTGTAAGAACTTCGCGTATTTTCAACTTACTTTCATTCAATTACACATAAAGTGAAAGTGTTCTGACGCGTGATCGCGTGATCATTAGTTAATATATAGGGCTGCTATATAATCACACATACACCCACTCACTTACACACATGCAGGCAAATCTTCACTGTCCAGACAGGTTTTATTTCAGTGTGCATTTCGGAAGGTTCCCCACCTGCCTTTCACCTGGTTCTAATCAACCTCATACCGGCCCTCCTTTCACTCACTCAGCAAATTCCCTGGTCTATTTGCTTTGTACATTTCAATGGACACTGTGAAAAACAAAAACATGTTTATCTCCTCACCTTATATTTTAATAGGAGTAGCTTTATTATGCAAAAAGTCCACATCCCCACTGTACAAGTTTTGTTGTGATGAAGACTATGCCTGCCACTTGTTACTAAAAGCATCAGTCTCAGGTCCATTCCAACTAGGTCTTGATTGACACAGAATAAACTTAAAAGTGATTTGCTAGCCCAGCCAGGTGTGGCTCAGCGGTTAAGCATCAACTTATGATCCAGGAGATCGTGGTTCGATTCCTGGTCAGGGCACATGTCTGAGCTGTGGGCTAGATCCCCGGTGTGGGGCATGCAGGAGGCAGCCGAGCAATGACTCTCTCACCATTGATGTTTCTATCTCTCTCTCTTCCTCTCTCTGGAATCAATAAAACATATCTTTTTTTAAAAAAGTGATTTGCTAAAGCTGCACCTAGAAATGGTCTCTGAGTTCCCGATTTCTTTTATACTTTATTTTTTTTGTTTTTGGCTTTGGAAAATTAATGTGGCCTCACTAAGGAAGAAAAGCTCTGGGAGGCTTATTCAGCACTTTGTAATAAAATCCATACTTACTTCAGGGAATGTTTCAGTAGATCTGTTCTCAGTGACTAAAATTAATCTGTGGTCCTTCCTTCTCACATGACACGCAAGTCCCAGAGCCTTACTCTGTTGTAGAAACTGATATTCAGATTAATCAAGAAAAGGAATGATATAGGCAGAAGGCAAATTTGGAGAACTTGTGTTTTTTGTTGGTTCTCTACTCCTTTTTACTTTTGCTCCTCTGGATACCCTGCTTTTCATGTGAGCCAGGGCTCACTCATTGATCCGTGGTTCTGGGTCTCCACTTTTTCTCACTAAGTCTCCTGACATTCACACTTGCTCACTCATCTGCTCCCAAGAGTAAGCCCTAAAGGTTTCCAGTAAATATAGCAATCCACTGTGCTTGGGTTTGACAGGTTAACTATGACTGAAACAATACCGTAGCACTTATTTAACAACTATTTACTGACTCTGTGCCAGGTACTGTGCTAGGAAATAGGGATACAAATATGTATGTCACAAGGCCAAACCTTAGGGAGGTTCCAATCTAGAAGGAAGAGGGGGAGTAGTTATTCTCAGTAGAGGTGATGCAGATGACCAGAGGATATGCACAGGAAGCTATGGGAGTAAGGAGGGGAGGCAGGCAGGCTGGGTACCAGAGAAGGTTTCCTTGAGATGGTAAAGTCTGAGCTGCGCACAAAGGGATAGTAAGAACCAGCATGGCTGCAAAGAAGTGGGGGTCCAGGAATACTTCGGGCAGAATATGCAGTACATGCAAGAGGCACAGACATGGGAGCTTCCAGTTCAGTTAACTTCCGATGAACTAAGGTAATGCCAGTGGGAAGTGGGTACCAAGAGTGGGGCAAGGGCAGGGGAAATCGTGACGGATGAATTAAACTCATGGTTAAAACAAAATCAGTCAGAACCTGGGGTAATATGGGAAAATGGAACTAATGTAATATGTCTTTCCTGATAAACATTTATACCTTAAAAGGTACCTGGTTTGAGAATGCTTTCAGTTGAATGTGAGAAAGCCTATCTCAGTTACACAGCTTTCTCAGCTAAACTTTTTCATGATTGGGGTATATGTACATGGGAACAGGTGGGAGGGAGCAAAGGATAGGAGATGGGTTCTTGGAGTTTGGGGAAGAAAAAAATCAAGAATTTTATAATGGTAACTTTTATTTATTAATTCCTTATGGTAAATGTGATTCATAAGAGAGTGAAATGCCTTTGTAATAAAAAAGGGGAACATAGTATATGTTCACTATAGAGCTATTAAATACATTTTTCTCTAATCCTTTAAAATTTGATAATCATTTAAAGTAAAATAAAGACACAGTTTCTGTTTGGAAAGTCCTGGAAACCGATAGTGATGATGCCCACACAACACTGTGAATGTATTTAATGCCGCTGAATTGTACACTTAAAAATAGTTAAAATGGTAAGTTTTGTTATGCATATTTTACCAAAAAATTAAAACATGTATAAAGACATGTATATATTTAGATATATGTTAGGATTTATAGTACGAAACTTTTTATGTTGAATATAACACCATTAACAACATTGCTGAATAACCCATTCTTTCCCTGTGACTAACATCCACTAGATAAATAGCTACCAACCATCTACTCTGTCAAGTCTCCTACACAACATATGACACGTGCCCATTGATACTGGTATTATTCCCATTTTACAGATGAGAAATACATATTAATAGGATAAGAAATATCATTTACTTGCAAAATTTAGAAGACCATTGCATAGAAGTTATTGCTACTACCTCACATGACAAGTGGGATTTGTTTGTTTGTTTCTTACATTCTTAAATGCATTTTAGAGTATGTCGTTAGGCCAGTTTCTTTGAGACTTAATAACAAAGCAAGTGCTAAGTGGGTATTTTTAATGTTTTTTGTTGTTGTTTTTTTAATGAACAACTTTCCATTTTATTTTAAGGAAACTTGTCTAACAATAAGTTAATTATTTTCTTCATAATTACAACAGAAGTGAATATCAATACGTTTACATTGCTGATAAATTTCTTTTAACAACTGCATTAATTTCAAGATCTATACAGAAGTCCTTATAGATATGCCAGAACGTGGCAAAAGTACACAATTTTATAGAGAAGGCCGTTATTCTAAACAATGCACAGCACCCAGTAATCTAATTCTGAAAAGCTTATCCGAATGATTTCACGGCACAGAACCCATGCTCCTTTAGGGGAGGTGTTTGTTATGGAAAAGTATGCACTCACAATAAGGAAAGAAAACATAATATACTTGGAAGAGGTAATCACACAGTATCAAAGAACAAAGTATTTTTGTTACTTTTATTTACAGAATCCTCTTTTCCTAAACTAAACATAATTTTATAAATTTCAGAACCTTATCAGAATAAGTAAAAGGTTAGCTTGGGAGTTAGAAGCCTCTGGCTCTGGCATGGGCGCACCCGCCCACCCGTTCATCGTGGGCTGGCTGTGGGCCACACAGTCTCACTGGGAGCCGATGACTAAGCCAGACACAGTCCCTTGCTTTCAAAACGGGGAATGAGAAATTAAACAAAACCAACAAATAGACATAAATTATAGCCCTATGTAACATATGCAGAAGGTGCTAAGACTAAACGTTCGGGGAGGGATAATTAAATCACTCATTTTAATGAGTTGAGAACTAAGACTTTAAAGTCAGAAAAGAACTGGATTTTAATCCTGGCCTCTCAATCTAGTTAGTAGTTGTGTTACTGAACAGCTGTGCCACTGAACCTTGCTAAGCTTCAGTTTTCTTACCTGTAAAATAAAGATAGCACTACTGTTACTTTAAGGGTTACTGTAAGAGAGATAAAGTATGCAAAATACCTAACAGCACCAATTGCATACACAGTAGGTGCCATTATTATAATAATATCTCCATTTATTATAAAATACAAAAACTAAGTATGAAACATTTATCTCTGTGAGCATGGAAAATCAATTGTGTTCCTTCTCTATGACACTGTTTTCTGTCGTCTTCAGCGCACTCAAATTTTGGATACGCAAATCAACAATTTTATTTGGAAACTCACTCTAGGGTTTATACAACAGAGAGTAAAGTGTGGGGAGTAAACGCTTTTCTAGTCAATGAGGTTAATCATCAGATAATTCAGAACATCTACAAATTCTGGATAAATGCTTAAGTTTGTCTTCCTCTGCCGGTACAAAGGAGGCCTGGTGCGTTTATCACCCAGGCAAATATCCAAAGAAAGTTAGTTTCAGGAATGTGAATAAAGTGGAACCGTTTCATGTCAGTAAGAGCTTTTTAAGATTTATTATGGTCCCAATATAACATAGACAGGGGAATTCACTGCACAGCTGCCAATTTTTTACTTCACTTTGTGTATGGACGACCTGGCATAAAGCAAAAGCTCCCATTTTCTTGATCCAAATGGATAATTTTGCCCAAAGAGATCACTTTGTCTTATGAGCTTTCATGTGGTGAGCTGGCAGATTTGCCGCTGCCTTACATAATCAAACAACAGCAATAAAAATCACAGGGGATGCAGTGTGCGGGCAAAGCACAATCAGAGTCATGAATAATTCTCAAGGATAAGAATTATTACTTAGAGAATAAACACCATGAAATTAGTGATTATCTATTCCTTTCAAAAAAATTATTACCCAAAGTAATAAATACTTAGATGTAATACAAATATCAAATGTAATACAAATATCCTAACTGGATACTAACTGCACGAGTTATAATCCTGGGCGAAGAAGCTGCGCCAAATCATATTTTAAATGAAGAATCTTAATAAAAATGATAGTTCCCATTAAATGTTGTCCCATTATCATTAGCACACATTTAAGACTTTATATAGAATGGATAGCTTTACCTTCCCAGCCATTTATAGGAAGCTAATAACTGAGACCCCAAAGACCTCGATTTGCATAAAAAGAAGGCAAGGCTACATTCACTCAGGTATACAAATGGCAACCACATAGACAAAAGCTCGAAGAACTCATAATCTCTTCTTTTCTGATTTAGTCAGGGATGGCTGGCTAATTGGAGGAACTCATGAAAGTTCCTTACAATCCAATTAGCACTTCAGTGCAATTAAGTGGCAGAGGCTTCCCTATTCTGCAGAGACTGGCTTTGATCTTGCAGTGAAAAGTGTCCTTCCTTAAAGATGAGGTTTTGATTTTTTTCTCAGTAATTAGTGCTAATTGCAAACCCAAGCCTGACCCGCTATAAACAGAATGTTTTACCGCATTTGACACTGGGACCTTAAATCAGTGTTCTCTTTTGTCTATATTGTACTTACTTATTAGGAATCTGGCTATTTTGCTCATTATTTGATGCACAATGGGTAAGTACCTACTAAAGTCAGCTGAAACAAACGCCTTGATCTTAAGAGCTTGTGTGGGTATTTTCACTGAGGTCTTTTAAGCCCAGTTACCATAAAAGTAGTTGATTGAATTTCACTTAAGGAATATACTGTAGTTTTTCCACACAAAGAATGACTATTCAAAAGCAGTTTCTAAAGAGGTTTAGTGACCCTTGTATGTTTGGAAAATAAAAACAAAAGATGAAAATGGTCTTTTCAGAGGAGCAGACATAAAGAACTGCATAAATCAACTGCAGTGGTCTGCTGAGAAACACCCATTATAACAGTGTCTGGTAAATCAACTCATTGTTTAGATACATAAAGATGAATTAAAACATCAGCCTATTAGTGACTAGGCCAATGAAGAATCTCTACATGGAAATAAGATGCTGCAAAATATAAAATCATGTAACTTCTTAAAGGAGGGATAAGATGCTTTGTAATTAGCAAACATCCTCTACTCAACTACAAAGCAGCTGGATGTCAGCGAGGATATTTCTCCCTGAAATATGTGTTCAAAGGTTCCCCATTCCATTACTTAGTCAACGGTTTCTTCACAGAAAAACATATAATGAAGCCAGGCCCAGTCCAGGTATGCTACTAGACATTCTGAATTAGGGCCAATTTAGTGATACTGAAGTAGATATAGTCTAGTGTGCAGGCATAATTATTAGAGTGGAAAATATGTATCTAAATACAAATAAACACTATACATAAAAATGATGACACCAATTAGCACTCCTTAGAAATAGCTATTTTGGTGATTTAGGGGGGAAAAAAGCCAAGAGTCTAGAAACGTAATTTTCTCTAAAGAAACACATGATTGAATATGACTAAAACATAAGAAATAGTCCCTTATGTTATGTCTTTTAAATCTATTTTAATCATTTAAAAAACCAAAGTTTTATATGCATGTAATTTGGGAATCAAACACTAATAAAGGATTGTTAAAAACCTATGGGTACCTGTCCCATGCCATCTCCTTCTCCTCTCCAGAGGCAACAACTTTCAACTCTTTGAGCCATCGCTTTGGCTCTTCACCTCCCTGTCTGCAAATCAGCTATGACTCCTCTAGGGAGACGGCCCACAGCGATAATCCCCAACTGTCTGCAGTCTGGAGCTCATCAGGGGAAGAGTACTCAACTTTCATCAGTTTTTAGCATGGTCCCTCACCCTCTTCAGTCCCTTCAGTCTCCAAGTCCTGAAACTCTCTGAATAGGTCTTCCTGAGCATCGTCTAAAGGGATGTAAGCGGTGAGGTCACCTAACCAGGGGCAAGGAAATGTGGGAGAGGGAAGATGGAGAGGCCTAGCTGCAACCTGTATGCATTCTCCAGCAATCCCTGTTTTCAGTACTCTCACCTTTTATTACCATCTGGCTTTCAATTGCTGAGACTTTTCTGGGAGGCAAATTGGCTAACTGTCCTTTGGTACTCTCAGCCTGCAAGCATATTTGTTTGACCTCCCTTCTCTCTACTGAATCACTTCTCATTCCTTTAAAATTTTTTATTGTAATAAAATATATATGAAAATTTTGCCATTTTTATCTATTTTTATATGCACAATTTGGTGGCAACAACTATACTCACATTGTTGTACATCCACCATCACTATTTATTTCCAAGACTTTTTCATTATCCCAACTATTTATCATTCTTCCATTTGCTTTTCAGCTTCACAGGTTGTACTTTGGGGCTAAAGCAATCTCCTACTTAAATCACAATTGTGCTCCTTTTTCCTAGTTTTGAGGGTGGTTTTCAAGAGGAGGGTTCAGAAATGTTTTTATTCTGTCATTGTAATACCTAAAGTCCCATCTTTTTGTTTTCAACATGGGACAACTCTTGCCTGGAAAGATTAATCAACTTGCTCTAAGCACCAATGTGATTTGCCCAATTACCCGTGCAGGGCACTTTCCATTAACTATACTATTCATATCATTATTGGGTACCTTGTGAGTTTAGGTCATCTTTTTTTTCGGTACACTGTTTTAAATTGTATATGGAAGAGACTGAGGATGATGTTTCTGTAGAAATTACTAGAACAGTAACTGTTGGATAACTGCTGCTTAGTAAGCTAGATCTTCCTAAAGCCTTACGGTGACCGCAACCAGGCAACTGAGGGCTAGAATTAAATCTCTGGGACTTCTCATATGTGTATTCATGGAAGAACTTGCTGGCCAGTATTGAAAACTAAACTATCACCTTCTCCTATAGCTGGCAGACTTTATTTTAGGAACTGTTTAATATAACATTTTCACTATTTCACCTAGCATGCATCTAAATGAGATGTAAATAATACCTTCAACATCTGATAATGTAATACCAAATGTGATAGACTAATATTTTCTGAGCTTGGATGTAGCTTTTTGACATTACAAATCCTTACCACCTTTATTCCATGTGTCACTGTGGCCACCTATTTGAAAATAAGCCAAGTTTTATCATCTAATCTCAGGTATTAGCTGTGTCATTGATGAACTAGAAGGAAAAAGGATAGTGTAATTTAAATAGCATGTTAAGTTTTAAACCTATAGTTGATTTGAGGACAGGAGGCAGAAAAAGAATAATAATAATAAGGGCAACAGCACCAAAGAAACAACAACTATGCTCTCAGGTAGGTACCTTTGTCTCCCCTGTTTTATAGATGAAATCGTTGAGGTTCAGAGAAGTTAAGTAACTCGCCTAACTTCCATAAGTTATCACAGCCATAAGTGATAGAGCTACCATTTGAACCCAGGTCCAGTGCTCCCAACAACTCAGATATGTGGGCAGATTAGAGTTCCCAATAGCTATAAAACAAAGTTTAGTTATTTGAATAAAGTAAATCTAAGAGTAAGCATAAAATATTATAGACGACTCATCATGGTAAGGGCAGGGCAATTTCTTCTCATCTGAAAGGCAATTTAGTCTCTTCTTTTAAAGTAGACACATCTGTTACTCTTGATAAACTATTCATAAATATGGAAAACACTGGACGAGACACACTAAACTATGCCCATGAAAATGTAGTCGAAAATTTGTTCTTACTTTTAAGAAACGTATAGTTAAAAAACCTGTCAAACCACAAAATTCTTTTAACACAAAAACTATTTTACACACCAACAATTTGATCAAGAACCTATAAATAAATTAAAAATGGCCACCGAGCAAGTGTTCAAAAGCAGTCACAGTAAATGCGCTGCGTACCTTCTTCACTGGAAAGCCTGTGGACCCTCCCTTGGAGTCTAGTAACTCCTATTTTAGGTACAATTCTAACAAGCTAGATTTTTTTTTTTTCTTGTCTTGTAGAGCACATTAAAAGCAATAAACAGAAAGAAGTGAGATGTTGCTGAAAGTAAGAACATAAGAACATCAAAACTTCAAGAAATAACCACGAGGAACTTCAAAAAAATAGCTGGAGAAAGATGGTAGCTGAGGTCAGAGGTTGTCCAACCACAGCCCACAGGCTGCATTCAAGCTCTGCCTGTTCAATGACGGAGTTTTACTGGACATCAGCGACGCTCACTGACTATGCATTGCCCACGGCTGCTTCCGCAGCGCCGTGGCAGAGTTGAGTAGCAGCAGCAGAGACCACGTGGCCTACAAAACTTGAAAGATTTACTATCTGGCCCTTTACAGAAAAAGTTTGCCAGCCTTGTGGTCTAGTTCATTAAAAGTACGGATAAATAGCTTTCCATACCTCACTGGGCCCTGTGGGATCAGCCCATCTGAGTTATCCAGAAATTGTTGGCTTATGTTTAGTATATGTTAGTATATATACACTGTTTAATAAAGCATTGAAAGATGTAAGGCATTTTAAAGGTTTCCAGGAAAAATGCTTAATTATTTAACTGCACAAACATTTTAGTCAGCCAGAAAACTGTTTAGAGAGAACACCCAAATAAATGACATGTCTCTACAGGAAAATCTAATATTTAAAAAAAATAAAACTATTCAGAATTTGAAATCTTAAAATTATTCACTGGCAAAAGCTGGTGAACAATATGAAACCATTTCAGATGCCCTTGCTAAAATATTTTCCCCCGTCAGATGAAAGTTTGTGTTTTAATTTCCTTCAGGTGATCCATGTCTCAAGGCTATAGAAGCCTCAAGTTCCCTAATAAACTGAGCACGTTGGAAACACTAATATCAGACAAGTGAATTGGCGTTTTTTTGAAGAACTATTGCTGTAATTTAAACTACTCCTCGATCTTCCCCCAAAGCATGCTAGAGAACCTAATTTCCATAAACCTTTCTAACCCAATTTGAACAGTATAATGTGGACAGTGGGGAATAGATGGGTTTGAGCAATTAAGAATTTATATGATATGTTGGTAAGCTATTCGGGCTAAGTCTTGCAATTCCGTATTTTGAACACCAATGCCATGCTACATAATTTTAAAATGGTGCATTTCAGAAAAACCTCACTAGGGCATATTTGCATATTTGGAAATCTAATTAACCCAAGCATATCGTAAGGCTTTCAACAGAGAACATACAGTAACATTTTTGTCAGCTGAATACTTGCTTAAGGCTATGTAAGGATTTTATCATCTGGTGCAATTTAACACTCAGCTCCCAATTTTTATACTGGGGCTGTGTAACTGGGAGACGAAACTTTCCCTCTCTCTGGGCCTGCGATTCAGGGCTTCAGCATGACAAGGGCACTCTGGCCACTTCAACACACCATGCACTGCCTGCTACGAATCCAAATCCAAAACCCTCTCTGCTCCTCTGCCTTGAACAGCAAAACTAATAGCAGCTTGTCTTGCAGGAACACTTGGATTAGGTGGAAAAAATAATCCACCACATCGCAGAGACAGCAAAATATCCTTTTTTATAGTTTTTGTGAGGAGATAGGGGTCCCATGAGGGGCACGGCCTGACCGGCCTCCCCAGCTGCTGCCTCCTCTGTCCTTAACTCGAATTTCCTCCAGTGGGGTTTCCCTCTTCCCCTAGGCCAGAGTCTCTGCCCACAGCCAAAAAGAGAGAGCACAAAGAAAAGACCGGTTCTTGGACCTACTGGCTCCTCACTGCTAGGCAACACTTTGATTCCTACAGGCCTTGCTCTCTCTGCGTGCCTGGTGGTGGAGGCCAGTCCATGGCCAGAGCCCCACGCTTGCATAATTTTTCCCTTGCAGTTTTGGTCATTTATCTTGCCAGAGTGAAAAACACCTGCTGTCCTTGTTACTGCATCACCCCAGGGATTGCTGCAGAGATGGAGGCTCAGGCTGCAAAACACTATTTCACCTATTTTGCCAAGTTCCCTGCGGATGCTCCCGTTAGAGGGGCAGAGAGGAAAAATGTTGCTCTGGAAGAAATGGAAGTTACTAATGTCCTCGTTAGTTAAGAAGAAAACTGGATTTATGAGGAATCCTGATATGTCCAATGGAATCTAAATACATTATGCTGGATATTTCAGGAGATAAGTAAAAAAATAAAATAAACTTAATCTGCAACCATATACGGTCAGTTCTTGTATCGAAATTGCAAATTTGTTCCAACAGGATTGATATATTAGGGAACAATTTGAGCATAATACAAATTTCACGATTGTTTACGCCAAGTTTTTGGTGAGATTCACTGGGTGAGCAGAGGAAACCATACCCAGCTGAACTGAACTGTGGAGTTTACAAAACACACCCAAGCACCCACCTCAAACTCCTTGTGCACCTCCTGTGTTACGACTCAGTTATGAGTCACATTCATGCCCATCTGGTCACAACTCTCCACTGGGTTCCAGGTCACCTCCCTCACTCCCACTTCACCCTCGGACTCTGATCCCCCAAGTAAACTCCAAATCTTGCTCAAGGTCTCTGCCACACTTACTGTAGTATCTATGTACTATTGTAGTATCAGTATATACTCCTCAACTATTTAATATGTATAAAATTGTGCTACCATTTTTTATTAGGTTCCTAGCCTTTTAAAATGTTGTGTGTCCCTGATGCAGTTTCTGAGTGTTTGTCCCTAACCCCATTTCCCCGTAACCTACAATTGTCTGTGCAGCATGATGAATTTAGAAATATGTATGTCACCTTATAGCAGAACTGACTGTAAATCAGATTTCATTGTTTTATCAAAGATCAAAGAAAGGGCAGAGGACCGAATCAATAACATTTTAGTTGATAAAAACGAAACAAATGTTTTTATATATCTTGCCGAGTAGAAACAATCAGTCCATATGATAGTCCTCTTGGCATTTTAGAGAGCACTGGGCTCCCCTCCTACCACACCCCCAATTCAGCTCAGATGTCAACCCCCTTAGCAAACCCTTCCCAAACTCCAGAAACTGCCACAGCCTGTCCAAGACGTACCCACTACGCCTCATGTGTCTCTAGGCTGCCTACTCATACCTTTGGCACAGGCCACATCACAGCACACGACAATTCTGATACTTATTCACTCGACTGTGAGCTCTTTGCACATGTATTTTAATTCTGAGTGTGTAGCATAGTGTCCAGCACAGGGGAGGTGGCCAGCAAATGTTCGTGAAGAGAGAAAAAAGGAATGTCCAGTTATTTGTATCACTCACAGACTTGAGCACAGTGCTTTGCACAGACATGGCAATCAACAGACACTTGTTGAATAAATGAAAGAAAGCAGAAAATAAGAAGTGTTTTTATTTATAGATAGGAAAATAGTAAGCAAAGTCATCCCTTGAACTTGTCAAATAAAGCCTTAATATAAATAATGTAAATTTATCTCTACAGATGGATTACAGAGGACCATGACTGATATTTTGTACCCATGATAGAACTGTTAAACGCCTCGGGAGGCTGTCTGACTCAGTTCTGCCATAAAACAGGCCAACTCTTAAGCCTTCCAACCAGGTGGGTGTTCATTCCACTTTAAACACCTTCAAAGATTATACTGTCTCTTGGTAGCCTTACACAATGCTTAATGATATTTTTTAATCAAGAAACCCCTTCCAAAGGAAAAGCAAGCTCTCCCCTGCTATGTGAAACTAATTTTCTTGTGTTCTTCCTTCTGGGGGAATGGAGAGCTGGTCAGCATTCCTCTTCGAAGCCTCTGTATACTATAAGACAGTCATTAAGTCATCTCTTAGCTCTCTATTTTCCTGGCTAAGCAACCAAACTCCTTTCATCTTTCCCCACATGACCTATTTTACATCCCATTAAGCATTTCTGTTGTTCTACAGACCTTTTCCAATTTTCACACTTCCTCTTAAAATGTGGAAACTCAAAGTCAACAAAATAGTTTAATAAAAGCGTATGCAACGCCAAACATAACAAAGGATTATTTCCTAACTCCCTAAATCCCAGTATCATATGTGTTTTATAGCATGCTTTACTGAAAGCCAACAAACTCTTACCACCTCTCGGTGCCTGCTAGTCCTCACGCACTCTCCGCATGCCTGGTGACTGAAGAGGGTCTGGCACCCACAGTCTCTGGGAACAGCTGTTCAAAGGTGCCCTGAGCACACGCCACACCCCCTGGGGTCTGCGCTTACCAGCTTGTTGAACTAGGGCTTTGGGGCGTGGAGCATGGTCCAGGCGCGCCTCGTCTTAAGGTTCTGCAGTTCTGGCCACAAATGAGATAAAGGGGCCTTTTGCGGAGCAAAGCTGGCCTTTGCAGTCTGGTTTTAGGGTGGTACCACTCTGCTGACTCACCTTGGGCTCACAGTCCTTTCCTTGTTTTATTCGTGCTTAGGTGATCTTCCTCCTACTGCTGACGGTATAGTTTGCTTTTCTCTCCCAGAATATAACCTTGACTTTGTTCCATATTTTTAAAATGTGATTTATATAATTTATTAAGATCATTTTGTATTCTGGTTCAAGCCTTCCAAGTGTCTGTAACCCTGTTAGCTTAGTGTAATCTCCAAACTTAATCAGTATGCCTTTTACTCTGTCACCCAGGCAAGAATGAAAATGCAGAACGGACTCTAATGTGGGCACCAGACTGAATCCCGAAGATCCTGAAGGCCCCTGTGGCTTATGAGAGGATTTGAGAGGGTAAAAAATGCACATGTTCCTAATTGTGATGAGATTTACTTAGACAAAATCTTCTTAGTTTTTGACAAAGGGTAGCAATTTTTGAGGTGGAGTTAAAAGTGATAGTAAATTGATAATGACTCCATCCACTGCTTTCCTTTAGCCTGTGTGGGTTAACATTGCATCACAGAAGGAAACTATAACTCTGGGTAAATGTGCTATCCACCAAACAGAAAGATAAAATGATTACCAAGGTTTTGTGATGGTGATCTTTATTTTCACTGTGGAACTTAAAAATAAATCAATATCTAATTATTTAAAATGTAAAATGTAAAGCAATTTTAAGTCAATCTAAAAAGCTAAAGGAAGGGACTTCATCAATCTAGGTGGCCATGATAGTGCCATTGTCATGAGATTAAGTTGTTGAATGACTTAACGAAATACTTACTGAGTAACTGCACAGAGAGGCAAAAACTAGTGAAAAGTTACTTTAAAATTAAATGCATACAGCTAAAAAAATCCCCTTACCTTCTACACTACAAACTAGATACCCGATTTATACACTTAAACAAAGAAGAGTAAAGCAATTCTGTCTTAATAGTTGTAAAGGCTTTCTTCACTGGTAATTTTTAACTAGTAAGTTAATTTCCACTAAAAATATTTGATCCTAGGGCAGTTTCTATCAGACAACATTTCTGTCACTGTTACAATCTCCAAGAAATATAAACAACAGGCCTAGAGACAATGAACAACAATGTTGTTAACAACAGTGTTCAGTCAGTTAATAAAAAATATTTATTGACTGAAGATTTGATTGCTAAACAAATCTGATTATTTTGATTATTTCCTAATTTCTTTTAGTTCCAGTTTCGGTTATTTTAGACTACGAGGTTGTTTTGTGCAGCCGTCTGCTAGAGGCGTAGAAAACTGCACAGAAATGGGTCAAGGGAGAATTACAAAAAATTACCTCCCTAGACTCAGATTTTTGGAATGTTTGATAAAGGGATATCTGCTATTAAAAGAAAAAGGAACATATATCAAATGAAGAAAAAAGTCTGAGCTGTGATGTTCAGTAAGAGTTAGTGAGCTAACCTTGGAATTGTATTCTCTATAAACATTCAACTCTCCCCCATTTAGTTTCTGCTGGCATATACACTCTGTCTGCATATAATGTTAATGCATCATTTATTTATATCAAAGCCTGTCCTAGACAAGCATCCTAAAAATGTAGCAAGATTACAGTCTTTGTTCTGGAGTAAAAGGACTTGAGAAAGTTCTCAATCTTAAAATATGCTGGCTTTTTTTTATAAAATCAATTCTCAGATATTCAGTGTCTAGTCATTGAGCTATGGATTGCTTGTAAATATGCTCAAATACTTCTCTTCCTTCCTTTTCTTCCTGTATTGGCTTTGTCTGCTCATTAGCACATTGAGGACAAGACAGGCTGGGTGACGCAAATCCATCAATTTACAAGCCTTGCCAAAAACTTATGCAAATTAACTTCCCCATGGTAATCTTATTTTTCATTATAGTTCATGAAATATGTTTAACTAATAGGATTAAGTCCAAGGTCAAATAAACAGGTCACACAAAGAAATAACATAATATATAATTTCACTTCTAATATATCATCTGAGTATATAATGTATTCTTGTTAATTACTATCTGATACTTTTTTATTTTACATAATGTTCAAGAATGAAGATGTAGATGAAACCTTTTTAAACTAATACATGTTTTTTATTTGTTTTGGCACAATCTATTCCATTAAAGAGTACTTGAAAAAATGTGTCATTGCCAGAGATTTGGATACTTTTTTTAAAAAAACCTCACCTTAGAATATGTTCATTGATGAGAGAGAGAAAGAGAGAGAGAGAGAGAGAGAGGGAGGAGGAGAGGGAAAGAGAGGGAGACAGAGAGAAACATCAATGTCAGAGAGAAACATGCCTGGCTGCCTCCCGTATACACTGATGGAACCTGAAACCTAGGTATGTGCCCTGATCAGGAATCAAACCCGCAACATTTTCATGTTCAGAATGATGCTTCAACCAACAGAGCCACCCAGCCAAGGCTGGATACTTTTTTATTATAGTGTTTTTCATTGTAATGGCATTAGGATTTGTGGAATTTGACTTATGAATTCAAGTAGGAAGAATACACTTACTGTTTTCTTCAATAACAGAAAAAGAATTCTAGAAATCAAAGGAAAAGGACCTGTGGAAGCTGAATCCATCTAGATGTGAATCTGACAGTTCATTTTTATTACAATGATAATTGGAGTTTCTGAAATAACAAGTTTACAGATAATATCAAAGATTCCATTTAAAAGGTTCAATAGAATTCTTGCCCTCACTAGATTTTTCTGATTTTCCTGGCTTAGTTAAATTTGATTTTTCAGAAAAGAAACTTAAAGATGGTTGACCTAATATAGGTAGTAACAAAGTTTTATGGGGGGGTCTGCTTAATATTCCAACATGAAGATAATTTTACCTATTCTGGGAACGTCATAAAAAGGCTGTATAATATCAAAATGAATATGAATGTTAGTTTACTCCAACCTTTGTTTTGTAATACATTTAACAAATGGACATGATAGCAGGAAATTTAACAAAAGGTTAGAATGCTTATATCTGAATGTTTGAATGCTGGTGGTGGTGATGTTTTTCCCTTACAATTTCTATATCTTTCAAATATTTGACTATGAATAGATATCATTTTTATAGACATAAAGAGGTGTTAATGTAAAAAAGTTTAAAAACCAAATACAATTCTGAGAAGACTAGAATTCTGTTAGCATTCTCCAAGGGGTCATAAATGTTGTACATGGCGCACGATGGCTTCTGCCAGGGCTGATATACAACCACTTGGAAGAATCACGACTTCATTTTAAAACTCTATCTTGTCTCCCCTGGTTACATGTATAAAGAACACTTTATTAAGGAGGCAGAAGAATCTAGGATTCTCTTTCTGCAATTTTTCTTCTCATTGCTGGGTTTCCCTTAAACCAACAATTACTGAAGTTGGTATAAGAATGTCTGAAATAAATGAAAAAATATATTTGAATTGTGCATGCTTATTTGAAGCTAATACAGAATATTTAGTCAACAAAGAGTCATTGGGTAAATTGTTAATTTTATGCAGTACTAGCTATCGGGCAGAAATGAATTTAAAAAGACCCTACCCTATCCTTCTCAGGGCTCATAATGCATAAACTCAAAGACTAGGTGGAGGTGACACTGGTGGCGAGGACATGAGGGCAGGAGGGGCAGCCCGTGATTTCCTGTGATTCTATAGTTTGGGCTTTCAGTTTGACTACTTGGAAATGCCTGCTCCAGACAACAATTATGGGAGATAAGATGTGTGTAGAAAAAGGGACATATTTCATTTTTAAAAAATGCTTTAATGACATTTTTCTCTTTTTGAGACAATTCATGCTATGGCAAGCAGTTAGAAAAAAAGGACAGTAAAAAAAGGTCATGAAACAGACGTCCATATACATAAATAGTGTTTAAACTAAAATCTCAAGCTATAGCATCTAGAGACAAAACACAATTGAGTCTAGTCTTGCAGGGGGAAATTATAAGTATTAGAATACACTAGGGGAATGAGAAACATTTAAATCCGCATTCACCTTCTCTCCTTTCCCTTTCCAAGCTCATTATCATTGGGAGTTGACTGGAGAAGAGGTCTGGAAATTAAGGGTGCTTGCTATTTTAGTACCAAATTAAAATTTAAAAATGCTGATCCCCTTGCCACAATTATAGGAACAAAAAGTACATAGTTGGGTGTACACAAGAAGGGGCTAAGCCTTATTCATGTATTATACTAAATTATTCATTGAAGATAAGTCTTTCTAAGCAGGTTTACAAAGAATTATAACATACTGTTCAGTAAAAATGGGATTTACTAAACTGGATATCCCAAACATCTTTTAAAAACGAAAAGCAACTATGATCACTTCTGAGTGAATTATTTTATTTATGGGTTATTTATTTTCTTTGTAATTTTCTGTTATTTTCCAAATGATAAGGAATACACACACACAACTTAGTAAGTGCCCCACTATAATGCTAGAAACTTTTTATTACTGTTAAATTTCAAAGATCATACAAGGTGGATATTATTAGCCCTAGCTTACAGAGAAAAAACTGAGGCTCAGGTTAGTTAGTCTTACTTAAGTTCCCACATAGATAAATAAGTGTCAGAGGTCAGATTTTATTTTCAAAGAAATAATACTAATGAAAAAAGATGAACTGCTTATTATTGTTGTGTGAGGGACATTCGTGGGTCTTGGCAATTCTTTATAGCTTTGCCTGAGAGTCCTCACCTGATCTCCATGGATATCCCATGAATTGGCTCCTGGGAAACATGATTAACAAACTCTACAGGGACACAAATATGTGCATTTCTCTCGGCAGGAAGTTCATAACATTGATCAGATAATGATCGGATAAAGTGCTTATTCAAGAGAGAAACCTGGCACATAGTTTGTTCTTTCAATAAACTTTAGTAAAATTCCTTGTACGGCTGGATTCATTAAAGACAGCAAGGTGATTAGAGGAGGAGCTGGGAAACTGGTAGCGCTGCTGGGGGTGGCTGGTCAGAAAGCAGATGCAGGCCAGGAAAGCTGGCTGAACCCATGCTTGAGAAGGGAAGAGTAGTGGAAGGCCATGATTCTCAAACTTTAGCATGATCAGAATCACCTGGAGGGCGTGTTAAAGCACACTGCTGAGCCCCATCCCCAGGGTTTCTGATTCAGTGGGGCTGTGGTGGTGGTGGTGGTGGGGGTGTCTCTAAATATTTGCATTTCTAATAAGTTTCCAGGTAATGGTGATGCTGCTGGGTAGGAAACCACATCTAAGGGTTGAGGCTTAGGTTCTGGGGCCCAATGGGGTTTAAATCCTTAGTCTACTACTTACTAGATGAAAATCACTGACAAATTACTAAACCTCTCTCTACCACAGTTTTCTAATCTGTAAAATGGGGATGATTATACATAATGAAGATTAAGTGGGATAATGCATGTGAAGTGCTTATTCCAGTGCATGACACACAGTAAGAGCTCAAGAGATGTTATGCCTAAATCCATAAACTCAATGGCTCAATAAACATATGTATAAAACGTCCTTGGATGAAATAGAATTATATAATAGTGAAACAACTCCCATAGGATAGGATAATATACTAAATCAAAGCAAGCTGGGTATATTATACAGTCAGCCCTCCATATCCCCATGTTCTGCATCCACTGATTCAACTGAAAAATAAATATGTGTGTGTCTGTCTATATATGCATTTTAATCCTTACTCGGGATATTTTTTTCATTGATTTTTAGAGAGAGTGGAAGGGAGAGGGGGAGGGAGGCAGGGAAGGAGGGGGAGAGAGAGAGACAGAGAGAGAGATCAATGTGAGAGAGACACATTGATTGGCTGCCTTCTGCACATGCCGGGCCAGGGCCAGGGATCAAAACTGCAACCCAGATACATGTCCTTGACCAAGGATCGAACCCACAACCCTTCGGTGTACTGGCTGAAGCTTTAACCACGGAGCCAAACTGGCCAGGGCGAACCAAAACTATTTAAAAAAAAAAAAAAATTAGGTTGTTGCCTAAGGGTACTCTATAATTAGGCCTCCAATGGTTGCATCTGTACTGAATATGTATAGACTTATTTTTCTTGTCATTATTACCTAAACAATGCAGTATATCAACTGTTTACATAGCATTTAAATTATATTAGGTATTATAAGTAATCTAGAGGTGATTTCAAATATATGAGAGGATGTGATAGCTTGTATGCAAATATAAAACCATTTTATATAAGAGGCTTGAGCATGATCAGATTTTGGCAACCACTGGCAGGGGGGCTGGGAGTGTCCTAGAACCTATCCCCCATAGATAGCAATGGACAACTGTAGTTTTAATTGTCTTTCAGATAAACCCTTTATAAATTATTGATTCAGGCTAATCATATCATTGCTACTTCCTTAACTTTTTAGCATTTCAATCATGGCAGCCCATCAATGCTAAGGGAATCCATGGAAACCACACAAAGTAAACATCCACCTACCCATTAGTGCCAACAATTATTTGGCATTTGTTATGTTAGTTAAACTGTGTAATGATGTGTAAGAAATCAGTTTCCACTTCCTTGCCCCTTTGGAAAGCTGGTTTTCCAACCCAGCATGCCTTGCTGAGGCTCCGGATCTGACAGCTGTGACTTTGGGCACTGATTCTCTCACAGGCCCCTCTGGAAATGAGGCAGCAACATCACGGCCTCCAGTGAAAGAGTACAAATCTATTACAGGGCCTTGATTATTGATAATGACCGTTTCTATTTGGGGACAAGCAGCTAACTAGGACTTCTTGTTCATTTTCACAAGCATTCATCATGCACCCTGAACTATCATTCAGAACATTAAATTGGGGGGCATGTGTACACTAGAACACAATGAAAGGATTATCTTCATGCTTTCAGATTTCAAGAAATACATTCTGCTTCCTTACATTTAAGATGCACAAAGAAAAGGAACAGAGATAAAAAACAAAGAAATCATCTTTAACAGGGACAGTTTAAAATGTAAATGCATCTTCATACCTTCACAAACCCTTAATCTTAATTCTAAATATTAGAATTAAAGGTCTACAACTACACTGAAACTTTACTTAATAATATTTTCAACCCAACAGGTATTTACTGTGTCACCTTAGCAAAATATTCTGTATTCAATTCTGGGAGACACACAAAAGTGGGTAAGTACTTTGCTGTGATTAGGGAACTGATATTCACAGAGGAGCTGAGACAGGAGCTTGAGGGGAGGAGGGAGGCATCGGATCATGGGCAAGGTCGCAGAAGCAGGAGTGAGGAGGGAATGTTTAAGGCGGAGTGTAAAGGAGCCCAGTTTAGTCTGAGGAGGAGTTCATGTTGGAGAGAAGAGAAAAGGCTAAATAGAAAGGGACCTGGGGGCAAGAAGGAATACTGTGGACCCGATCATCCTGCTCATAGCCAAGGAAGGGCCCTGCTGGCCAGAATCCCGATGCCATCCCCACTTTGTTTTTCTTTACTGTTTCTGCACCTCTGTGCTGGCCGCAGGTACACCTAAGATGGTCACAAGGAGTGGCCCCAGCTGTGGGTCAGTGCTCTTGTCTGTCGCCACAGAGACAGAGATGTGACTAGGGGGTAAACCCTTGCTCGGAGCAGAACAGAAAGAGCGGGACCCTGCCGGGTCCGGGCAGGGAACGGTGGAGGAAGGACTGCCTGACATCCCCCACCCACTCCGCCCAGCTCAGTGTCCCACCGGTCTAATGAACACACGCTCTGCTCCAGCCAGAAGAAAGTCTGTTTTCTTTACGGAAAGCTGGGCTGGCAGCGGCAGCTTCTGTTTTAAAGCATAACATAATATGGCACCAGGGCAGGGGACGTTATACAAGAAAAACATTCTCCTCGATATTCTTGCCAGCATGTGAAGGGGAGAAAAACCAATGAATAAACATGGTAAGGAAAAACAAATGTTTATTCTACAGCCACGCCCAGGCGGCCCTTATGCTCTACGGTGCTGGTGGACCTCTTCCACCGCTTCCCTTCATTACAGCTGAAAACACGGTGCCTCCCAGTGGAGAAGGTGGGTTTGCGTTTAACTTTGGTGGAGAAATAGGTACCAAGAGCTCTGAACTAAGCCCGATTATGAAAATGATAAACACGACTGCCCGTCTGCTGTGCAACATTCCTAATACAGTGTTAGAGTAATAGAGTGGGGGCCTGGCTGTAATGATAGCTTAATGAGAAGAGTTTCACGTAATATTCTTTAGGTGGAAAAAACCCCAAGGATGACACTGAGCACAAGGGTAGAATGCATTTGAAAATAACATTACTCTACACTCAGAGTCCAAGAGATTGTCATCTTTAACTGGTATGCAGAAAGGATTTTCTTTCATTTGTAAACAGAAAAGTTTAAAAGGATTTTTGTACTTTAAGATACATCAGGGCATACTTTACATGATGCTAGTACCGGGCCATCAATATTGACCTTATCTGTACAAAAGATTTTTATATTAGGATGTCAAGGAAATGTACCAGGTTCATAAAAAAACAAATCCTTTGACATTCAGTAACACAACTAAGAAGTAACTACATTGTTTTATAATCCTTTAACTCAATGCTTTGATGAATACAGTACATGGCAATGAACTTGCTATGAAAACAACACTAATGTTTCAAAATGAAACTTTCCTCTCTTGAGAACCAGGGCAAAAACACATCTAATTGCTAGGGTGCCGCCTGGCTACACTTCATTTATGCAGATTTGAGGTTGATAGGACTCCCAGGCAAGGGGCTATAAACCATTTCACTGCGCATGCATCCTGATTACAATGTCATGTTAAGATATGGAGTGCCATCTGTATTCGTGTCATACTCAACAGATTTCTGGTAAATAGCCCACAAGTGCTCCTTCTAAAAGGTGACGAATTATATTAATGCCCTGTTGTACTTTCATAATTAAGGGTCTGGAAGCATTTCCATTATAATCAAGACTTGACGTTGGCAACAGAAGGAGTGGTTTTCATGGTCCCTGGCTCTGACCACAGTGCTCCCCTCATGTCCCACTGCCATTCTGGGCCATGGGGAACACACCCACGAGGCTGGACTCAGAAAAAACCTGGGACGTTGGCTGTTCCTAGCAGCCTGCGTTTTTATCAAGTCACCCCCTCTCTTGTCCTGGATTGCTTGCCCTTTCTATCAGCCTGCTTCCCTCTTTCCTTACTCTCCTCAGAGCCCTGTCTCCTTCACCAGGAGTGGACCTGACGGCTTCTCTTTGGTGCCGGTTCCTCACCCAGACTTAGTTGCTGCCCTGCTTTGTCCTCTGGAAGCAACCTGGCTGCCCCATGTCTTTGCCTTTTGAATAACAATGAATGAACTTCATAAACAAAACCAACATGAGGTGGCAAAAGGATAGGGGAAAACAGTTGATGGGGAACCTCTCTTCACAAAACAAATATGAATTTACTAAAAATTCAGAAAATAAAATTATAGCCACTAAGGGTCACCCCAAAGTAGCACTTCTAAACAGTGAGAATATCATAGCAACTAAGCCAGGAAGGGAAGGAGGGCAGAGTCAGGGTAGGACTGGAAGCTGACGCCTTGCTGTGTTCCCCACACTAACTGGGGTGAATGCATCACACCCCACCTGCATTAACACACGTCAGAAATGGAAATGGAAGGGACTGGGCAGAGCGAGGAGGATCAGAAACAGAGAGAGGCAGGAAGAAGGAAAGACACGGTAAGGAAGGTGGGGCGGGTGTTCTGGGTTGGCTCAACCTGCTTCGAAGTGAACAGAAAGAACTGGGGTACAAAAGAAGAAATGGAATAGCCAATGCTGCCCCTCAAACACACGCGGTGTTTTGAAGTCGTTATTTCTGCCCCAGGCAGACTGTGTGCTCCGGTGAGCAAGCACAGCCTGGGGGTTTGTACTGGGGGCGGGGGTTGATTCTCAGCTTTTCCCCTTATGAGCTGGTTGCACCCCACTGGACAAGCTATCCAGAGACGATAATATTAACTTCACTGAGCTATCACGGAGGCAAGTTTAGATATTTAAAACACTTCCAAGAGTGGTGGTCCCATTTCCATCTCCTATTATGAACTTACAAGCTACTTAATTTTATAAATTTGTAACGTAAGTTGTACTTAATTCTTATGTTTACCAAATTCAGATACAGTATCTTACTATTAACAAGTGTGCACATGTTGCTGGAATGACATTACTAACCAAGGTCCAGTCCCCAGAGGTGCTCTGGGTCTAGTTCCTGGGTACAGGGCGCCAGCCGTACCACCTCAGTTGCCAGATGCCCCTAAGTTCCTGCTACCCACTTCCCAGAACATACACCGCATCCTTCTAATGGCCTTTCCCTTTGCTCAAACACAAGCAAAGTTTTGTTTCTTGCAACCAAAATAGCCTAAAATAGTTGAATCAAAGTCAAATAAAAATTTTAAATCATTACCATGCCATCTAAATGTCTACCTCTTTGGCACTGGAATTATATGACCATAAAGAGGAACGTAACTTGTTATACGTTTAAGGTGGATAAGAGAAATTTAAATATTGAGAGCTACTACTCAGAAAATGACTAACCATTTTAGGGCACAATAAGAATATTGTGCACAGAATCCTCATATGTGCATTTTTGTGTTAAAGTAAGAAAATAATGTTGTTGTTAAAGTTGTATGTGCTTTTCTAGAGTAAAAACTTGACACTAACCTTTCGCAGGAAATCAGAATGAATTAGTGTGGGGCATGCGGTAACCCGCTATGTCATCGTGCCAGAAGTTTAACCAATTCCTTTTCATGGAAGTTTGAAAATGTCAAGTTCATTTTTAAACCCATGGCTAGTTTCATCTACTTTAAACCAAAAGTGACAAAATAGGAACTGACTGGGGGGAAAATTCTGCAATCCACTGCTCTTAATATTTGATAATCCGTGTGAAGCAGGTTTACCACAAACTGCTGTGACAGGACAAAGACGACCGATAAACTCCTGTGACCAAATTAATTGGAAATAGATGCCTCAGTCTTGTGATCCCATTTCAGTTTTTGAAAGAATGATATGCGCCTTCAGAGCGCGCCACGTCCAGGGGTGGTCAGTGCTCATGGCCGCTGCCAAGCGTCTCGGAGACGGCTGGAGGTGCGGCGAGGTGCGGGGCCTGGGTCGCTATTTCAGGGTTACCTCGGAGAACACTCTGGCTTTTCTGTTGAAAGCTTGTCAGAGTTTCGTATCTGTTCTCTCTGTGCCTGTGATATGTGTTTTCAGACTGCCCTGGGTGGACCTCCTTAGATTGATCTCTTGTTTTTTTCACACTTGCCATACTGCTGAGGAACATAATACAAAGTACCTTCAGGCATTATATCGGGCCATCAATATCCACATATCTTTTTTTCCAGCTTTATTATGATTTATAGATGTCAGAATGCTCTGCTATTAAACTATGACAACTAATCCCTGAGAAAACTCTTAATGTGTTCCACTTGTCTGAAAACAATAACACTATGCAAGGGGTGAATGGTCAGCCATCTACAAATTCGCAGCCAGCAAATCTACAGCCAAATGTTAAACACGGACAAGAATGCTGTTAATTAAACGATTAAATACCATACAAATTGTTACTTGTAAATATATCATAATTTCTCTTGGATTTGCTTCAAAATAATTCAGTGCGTGGGAAGAGAGTAGCGAAGATGAGAGTATAGATGAAACAAGGTTAGCTGTCTGTTGGTAACAGTTAAAGTTGGGTAATATGTACACAGGGTTTCATTAAAGCTTTTTGTAGAACCTTTCATTAATATTTGAAATTTTTCATCATAAAAACATTTTAAAGACATAAAACCTAGCAACTTTAGAAGGTTATATTATTATCTAATGTGGTTGAAATACATTTATTTTACAGACTAGGAATATAATCTAACAAATTATCAGTATTGAATCTGCTTTGCACAGTAACCACAATAAATTTGAGATAAAATATATCTGTAGCTAGAGTAAATATTTCAATGTCTAATATAGATATGTTTTCTATATTCATAAATACGCTTCTTGACTTTTCAAACCAACCATAACTAAGGTAATATAAGGAAACCTGAAATAATTATTTTAACAGATAATTTCTTTGTTGGCATGTTTAACTTCTAACCACATAAGATGCCCATGCTTTCAAATTAAACCTTGTTTAAGGCTAAGGAAAATTATAAAATTCAACACAAGGAAAAAAAGCAGTTTATGTAAATGTTAGAATGTGACACAAACCTAACATTAATGTAAATATATTTACCATTTTATTTTCAGTGTAAATCAGGTTGCAAGAAATGTCTCCCTTTACACTAAAAGAACTCAAATCTCAGTATCATATATCTTGATAGTCTCGGGAAATGTAACAGCGATACACACTGAAATCAAATAAACTTTTAAAAACAGACCTAAATCGCATCACTTAAAATATAAGTTTAAATAGAATAGAATTTTAAATTATATTTTATTGGAATTATTTTAACAACCTGATATTCATAATACATTAACACACTGAACTTTTTAGTTAACAGAGTAACACATTTACAAATATGTAGCCTTATTTATAATGACAATTTCAAAAACTATCAGTCACTCAAAATTTAATAATATAGTCTAAGAATCAGACTTGAGGATGGGAAATACCTAACAACTAATATAATTTTAACCTGTAAGATCAGTTGTAAAAAAATTATGTTTGGCCCAGCCGGGCACAGTTCAGCAGTTGAGCTTTAGCCTAGGATCCAGGAGATCATGGTTCGATTCCTGGTCAGGGCACATACCCGGGTTGGGGGCTCAATCCCCAGCAGGGGGCGTGCAGGAGGCAGTCAATCAATGACTCTCATCACTGATGTTTCTCTCTCTCTCTCCCCCTCTCCCTGCCTCTCTCTGAAATCAATAAAGATATATATATATAAAATTATGTTTATGTGGCTGAGCAATATTTTTTTTCTAATTGTGCTACTAATTCTTCCAAAAGTCTACACAAATGTATTGACATCTTGAGTTCAAAATTACCAATAAACTCAGGCAAAAAAGTCACATAATGGAAACTTTAATACGTTTTTAAGCAAAAGAATTAATAAAAGAATGGCTGCAAACGGTCTGCCCCTTTGAGAAAAGACAGAGAGGGAAACACAGGAGTGGCGATTTAAAATATATTATAGCTCATACATGTTAAATATTTTGACTGTGCAATCCTTGGTTATTTTTTGTAAAGTGTCATTAAGAGAAAAGGTATTTTCTAAGTGATATACAAAAGCCAAAAACCACCATAAGCGGTGTGGATCTCCAGTTACTCCTAACTGCTATTGCTTAATTTTTAAAGAAACACTCAACTTTTCTAAAAAAAAAAATTCAGATTCATAATGGTCAGACAGGTAAATAAATTTTCCCTCCCCAGGTGCTAAAACCTATCCTAAAAAATATTAAGAGTTTTATTTTAAAGGAATAACAACAATCAGTTACAGAATGGGACCTATTATAAGCCAAGTACTTTGTCTAATCTCTCTCACGTCCTCCTTCCTAATGCTTCATGTTTTTTCAAGTGAGAAAAAGGGCTCGTGTAAATTTAGTAGCTCAAGACACACATCCAGTAAGACAGTAGTAGTGGCTTGGCCTGATGCCTGCCCATGCTCTCTGCATATTGTACGTCCAGAAATAAAATCTGTCTTCAATGGGCATCATGGTTATTGTTTTTAACCAATGTCTACAATAAAGATATTCAAAAAGCCAAATGATTTAGTGTAATTCTAGCACATGGTGAATAGATGCTCCACAACCATGAATGGGTATGAGAAAATTGGAGAATGGGTTTTCAGTGTCCTTAGGAACAAATGAGTAGCTCTGCTCAGGCCAAGCAATGAATAAACCTATACCTATTTTTATGATCAAAGAAAATACTGTGATAGTGTTTAGTTTATCCTGGATGTATTAGGTGAAACTGAATTGATGCTGATAGTTAAGAGACTTATTGGCTAAAAGAGATTGCTGTTGGATTTACTTTTTTGTACATATATGCTTGAAAACAAAAATCTAATGATAATTTAAAATCACCACACAAGAATATTATTGGATTTCTTTAGTGCACAGGGCCAACTTAAAAATGTGTCTTTTTTAAAAGAAGAACAACTTTAAAATATAAAGATCAAATGACAAAAAATTCAGAAACGTTCTTCATAATATATGCTGTATATAATATAGCAACAACATGCTGAATTCTGTGATTACTCTGAAACCAAGTAATTCTATATCCAGGAGTCTAGCAAGATATCACCTTTCAACTCATTACTACTTTTTTCTATTACAGAAACAGATTAATTTGAGAACTTATTGGTCAAACACTTTTCTTCCACTTTTGCAATTTAAAAAAATTTTAAATAATTTTCTCTTGAAGATGTCATACAGGGTGCCAGTGATTTTATTTTTAAAAAAATCACCTTTAGAGCAGTAAAAAATTGATATGAGTTGAATATATAGACTTCTACAAACAGTCCTTTTTCTAAGTAGTTTAGTTTTAGAAGTCATATTCTTGCAGAGGACCAAAGAAATGTTTTATAAAAGTAGAGCAATGCATTTAAATTAAAGATCTCTTATTACATGTGAGCAAATCATCAAACATACAAATAACTGGTACTAATGATAACAGACCACATTTGGATGTTGTTTTGAAATGTGAAAATTTTGCTTCAGTGGGTTAAAAGAGTAAAATTATTCATTACTAATCTAGATATATACTACACTTGAATTTTTTGCTGCATTAATTAAATGTAAAAGTGAAAAACAGCATGATGATCTGACCTTTTTGTTTAGCTTAATGTAGGTAACTGCCTACCTGAAATTTAACCCCAAGCTAAATTTTCTCTCAGATAAAATTCGGCAAAGAAATAATTTTGTGCAAAGAAGTTAACTCTTGATTACACCTGAAAACGAAGAGGACAATCCCCAATGGCTATTTAACTGCATATCATATCTATTTGCCCATGGGAGTGTTGTCATCTGAACATCTAAACAGGAGTGTATTTGATATGTTTGGAGTTTGTAATATTTCTAGATAAAAAATAAGGACACACTGTGACTCCCTGAATCCAGTTAATTTCTCCACCAGGTTCTCCCTATTGGAACTGCTGGTGGATCTCTACTCTATTCTTTAACCTCTTGTGGAGGTTATTACTTTCTTCTGGCATCCTTCTATGGGGCTCCCCCCAGCACCCTCCCGACTACCCCATCCCTTCAGAATGGGCAGCCAGAACTGGAGCTTCTGCCCAGAGAGAAAAGGCATGAGAGGGATCAGGAGGTTGTGCCTTTTTCTTTCAATGGAGCTGCTAATTCTAAGACTGGTGTTGTATTTGGGGCCAAGAACCCACTTGGTCCTTCAACCAGGACAAAAGGTGCACTCAAAGCATTTTTTTTTAAATTTTAATTAGAGTTCTGCACCAGGTATGAGACCAAGACGTTCATCATCATGTGTTACTAGGTGAGTAATGATTAAGGGTGTGAGCAATGGAGTTAGTCTCTGTAAATTTGAATTCTAGCTCTATCACTTAAAAACTGCGTAACTTGGGGCAAGCTATATATTTTCTTTGTTTCTTAGTTTTCTTAGCTGTAATATGAAAAAATAATAATAATAACTCCCTAGTAGGGTTGTGAGAATTGATTAATAAATGTGAAAACCCTTAAAATAGGCCTGACACATAACGAGTGCTCAGTAAATATTAGCTCCTACTATTGATAACTATTTAATATAAGAAACATTAATAATTCAAGTCTTGCTTGACAAGCAGCTAAGCAAGGGAGGCCGCAGACATAAACATGAGAGACAAGGTCCTTCCCTGCAGGGAACCTGTCTCAGGCATTGCGAATGCATCTTCTTAGGGCCTGTGAGGATTTATTTGTCTGAGTCAGGATTCCTGAGGCAATGTACCATCTTAATAACAATCTAATTTTAGCCTTGTAACAGACACCAACTATCAGAATGAGGCCAGGACCAAATCTGAGGCTGACTGGCTAATCTTCTGTTTATTTGAGGTGGTCCAATTTTATACTTTGAGCTTGACTTAATAACAAAGAATTGTAAAGAGTGATATTAACAGGCATGCGAAAATAAGACTTCCTGAAGATGAATTAAAATGTATGCGACTGCAGATAACTGGAAGCCAGAAACACAGAGTGCCAGCCTTTCTCCTCAGCTCCTTATGTTTGTCCTATTTCCTAAAAGCCTCTGGCTTATCTAACATAATTACAAAACCAACAGTACTGGCAGGGTGAACAGGTGGAGCAGGTAAATGGTTGTTCTAAAAGCAGAGACAAGGAGCCCTAGCTGGTTTGCTCGGCGGTTAGAGAGTTGGCCCATGGACTGAAGGGTCTCAGGTTCAATTCCTGTCAAGGGCATGTACCTCAGTTGGGGTGCATCAACCGAGGTACATGCCAATCAATGTCTCTCTCTCCCCCTTCCACTCTCTCTGAAAAAGCAATGGAAAAAGTATCCTCAGGTGAGGGTTAAAAAAAACAAAAACACAAAAAAACAACAACAAAAAACTGTATGACTAGGTGGACAGGTGAGGGGAAAAAAGAAACAAACCAGAGACAAGAATATAAAGGACTAAGTGTAAGGAGCAAGGCTGAAGCTTCATGGCTTGTAGGCCTGGGAAGTGTCATGGAAAGGAAATGCCAGACACGTAGAAGATGTAATATATATTTAAATCTATATCATTTTGATTTGAAGAGGATAGTGTTCTCTGGAGCAGTGATACCTAAATCTCACTGATTTTAGAACTAATCAGAGAAACACTAAATAATATTAGCAAAAACCTACAAAGCTCTGCCCACCACCTCGATAACATCACCCCCACCAAGAGTCAGATTTAGCAGGTCTGCTAATAATTTGTACTCTCAAGCCACTCAGAATACTGAAGGCAGTACCAGGGTTGGATGCACTCATCTCAGTGTGATCTGTAGAATATTACCCAGCCCCCAATCTCGACAGAGACTCTGGTTTCACTGGCCTGGGCTGGGACCTGGCACTGGTGTTTTATAAAGCATGTCCAAGTGATTCTAAGGGGCAGTCAGAGCTGCATAGCATGGGCCCTGGTTCAACGGTCTCCTGCTGAGCAGTTTATTACAAAACTGGATGTCATTTCTGTGCTTCTGTGCAAAGTCCATATGCCATTGTCATTACCAGTAGATGCTATCTGCACTCTTACTCTGCACAACCTATAGTACAGAGTGAAGATACAAACATAACTGGGGGCATACATCCTAACTACTGATGAAGCCAAATTATAGCTAAGATTAAAAAATTAAATTCTGAGGTGACAAATGTACTACGTAACTAACCTTCATTCTCTCCTGGAGAAATAGCCTGAAGGCTGCTCTTTCTGATCTAAGATTCTCGTACTATTTTACCTCTCTCTGTTTGTGGTATTTAGATACTGCTTACACTGAGAGAAAAACAACCATGCACCGTTTATCTGTTATTTTACAATATTCTTTCATCAGCTGGCAAAATGAGGAGTCAACATAGTTTATTTTCAGGAGTACCCTATATAAAACATACTTTAAGAATAATACTCCATTGATTAGGGTAAGGAGATTTACCACAGCATTAATGACATAAAAAACAAATTGCCTAAATCAGAATTTCTTTCAAAGTAAGTGAGAGAGAGGAATGATGAAATATGACTTCACCTGTTTGCATCTAAAAATATGGAGATAAAAATTACACACACACACACACACACAGACTTTTAAAGGTATAAAATTGGGCAGGTATACGACCATGTAATGCTGGGATTTGGGGATTTTCCTGATGACAAATAAGAATTAGGAAGAAGTAGGTACAGTTTAATATACAGTTTAATGATCAGTAGATTTAGTCAGACTAGGAAGGGACTAACTTTCTACATGGAAGTATAACATAAAACAAATATCCTGTACTAACATGAAAAGTATAGCATTAAATACAGAGAAAAGTGAAATTTTCTATTATCACAATCAGATAAGAATACTCTGTCTCCTTGAGACTGGAACTGGAATCCAAAAACTCATGGCTTTGAGAAAGACATGAACAAGGGTGACTCTTCCCATTTCTATCATTATTTTTTAGTGTTAAAACCTTGCCATTACTAAGCAGATGCCCCCCTTCGTCCTTCTACATGGTGTAAAGGATAGCTCTTGTAATTTTTTTCATTCCTAAAAAAAAAAAAGAAGAAGAAAAAAAAAGTTCTGCTAAGTCTTAACGCTATTATAAGCTTGCCTAGGAAAAGCATTTTCTCGGATGTGCATGGTAAGGTGATAAGTGATCATTCTTCATCCATGTGTATTTCTGATGTGATCTGTGACTATTAAAACATATCAGATAAGAAATTAGAGAACCAGGGATTTATAAACCCCCTATTTGAAAATACATTCTAAACAAAGCTTTAAATACATGTAGTTTTCTGACATTTTTTATGTATCAGGAAAATTCAACGTCAGTGCAGCCTCCGTGTTTACAGTCACTTGACTAAGCAATAAATAGTCTACGCAGATGCTTTTCAGGACTCTAAAGCCAACAACACCTGCATAAATAGAAAAACTTCTGGTGTTTTCCATAAAGTAATTAATCTAACGCGTATTTTCCCCAAGGGCGTTCTCCTTTTACATGCACTGCTTCTTTTAATGTTAACGCTTACGCTTACGTTGAAAGAAAGAGGACCTGTTACTGTTCTTTAGGGATCTTTCCTCAAATCATACTTCTTTGTCTCATGGCGCTGTCTCAAATGTTCAATCAGGGAAATGCCAAATCACAGTGTGGTGGAAAATCAAAATTTATATCTGATAATGCCACAGCCAGTTTGTGAGTAGAGCCCATCCTACCAGACCAAGCCCACTTCAGGCAACATCCTTTAGCTCAAGAAAATGTGTTCCCTTCCGTGCCTCGGTTGCGGCTGTGGTGCCCAGGTTGAAGGGTAAGAAGGAGCTAGTGGAGATTTTCAAAATTACATTAAAATCATACTGAATTATCATTCCAGTTAATTCTACATATTTCACAATAAAGTTTAATGGTAAAAATTGTGTCTTATTTACCAAGGAGGCTTGAAGAGATAGAATAACACTGATTCATAAGGCTTGATAGTTTAATCTGATTCTTCTAGGAGGGTTCAAAATTATTGCCAATAAAAGCTGGTGACAGGGTATCAAAAAATTGTTTTTAAAAAGAAATTCCCTAATGATGCCAAATAATCCCAAATGTTAAAAAAAATTCAATAAAATTGTATTTTAAAAATATATTATATTGCTTTAAGTCAGAAGAATTTGTGGTAGGGAAAATTCTGTGTGTGTGTGTGTGTGTGTGTGTTTTGTGTGTGTATGTATTAGCCTCCCTCCCTCCCTTTGAGGCTACAGGCAATGAACTTATGAATAGTCTATCTTCAGGCTAAAGACTGTTAAAATTACATAATTAAAATATTAAACATAAAAGACAATAAGCATACTATAAGACATTTAGATATTTTTATAATGTTACCTGTGTTTAAAGAAAAAATGTTTCTTAAAAGGGCAAGGCAACAAAATTAATCTATATATTAGGAGTAGTAATACTGACCACCCCTGGGTGAAGACAATGACTAGAAAGCATTACAGGGGTAAGGACTGTGGGACCGGAAAATCTGTTTCTTGATCTGGATTCTGGTTACAGGATGTATTCAGTTTGTGAAGATTCACTGAGACAATGTGTACTTTTCTCTATCTATATTACACTTAAAAGTTTTGGGTTTTGTTTAAGCAGAAAATGAATTAAAATGGTATTAGGCCATTTTATATTGTATCACCTGAAGCATTATGCTATTTCCAAATTTTTATATATATTTAGTAAATATTTTCACATTTAAAATATATAACAATATAATATAGGAGTGGTTCTTTTTTTAATTGAATATATTGACATTGGTTAATAAAATCATACAGGTTTCAGGTATATAAATCTACAAGACATCATCTGTACATTGTATTGTGTGTTCACCACCCCAAGTCAAGTCTCCTTCCATCACCACTTATCCCCCCTCCCCTCCCTCTCCCACCTCCCTCCAACCCCCTTCCCTCTGGAAATCATCACCCATTGTCGGTGTCCATGAGTCTTTCTGGTTTTTCCTTCATTAATTCCTTCTTCAATGCTAATTCCTATTTGACCTGATTTATTTAAAATACATGCTCCTTTGAGGAACTAGAAATAATTTTGAAGGTGACTTAGCTTCCTCTAAGAACAAAGATGGTTGCCCTGGCCGGTGCTGCTCAGTGGTTAGAGCACTGGCCCATGAAACAAAGGGTCTCGGGTTCAATTCCCAGGCAAGGGCACATACCTGGGTTGCAGGTTCGATCCCTGGCCCCGGGTGCATGCGGAAGGCAACCAATCAATGTGTCTCTCTGGCACTGATGTTTGTCTCTCTCCGCCTCCCTTCCTCTCCCTTCCACTCTCTCTAAAAATCAGTGGAAAAAATATCCTCGACTGAGAATTAACAACAACAACAAAGACAGTAAAGGCGGCGAAATAAAATCTTTGGTAGAGAATATTTAAACTATCTCCATCAGGTGAATCAAAAGAACCAAAAAACAAGAATATATTCTTCATTATTCCAGTAGGCTTTATTTTAGAGACTATAAAATTTTCCTTACTTTCAAGGAAGAAAATATCATATATCCCATAAGAGTTTGCATATGTGTGTATCAATGTAACCAAAAGCCTAATGAACTCAAATTTCTGTAAAGTATTTTTGTAAAGTATTCAAGATCTTTAAAAAGTTATTTTTGAAAAATGATGAGATGTGCAGTAAGAAATTCAAGTAGTCTGGTCTCATTTAAAGTTTAACTTAATAATATTATCAAATAAAAATAAATAATATTAAATAAATTAAATAAGCAAATAGTATTAAATCAATGAGTATTCAAACTCGTTCTGTGAAACCTAATAAAAGGCATAAAATGGCCATTCTAAAAGAAGGTGAAAGTTCTGGACGTGGAACATAGGAAATGAAAAAATGCAGACACAGAAAAATGCCAACATTAAAGGAGGTGCAGGGGGAGGCCTGAGTCTGGGGGAGACGGCCCACCACGCAGCAGAAGATGCCCCTTCGCTTCACGGTTAGCTTAGCACCAGTAACTCAGCAACTTGAGCCACAATGAAATGCCCATGAATCATTACAAATTCTGAATGTTCTCATATATCTCAGGCCTGACTGTCACCTTTTTTCACACAATACTGCTCACTGTATTGCCCAGCTTTTCTATCCACACCCTTCCTCTGCTGGTCTGCGATGGTCGTGGTCTCCGAAACCTCTCTTGATCACATTCAACTATCTTTTTCCATCCTCCAAATTCTTCTGACACTAAGAACTCTTATATAAGTGATTTATGAATGAAACTTGTCTTTTTTCTGATGCGAGAAGAAAGAGCAAATTCTACCTTTTCTCACTGAATCTTTACAACAGTCAGACTCACAGAAAGAAACTGAGGCCCAGGGAGACTAAATAAATTGCCTGTCTTCACACAGACACTAAGCAGAGGACGGGCTTTGCGTCCCGACTTGCTCAGCTCCAAAGCCCGAGAGCCTCTGCCCTGGAGGGGCCGATGGCGTGGGAGGAGAGCCCTCTTCCCAGGCGCCTCTCCGGGAGCCCGCTCGCCCACTACCTGCGCGGCCGGCGCAGGCCTGGCACCGATGCAGGCACACGGGGCGCGGGGAGGAAGGGGAAGGGCTTGCACAGGTTCCCGCACCCGAGGGGCGGCGCAGGGCTGGGCGCTGGCTCCCGGCCCCTCGCCCTGCTCCGCTGGGCGCCCACAGCCCAGAGCGCTCCGGGGAGAGTCAGCCCAAGCAGGCAGCTTACTGCAGTGGAAAGGGTACCAGATTTAGGGCCGGAGAGGTCTGGGTTTAAAACCTGTCTCCACCATTACTTTGCACCGTAGGCAACGTTTGCACATACTCCGAGCACATTTCCTTATCAGGACAACAGTAATAATGCAGGATATTGAAGGACTCTAATGGGAAGACTAGTGGAGCCAATTATGTTAAATTGCTAGCAAAATACTCAGAGCTAGGCTCTCTGGCCCCTCCCAACTTACATGTAATGTTGAGATGCCGAGCGCTGGTATTCAGCTGACACTTCACCATTTGCAGGGTTCATCACAAAACACAGCCCAGGAATCAGGTGCGTGTCCTCTACAGGGGACCCACCCCACCTGGCTTCCGTGACCCCTCCAGGCACCCTAATGAGAGAGCAGTACTCCTTGCTATTCATTACCCAAGAGTATTAAGGAGATGACATCTTGAAAACAATGTCAAGAATGCATTATCATATCAAATAATAGAGGTTTCCATACAAGAGGGCAAGGCATCATAAAGGACATGGTTGCCTTGTTTATTTCTGTCTGATTTGTTCCTGTCTGTCTTCCAAGATGTTAGATGAACAGTCTGCTTTACTTACAAATGACACTACAGCTAAGAACAAAAGGATGAGATTATAAAAAGAATGAAAATGCCTCAGAAAGATGAAGAAAAAGGTAAACTTAACGTCTATTAGCTAGATGGATGAATTAACACCCTGAGTCACCGAGGCAAAAAATAGAGTAAAGCCCACATTCAGTGACTATTTGCATCTTTGCAACACCAAAAAAGAAAAACAGAAGTCATGCTGATATCCATTTTTCTCATATTTCACTTAATTTAGAATTAATCCTGGAACTTTACACTAAAGATGGTTAATCTAGAGCTACACTCGCCAATGCAGTAGCCACTAGCCACACACAGCTACTGAGGACTTCAGACGTGAACACTCCAAACTGATATGTGCTGTAAATGTAAAGCACACACCAGCTTTCGAAGACTTCGTACAAAAAATAATGTAAAGTATCTCAGTAGCAATATTTTTAATTGATTACATGCTGAAATAATGATATTTTGGGTATAGTTAGAAATATTTTTATTAAATACAATAGATTAAAGTGAATTTCACCTGTTTGTTTTTTCAGTGTGGCGCTAGGACACTTTAAACTGCATCTGTAGCCTGCATTGGTGGCTTTCTACAGGACAGCGCCGGCTGAGAAGCAGGACCCAAGATTTCTGAGCCCTGGCTGGCTGGCTCAGCTGGTTGCAGCACTGTTCTGCACCGAAAGGCTGAGGGTTGGATTCCTGGTCAGGGCACACACCTGGGTTGCAGGTTCGATCCCCGGTCAGGGTGTGTGTAGGAAGCAACCGATAAAGATTCTTTCTCACATGGAGGCTTCTCTCTCTCTCTCCCTTCCTCTTTCTAAAATCAATAAACATATTCTTGGGTGATGATAAAATGATCTACAGAGGTAAGATTTAAAGAACTTTAAATTTAGAATATATACTTTTACTATATGTACTCAGAATTAATTCTAATATATAAATATAAGTTCTAAATATACATAGTGACATGGATAAGATGTCACTGGAACACCAGAGTTCAGTAGATACAGAGAGATAGGTGATGATAGATGACAGATAGATAGATAGATAGACAGATAGATAGATATAGATATAAAAATAGATCTAAAAAATTTGAAGTCAGAAAGTCAAAAGCAAAAAACCTTAAGAAACCTGGGATCTGTACCCTCTTTCCTAAGCTGCTCCGATACCTTCCTTATTGCCGGTCTCTTCCCTGATCTCAGTGCAACTCATCCCCCACACCGCTCTGGAAGATAAATTTGATTCTGGCACTTTCCTCCTCAAGCACCTCCAATAATTCCCAACATTTATAGCATAAAGTGCAAATTCCTTAGCGTTAAAGCTCGCCAACATCTCACTCCGTGCACGTTACCTTTCCATTCTCATCGCTGAGAGCTCTCCAACGCAGGCCAGCGCCTTGCCCTTTTCACTCTTGCCAAGCTGGCTCACAGCACTGCTGCCCTGGCCCCCCCGTCTGCTGGTGGCACCTCCTTGCCTTCAGTGATGCCCCAGGTGACTCAGGATGGCCTCTTCTACGCTCGCCAGGCACCTGGCGTATGGATATCGTCCTATATCCTACTCATCACACTATATTGTACGTACAGATCTATCGCCCCACCCGAGATCAGTCTGACGGAGCAAGATGAAGAACCTTGGTACTTCACGTTTGTGTCTCTAGTATCTAGCACAGTGACAGACATGAACTAGGTCTTCAAGAAAGACTTCCTGATGGCAAGAAGTGTGTGTTTTCCCCTCTGTCTTCTTAGGAACTAGCCACGCAAGATGTTCATGTTTCTGAAACACTCAGCACTTTCCTACACTGTGGCCACATCCCCACTGTTCTACCACAGCTTAGAATGCTTTTTTGAAATGTGTTTATTTTCATGTCACTTTTATTAGAATAACATATGTATATTGTTTACTTAAAGTTAAATGGTACAACCAGCAGTGTCATTTCCAAAACCTGCTTCCTGAAATCAACCACTTCCAACTCCTTTAGTATTTCTTTTTATTCTTCCCTCCACTCTCAGGCCTTGCTCTCAAGGAGGACCTAGGCGAAATGAGGCAGGCTTGTCTCAGATCTTTGTGCTTCCTAAAATATCTTGTAGAGCATTTTACACATAATAGATGCTCAATAAACACTTGTTGGTTGGTTGAATAAATGGATAAGTGAATATTCACATTCTTTGGTGCTTGGGCACAAACTACTCAACATTCTGAACTGGAGATGCATTTATATACCACAGTAAGGCAAATAAGTTAAAACGGGGTAACCAATTTAGAACAAGTAGGGAGGAGAGAATGAAAGGCAAGATGAGGCGGGCAGAAACTAGGAAATCCTCCAAACCAAAAAAGTCAGGACAGCCTGGGATTAGAAGTTATGTGAATGAGTCTTGGAATCAGACGTTTTAGATTAGCCTGCTACCTGAATAACCTTGGGGAAATTACAGGACTTCCCTGGGTCTCTGTTTTCTTATCTGTAAAATGGGGATAATGCTCCCTCCCTTCCAGATTCCTTTACGTGAGGGTCTGGCCTGCTCCATAAGTGAGAGCTGCTTTATTATTTTAGTGAGTGCAGGTAGGAATAACAGTAACTACAACATCACCCTGGCAACCTTGAAAATGAGGCTGTCGTTATGACCAGAAGCGTCTTGTATACCTACTACCGAGGCCCCACCAGGCTAGGGTAATAAAAGAAAGAAGTGGTTAAACTTGGTGAGGGCAAGTATGCGGGCAGGAGATGGGAACATGTTCCTTTTAGGAGCACTATGAAGGCAGAATTCTACTTACATCGATATGATAGCCGCCTGTTTGTTTGTTTGTTTCAGAGTCTACCAAGAAAAATCAAGTTGCTTCTTTAGATGGTACACTCAGAAGTAGAATAACAATATTATAGAAATGACAATGGGTATCTGATTACTGCCAAAATTTAATACATATACTTGATGGAAAAGTAAATTTCATAATATCTTACACTAATGGAATCCATACACTGAACTGAAACTCTATCTTCAACTTTCTATTAAGAGAGATAGGCCAGAATCTCAAGACAATAAAACCTCACTAGAGAGTATCATATACCAGAACCTTAAGTTGCTTTCAGCATCTCCACGATGATTCAGTGCATTAAAGATAAGTGATTGGTTAAAAGCATTTAAATCAACATTATGTTCCTGAAATTTTCCATGAACAAAACAATATCCACATAGAAAGACTTTACAAAACTGATTTTGTTGTAAAGGAAAAGAGAAACATAGCACAATAAATTATTTTAAAGCATTTGGCTAGTGAAGTAACATCATCTACTAGGTGGAATATAACACGAGGCCTTGAATTGCAAAGTTCTCATAGGTGACAGCTAATCAAAAACACCTGTGCTCACTTCCATTTACCAAGGACACATGAAATTTATGAAATAGCTGATGTACATAATCATTAAACTGATCTGCAAATATAAAACCTCAAAACAACTAACAATATTAGAATGTTGTCCTCATAGTCCTAAATAACCTAAAGGTAGAGAGAAGAAAAATTCTCTTTACCTATGGCAGTAGACTTTGCTAGTTTTGCAATATGTTTCTATATAACAACTGCAACCATTTACTAGTTGTGATCCAATTTAGGGGAGGGGAAATCCCAAACAGAGAAATTAAAAGGGTATGTTTATATACTTTTATGCTTTCAATAAAAGTATAACAAGTCAAAACCAAGGCTCCAAAACGGAATTAATTTCTAATTAAGTGATTTCATCATTACAAAATTTTTAAGTTAATGCTCATTACAATAATAAGAGTAGAAATTAAGTAATCTGAATTTGAATATCTGAGAAAATTAAAAATGTATTTTTTTTAACCCAATTCTTTGGCTCAAAGTGTAGAAGAGAAATTAGTTTCTTAGGGTTAGCTCTCCTGTGTCCTAGAATAAAACAAAAATAAACTACAAACAAAACATTCCATGGTTAATACTTCTGACACTTGGTGTTTTCCTCCTGTGCTGTTAAGGTCTTTGATGACTCTAAAAGCAAGAGACAGAGAGAGAGAAAGGAAGACAGAGATGCACAAATATGATCACTATCTTGCAAGTTAACATTTTCAACTGACAAAAATTTCAACTCACAAATTTGTAGGTAAAAACCCAAACTTCTCTTTCAAACATTATTGTGCTCCAGATATACTAAAAATTCTTTTAATACAAAATAGCTAGAAATTCTGGGTAAAATATATTAAGCATTCTTTCAAATACTTAGCTGATTTTGTAAGAACGTAAGAAAAAATTTATCATTAAGCCCAGCAACTCTTCTCCTAAGTATCCACTCAACAGAAATGAAAATCTGCATCCATACAAAGACCTGCATAAAAATGTTCACAGCAGTATTACTCATAAAAGAGTAGAAACAACGCATATGTCTATCAACTGGCAAATGGATAAACAAAATACAGACCAGTCATGCAGTGGAATACTATTCAGCAATAAAAAGGCATGAAATATTGATACATGCCACGATGTAGATAAATCTCAAAAAAATAACGCTAAGTGAAAGAAGGCAGATGCAGATCACATCTTATATGATTCAATTTATATGAAATGTACACAAAAGGCAAATCTAGAGAGAGGGAGAGAAAGTGGAGTAGTAGTTGCCTGAGGCTGGACACTGGAACAGGGATTAACTGTAAACAGACAAAAGAATCTTATTGAGGTGATAGAAATATTCTAAAACTAGACTGTGGTGATAACCATACAACTCTGTCAATTTACTAAAATAATTAAATTGTACATATAAAATGGGTGGATTTTATGATATGTAAATAAAGTACTTTTTTTTTTTAAAAAAGGTAAGTGAAAAACCTTAAGGAATCTCCTCTCCCCCAATGAAGGAGGAATGCCACAATTACCTTGAGGAGACTTCCTAATCTTGGTAGCCTGAGTTTAATCGCCCATGGAAGACAGAATTGGGAAGAATATCCCTCCTGAGAATTAAAGCAATAGGCCATCCCTCACATAACTTTCAGGTGTGAATTATCTTTCCTTCCTGCTGTTGGAAACATCAACCCAAGAAATAAACTCTGAGGATGTCCAGACTGGTAGTGCCTTAGGGTTCCTGGTGGAAGCAAAAACAGATCTTCGGAGGCACATACATTAACCCAGGTCCCATTAGATTCCCACAAAGCCTAAATAACAGCTCATAATTAAAAAATGAAAATGAAAAACCTAAGCCACTACAAATGAGAGCCAGCAAAAAGAACAAACAAAAAAATAAAACCCCACAGGACTTCATATTTTAGATTATCAAAAATAAATGTAATAAATGTATACTTAAACTGTTCAAGAAATAAACAGGAAATTGAAAACATGAGCAAATAAGATACTATATGAAAATGAATCAATTTCTAGAAATTAAAAATATGACCACTGAAATTCAAAATGCAACAGATAGGTTAAACTGAAAATTAGACAGAGCTGAAGAAAATATTAGTAAATTGAAAGACAAATCAGAAGACAGCATCCTTTACAGCACAGGGATAGATAATACAAAAGACAGATTGATAAACATAGCACAAGAAGGTCTAATATGTGATTGATTAAATGTCCATAAGAAAATAATAGAGATAATGAGGGAAAGTTAATGTTTGAGAAAATAATTATTGAAACTTTCCCCAAACTGATTAAAAAACTGAGTCCTCAGATTCAGGATGCTCTACAAATTCTAAGCATAATAAATAAAAAATACGTAAGTAGAGCTATAACAGAAAAACTGTATAACACTAAAATAAATAAATAAATAAATAAATAAATAAATAAATAAATAAATAAATAAATGCGTGTGTGTGTGTGTGTGTGTGTGTGTGTGTATTACCAGCAGTCAAAAGAAAAAAGACAATCACTAACTAAGGAATGATGATTGACAGCTCTCTCAACACAATGAGAGCCAGATGACAATGGAATAATATTTCAAAATACTAAAAGAAAATAACTGTAATTTCTAGTATTGCGTACCCAGCTAAATATTATTCAAGAACATAGGTAAACTAAAATATGATCTGATATTTTAAAAATATTTGTGTATAAAAGCCTCACACATTTTGCTTAATGAACACAACTTTTCATTCTTGAATACACTGACAAACAACAATGTTATCCTACTTAATTTAAACAATTAGGTACAAAATTATGTCTTATTTCTAAAAATTTTATGTAAGTTAATCAAAAGTATTTCTAAACGCATTACACCAAAGAAGTAATATTCTATTATCATATAAAATGATTCACTTAAACAATAAACATTTTCTATCACCTTTGCAATTCTACAGAGGAAAGGTAAGCCTGGCTGGTCTCACAAAGAAACCTGGGGTGGGGGAGCTGGTACCACAGTGAGGTTGTGGGAGGAAAAGTGCCTTCACTTGGGAAAGAGGACAGGTTCTTTCTGGATCTGGAGCTGAAGTAAACTGAGCCTCAGTTTCCTCCTCTATACAAATTAGGGGCTTCCCAGAAATCAACATTTTCTAATAGCTCCTACAGCTCTTAAGCCTGATAATTTTTTAGCCCAATCCTATAGGATGCCTCTGATACATCTGTCTTCCATAATCTCAGAACTAATAATCAAACTAGTTGGAAATACTTCTAAATAGAATTTGTTGCACATTATATATAATACATTCTTGCAATACTTTCCCACTAGTAATTGTATCAACTAGGAACTTTCCAATCTTGATTCCTCAGTCCCCAGCCACAGGAGATTTAATAATTGAAACACCTGCTTTAAAAGATGTTTGGAAAACTGACAGCTTTTTTTCCAGGAACACTGTGCTGGTTAGAGGACACTAGTTATGGGGTAGGAGGTGTCAGTCTACAGGTCTTCCCAATGGTAATGAAGGAAATTGCTACAGTGGCAAATTTTCAGAGATTTTTTTCCTGTTTAGTTATGCCATTTTGGGACCAGATTAATACATTAGGCACAACAATATTCTTAGTGATTCTGCTGCCTGGTATTAGCTAGGCTTTCTCCCTCATGCAAAAATAAATTGGAAATCTAAAGGTGCTTGTGCCTGCGGCTATGTCTGGACTGCGTCTGAGGTGTCAGGGTTCCCGGTGAGGCTGCGCCTGGTTGGTCCAGAGGCTGGAGCAGAGAGGTTCAGAAACAGCAGTGCCGTCCTGTCAAATGGTTTTCCCCTCCATCTCAATATTGAGAGTAAAATATCTGTTTATTTAAAAAACAAAACAAAACAAAACACTGCTGGGCAGAAGGAGGCGAGAAATATGGTGTGGACAGTGGTTAAATGTCTGCCCTCTAATAAAATATAAAATAATTTTAACATTTAAAGTCAAATCTAAAGCTGATTAAAAAATCTTACAGCGAGCAAAGAGGTAACAAAACCATTTCCCTTTCTGAATGAGAATACGACCTTTGGGTAGCTCCCTAAGATGTGTTCCCTTAAAATCGTATAGTAACCATGCTCCCAGGCAACATTGCTAACAGTAACAATGACTCTAATTGGCACGCAGCATCTGTCTGGTTTGAGAGAACTGTCAGTACTGGAGGGGACACCACTGCTTTAGATTCCCCGAGCGCAGTCATTCATGTAACTGAACACGTAACTTTGGGGGATGCTAGATGCTATGCCTATTGATTGTTCCAAGAGATGTTAGTTCTTGGGGGTCAGCAGCTTCCAAGGCAGGGCAACGCCCACACCATGCTATGTGGACCTCCTCTCCTTGCACTGCAGCCTCCATCCAGTGGATGAAAAAAGACGCTTCCCTGACTCTGGGCGAAGTGAGCATGGAACGCCGCGAGGTTTCTCACCAAGAGCGCTAGCCTTCGCCCTGCGTGTAGACTGGGCCAGGGGAGGCCTATGATGGCTGAGTGTCTAAATGTTTAGTTCAACCTCATAAGATCTTACGGTAGACAAGGCACCTAATGGTTTAATTCTGAGTATTTCTTTTGTAACCCAGGATGAGCAACATATCCTTAAAGTCATGAACAAGTTAATTTTTGTAACATTTTCATTCGTTCATTCGAGGATATTTTAGAAGGTTCATTGTAGCTACTCTGTGATAAATAGACTGTAAGGTAAAAGGAAGACAAATAGGGAGCACAATTAAGTGGCTAATGCAGTTGTCAGTGGAGCTATTAAGAGGAGCTATATTTGGAGGGTAGAGCAGGCCTGGCTTGTTAATGGATGTGACGAGAGGGGCGTGAATAGTGAGGCGTCGGGGACAGCTAAGTTTTGGCTATGATGCCATTCGCTGAGTCCGAGCAGACAGCAATGGTCACTCAGAAGTGAGAGGCACGGTGGTGAAGAACAGCCATCCGCTCTGCTTTTAGATGAACCCACTGAAAAGCGGGCGCTTACGTGGGCCAGGGTGGGAAAGGAAGCTTGAGAGCAGCGACAACACAGACCCAGTCCTGTAATCAGCACCGCACGCTCAGTCCTTTTACGGGAAGCAGGGATAAAGAAAGGAGAAAAATAGAGAAGGCAAGACACAGCTTTAGGTGTGCAGCACATCATGTGTTAAACGGAAACCACCCCGAAGTTCAACTTCCGTCGCTGTTCGAGGAGAAAGCCCTTCGCTATGTACATCAGGATAAAGGCTTTGCAGCTAGCTCCACGGTGCTTGAGAAACAGGCTGTTGCTGTAATTTAAGTCACTGTATGTGGGCTTCAAGAGGCACAGTGGCATATTCCGAACCAACGTTTAAAGAAAATTGCGTGGAATTTTCAAGACGTCAGGAGCGTTCTTAAAAGTTATGCAAGGAAAACGGATTTTTGATAGTTATGAATTACATCGAGTGCTGCCAGATTGCTGGGGACGCTCTTTTTGCCTCAGTATGGTTAGAATTACTGTTGACAAAGTTTTAATTTAAATTTTTTAAGATTTAAATGGAAGAATATAGGTCACTGAATTTTCATTCACCATGTGAGTATTACCAGCGGCAGAAAGCAAGCTTTGTTAGTGAGGGTGCAATTCTGGCCCTGGAGCCCATCTTTCCGGCAGTAGCTGGGAATTGAGTACGTGTTAGCGAGAATGATTTGGCTCTCAGTCAGTCAATCAGGGGACTGAGCATGCACAGTTAGAAACCTGCCTGGCACAGAACAGAAGCTCAGTTCACAAAATAGCTAAATGCATTTGCGAGACAGACTCAAGCCCACACAAATCATATATTATCATCGCAAGCTGGAAGGGATTCGATCTTTCCTAGCAGGTTGTAGATTTAGATAGATTTGTAATAGCCCAAAAATACACTACACAGCTCCAAAGTCTAATTCTACAATTTTCAACTGGTTTCCTAAAGTTGAAATAAAAAAGAGGTAAATATTTGCAGAGCCCACTGCATGTAAAAAATGTTTTAAAGAGCTTACCGTGTGCCGGGAAACCTTGAGAAATTATAGTATGTGTCTAATTTAAATGCTGTATCTTAAAGTAACTAATTTAAAAGTATATGCTATGTAAGATATTAAAAATAAAGACCACTTGCTTGAATAAGAAGTTAAAAATTATATTTTTGCGTAAATTCAAGAGAGTAGAATGGATTCCAAATCAACAGTCTATCTAGCAAAGAGATGAAGAATACGCTGCGTGAGAAAAGCACTATAATTATGGAGAGGGACACACAATTTTTGTGTGTGGAGGGGAGAGTCCTTCTTCAGATTTGTGCTGTTTGGTAGCCCACCTGACCTCAAAGGCCTCCAGCTCTAGAACCAGTACTTTCTTCCACAGAACGATGAATGGATGGATAATACCAACACATGTAGCTCTCCCTGACTCTGCTCTGGCCCCCACACCCTGCGGAAGTAAAGGAGCATGACAGAAACGTGGGCGGATTATGCACATGGGGAGCAGGAGGCTGGCCTTTATCACAGTAAATTTCACAAGCATGTAAACAATTCATAACGGTGTCCTGGTAAGTACCACGCACCGAAAGCTGTGACAACAAAGAAGCCACAATTTATGTGCGAATTTCCGCCTGCTGGCTAAACATACCCCTTTCTGCCACTTAAGAAAATTTTATCAGAACCCAAGTGAGTGAATCTGTTCTAATTTATAATTCTTTAGAAAGTAAATCGTTTGCAAGGTGTGCTGTAATAGCAAAGTTGAAAACGAATGCTTCAGAGGATTTCATCCAATTCCTTTTGTAAACCAGAGCAGAAGGTATGATTCTCAGAAAAAGCCAAGTACATTTGCCTTCACATAAAATAGGACTGATTGAATTTCAAACTCTTCGTTTATTTTGTGGAGCTGAAATGTTAAGTTCCTTATTCTGTTCGAAAGGACTTGAATCTCATTTATTATGATGTATATGTGTGTATACACCACGTAAGTATGCTATTATAACTGTTACATTTTATTATAATATATATTATTCTCATTCATTTAAAAGAAGATTTGGCTTACTAAAGGGTGTAAACGACTGAGTTTCACGTACACTCTCTGCAAGTATGTTCATGAAGGGCCCTTCTGGACGGTCTTGGCTTGGTCATGAGCTGCTCCCTGCATGGCTGTCCTGTCCTCAGGACACCAGAGAAGCACCTCTGGACTTCACATCACAAATCTGACTTCCCCAGCCTGACTCTGGAGAGATTCTCAGACACACACAGGGCAGGAAGGGACTGACTCCGACTAGGATATTATTGTGATTTTAAATCTAAAAAAACAGAAGAATCCTTTATGAGAGGAAATAAAATATCTTCAAAGCAAACCTGCTTTCTTGGAGGAGATCCTTAGAGCCATATGTGAGGAGAGAGTAGAAAGCAGGGAAAAATGAGAACTTTTACCTAATTAAGAGATAGAGATGATTAAAAACATGCTACAAGTGGCAAAAATCAGACAGCACTCAGGTAGTTTTTTGCAGAATTTTTTCTGCTTCGAAGAATCATTTACCCCATAAAAGTATCTTGGCAAGAGAAATTTACATTATATCTGCATGAAGGGAGTTCATTTTATTAAAAGGCTATATAATAACAAATAGAAACGTACCATAACTCCCTGAAGACGGAGAGAATTTTCTTTTGTTTACTCCTTACAGCTAATTTTCAAAGCCGCCTTTCTGGGCCCACGCTCCGTCATTCCCCGTGAAAGACAAGTTGCTTTCAGGCACTCGGCACACACGGCACACAGAGGCGCGCGGGCTGCAGGAGCCACGTCAGCTCGGCACAATTGTTTGAGAAGTTGAAAAGTTCACACTATTTATTTAATGTCATGTAGATAAACCCAAGAAAGGGAACGCATCTGACAGATGAATTCGAGGTGATTCAGTCTTACGAACCCCAGGGAATGTTTTAGGGTAAGGCTTAAAATCAGTAGTTCAACATTAAAGTTAAAAGTAAGTTTGATTTACTTAATTAGGAAATTAAATTTTTAAAAAATCCTACCTTTTTTACCGTAAGAGAAAGTCTCATTTAATATCTATCCTAAACTAAAACCATCAAGAGAATGTGTTCAATTCTCTTATTCCCCAAAATACGAGATGGAAAGAACAGGAAGCCCTTATCTCCCAGGCAGTAAGATCAACACGCGGGGCTTGACAAGCCCGGCAGGCCGGCCCCTTCCACCTTGAGGAGACCGTGTCCGTCTCACTGAGGAAATCCACCGGTTTTCTGCTGGTGGGCAGGTCACCGGCTGACAGATCCAGTTCCCACCTAAACACCGAAGGAGAAATGGAACCAGAGCTTCGTTTTCCAAACTGCTGGTCACTTTAGTAAGTGACGAAATCAATGTAGTGAGAATCCAACAAGCATATTAAATGCAAAAATGTATTTTTCACTGTAATATGAGGAAGTCTGAAACCCCGCATGAGATTATGTAAGAACGTTATAGTTTGAACACTTTTCTGCTCGTTTCCAAATGGGCCCAAGAGGTCCAGTTTCAGCACTTACTTCATGCTAATGCAGAAAATCTGAGACAAACCAAATCAGAAGGACGTCTCCAGAAGGCTGATGGAGTAGCTCACATGTAAAACTACTTCTCCTTTCCATGTCCCACCCCAACTTCTCCCAAAGCAGAAAACGTGGGTACGATTAAGAGAGTACTGGGGGGGACCCTGTAAGTTTCCAGTGCGTTGGGGATCCCTAAACAAGGATGCTGTGAAACCTGGCGTCGCGGAGCTGCAGTGGGGACGCTGCACTTGTAATGAGACACAGAATAGGCTTTAGGCTGTTGGAATGAAAGGCAGGAAATAGAAGATTCAGAGTGCAGCACAGACTTAGAAGATGAAATTGCCCCCCCCACCTCCACCCCCCGCCCACACAAACCTAATTCACTCAAAGGACCAGGGTGTTTTAGAAAAACGCTGATGCCGTGTCCCGGGCGTCAAATGCATGAGCTAAGCCTCGTGCATCTCCGTAGAATCAGTCTATGTCAAATGTGGGGGAACCAATTTGAAGAAGCTTCTACTATCGAAGATGGGACGAGCTGAGGATCAATAAGAAAAGCGACTGCAATGCGCTGCTGAGTTCATGATGATAATTAAAAGCAACGAGTCCTCAGTGCTCTTCTTTGGAGAAGGGTGGAAACCAAAGCAATATTTTGAAAACTGGTAAATAAAAAGAAAGCCTCACACGCTGTCCCTTCCTTTCCTGTATAAATTAAACTCTAAACCAAAGGGATGGTGAAAGAAGAGCTGCTCTTACTGAACGGAAGTCCCGCTAATACGTGAAGAGAGAGAGACCTGGTCGGGCTCAGTCGTAGCACTGCTGGTGGGCATAGTGAGGTGAGGCGAGCCAGTGACATGCACAGAGAGGATCCAATTATTTTAATGTCTCATTTATATTTTGCTATGAGTGTTTCTATCACTTTCTAATGGGAAACTTGGCAGATGTTTATTTGTTGTTGCTGTTGTGTGCGGTTTCCCCCCAAAATAAATCAGATGCTAAACGTGTTAAATAGGCTAATTAACCAGTAAACAGTGCCGGAGATTTAGTCAAACATCAGCTGCGAAGGGCAAACGTATCTCAAAGAGAAGGCGAAACCCTAGCAGAGCACTTCCAAGTGGGGGAGATGTGGTTCGAGGCTTTAGGAGGCAGGCACGCGGCTCTGGGGCCTTCCCCCTTTTCGGGATACCTCAGAAATTAGGAGCGCTAAAGTTAAGAGCACAGAGGACAGAGCAAGGCTACCCTGAGGACAGAGTCCATCGGACTGTTCAGAGAGCACCTTGGAGGCGGCCCCCTGAGGACACAGGCCCTGAACTTGGGAGCCCAGGCTTAGGGAAGATGAATTTAAGAGAAATGCTTATGTTTACAATTGTGTATCTCCAGAAACAGCTGTACTTTAAAGCACTGCTATGAAATTACGCCATTTAGTGTTGGCTAACGTTGCTTTTAAAGGATCATTTAAATGAAGAAATCATCTCTATATGAAAAGCAGAGAAATTTGAGAAGTCATCTGCACATAATCCAGTAAACGCTTTGCAGTGGGGAGATTTTGGTTCCAGCTTTGCTGATTAATTAAAACCTGTCTAGGCTCAAATTTCTCATCTATTAAAGAAGAGTAATAATATTTCTTCTTCCTTCATAAGTTTTTGGTAATAATTTCTAAAGGGAATGTAAGAAAATTTTATAACTCGTGAAGAATTACACACGGTTTTGAAATTATTAAGGGAACATTTGTTGAATACATAAGTACACACTGAACATCAATGAGAACCTCTGCCTTCTGGCTCGGGACTGTTTAATCAGACACAACTGTCATTTGTCAGCATAACAAAATTATGTGGATAAGCACATTAAATCTATTGTTCCATAACTATATCATTAGATCTCGTGGGGTAGCTACTTTGTGACACTGGGTTTTCTTTATGCACAGATGGACAAACATGGTAGTATAAAATTGTTATATTTTTTAAACTCTAATTGTTATATTTTTTAAACTCTGACAACTAGAAAAATGCAACAAAGTTTTCTAGTAATAAACCTAAGCAAGTCACTGACCTATAAGTGATCATGCAAGAGGCTGACTTAATAGTGAATCCACACCATATCATTACTCACAAACTATGTGAACCCAAGCCTTTCTGGGCCTCAGTTTCCACATTTGTAAGCTTGAATATGAGTAGTAACCTATCTAAAGTGGGGTGTTTTAGGGGATTGAATGAATGACGCCCACAGAGAAACATCCGATAAATGTTAACTAGTCTATCATTATGATTATTGCTTTTAAAAGTTTACATGTGACTTCCTTCATTTGAGCTGATACTTAATTAGTAGTTAAAACCCAAAGAAGTGTTTTCTTTTATATATGTTAAGTGAAGTTGTTACCATGGGAATGGTGAATACGACAGGAAAAATGGAGATGAAAGTTGGAGCACACCCTGAATTTTCAATGACCGTGTGCACATGTAATCACTTTGGCTGATTTCTGTTCTTTCTTTAGATTAGCCAATGCGGGCAAACCCACCCATTCAGACACCTGTTCTTGCTCTGAGCCTTCCGGGGGCAGGGCCACCTCAAACGCACTTGCTTCCCCTCTCTGTCTTCCCACGCCTCCTTCCCGCCAGTTTCAGTCTCTGACGGCCCTGTTCTCCTGGGCCCCGAATTTTATGGGGTCATGTTAAAGTACGACACCATCATATTGCTTAACATGTTAGACAATTCCTCCAGAACTTATATCTTCTTCCTCAACATAAGAGTGTGAACGTCTCAACCACCTCTGATCCCAGGATCAGGAAAAAATTTAAACATCATACGGATCAATTCCTTAGCCGAATGCTTCCATCTTCCCACATCCTCCTCAAGAGATTATCTCAGCTTGAATAGCTCCTGTAATAGAGAACTCACTACCACACAAGACATCTATTTTCAAGAAGTTTTAAACATTAGGAAGTTGTTTCCTGTATGAAAAACTAGAAATCTAGTATTGTTGCAATTTTCTTGGTGTTCATTGCAGTCGCCTTTAGCTCTACTCATCAGTGATAAAATACTAATCATGATCAATAATGATTCTATTGATTCAGCAGCATTGTACAAGGGAAACAAATGCTCAGTCTGCATACTCAAGGGTACTAAGCAATGAGGGGTAAGGAAAGGAGCTCTGTGAAAAATGACTATGTGATTGAAATGAATTATTTTATCTATAAAAGGACTCCTTCACAAGATTAATGTTCAAAACAGCTAATGAAAATGAAACATTATATTTTAGAAATGCTAAAAACAACCGAGGGAAGAAAAGTTGGAAAATTAATATCTCAGTTAATAATTCAGTTAAACATGGAAATTTAGTATTTAGTTATTAAAAATTTAATAAATTAATTTGGAGAAACAACATATATGCATTTGGAGGTATAAAAAAGTTTAGGGGCAAGCACAGAGAAACTGGTCCACTTGTCTTTTAAACGTAGGTTAGAAAGTTTCTTAATTCTAAGGAAACTACTATTATATATGAAGTTAGAGCTGGCCTTTGAATTGGTTACAGGAGTATTCTCTGGAAGAAATGTCTTAAGGAGTCTTTCTCAATAGATTTGAGATCTTTAGTCTATGATGACAAAACACATTGATAAGCATTGTTATTTTTCAGTTTCTTATTTCAAGGTTACATAGCTGCAGTTTTAGGATGAACTAGCAAGCAGGGAAGAAAGTCACAATTTCTTTGTTGTTGAGCAAAGAAAAGCATTTAGAAAAACTTATAATTAAATTCAAATCTTTGGTGAAAAATCACAACCATTACTTAGAAAAAAGGAAACCAACAACAACATAATACTTGCTAAGTGCAGCAGTAAACACATAAATTAAGTAGTGAGGAACTCCAGGAATAAAATAAAGAAGCAGAAGTGACGAGAAACAACTTTAAAGATGGACATATAAAAAAAGGGAAATTTGAAACAATAGAAGATTTAGCAATTTAGTACTATTTTGTTAGAAACAATATAAGCTATCTATATTTAAATGATAGAATGGAGAAAAAGCCTGAATAATCAACAGTAAACAATAAGTTATTCTTTTTGACTTGCAAATGCATTTTCTAAAGTTCTTCTCTGTCACTTGATAACTATTAGTTATTCCTGCTGACAAAAGGAGCTGAATCTTACCCAGCAATCTCTGAAATACAGCTTGAAAATAAAATGAAATATAAAAGGGGGGAAAAATGTGGATTTAATTTTAAATGGAACATCGTTGTATGTAATACATACCTAATAATATTTAAAAACATGATAATAAAGATAAAAACTATTTTTGGTACAATATTTTTTTCTTGTATAATTTATCAGTGTTAGTTTGGGGAGACGTGCTCTTGACACTAGTGTAACCCAGGATGCTTGCTGGGATTTCATTTCGTCAGTGTGCTTACTTTGATAATGTATCCTACGCCCTGAATTTGGGTTAACCAACATCTAAAGAGGTATGGTATCCCAAGCTGACGTTGGGAATGTACAACCTATTAATCTTTCAATAGCCTTAGAAGGTCAGTAAGGCTGGGGTGAGGCATGGGTTACACCAAAGCAAAGATTAATGTGAGCAGGCAGGCCGCTCTCTGCCATTCTTCTTGTCTGGAAGGAGATGCAATACCTTTTCTCCCTCTCTCTCTCTCTCTTTTTTTAAATAAGCAGGCTAGCCCTGTCTGGATCCCCCCAGAACGACAGCTCCAGGAATGCAGAAACTATAATGTGCTGCATCTACCACAGAGCCCACCACATAGTAGGTGCTGAATAAACATTTGTCGACAGAATGAATATATATATATATGTCTGTCCTGCGGCAGGCCAATGGCCGTGACATGACCTCACTGACTTGGAGATCTTTAGTCCAGAGCCATCCAAAAGCTTTTGTGGTGAGCTTTCGGATCGGGCAGAACAAGGGTCGGCAGAGCACAGTCCCGGGGGAGCAGCCCGGGCCTGTGGGGCGGCACAGGGTGGCCATGGGTTGTCAGTGACCTCGTGGGCCCTAAACGCGATGTCGGTAGTTGAGTGCTTACAGGCCTCTTTAATTAAAGGTTATTTGACAACTTGAGAAGGAAAGCCAAAATATGTCCTCTAGGGTCTATTTCTAGGGCCCTCCGGGGTGCTAAAGTCAAAAGAAAAGTGATAATAATCCAGAAAGAAACCTGTGTCCTCTTTGCATCGGCCCCTGGACACAGGTCAGGCCGGTGAGACTCGCTGCGAAGGCCGCAGCAGGGGTAAGCGCCGCGCTCAGCCGTTGCGTTTGCCACGCCGCACAGTCCGGCCCGGCCGCCCACGGGAAAGGCTGGCTCTCACCTCCGTGGGCCTGAGTGACCCAGGCTGATTTCTTGGATCCCAAAAATACACGTTTCCAAAGGGGGAAACAGAAAAGTGTCTGAAGGTGAGTGGAAAGATAGGTTGGAAACTATTAGCTGACAAACTATTATAGGAACAAAGAAAAGCGAGGGGGGGCCGAGAGGAAATGATCCAAACAGACGAAGGTAACACGGACAAGAGACAGGGCAGAAACCTACCACAGCCCATTGGAGCTTTTACACTTTTTCCTGTAACTTTCTCATTCCCCTGCTAACAAGAACCTGCTTTAGACAGCTCTGGTCCAGAAGTCACTAGGAGGCAAAGACTCACGCAGGTCAAACTTCTAAACAGCGACTCCCACAAACGGAAAAGCCGCATGGAGAGGAGGAGGGCCGACTCTTCTTCTTGGAAAAGAGATGATTTTATTACAGGAGCTGCCAACTGGTATGAGTGTCCATATGTCACCAGGAGCGACGCAGGTGCTTTATATTCATTTTCACTACCTCTGATGATGAGAATTATCATGCGTCTAACAGATGACAAAACTAGGAGGCTAAGTAACTTGCTCAAGGTCACAAAGGAAGGAAGAGGCAAAGCTGAAATTCTAACCTAATCTCTAACTCTTAAGTTTGAGCTTTTTCCCACAGCACTGCCTGTAACATATATCTGTTCAGTGATAGAAGAGTGACAGTATTAGATTTCTCTTCAGGGAACAATTTTCCAAGACTGTATTTTCCATTTAGCTGTGCCTGAATTATTGATCTGTTTATAATTTCCATCCCTTACCATAAAGATCTATGTCCAACTTGGGGAATAAGAAGCCTATTGGAATGATGGTTTTCTTCATGACAACTGTATCATCTATAAATTAAAATAAACATAACTTCATAATGGGCTGGCCAGGTGTTGCTAAGTATTATAATATCGCATTCAACATCTGTGAGAATCTTGACAAAGACTACAAATGATATGCCAGGCAAGCTGCTGTTTCTAAATTAATGTCGTGCAAAAAGATTTCAAACCTCTCAGGATGCTGTACTGAAAGTACGTACAAACACACACCACGGAGAGAGCAGGAGAGGAGACTAAGTAGCTGGAATGTGTGTAAAGCAACAGGAAGCAGAATCAGGGAGTAGTCTCTTCAGGGGTGAAATTCTCCCAGTATCAGGTCACATCAAATTTTACAATTTCGAAGTAGCCTCAGTAAAATCCTACAGAATATGTCTCTATTTATCCAGTTAGAGAGGATCGAGGCACGAGTTTTTCCTTCTTAAAATTAATAACTAACACAGGGTAAGGGATCACAGACAGACAGCCTCCCCTGGCAGAGCAGTTACCTCAATAACATGCTGTTTCTCTAGTTAAGATGAATAATCCCTTTTGCTGTCTTTTTGACAAAATTATTCATGTGTTATTGGCATGGTACCAGGGAAAAAGAGGAGCTGAACGAGCTTTCGGTAATTTGTTTCAATTTTATAATCAAATAGCAATTATAGTACAATCCCATAAACTATCGACCTTTCCCCTCATCCTCCACTGTGACCCAACATTTTGAACAAGAGAACCAAAAAATGCACAAAGCCTCAGGAAAGAAGGAAGAGAGACAAGGTGAGACAGAGAGCTTGAAAGCTGGAAGGACTGAGGTAGGAGAAAAACTGTGACAGGCTTCTCAACCCCGTGGGGGGAAGGCCCCCAAACGTTCCTTTCTGGTTCCTCTCACCCGGACTCAGCTTAGGCCGGCGTCACGTCGCATAGGCAGGTTTTACAAAACCACCGCCTGGGCCCTCCCTCCTAGATATTCTGATTCTTGAGTAAAGCCAGGCAACCGTGTGCCTTCGAAACTCCCCAAGGGGTTCTAACGTGCACTGGCCTAAATAATTCAGAGGCATGAATAAATGTAAAGTATGTTGGCAAGGCTTTAACATAGTTTCACCTCACCAGAATAAAAAAAAAAATCCGAAAATCTCAAAACACCAGAACACGAGCCTATCACTAACAATAAAGAATAACAATAAAGAATAACAAAACAAAAACCTCTTCCAAGACCTGGGAAAGGAAAGGAGGTAGACGAGCTTTGTGTGGGTCTTTCCCCCTCCCGTGGGAAAGCGCCATTTATCAGCTGAATGTCCTGTGCTAACCATTAAACTGGATGCCCGGCGCATAACAGGAGCATGAAGTCAAACATTAATCCCCCACTTTACCAAAGAGGAAACCGAGCCTCAGAGACGTGAAGGCCAAAGAACAAAGACAGAACTTGATCCCAGCTCTGTCTCAAGTGCAAAGCTTTTTCTCCTCTCTGTATGTTCCGGAACATTCCTTTGCATGGCTAACTTAACAGATACTGGACCAGAGTATAATTTCAGGGACATTTTCCACTGCGGGACCTTCAAGGATTCGTTCTAAAGCACTTAATCCAGAGCTCTCCTGGCTCTCAGCAATCTGACGTTAGCCGTGAAGAGGTAAAGAGAAGAAATACAAAATAAAGTTGGAGGGGCTGATAGGCGACTGATGGTAAAGGACCTTGAATGCCAGGGACAGAGTCTGGAATGAATGACTGTACTAATTAACTCACAGCTCTATAGGTACTGAGTCATGCCCTGTATTGGGAAGAGAAATTCCTCTAAAGCCTACACAACAGGGAGACATTGGAGGTTCTAGAGTTACTCTAAGTGGTATCCCAATATGCCAAACCAGAAAACTAACCACCAGGAAAGGAAAACATATCAGAACACTCGCTTGAGCGGTATGATTAGGAAAAAACCAACAACCCAGAAACATTATGGACAAATCTGTGTAACACACATTTACCATTCTCAAAAAATAAACTCTGAAAAGAGATTTGGGTTATTTTTAAGCCGAATCTTTTTTATGGTATTTTTAAATTATAGCGTTAGTAGAGTTTTCCCACAGGATGAATTTAGTAGCTGATAAAATACAACCCTCCTACTCAGGGCAGCTGGGCAGCCTGACATCCCAGGAGTTGTTTACTAGCATATGTCACAGTTAACAATAACAACTTAACAGATTATTAGATTCCCTCGAGGTAGAAAGCAGATCCTCAAATATAAATGAACAAATTAAAATATCAGAAAAGAGAAAAGGAAACCATTTCAGTCTCCATAAATATCTGGCAAAAATTATATATTTAGATTAAATACACAAATTAATAAGAAAAATATAAAGCTAAATAAAAAAGGAAAGACTAGGTTATTTTTATTTATCCAACAGGATAATTTCATACCTTTCATGTTTTTATAAAACAAAGTGCTTTTTCTCCACCTTAAAGGGAGAGTGAACACTAAGATAATTTAAAATGTTGCGTATCAATGTATGCCCTTTCCTTTACTCTCCATATATCTAAACGCGGGCATTTCCAATGCTTTAAAAAATTTGGCATTCGGAATATCAGCAGGAATGTATTTGACATGACATTAAATTAAGTAAATCAACTCAATATAATATTTTTAGTTGCATTTATTATACAAATATTTAATTATCCTGATTTTTTCCCATCATATAGATCTTTTAGCCATACTTTTTTAATCCTATGTGAGCTTGTGTGTTCACATGTCTGTGATGGCATGTGGCAATACATTGATAATTAATGTTCATTTTACTCTGGTTTAGTCTCACGATTTCTTCATTTTTTTGGTTATGATCAGAGTTAGCCCAAATAAAGATTAAAAGTCTCTATGAGATATTGCCCTTGATTTCTTTTTAAAACCTTTCAAAGATTTTATCAAGTTTGTTCTTGAAAAGGGTTAGAACAATGAAATGACGGCTCATTACATACCATGATCTGTGATTTTACAGGACACCAAGTACAGCTCTTTCAGGTTCTGTCCTTCCTTTGCAATGACCTCCACACACCTGAAACACACAAAAAGTGGCGAGTTACGCTAATGCGTTTCAAGTTAAATCAGAAGACTTTGGCCAGGATGAGAACAGGAAGAGGTCAGCGTTTGATGAATGCCCCCAGTTCTCTTCTTTCAACAAACCTCTTTCAAGGTGTTTCAGGAAAAGGTATTATATTCCCTGCTTTAAACTCAAGTGCTCTAATACCTAAATGACTTTAATTAAATACATTTATGACTAGTGCATCTTTTAAAACCAAAATGATGAAAAGAGGGATATTCCTATAATAATGTTATATTTGATAATAAAAGACTAGTAAACATATACTACATAATGGACATGTCACTTATCTAATAAAATAAGATAAAAATGATTATAATGAAACTGTAGACCATATAAATGGATGATCATTATAAGTGGATGGTAATATTGATTATGGTTCAATTATTAATATGGGGCTTGATAACACTGAAATACAATGTTTTGTGAAATTCTATTTAACATAAAATAAAAATGTGTTCTTAAAATCTATAACATTGATTAAATAAAAATCTCCACACATAAGAACTTTAAAAAATTTTAATTTAAAATGGTTTATCCTTAACATTTTAAATGAACTATTGCATAGGTACAGGCCATTTAAATAATACTGATATAGGTATGTGAGATTTACAGTCTTTTCTGGTTTAAGTAAAAAGGTCTTCAAGGGCTGCATGTGCTCTAATAGTCTTAGTGGAACATGTAGTACAGAACTGAAAGAGCTTTAAACATAATTATTAACAACACTGTCCATTCTGCGGCTCAGCTCCCTGTAATATCAGAAAAACCTGAACAGTCACAGTGACACATAGGCACATGCAGCCTTCAGTGCAGCCCCTGTTTTAATCTTTATAAATAACAGTTAAGTAAAAGGGTAAAAGCAAAAAGCGTCATTAACCTTTTCTAGGAAGGATCAAGTAATTTGATACCTATGTGTATAATCCATCAAAAAATTACTGAGCAGCCATCTCTGTCTTTCAGAGATATTTTATTTGCTGTCTGGCTTATTTGTAGGTATCTTCACAAAATGTCAGGAAATTTTATAAATTTTACCTCCCATAATTCATTATTGAAGGTTAAATTAGTTATAGGAAAGGCATATTTTTCTTTAAAATATATTTTCATAAGGTATTATCTTAATGGAATGATAAACATTTCAAAGTTCCTCAGAATAACTGAATAAACATTCTTTTGTGGTTATTTATGATAAAAATTGGTACAGACTTCCATGGCTAGAAAAGAAAACTTAAAACACTGACAGAATGTAATTATGACTGATAGAGTTTATGATGAAGAGAAATTTAAAAACCTAATTCCATGTCATTTGGCTTTAAGGTAACATTTGAATAAACTCAGAAAAAAAGGGCAGATAAAGGCAAAAATGAAACATTACAGGCAGCAACCACGGTTTACATACAACTTTAAAAACTGATTTTCATTTGCTAAGGATAAAAATGAAGGCCCTAGACGATTACAAAATCTTTAATAGTTAAAACAAAAAGCTGCCTACTTTCTAGCGTGTTAAAGATACACACCTCGCCATCCTCCACCACCAAGAATGTTAGCAGAACCCGTATTTTGTACGACCACCGCAAAGTGAAATAAATCAGTGCAGAAGCAATCTTCATGGCATTTATTTTGTTCTCGTGCACTTTTCAAATAGTTCAAAATGCCTGATTTTATATTTTATTTGGAAAAACTCTAAACAAATGCAATACCCTATTTATGTTTCTGCCACTTGATTCTATATTAGGTATGCTACAAGCACATATGAACCCTAAAGGCACACGGAGCAGACTACAAACAGCAAATAAGACAAATGGATTTCACTGCACAAGCCAGGTCAAATGTGATTTCATAGGCAACAGGAACCACTATTCAAATGAAACAAGATAATCACTGGATGGAAACTGTCCTAAAACTGATGAAAGGCCATGAGCATCAGGTTTCCTCCCTACACAACAAGGGAAGGTTACTATGAATAGATCCTGTAAATATATGGAGCTTACTCAAGAGGCAATAACTGAGAGATAACACAGGGTTAGAAGTAAGCAGTAAGTACCTTTTAGACAAAAAAAGAAGAAGAAATATATAAGATTCTTCGCTTTTACAAAGGATCACCTCGGGTTTTTGCTCACTTTTTGAAAGTTCAGTTACATAGTTTTCCAAATGTGTTTAATCACAGTATGCTAGAAGCTACTATGTACAACACAGAACTACTCTTCAAATAAGAATTCATGAAGAAGAAAACTATTTCTTGGAAGAATTGTAGCAAAAGTTAATGTTTTGAATTTAAATAGTATCGCATCATTTAATGATGTGATATTTGAGGAGAGAAACCCCAAGTTCTGTGAATCTGGATTGAGACTCTTAATATAATAGTAAAACACAAAATTGAGTGGTTCAAATTAACAGTTAAAATAGCTATTGTCTTGAGAGTGGAAAATGGAATGGGTGTGTATAGTTCTGTCACTACAGATTGGTGGAAACAGAACCTCACTTCAGATCCCCGGCCAGCGCCTGAAGCTCTGCCGTCAGTCTAGGTCTAGCGTCCAGGCAACCTGGGCGGACAGAGGTCATGATGACAGACCACGGGTGGGGACTGCCCTTTTCTCCTAAACTTTCACAGAGTCCATTCTAAAAATACTTACAGAGGTACCCTAACACAACACAAGTCTGTGCACCACATTTACTCTAAATAATTCTACTCTGTTTTAAAAAAGACTCTTGGATCTAGTCGTGACTTTTAGTGTATTAACATCAGACACTTACCAGTTCACCATACATGTTGTACACAAGCAACAAACAAGGTGGTAAATCTTAGTAATTATTTAAACTAATGCTTCATGATCATTTAAGCTTACAATTATTTAAACTACAGGTGTTTGTGTAAGTTGTTAAATGGGTATTTTTAACATGGTAGCAATAAAAGAGAGACATGTTTGCAAAGTGATAATCTGTAAGTAGGAAGGAGGGTCACAGAACCAAGACCACATTAAGAACCTCTGCTTCTCCATGCCCTCTCCTGTTCACAGATATCACATAGGAGAATGTTCATTAGTCTCTCTGACAAAATATAGTTTTGTCCCGGAGGGGCAGGCAATGAGTCCCTAAACTCATAATCCAGAATTCAAACATTCCCATTCTTACCCCCACACCCTCTCTCCACCATCCCTAAGAACAAACCTCAGAATACTATATGACCGGTGTTCTCCACCGGCCATTTCATGCACGACAACCTAAGGGATTATAAAATTTGGGAAAAGACTTATATCCTTAGTGAGAGTAACAATCTGTAAGATTATTAAAGAGAATTCATAACATAGAAAAATGGAATCGGGGGAAAGTAGCCCATGAATATCGAACACAAGCCCACTAAGCCATCTTCCTGAGTTCTGAGAAAAAAAGGGAGATGGCTTAACGAGAGGAAACAAAGACTCAGAAGACATGCATTCTAGTCTCACCTCCATGGAGCCACAGGACCACACCAACCTTCCTTGGAACCCCACATTAGCATTCTCTATAAAATGAGGGCCTATATGAAAAATTTATCCAGATCAAATATCCTAGGTCCATTTAAATATACTTTAGCTTATTCTGAACTGTCTCCCTCAGATTATTTTCTTGCTTTTATGTTTTGGCAGGTTTGTGAATAGAATTAAAAAAAAAAATTGCAGCCATTGTAAATTCTTGAGTAACAGCTGTTGAATACGCATATATAAACTCCTTTAGAATACCGAAATGGGCCAGAAAACCTGCTCCAAAGTACCCAAAGCAGCCAGAATTATCTTTTATAATAATGTAATTTTATGCTCACTTGCTTTTGACAATGTCCTAAAATGTACCTGAAATATTTGATGAAATTTGAAAAGCAACAAAAAGGGTTTCTTTTGTGAGCTATATAGGGTGTTTTTTAAAGATGAGAAAGTATTTCTTAGTTTCAGGGGAGGGAAAATCTGTCTCCTTAGCAATAGATTCCTAATCACCTGATTTATGTGAAGGGTAAAGGTTAATGAATTAAGCTGTGTAAGCTGCAAAACTATCAAAGGAATTCAAAAGAGCCTTGAATTATGGAAAACAATGTCCCATTCTACATACATACCAAATTTTATGTTTTTTGTCTCCTACTCAAAAGCAGGAACATGGCATTAGTGACAATTGAAAAGAACTAATGAGGAAATATGACCACATTGCTTGCAAGAAGAGTGTCCTAGGAGACCTTGTTACTGTTTGTGATGTGCTTCAAACCCAGAAGAAGCTAATTGGAGCTGCCAGACACTGGTTTGCAAATCTCACTTTAAAGGACAGGCTCAATCACCTTAGAGGTGTGAAAAGAAATGTCCCCATTAGGGATGCATTAGTATGTGGCTTGGTGAATTTCTAAATAAACTTTAAGATGTTCTTCCCCTAAAGTCACTTTTATATTCGAATAATTGATTTATCTTCAAGCAAAGGGAAAAAAAAATGCAACAAGACAAAACAACCCCACCAATTTAAAACAAAAAGTATAAAGAACGCTGTAAAGTAATTGGCAAATGAGCGCGACGGGGAGTGAGGTATGTTTAAGGTTGAGTAAACATGTAGATCAAACCTTAAAACTCCTGAAACACATCCACATTGTAAAAGTCATCTACTTGGGGGGATTTAGAAACAGAGCTTCATTTTCATCATTTCTTGAAACTGAACAAGCCTACAAGCCACCCCAAGTTACAGAGATTATAAGTGGGTAAAAGCATACGGAGTTGTAACACACACACACACACACACACACACAGACAGTATAAAAGGGATTTATAAGACCTAAAGAGAGCAACAGGCGAGCAAACTCCGTCCAATTCAGTGCTGTGTAAGCTTGTCCTGACTAACCCCTAAACGATAACAGGGGTCACCAAAACAAAATTCGGCATCTTATCAAAAAAATAATGATATCTGATTGATTTTTCTAAACTCTCAAATCAAGTGTGACTGAAGAATAATCCAATCCCAGGGCAGCAAATGAATGGGCAGGATTTACAGGTATGCCCTGCCTTCAGGAAATACACTGTATAAAAGATTTCTATGTACAAAAGAATAAATCACCAGGTAAACATACACAAGATGAATCAATTCAAGAATCTATTAATAGTACACTTCCCCTTATTACATGGAAATATAGCTTCATTTATGAGCATTCTATTTATGGATACCTTTTCTAGTAACACAACACCTTAACCTTACAGAAATAGCATGCAGTAGTTATTTTTAATCTTGAACTTAAACAATTGTACAAAATGGCACATGAAAGACTATTTTGGGAAAGTGACACATGACATCCAAGTGACATACTGAATGCTCTTTGTATTAGGGTCCACTTTCTTGTAACTGTTCTTCTAGTCCATTAACACAGCACAAATATACACTTAAATCAATTTTTCATGTAAACTTGTAAAGATATTCTCATAGAACATCTCATAGAGATATTGGCTGCAAGAGAGATTTTTTTCTTTAAGGTTGACTTGCAATTAAAACACTAAGGCACGTTCCTACTATACCATGGGATAAAGACTGGGAGGGACAGGCAAAATGTTACCAGCTCCACCAGTTAACAACAGTTGTCTTGGGAAACTCATTAAGTTCTAACTTACCAAATGTTACTCTCTGGAAAGCCGATATCTGATTAGTGAATCTAAGATTAAATTAGGTATTTGCTATGTAAACAGGAGAGAACTGAGGCCCATGTTGTAGCATGGAGACACTGAAAGGTTACAAAATGAGAATAGTTCGTAAGTTGTTTTTTGAGACTCACCACATTGATTGGCTTATAAACATAAATGTTACTGAAACTGAAGTTTTATGAGCTTGCATCTTTGCCAACAGAGGTGTCCCACCTCTGAGGGAGGCACAGCCGACACTGGCATTTGCTGATTCTTTCTGGACACCCTCTCCCTGAGCATCTCTAACACTGGGTAGGCTTCCCAACTGCAGAGTAAGGAGGAGCCAGCACCGACAGAGGATCAGTACCACAAAATAATACTTTCTAATGTAGCCAGGAGTGACTCTCACAAACTAGCCCTTCAGGAAAGATTTATTTATTTATTTATTTACATAGCAAAACATATTTTAATTTAATGCAAATGTTTCTTAGAGTACATTAAAATGTTTTTCAAATAGAATAAAGCTTGTGATATTTTTAAAATGCACATTTTCTTTATGCCACTAAGAAACAAGATGTTTGAATTTTTTTCCAAAGGGGAGGAAAGAAGATCAAGCGAACATTTTCGTTATAAACTTGGCTATGGCTCTAATAATTCAGATATATTTATCCAAAAGCCTTGCTTTTAATTTTAGCCGTTGTTCCATCCTTTTACCACAATCACATTGAACAATTATAACAACATGAGCTAACTTTTCCTAGCATTCCTCAGAATAGGAAATAGGCAAAAAAAAGAGTCTAAGATTTCACTTACTTATTTAATTCAACATTTTATTGAGTGCAAATTATGTGTTTAAAATGTTAAAAATATAATCAGAAAGCCACATTGTTGAAAATGATGAAAACATAACCTTGACAGATCAAATACTATTATTTTTGTCGTTATTGTTGATATGAATCTTGATACCTTGGAGCAGAAAAATCATATCTCTATCTTTGTATCTAATGAAAATCAACTAAAAGCCATTATATTTTAGGACCAAAGGAAATGTTAGAAAGAAAGAGAAGGGAAAAGTTAAAGACAAAACTTCCTGAATTTAGTTTATTCATTCCTCAAGAGGGAAAAGCGTAGTTACTTTTAAATAGAAAAAGTTCGGAAAGCAACTCCTTCTTTAAGCTTTTTGGGGTCCATCAATTTATAGCCAAGAACTCTTGGGGGATCCAGGCAGTGCGCAGTGATGATACTGTTAAGATGAGTGCTATCTTTATGGTATTCTGGCATATTTTAAGATAGATTGCAAAAGAGAAGATTATATTATCCTACATGTAACAAAAATTCACTGGGCAAAAGCAAAAGCCTGGACCCTTAGAAAAGTAAACGACAAAGGCAAAATTCTGGCAAGCTCCAAACACCTCCTTCCACCCCCACTCCACCCCACCGCATCCCTCCCCCTGCCAGGCGTGGCTCAGCAGTTGAGAATCAACCTAGGATCCAGGAGACCGAGGTTCGATTCCCGGTCAGGGCACATGCCCGGGTTGCGGGCTCGATCCCCAGTCGGAGGAGTGTGGGAGGCAGCTGATCAATGACTCTCTCATCACTGATGTTTCTATCTCTCTCCCTCTTCCTTCCTCTCTCTGAAATCAATACAGGTATATATATATATTTTAAGTTTAAATAAATAAAAAGAACTTCAATGGCAAAGCTAGAAATATTTCAAAGACTTCCAAACAGCTAAAATAAAATTTAGGTGGAATGTTAAGCAGATAATTGATAATAATCTCCTGGCCCAGCCCACACTCTTTATCCTAACTGCTAGAAGTATCGATAAGAAAGTCTCAATTCAACAGACATCATATCTTTTAAGCTCATCTTTAATTTAAAGTGGCTGCGAATATTTTAGTGGAATATAAAGGCACCCAGAAGATGAGATTTCACACAGCATTCGGGAAAGAGTTAAGTGCTTCCTGACCAGAAGATGCCACGAGCGGCTTTATAGTGACTAATTGCCTCTTTAACCCCTGTACTCTGGGAGCTGGCCTACGCTTCAATACAAGTTTTGTGATACAGCCAAAGACTGATGTTCAACACAGACCTCCTATGACCTGTGTAGCCAAGGAGTTAACTCAGACAAGATGCTGACAAAAGGTTTCCTTCTCACCCGGGGAAGACACAGTATTTCTTTTTGCATAGGCCAAATTCTCAGCAGATTATATATAAAACACAGTAGGTAAAGACAATTTATAAAAGTCAAAAGAACGGTTACACGTTAGCTAACAAGGATTCTCAGCATCCCAATGTACTAACTCGAAATTGTGACTGAGAAATGATTTTAGCAGTGTATTGGGCGCAATGAAGACAGCGCCTGACCTGATGCCTTCGGAAGCTTATGATTAGAGACGTGGAACAGGGTACAAAGGAAACAAACCGACACGCTCCACGCGGGCCAGGCACCCCCCGAGCTTCAAGGATCCACACTCGGGCCTGCGCACTGTCACTCACTTCTAAGCTTAGCAACTTTCTGGACTTATCAAAAGCCAATAAAAGAATTATTACAGGTGATCTTAAGGAGCAATTATATAAAATGAATTAATCCTGCAACTGGGATAAAGGAATAGGTGAAGGTGTCTTGTCAGTTTCTAAGACAGAAAGCATGAGGATTAGGGAGGGAGACAAGCAGAGGCGGGGAGCACTGTGACCCACATATTCATTCAGAGAAAAGGGAGATACATGGGCTTGATGAAGGCAGGGACACTACATAAATTTGGTATTATTGATACCGAGCTGGGATGAACTCTGAACCATTAGAGGCTTAAGGATCATCCCTGGTGAATTCATAAAACCTACTTACGAGGCTCTGGTTCTGCTGCTGCTAGATTCTTATTTTCTCCAGTATCCTTACATATTAACGTTCATGTCAAAGGTAAAATAATCTTTGCTCTCACATTTACAGGAAAGAGAGGAAGCGGGTCACGTTTAGTTGTTTTGGTACATTATGTTTACAAAGAGAGATCACTTTTTACTTAAAAAAATAACATTTACACTTTTTAAAAGGAAAAAAGTCACATATTTCTACAAATGCAAATAAGGGGCATTTAGCAAGAATTCTTATGAAACGTATGCAGTCTACATTTTTAAAAGCCCAACAGGTGATAATAGCTGATTTCAGTTAATTTTTATTTATCTGAAGGATAGAGAAACAAAGTCCTTCCTAATTTCTTCTCAAATAATATTCAAGTTAACAGAACAAGATTTAGAAATTCTAAGAAAAGGCTATTGAACCTTATAATTCAGCTTTTCTGGCTACCATGCAAGTTCAATGATTCCTGACATTAAAAGTCTATTTGTATGTAAAATATATTCTAGAGGATTCTTTCTTAGCTCTTTATCCATCGATGCAAAGGCTTAATTATCAACAGTCTAATTTATATTCAAAAGAATATATATGTGCATGTACGTATATACATTTATCAATATAATTCTTAACAAACACATTTTTTCCTTACCAATACCGTCATTAAATCAACAAAAACACAGTTGTTGTAAATGCACCTGGCAAAGGAATTTTACCAGCCTAGCCCCTGAAATGCCTTAACCACTAAAATCCAGGTTGCTTTGCTTGGGTTGGTCAAGTCTGTTCTCTATGAAGGGAAAATAAATCTCTTTGTTCTTAGGGAAAGTGGCACAAAGGTGATGAAACCCGCATGTGAGACTGATAGAAACCATGGAGGGTAAGCATGACCCATTTTCTCCTCTCAGAAAGTTGCAAAAGCAAGACAGTTGAGTACGCAGGGAGAGGGAATGAAGATATTTCACTGTTTGTGTCCGACAACAGGTACCTTGCAGGCAATCATGTCTGGCAGTGCCAGGAACAACCAACGCTCCCAGCCCCAGTGCTCAGCTTTATGTTATTTTAAAAGATAAATCCAAATGAACAGCTCATCTCTGGTATATTTCTAAGTGTTCTATCGATTATTATAGTTATAGGTCTATCTGCATAACCAACAAATTATGTAGCAAAATGGAGTAACAGTATTAACATTTCTGCTCTACACACGAAGCACTTCTCTCCAGTGCCCACCTCAAGAAAGGAACATCCTGCTATTCTGAGGAGGAAGCCAGATTGGGAGTTGAGGAGAAAGAGTTTACTGTTTTCAAAAGTCCTCCGTGGAATAAAGAGGAAAGAGCAACACCAGGTAGGTGCATGACAGGGATGTCAGGTAAATGTGCCTGGGGTCATTGGTCAGTTTTGTGCCGCTGTAAGTTCTGAGGATGTCATGAGTTTTGTCATGTTAATAATAGAATTTTATTAAAAAAATAAATTTATAGCACAGATTCCTTTTGTGATCTTTTATTGAAAGGTAAATACCTGGTCATGAGACACAAAACACACTTAGGCCACCTGGCAGAATTTGGGGCTTTCTGAAACAGTAATGGCAGTTCAACGTCAGGCCATACTTTGAAAAAGCTGAAAAAGTCTATAAAGGATAATAGTATAAGCAAGGCAGTGAGTGCGTAACACACTCAGGGACGCGTTAGCTGAAGCTGTGACTTGAATGAAGGTCATGTAAATAATATTATAAACAGGAAAAATAAGAAAAACAATATGTGGAATACATAACAAGATATAATATATGTAATATATAAAAATATATTCATATATTTCATAATTTCTCAGGGGCCTACATTTATTTTATCTGTTTACTTCTATCCAGCCTCATGCCCCTAGGAATGCATACAAAACTGTAAAAGGAATATTTGAGAGAATCAAGGAAGGTGGAAAATATGGACAATAAAATAATAAAGTTAGGGCTATACTCACCCTGAGGTGAATCACAAGTCAATCCTAAGAAGCTTCTACAAGTGGAATACAGTTTTGGAATGAGCTTTCAAGGAATCAAAGTCAAGAGGAAAGTGTAACTATTTATAAGATTCATAATACCAATTTTTTAAATCTGATTTTTCAAAAGAAGCTATAAAATGACTAGATATACTTGAGGCATTCTGGGGAATGGCTGACATTTCAAGAAAGTATCAAAATATTCTGTATCACTTAGAAAATTTCCTCTGATTTCTTAATATCACTGTAGACATAATCCACAAGAAGCTGGCCTCTCAAAAATGTTAAAAATGGAAAAGTATATTGCACATGATTAATAATATAATACAATAATAAAAGAGAGATAATATTTAGCTACATTAATAAATTTTAATGTTTCATGTGCAAAATCAATCAGTTATGGCTAATGGAAAAATGTTTCGAATGCTCTGATTGTCAAAGTGTGTGTGTGTGTGTGTGTGTGTGTGTGTGTGTGTGTGTGTGTGTGACACAGTCCTGTGGGTGGGAATATAATTCAACTTTTCTAAGTCTTTTCTGTAAAATGAAAATTACAATATCTACCTCCAAGGATTTTGTAAAGGTTACATGTCATGATGTTTGCAAAGGTGCTTTTAGTTATTCAAGAAACATTTACTAACACTACTATGCCCCTAACTATACAGAGACAAAGATGAATGAGGCAAGTCTTTTCCCAAAGGGAGTTCACATCTAGTCAACTTTAACACCTTCCAAACAAATAAGACAAGGTTATTTAGAATAGAACAGAATTTCCTAAAATACATTTCTCAGAAAACCAGCACTTTGGGGCCTTAATAGTTGACATATGGAAGAAAGAAATGTATGGTCCAGTAAGTTCACATTAAATCAAATTTTTCCTTAGTAAAAACAAAACAAAAAAAAGAAGAAAAATAGTGTAAAGCACATAGGGCAGCACCTGGCACAAAGCAAACAATTAAATATTAATTATTATTATTTAGGCTCTAGCATAGAACGGGGCATATTAAAAAAGGCCTGTAGTAGGCTGAATAATGGCCCCCAAAGAGAATAGGTCCTAATCCACTGAACCTATAAATGTTCTCTTATATGGAAATAGAAACTTTGCAGATGTGATTAAGGGTTTTGAGATGGGGAGATAATTCTGGATTATCTGGACAGGCCCTAAATATAATTCCAAGTGTACTTACCAGGGAGAGGCAGATGGAGATTGGACACAGACAGAGAAGAAAAGGCAATATTATCCCAAAAGCAGAGACTGGAGTGATGCAGCCACAAGCCAAGGAATGTTCCAGCCATCAGAAGGCAGAAAGAAGAGGAATGGATTCTTCACTAGAGCCTCCAGGGGGAGGCTGACACCTTGATTTTGACCCCGTGAAACTGTTTTTGAATGTCTGCCCTCCACAAATGTGAGAGAATAAATATTTGTTGTTTTAAAGCTACCAACTTTATGACAATTTGTTACAGTAGCCACAAGATATAAAATGTCTAACAAATGTTATTAAACTAATCACTGAATTACACGTGGCAGGAAGACTATGATGTATAAAGGTAACAAGTTAATTTCAATTAACATGATGCAACTGAATAAGAAAATTTTAAGTTGTAAAAGCGACCAAAAAAAAGAAAACCTTAAAGAATGCTATCATATCTTGAGCCTAAATTAAAATAAATTCCAAAAAGGTGTGTCTTCTAACCTTTTTAGAATAAACACTTATTTTTCTCCAACATTTTATTATGGAAATTTTCAAGCATACAAAAAAGTTGAGAGAATTGTTCAGTGAAAACCCATTATCCATCACTTAGACTTTATAATTAACATTTTATACATCTGCTTTATCTCAGATGTATCCATCTATCTCTCTATCCATCCAGGTATCTACCCATCAATTTATCTTATTTTTTGATGCATTTCAAAGTAAATGCAGATAACAAAATATTTCACTCCTAAACACTTCAGCATATACATCATTATCTAGGGTTGAACGCTTGTAATAGTTATTTTTTAGTAAGATTTACCTACTAAATCTTTAGTAAGATTTAGTAAGATTTAGAATTGAACAAATATAATCAGTTTTGACAAATGCATGTATCTGTCTACCTTGAACCACTATCAAGATCTAGATTATTCCTGGCATCCCACTGAGTTCCCTCATCCCCCCTGCCAGCCAGTGCCCACACCCGCCCACAAAAGAAACTACTGTTGTAGATGTTTGCTATTTTGCTTAGTTCTGTCTGTCCTAAAACTTCATAAAAATAGAATTATGCAATATGTACTCTTTTGTATAAGGGTTTTGTGTTGTTTTCGTAACTCAGTGTAAGGGTTTCAGATTCATCGATACTGTTTCATATTTCAGCAGGTTTTCCTGGTTGTACATCCAGCAGGTTTTCCCGGTTGTACATCTCGGTTGCCAAGAGGTATCTGATTATAAGAATATAACATAGTTTCTTTATCCATTCTTCTCTTGAAGGGCATGTGAATTGTTTGGGGGCAATTATGGATTTAACACGTGTTTGCTCTCCAATCTGTTTATGGCAACCATGTTATTCTAATTATGTAATTTAATTAAATGTTACAATAAATGTGAAAGTGAAAAGAGATCATTATTTTTATAAAACTACATTGAACACTTTGCATATATTTGATAAAGGAAACTCACTCAAAATGCTTTTGAATTAGGTTTTGAGATGATTTTGAAAGTTTAAGGGAAAGTCTGTAAAAGTTAGAAGAATTCTACTTAAATCACCTCACAGGTGGTTTAGTGCTCACTCCACTTTAATACACTGAAAACAGGGAAATCACTGATGATGCAACTGAGGTGGTTTATGATCGAAAGATGACATGAAACTCCCACCTGCATGCTCTTACCGAAATAAAAGGTTTAGCCCTTCAGCAGAAGACTCATGAATAAATGGACATTTATTTAATTTTAAGTGATGAAAATTCTATAATTATTTTTTTACAATCCCTCCTTTAACTCTTTAAATAAACAAATACTAATCCACATCAGGGCAGGAAAGAGGAGTTTCTACTGAGTGATATGTTTGTTCTGTTCTTTAATGAAAGTTTTTGACCCCTTTGTAAGTTAATGAGTTCAAAGATTACCTAGGTTTTAAAATCTTGTTCAAAATATTATTTCAACTATTTAAATTAATTCATAATATATAATTAAAATGGTATAAATTGAGAAAGCATGTTTTATAGTTTTAATAATGAATATCAAATAACCATGACTATGGCCTATTTGAAAGTGCAGTCACATGTCACTAATTCTACTGATTTTCAAGAAGCTAAAATATTAAGCCTTTTCCTCTGTGTGTGGTACTTACAAAACAACTTTTAGTATTTAGGCATTTGCATCAAATTGCTGAATGAGATTAATATCCACATGAAGTCAATAATTTTAAAAGACTATTTGGGGAGGGTTGGGTATATAATTGTTTAACTCTATTTACATCCTGATGTAGAAAGAGTAAATTTATATTGACTAGAGCTATTCAAAGAATACACATTTCTATACTTTAAAAACAGCACAGCAAAGTATATCATACAAAAAATAAACATTTATACTATTCTTTAAAAAAAATATATAGCCTCAACAAATGTAATCTAGAAGTTACAGGCCTATCTAAATTGTGAACAGCTGTATTTTGCATTTGGCCAAAGACAAAATATACAATTAAATGTACTGATATCAACTAGACATAGTAAATACTATAGTGGTGACAAATTATTTATTTATATTCTGCTTATTTAAAAAAAGACTTGGCAATAGCTTATAATGAAAGTAAATGTTCGTTTTAGCTATTATTAGACAATGAGGTAACTTTGAACGTTGCTCTAAAAGGAAAACCAATCCTTAAAACAAGCTTCTTTCCCAAAGCCAACCTATATAAAATAGTCAAAGTCACTATTATAAAGTAGCAGAATTTTAATATCTTTTCCTGTTAAAGATTATCAGTCTTCATTAGAACAGCTGAATATCCGCACTAGCATAATTCTGAGTTTCATTCATACACTTTGAAGACAATAGTATAATCACAGAGAGCTATCAAAATCCTGAGCACTATGTTCTAACAAACTGAAGTAGAAAAAATTTGATCTGAATAAAATATATTTTGTTATAGATTTAATTATAGCATCCATCTCAAAGCTGTTGAAAAAGAAAATGTGACAAAGCAGCAAATCAGTTAAAATAAATATACAATAAATTAGTGCCTAAAGCCCCATGCCAGAATTCTTCATCATCATAAATTTTAAAATGACACTGGTTGGTTATGTAAAAAACAGTAAAAATGTTGAAGCACATCACTTTTATCTTGAGGTACAAAACAGAAAAGTTTATATTATAGTTTATCTAAACCAAGCTTTCAAAATGATAATAATTCTTTAGTTATAATAAAATCTTGAATTATGAATAAGCATTTAGAAATCAGATACTGTCTCTTCAAAAACACAGCGGTTCTGCTCTCCGGGAGCCGCCCACACACAGTTGCCAATATAGATCTCTGATCATTTGGAGCTTCTACCCTCTCTCTAGAAGCAGCTGATTTCTATAAAATAGACACCTGGACTTAGGTGTGAACTTTCACACCTTGCCACCGGAAGAATATGAGGAAATGAATAGACATGGCAGAAGCCTAAATCAGCAAAACCACTGCTTCGTTTATATACTGTGGACCACCACCCATGTCCTATGGATATACTAGATCTTAGTTGTACAGGATGAACAGAACTAAGAAAACTTTCAATGAATATGTCCTGTGACCCAACAATTCTATCACTGGAAACACAAATAGATAATTAGGGCATTCAGATGCAGGCATGTAACAGGGTGATACATATGTTCCTTGACATGCAAAGATTTTGAGAAACAGTGTTACTAGAAAAGAAAATCACAAAGCATCAGGGATAACATGATCCTTTCCACAGGACTGTTTGTACTTCTTACATATTCCTAAATTGGTTGGGATTCAATATCTTTCTTTCCAAGCAGTAAGTTAATTGCCAAATGATTTGTAGGAATAAGGAGATCATCTCTAAGGCTTTGTAGGCATGAGATTTTCACTGTGAAGTTGACCAACAGATGTTAACTATGTAAGAATGCAAAGGCAGAGTGCCGACCTGGTAACGTAGTGATTTGGTTTAGATATTTGGGGCAATAAAGCAGCTATAAAAATTGTAATAATGTATCAGTAAATGTGAAGCATTACAGCACAGGACTTGGATCAGAGATCTTGGCTCAAATCTGATTTTGAGTCATGATGCATGGCCACAGACCAGATTATTTAACCTCTGTGGTCTATTGCCTTAATAATAAAATGCAGATAATGACTTCATAAGGTTATTGTGAGGATTACATGGTATAATAGTGCTTCATTTTCACAAGTGCTCAATTATAGTTTTAATCAGTAGCTATTATTAAATACTTCTATATCAGAAAATACATATTTGTAAAATATTTTAAGTGATTTTTCTTCTTTAGTAGTTTATATTAAAATCTCAACCTGAGAATGTTCTTCCTTCCAACAAAGGAGGCTCATGTTTAATCAACTTTCATGACTGGGTGTTAAGTAGAAAGAATTTCTCATGCCAATCTGTTAATACAGTGCTAGACCAAGAAACGGAACTTAGTATATAGAATTTCATGGACTCATGTACTCTACAATGAACTGCTAGAAAAAACATCTGTGAGGTACTCTATGCCATCACTTATGGCATGCAGACAGACACCTGGCCTATGATTTTTGGAAATGTCACCAATGTAAGCACATCTTAGATGGAACACAATGTTACCAATGACTTACATGTTTTGAAATCTTTCCTCAAGAATACAGTCTACCCACTTAACTCCTACAGGAAATTTCAAAATGCCCACCTAACTACCGGTGCTTATTAAGTGAATTATGAGTAGACAGCTACAATAGATAGGACAAGTTGCCAGGGATTTAGAGACATACCCAGGTAATCTAGATCTCTCTCCTAAATATGCAGGAAGGAAATGGAGATTTGTCAAAAGAGACAGGTAAGCTATCAATCACCCAAAACATTTTGCAAACGACTTCAAAACCATTAGTCTATTCAAAGAGGTCACATACACAAATGAAAAACTTAGGCAAAATAGTTTGACCCCAAAAAAGTGTAAGATAAAAATAATGTGTGTTAGAATAAATTTTAAAATTCAACTTTTTTTTTTAAAAAAAGGCCTAAGCTATTTATACTAAACTATTAAAATTTCACATCATAAATGAATTTCAACAGAAAATGCTTTCAGATAATTTGAACAAAATTCCAATGCCAATAGTATCTTTGTACTGTGAAATTAATAGATTTGATAATGACATATCTTAAATGTGTTAGAAGAAATAAACAGTATGGTTTTCATGTAAGAATTTACAGAGTATTTTCCCATCATTCTAAAATGTAGTTTTTAAGCCAAAAGCACATTTTTCACATCTTTCCCATTTAAGGATCCCAAAGACTTATAAAATTTTAACTCCTCCCCAAGCTCTATAAATTCTCTTTTTGGATCCTTTCTGATGGTGCATGGATTTGATCTATACACAATTCAGCTAAAAATTAACTGCACAATCTTCAAAAAGTCTAAATCTTTTACAGTTGTGCAGTCGAAGATGAAAGAACTTGTATACAAATGTTTAAAAGTACAAAGCCTTCTTGTGTAAGATAGAAAACAAGGGGCTCAGTACGTTATCTTAAATCTGTCCTAAGGGATTTTGTTAAAAATAGTATGCTCTTTTCAGGAATCCCATTACAATAGATATTTCAGTGGAAACAAAAAGGTTCCACTGTCAGACTAACAGCCAGTAATAACTGCACTACTACTAAAAATAAATATTATTAATTGGAACTTCAAAACAGTCTTTTGAAACTAATTACAAATCTATTATTTCAGTTTATACTTAAAAACACTGTGCAAGGTGGTTTTATCTTCATTTGATAAGTGAGAGGCCTGAGTTATGGAGACATTAAGTTCTGGGGCCAACAATATTACATGTTGTGCTAGTTAGTAATGGAATGAGTTAGTGATGGAATGAGTCTAGTTTACTCCCTCCCAGATCTGGGACCCCTCAGCTAGACAGTGAAAGAATAAAGGTAGTTACTATTCGTGAGTACTCAATGTTTGATAATTTGCTACATATTTACTTATTTAATTCTGGGAAATACTTCCCCATTCTACCATTTTACCATCTCCATATTACAACTGCAGAAAAAGGAGCGCAGGCTGATAGTAAGTGGCAGCTTTAAGCTGAGGTCTGCATGAGTATAATTTAAAAGTTCATGCTTTTTCCCTAAGAGAACAAACTTCAGGCTAGAAATAATTCAGAAGCTAAGATATGCACTCCTCCCCTACTAGTCTGTCTACGTGGATGCTTTCTTACATGAGGAAGGTGCAAAGGAAATGACTCAAACGCCAGGTGCATCAGGCTGGGCCTGGGGCCCCCAGTGCTCTTTCAGATACTCCTGCCCTCCCTCCCGACACTGCACAGCCGGGGCCCGAAGCCTCCTGCAGAAGCTGCCGCTGGAGGCTAACAAGGCAGGCGAAGGGCGGACTGAGGAAGACGAGCACTCACTCTGATCACCAGCTGACTGTGGACAAATTGAGAGGAGGCAAAAACATCGTTTCCCAGAGTGTGCAGACTTTCCACACACACACACAAAGAGACTTCACCAAAATCAGTTGGAAAGACACTGAATTTCTGGAACCCTCAGACCCTTGGGTCACAGTGCATATAATCACAGAAAAAGCCCTGAGCAGTATTGCAGAACCACGGCCCGTTTCACTCGGCCTCCAAGTGTAAAACCTATTAATATTTCAGCAACTTGATATTTCAGACTTGACTCTGAAAGCAATCTATGAGTAAGAACCATACTGGCATTTCTCTTAGAACCACCACACAGTGGGATCTGTACAGCGCATTATCCACTAAGTGCGGACCTACGGATGGTGGGGAACGTCCAGGCCTCGGGCCATATACAACCCTTGAAATCATTTGGCAGGTGGGACTCGAAATGGCCCCTGGTAGAATAAAGGTTCCCCACTCCTGTAAGGTATAGACAAAGAATAACCCCAAACGTATCATCTCCGGATATTGGAACTTGCAAGGCTCTAAGGGTCCTATCCCTTCATTTACCTATGAAGAAACAAGAGCCTAGAGAGAGAGAGAACCTGCTCCAAGATCTGAGGACCTTGCAAAGTGGCTGCTATACTAAAGAGTGATGGCCTGTCTGCACCAGTGGGCCACGGTGCCTCAGCAGGGTGACACGTCAGACGCTCCTCATCCGGCACATCCTGTCGTTCTCTGCTGGCCTGGTCCAGGGCCACTACGTGGAAAGCAAAGGAGGAGGAGCTGTGGCGACCACAGAATACTGCTTCAGGGTGCTGTTCTGCCTTCTTGCTTTCCTGTTTTTTTCTCTAAAAGAACCATTCCAAACACGGTCAGGTTGCAATTTTGAGCATACGATGTTTGATGTGAGAATATCAGGCATGTGTCTGACATCCTAAGTTGTTTGTTTCTAGGCCAATAGACCCACAGTTTCTCCATAACTGTACTGACAGGCATTTATAACACCCAGGAGTATTTCTAAATTATACAAGAATAATTGGGGGTGGATTAATTACTTTTAAATCATATCTACATCAGGAATGCTTTTAAAGTGGTTTTCTAGCCGAAATAAATGTATATGTTGGAATTCTGTAGGAAATTCTAAGTTTCTATATATGTAGTGATACATACATAGAGTACATACCTTCATCATATCTAAATATCTCTATACCCATATGTTTCTATATAGACCTATCACAGCTAAAAAATATATTGTTGGGTTTTAGTAAATTCTGCTTCATTACAATTTTTTTCAGTTTAGTGGAAATGCAATTATTTCTTAGTTGATTCAGTAATTATTTTATTTAAGAAATTAATCTGATTTTCATTATAAATGGCAAAGAGGTACAGTGAGACCATGCCGACATTCCTTGCTGTTCAGACAATTCATTACTTACTTGATATCCTAGGTCTCAGTCACCCATCTCACCTATGAATGTGTGGGAAACCTCTAGCACTTTTTAATATGTATTTTTCAGCAGGCAAAAAGTGTCACCTGCCAGCGAGTTCAGCAATCCCTCACACAGCAGTACTTTATCTGGCCACTAGTTTCCCACTATGTAGTTACACTTTTCAAAATCCTTTCCAGAAATCTATCTTGCTAAAGTGCCACTCATCACAGAAAGCACCAACCTCTAACCTCCACATTTAAATCTCTAAATTTCCCCATCATTCTTTCAAAGACACAGCCTTCCTTAGTTTCAGTTTTTCCCATTCCATTCCCGTCTCCACGCCCTAAGCCTCCCTTCACAGTGTAAATCACTCTTCCCAGATTCCTTTCCCCCCGCACTCCCACCCCAGATGCATCAATCCAGTCTGCACACCACTGCAAGTGGAGGTCAGGGAAGAACATTCTCAACCCTCATTCCTTTGATTTTCTACATCCCAAAGGCCCAGTCCACGGATCCAGGGCAAGGCAAGTTGAGAATCACAACCCACATCCAGATATCTTCTGAACAAGATGGTCTTTTATTATTGGTGGTAGTATTGTTTTTATTTTTAAAAATTCTCTATTTTCTATTCATCGCTTACTCACACTTTGACAACTAATAATCCACATTTGAATTCGTAAGGCTGAGATCACTTATGCCTTTGGGGGGGTTATGAAAGGAGGGAGGGAGGGTGATTGATTGAGATTAATTAAATGAGGGAGGGGCTCATTCCTGAGCCAGCCTTTCCTGCTGCCCTGACCAGACCCCATCCACAGGCTGGCTGACCTTTCTCTGGCCTTCTAATTCACAGTCACGAAACCCTCAAAAGTTGGACCCTGAAAACCCTTTTTCTTTCCAGCTGAGTTCTTTTTATAATTTTGATATTTGAAGGCAATAAATGAATGAGTCAGGTTCATGAAGTTCCTCTATATCAGAGCTCATTTTCGTCATGTGACTATTTTCCCTAACTGGGCTATGACAAGAATGTGATAGTGCCAATTTTTTACTCTCCACAGTTTTGTTACTACTGTTCAAGCACAGCATGTGAATGGATACCCAGGCCAAGGAATCCTGAATATTCCCACAAATATATATTCAATTAAAGTCATAACTTTCGTTGTTGCAGGTGTGGGCTTCCTTCAGTCATTTAAGCTCTCTAGGCTTCATTTTTCCTACTTAAAAAAAAAAAAAAGCAAAAATGCTACTTATGCATAAAACACTTTGAGCTCCCAGATGAAAGCCCGCATATATGAGTGTGATGCATGTTTATTGCCTCTTCTCTGATGAAAAGTGGCAGCCTTCTGCTTGAAATGGGATTAGAAATTCCGACTATAACAGAGAAGAGAGAAGCACAAATGAGTAACAAGCAGTCAGAATAAATAAAATTGAAAAGATGGAGAGCACTCCTTTTAGAAAAAGAGTATCAGTTGCGAAACTTGTGGTTTAATTTGGCATGCTTTCCACTTTTAAAAAATTGGGCTCCACTGCATGTATAATGAGCTACAAGCAGAAGGTACACGCAGTAGTACATGAATAAAAAATGACCTTTTCATTTGCTCTTCCGCAGCTTGGCATTCCTATATTATTAAAATATAATGTATTAAAGATTAAGTACGCATATTAGCATACAGACACCGTGCTCATGTGGCCCCGGGTATGCGGGCTATCCAGCACAAAGCTACATCGATCTATATAAAATTCACGTTTGTAATAGTATAGTTATCAATTAAAATAACATAAACTTTTCCAACAACAAAGTCTGCTATTCTATCAGGAATGGAAAATAAAGGAATGAGGAGAGACCCTCTAAAGAGATCCACAAGTAATAATCACAAGCTTTTTGGTAGCTGAGAGTGAGCTGGACCCTATGTTACCAGCAACATAAATAGGTAAACTCCCTAGCCTAATGAAATTTAATATTCTCCATCTAAGATTTAAAATACTAACACAGTTTTTATACCAATATTTTTGGGAAAGAATAAACCATTTATTAAATATTTTTGTTGTATTTATTCTCTTCTTTGGCTTATTTTCCGTTCTCACTTTTTCTTTTTGGCAAATAATACATAAATTATAGCATATTAAGGGAATGCACAAAGAAGTAATTGAAAAACATAAATAGTAACATAAAATTATCAAATTTCCAAAGGGCAGGTCTTTTCTTTTACCTCACTATTATGTAAGCAATGAATGTTCATAAAAGAAAATTTGGAGTTCAAGAAAGTGAAAAGAGAAAAAAGAAAACTACTAAGTCATTAGAAATTTCTTATATATTTCCTTTTACTGTGCTCCAATAGTTTTTTTGTTTGCTTATATGTGTGTTTGTTTTCTTTCTTGTATCTCATACAATGTTATAGTAGCAACATATACCATGCTCTTTTCAGTTAACCTGTCAAGAGGTGAACATGTGTTTCTTTTTTATTTAAAATTCACTTGTTTTCCTTTCAAAAAATTGCTTTATCTATCACAATGGAAAGGTGACATTCCCCAGAACTTTGTTTTTTGCCTGGCAGAATGATGCCAAATGGATTGAGATAGTGCATTGGTATCTAAACTTAGAGAGGGACCAAAATTACTCTACTCAGCTATCCAAGAATTTAACCTCACATCTCAGTTACAGGAAAGCCTGAGGTGAGGTTAACTAGGAAACTAAAGCTCTTTAGTAACCTTAGCTTAATGTGGCTTTTGAAGACCTGAGCTGTCCATCTCTCTTGGCTGCCCCACCACCCTCAGGCTGCCACTGTTAGCATGCAAGGAAATAAGCCCAGTCTTTGAACTTCTCTTCCTAATTTGTCAGATTCACAAGTGAAGGATCTGAGTGTATACCTAAAATGTGAGTATGGATTGGAGAGAGATTCCTTCACGTATGCAGTCATTAAACGAATAAAAGTTTTCCATATGTTTAAGAAAATTAGGTAAGATGGAAATCACAAAAAGAAACCCTAAATTGAAAATGTGGGGGAAAAGCAAACCTTTATTTTTAAAATGATGTAAATAGGACAGACATTTATAATAGATATATCTTTCTTATTTTCTCTGTTGTTCTCTTGGATAAAAAAAAAAAAAAATAGTGACGTTTACTATGAATAAAATTGATCATCTACTGATGCATTATTTCTCAATTTCTTTTTTTCATATTATCTCTTGAGATAAATGGCAATAACAAGGACATTAAAATGACACTAAGAACAGCTTTTTATAGTTTTAATTATTTTTTCCTTTTTGGCAATAAAAATGATTGTGGCATGTTTGCATGTGTTATATATTGAGAAGCAATAATACTTCTTAAGTATTCAAAATTGTAAAGATAATTTTTACTTGATATTTTTAAATATGAAATAGATTGCTTTGAGCGCCTAACATTACAGCCCTGTTTATTAATATATACTGCAGGCACTCTTATATTTAGGTCAATCAATCACTTACGGTGCTTTATATTCTATTCTGAGGTATTCTGCATAGAGATATATTCTTTTATGAGTCCATCAAGTTTCGCTTCCTGAGAAGTAATTTCACAATTTGTACTGCGGATAAGCACACGTTTTTCTACTTCCCTTGGGATTTGAGCTCATTTTACTCTATGAAACAAAAACTGAAGAACTGAAACTAAAACCCAAGGCCAAGGAGGCCCTGGATGGGAGGTGAACCACATGTCTTCCAGCCCTGCCACAGGCACAGAGAAGAGGTGGTGTCTGAAGGTGCCGAATGGAGGCCTGGAAGGCTGCTCCAGGTAACACTTTCATCTGAATCACTAGGGTAAGGACTTAGTCCCTACCTTAGCACTCCAGGAATGACTCGTGCTTACAGGGAAGCCGAGAAGCCTCTCTGGGGTAAACTCATGAAGACTGAACTGCTATATAATGCTAATTTATTAATTTAGATTAACACAGCAATGCAATGCAAGCTGGATCTCTGGTCTTGTCAGATTAGTGCATCCTGACCCACGCAGAAAGGTACAGTACTACAGGGTTTGCCTGGTGAACAGAGCTGGGCCTCAAGGGCTTCGTGATTTTATTGCAGGGTCCTAGGCTTAACCAGTTCAGAGCAGTCTTGTTCCTTTAGCTTCAGTCCTGCTTCCTTTTAATTGTAACACCTTAAACTTAATTTTACACATTTTATTTACTTTTAGATAGGTATTACATTTAAATGATACAATAGTAAGAGAGTGAAAATGAAGTCTACCTCCCTTCCTCTTCTCTCTCCAGATGCCCAGTTTCTGTCTCTGGAAGCTCGCTACCCTCTGAGCAATTTTTTGAGTAGCCTTCTAGAGATAGCCTATACACTTTGAAATATGCTTTATATATGTGTATATGTATATATTAGATATATATATATATATATAGTCTCTATAAATTATAGCAGAGTATACATGCTGCTTTTATTTTACTTTTAAACTTTTATATATACAACTTTTTAGTTTTAACATGTATATTGGACATACAAATAACACATACAATAAATATCCTTAAATATTATTTCACTCATGTGGGAGTTTATCTGTTAGGTAAATACCTAGAAGCAGGATTCTGGGTCAAAATGCATGTATTTTTTTTATTTAGAAAGTATTGCCAAACATTTCTGCATATTTTATAATAGTCGAACATGAAATTTGAAAACCCAACATGGCATTAACCCCTTTCATGCTCTGACTATAAAGTGATTTTCTAGGATTTTTTAATAAATTCTGCTTCTGGTTCCTCTCTTATTCTCAAAGCTAATCATTCAAGGTGTGTAACTGATTACAGACCCCTAGCAAACAGGCCATGAGTCCCATGGGGTATACTGCCTGATAGAGAGAAAACAAGAACTGGATCAAACACGACATATTTTAAACCTGAGTGTTAAAAAAATCCCCTTTTCCAGGGACGTTGGAATTTCAGGACAAAATTCCTTTCAAGCAAGAGGTGCTGAGAAAAGCGAAATAAAGCCACCACGACTGTCTGAACTGGAAATCCTGCAGTTACCGATAGGGTCTCACAGGAGGAAGGAGGGTGGTGCCTGGGAAGCACCCGCTTCATGAGAGGACGGGGGGCTACTGAAAATCAGGTGCCTGGCAGCGGTTTTTGCCGACACCCTGCCTGATGAGAGCTTCTTCCAAACGATAAGACAGGGAAGGTAACAAAAGGAACTGGGCAGACACAGGTTCTGAAACTTCAGACTCCGAGCCCAAAATAACTTCCCTGAGGACAAGAGCGATATTGTGACACTGATTTATAAGAAAGGCAATGAAAGCTTAGAGATCATTCAGTCTCCCAACTAGTACTATTATTAACTACATCACTATGTTGGGCTAAAGAAAAAAACATTTTAAATATCGAAGATACTATAACCATTAATGTTAATTTAGGTAACGTATCAACTAAGTACATAGGTTGTCTTTTAAATTTTTTCTGACTTAGAAAGTTTGGAATTACACTTTGGGATTACATGGCCTAACACAAGTATATGATCTCACTCTCCGTCACAAGACTTAGAGGTGAAGGATTGATCATAATAATTATAATTTCCATTCTAAAGGAACCTTAGCTTATACAATTCTTGAGAACTGTAATACATAATCTTTTAAATTAACAATATATGAATTTTCCTGAATAAAGCAGAATTTAAAACAGGTTAAGTGTATAATTTGTATCTAAAATTTTAGCACAGTGTCCAAATATTATGTATAATGTATTGTTTTGGAAGGCAAGCAGTTACAATTTTCCTCCATTTTATTATCTTTTTTACAAACATGCATATTTTTACAAAGCTACTACTTGTTTTGTAATTACAATGTTTCCCTGAGCAGGATTTAAGAATGTCTCACTTTCATTTTCAATTATTCAAAACACAACATATATGCCTTTAGAGTATGATTTCCTGATTAGTATATGAAAATAAATGAGATAATTATATCTGAAATTAAGTAAAGCATTTGGATCTTGTACATGAGCACTCAGCATTTAAATGTAAAAGCTAAATAACAGCTTAAATCCAAACTATACATTTTACAAGTGAAATTATTTAGGATTACCTCCTGAAAATAAATTATTAATTTTCTTCTTATATCTACAATAAAGTAAGTCACAGTATTATATAACTGAATCTACACTATATTTTAAATAGCTTTATAAAAGACATAATCTAGACTATATCTCCTGTTTGTTAAATGAATACTCTAAAAGAAATGTGATGGACATTAATAATTTACATAACAGAGAAAAATTCATTATCATAACAATATGGATTTTTTAATGCACTAAAAATATGGTATATTTGAGTGAGGTAAAATAGACATAATATGAAGTAGTTCATATTATTTTGTTATATATGTACTTTTAACTTCTTTCTAGGACATATATATCATGTATTCCTATTAGTAATCACCAAACCTCATATATTTTAGAAGTTTAATAAATGATCATTTAATGAGTATAGAATGAATGAATCAACTGTAACATTCAATTTCTAGTTAAAACATTCAAAAGCACTCCTAAAGTAAGTGGTAAAATAAGAAAAATATTATACATGACCAGAAAACAAAACTTAAAGAATTAATGACATTTACTAGAATGTTAGTTTCTGTACTATAGGAGTTTGAAGGCTTGCAGATTCCATGAGCCTGGGAGAGGTCCTAGCATTATATTCACATAGTCATATGTTTTCATAAATTTTTCATTGGATATTATAACTTTGATTAAGGCTATTGTGCATTTTCTTATTTGTAATTTTATGAGGGAAAGTTACAGAGATGGGCTTTTGGATCTGCTCCTCCATAGTTTCCTACCACACTGAGTAACCTTAACACAAGAACTGACATGAAACCAACCTTTGGGCAGGTAATAAAGATTCAGTTTACATTCATAAATATCTATGATTTCTTGTTGAAAAATAAAAATATGGCCAATTCTACAATATGGGACAACACAATATTCTGAACATAGTTTATCATCTAGTAAGTCATGGGGTGAGATGTCAATCGTGTACCAGCACATTTTCTCATACTCTCGTTTTCTTCTCTGATAATTATGCTTGGACATTTACTGACAGTAGTTGCTTTACTACTTATTTTACTTCATGTGTTGACATTTCACATTTACTCACATTTTTAGATAGCCTAAGGTACTTGAAGAAAAGGCACTTTGATATCACTTTTTAAATTCTTTCTTTCATTCAGTATGTGAAAATATCATAAAGTTGATGAATTTTGCCAAAATAATCTAGCATGTTGTGTTAAAAATGTGCAGTAATTAAAATACACATAACAATAAATTTTCAGTTAAATATTTTGACATACTTATTCTACTGAAATATCAAAAGTTAAGTATCATGAAAGCTCCATGAAACACTCTGAGTCAACAATGTTTTTGTTAAAGCTAGCAAAAAAGATTATCTTCACACCAATAAAACATAAATATTCCTAATTGCTAAAAGACATTTTCTAATAAGTGTTAGCTCAAAACGGGTGTTTACACCCATTTTGCTGATGCTTGGAAAATGGAATTTACAAAAAGAACAACAGTTCTAACAACAAAAACAAAAAAAACCCAAAATACAAATTTGTACATCAGTGTTAGCTGATGGGATGATTAGAATATGCTTAGCCATAGACTAATGCAAGAAAATATTTAAAGAATATCTGATTCTGCTAAAAACATTATTATAAAATTCTTTGTTAAAACAAATGCCTGAAGGTGTGAGTGTGATATCATGAACACACGACACACACACACACACACACACACACACACACCATGGTCTACAGCAAGAAATATTTTGATGCTTTTTATAGGACATTTGGTTATTTGGGGGGCTGAAGCTATGAGAAATAAGAAAAACTACATGGAGAAGATGTCTTAAAATTAACAACTGAATCATGTTTAGTGCAACTATAACATCATTTATTTTCCTCTCCTGTGTTATGCTATATCTATATTAAGTAAAAGATTTTGTAGTTTTAAAGGTGGATATTAAAGATTTAAGAGAACAGGACTGAATTAACAGTTTGGCTTATGGTACGACCTTCCAGGATGCTTTCCAAAAACAACTCAGCAAGTGTTTTATTTGCAACTGCAGAATATTGGTCATACTATTGACTGGATTCGTGACAATAGTAAAGAAATACTTGCTTTATAGAATCAAACTTCTACTTAGTGTGATGATCCCTGAAGGTTTTGGATTTTACATATCTATGTGGAATTAGCTAAAGATAGTTGGCTACATTTTTATGATTCCATTCTTTTGACATTATTTACATATTTTACTAAAAAATAAGACTAATTATTAAAATTTTAAAGAGAATGCTTACTTTATTTTGAAAATAGAAACATTAAAGACAAACCTTTTTTAAGTCTAAGAAGATAAGAACTATAACTGCTATCTGTGTGCAAAAAAAAGTATAAGGGAAACAACTAAAAACAAGGCTTTTGGATAAATATATCTGAATTATTAGAGCCAGAGCCAAGTTTATAACAAAAATGTTAATTTGATCTTCTTTCCTTCCCTTTGGAAAAAAATTCAAACATCTTGTTTCTTAGTGGCATAAAGAAAATGTGCATTTTAAAAATATTACAAGCTTTATTCTATTTGAAAAACATTATAAAGTATTCTAAGAAACATTTGCATTAAATTAAAACATGTTTTGCTATGTAAATAAATAAATAAATCTTTCCTGAAGGGCTAGTTTGTGAGAGTCACTCCTGGCTACATTAGAAAGTATTATTTTGTGGTACTGATCCTCTGTCGGTGCTGGCTCCTCCTTACTCTGCAGTTGGGAAGCCTACCCAGTGTTAGAGATGCTCAGGGAGAGGGTGTCCAGAAAGAATCAGCAAATGCCAGTGTCGGCTGTGCCTCCCTCAGAAGTGGGAAACCTCTGTTGGCAAAGATGCAAACTCATAAAACCTCAGTTTCAGTAACATTTACGTTTATAGGCCACTCAATATGGTGTGTCTCATAGAAAACAACTTACAAACTATTCTCATTTTGTAACCTTTCAGTGTCTCCATGCTACAACATGGGCCTCAGTTCTCTCCTGTTTACATAGCAAATACCTAATTTAATCTTAGATTCACTAATCAGATATCGGCTTTCCAGAGAGTAACATTTGGTAAGTTAGAACTTAATGAGTTTCCCAAGACAACTGTTGTTAACTGGTGGAGCTGGTAACATTTTGCCTGTCCCTCCCAGTCTTTGTCCCATGGTATAGTAGGAACGTGCCTTAGTGTTTTAATTGCAAGTCAACCTTGAAAAAAAATCTCTCTTGCAGCCAATATCTCTATGAGATGTTCTATGAGAATATCTTTACAAGTTTACAAAAAATTGATTTAAGTGTATATTTGTGCTGTGTTAATGGACTAGAAGAACAGTTACAAGAAAGTGGACCCTAATACAAAGAGCATTCAGTATGTCACTTGGATGTCATGTGTCACTTTCCCAAAATAGTCTTTCATGTGTCATTTTGTACAGTTGTTTAAGTTCAAGATTAAAAATAACTACTGCATGCTATTTCTGTAAGGTTAAGGTGTTGTGTTACTAGAAAAGGTATCCATAAATAGAATGCTCATAAATGAAACTATATTTCTATGTAATAAGGGGAAGTGTACTATTAATAGATTCTTGAATTGATTCATTTTGTGTATGTTTACCTGGTGATTTATTCTTTTGTACATAGAAATCTTTTATACAGTGTTTTTTCTGAAAGCTGACTCCACCCCCACACATCGAGGCTGCATTACTGGCAACATCTGGCTGCAGAGGACAGTACTGGGGTTTCATGTATTTGGAGCCCCATCACCCACCACATTCCCTTGCAAGGTTGGTCCCCCGGGACAGAGTCAAACAGATCACAGCAGAGGTGCCCACCTTCCCAGAAAACACCAGCCATTTTCCACCACCCCACAGATTTCTGATTAGCCAGAGAAGTGCAAGAGTGCTAAAAAACTTATGGTTCAGTCCCACCTACTGGAAAACAATAGAAAGACTACTTCTTATGAATCTACTGGAGAAGTGCCACTCATACATAGATGGCTAGACAGAGAAGGAATCCATCAAATTAAATGAATAACCAAAGTAACGAGGCAGCTCAGAAAGAAAATGAAAAATCTCCAAAAAACAAACTTAAAGACATGGAAATATATGGTTCAAATGACAGAGAATTCAAGATTGCATTTCTGAAAAAAAAACCAATGAGATCCAAGAAAACAGAGAGAGGCAGTTTAATGAACTTGGGAACAAAATCAACAACAGAAAAATAAGTAGCTTACCAAAGAAATGGAAACTTAAGAAAGAACCAAAAAGAAATTCTGGAGATGAAGAACTCAGTGAAAGAGATCAAGAATGAATTAGTGACCATGGGAAATAGAGTTGACCAGATGGAGGAAAGAATTAGTGATATCAAAGATAGAAATCTAGAAATGACACAGAGGGAAGAAGAGAGAGACTTGAGCACTAAAAAAAGAGAATAGGACCAAATATTCAAACTACTGAAAGAGAGAAATCACCAACCAAGAATAACATATCCAGCAAAGTTATCCTTTAGATGTGAAAGAGAAATAAAGACTTTTCCAGACATACAGAAGCTGAGGGGTTTTATCACCAGAAGACCTCCATTGCACGAAATACTCAAGGGGACTATTCTACCTGAAACAAAAGGTCACAAAACTACGAATAATATCACAAAAAAATGTAAAGCATAAACAGGGATAATTTCTTACAACAAAAACATATAAAGGGAGGAGGTAAAGGTCTGAACTGACAAAGAAGGGTGGAGGTCAGATGCATTCAAAAGAAAAAAGACCACTGTATATACAAAACTTTTTTCTTCATAAACCTAATGGTAACCACACACAAAAACCCAAAAGTGAGACACACAGCATTAAAAAAGAGGAAACAGAGGGAAAAAGTATGGAATACCACCAAATAAAAACAGACAGAAATGCAAAGGAAAAGATTTAATGGAGGCACAGAGCTACCAGAAAACTAAAGATAAAATGGCTATAGGGAATCTTCATACATCACCAATAAAGAGGCACAGAGGAGCAGAGTGGATCAAAAAGTAAAAGCCAACCATATGCTGCCTTCAGGAGACACATTTAAGCTGCAAAGACAAAGTTAGACTCAAGGTAGAAGTGTGGAAAATGATTCTCCAATCAAATAGCACCAACTGAAAAGCAGGTGTAGCCATACTTATATTTGAAAAAGTAGATTTCAAGGTAACAAAAATAACAAGAGACAAAGATGGATATTATAATGATAAAGGGGACACTACATTAAGAAAACATAATACTTCTTAATATATATGCATCCAATGAGGAAGCACTGAAATATATACAGCCACTACTCACAGAACTAAAGGGAGAAACAGAGCAAAACACTATCATAGCAGGGGACCTAAATACTCCATTATCAGCTCCAGATATATCAGCCAAACAGAAAATCAATAAAGACATATCAGCCTTAAATGACACATTAGACCAAATGGACATAATTGACATTTACAGAGCCTTTCATCCCAGAACATCAGATTAAACATTCTTCTCCAGGGCACGTGGAACATTCTCAAGGACAGACCATACATTGGGACACAAAACTAGACTCAACAAATTTAAGATTAAAATCATGCAAACCATATTCTCTAACCACAATGCTTTGAAATTAGAAATCAACTGCAAAAAGTAAAAACAACAACAACAAAAAATAAGTGGAGATTAAATAACATACTACAAAAAATAACTGGGCCAAAAAAGAAATAAAAGGTAAGATCAAAAGATACATAGAGACAAATGAGAATCAGATGACATTTCAAAACTTCTGGGATGCAGCGAAAGCAGTAATAGGAGGGGAAACAGCATAAAGGTTCCTCAAAAAATTAAGAATAGATTTACCATATGACCCAGCAATCCCTCTTCTGTGTATCTACCTGAAAAACTTGAAATCATTTCTTTGCAAAGATCTATGCACCCCTGTGTTCATTGCAGCACTATTCACGGTGGCCAAGACATGGAAACACCAAAGTGTCCTTCGGTAGAGGACTGGATGAAGAAGATGTGGGACATATGTATACAATGGAATACTACTCAGCCATAAGAAAGGTGAAATACTGCCATTCGCAACTCGGATGGGCCTTCAGACAGAAATGTATACCTGAAACCTATGTAATCTTATTAAACAATGTCACCCCAACACATTTAATTTTAAAAAAAATTAAATTAAAAACACACATCCTAGATTCTATAACCTGTAGTCCAGGAAATCACAGAGGTAAACTAAAGTTCCTGCTGGAAGTTTAGGAAAGGAAAATTATTTTTTTCCTACCCACACCTCTCATCCCTGCCCTCACCGGTCAGTAAAAAAAGCTGCCTTACTTTTCTTGGTTTTGAGGGATTCATACCCCCACACAGCTGAAGAAAGAAATGAGAAGTGACAACTCCTTACATATATCTTTCTAATTTCAAAACTGACCTTGTGCAGATGCCTAAACCAAAATCTGTAGTGTTGAAAACAATTTTCCCCTGTATCTTCTAGACTACTAGTTATAGTTATTTTGAAGCTGCCCAGCACTCCACTGGTCAAATAACAAAACTAACCTGTAGAATATTCTTAAAAGATTACTACTCATCTGAGTTGCTTGTTTGATTCTTTCTCTATTGCTGTCCTAAAATATTTCTTTGGACATGTGGAATAGATTTCAAATTACAATACTATGCATTAAAACAGCAGATTAAGTAGAAGTATTTCTCCATGTAACAGATTTGTAAATGAATCTATCAAAGTTGGAAATCTCATCATAAATTAATATGTTCACCATGTCATTCCATTATATCCAGTACAATCCTACAAAGGCAAATTCTGCAAAAGATTCGATGACATCTAATCTTGAGGCTCTGATCAGGCTAACGGTGGTTTCCTTCAGAACTGCATTCATCTACACAAAGCATGTTTGTCTTTAAAAATCACTGTTAGGTTCAGAGACATTAACTTTTAAAGATACTTTTAACAGTTCTTCCCTATTACTAAAAATCTTATCTTTCATGCTGGCAAATGCAAAGGGTTTTTCGTGACAGCATAAAGAAAGAAACTACTGTAAAATAAAAAGTGAAAAATTACACAGGGTTTATTTAACAAGGATATACTTTATCACTACAAATGCTACGAACTCATCTCAGAAGATGCATCTGCTTTTCCCACTGTCATTTCTATTGCATAAATCAAAACAGTACTCATTAGTGTAAACTCATTACGTTAAACCAAACCTCAATTGCAAGGATCTCAGCATTTCTGAAAACATAGATATAAAGATATCCAAGTTAATGTCACTTAATTAAAAATATATAGTTTGCTTTGGGCACTTTTTACTAACCCTGGTCCTTATTATCTGGACTGGTGAGATTAATATAATTTAGGGCTGAGTAGTTCCAGAGTGCAGCAGAGCATAAAGACCTAAAATAGAGAGGCCCAAACCCAGAATACCCATTACCATGTAACTACTATTGGGAAATGCAATTTTAATTTGCAGCAGAATTTTAAGGAAACTCTTTGGTGTAAATAAAAGTGAGTCCCTGAAAAAGAAGAAATGCAGTATGTTTGTAGATGAAGCAGATAAGGTATTGCTATAACACTTCTTTTTAAAACCAAATCAAATGCAGTTTCTTGATGGGGAAAGGGCTGTCTGAGCTAATTAGAATCCAAAGCAACTTGAGATAAAATTTCACAAAAATAAAAGACCAACGTGGGAAAACATTTTATGTTACTAAGATACAAATGGCATTACCACCTATAGGTGGCAGTGCTGGGACAAACTCAGTCATCTCACTGAAATTCCCAAAGTGTAACCTTGGCTTGGCTGCCAAAACTTATATTTTAATATCTTGCTTTGAAAGTAGGAAAGCAAGTAGCAATATTTTCACGATCCCACTAAACCTGACCTATCTGTGTGAAGTCTGCAGGTAAAAAACAATGGAACAAAATCTGTTAACAGGACCTACTTCAGGACTCAGTAACATCTGACAAATAAAACTCCATGTGTGTCACATATTTCATGGGTAGGCTTGAAATCAGACAGAAAACTTCATCTTATTATTGGCATCTCCAGTTGTGAAGATAACTTCACTGAAGTGCAAGGATTCCTCACGGTGCCAATTTCAATCCAGATCCAAATTGACACCAACCTGATTCCAAGTCACCTTCCTCATGCACAGCACCTGTGAGCAGTGGGGGTCGTAAGAATCAGACTGTCCTAAATCTGCCCTGATGTCACAGAGAAAGCAGCTCTGCTCCTTTCCAAGGCTAATCTCTTCCGTCCTCCTGTGATGATGTGATGTATAAGAATACATATTTGGTTTTCCTCCATATTCCCGGGACAGAACTCTTAAAATTTCCTCTGAAGTTTCCTAAGTAGTAGGAGAGCTAAAGGTGTCTTTTTTATGTTAATGAGGTGACTTCTGGATTGCACTTAAGGATGTGGGCTGGTAGCCTGGAGAACCAACCCTGTGACTAGAGAGTTGGAACTTCCTGTCCCCACCCCCCACACTCAACTTTCCTGAAGAAGAGAGGGGTTCGAGGTTAAATCAATTGCCATTAGCCAGTGCTGTAATCAATCATGCCTATGTAATGAAGCCTCTATAAAAGCCCCAAAGGAGTGAGTTCCAAGAGCTTCCAGGTTGGTGAATACGGAGAGATATGGGGAAAGTGGCAAATTGGCAGAGCACTTGGGAGCTAGACACCCTTTGCCCATACCTTGCCCCAAGCATCTCTTCCATCTGGAAGTTCTAGAGTTTTATCTTTTTACAATAAACCAGTAATTTAGTAAGTTAAATGTTTGAGTTCTGTGACCCACTCTAGCAAATTAATTGAGCCGAAAAAGGGGATCACTGGAACCTTCAATTTATATCCAGTTGGCCAAAAGCACAGGTAACACCATGGCTGGCAATTGACATCTGAAGTCCTGTGGGGCTGAACCCTTCACTGTGGAATCTGATAATATCTCTGGATAATTTGAGAATTAATCTAAATTGCAGGACACCCAGCTGGTACTAGACAACTGCCTGCTGGTGTGAGAAAACCATCACACATTGGAATTTGTAGTCAGAACCCTTACCTTCTCATTCCAAACCAGACCATTTTTCTTTTTCCGTCTTTCCCAACTTCAGTCTCTCTCTCAATGTTTCTGCATACTCAAGCTTCTTCTCTTCCCTTCATGAGTACAGAGCAAATCATTTAAACTTGCTACTTGCTGGCCCTGGCCCGGTGGTTGGAACCTCCTTCCATACACCAGAAGTTTGTGGGTTCGATTCCTGGTCAGGGTGCATAAAGGAGGCAACCGATGTTTCTCTCTTCCCTTTCCTCTCTCTCTCTCTAAAAATCAATAAAACATATCCTTGGGTAAGAATTAATATTACTACTACTACTAATAAACTTGCTACTCGCTGTCCCTTCTGTCATTTACTCATTGGTACATTATAATACAGTTTCTATCCCCTATATTTTTTAGTCTAACTCCAGAAAAATTACCTAAGTGACAGAATTTCCTATATCAAAAGTCTAGACCAGGATCTCATCCTACACAACTTCCAAAATGTCTGGATTTGCGAAGTATCCCACTCATGAAACAGTCTTCTCTCTGGCAGCATCAGACTGATTCTTCCACCATCCTCCTGATTGCTTCTTAGTTTCATAACATGATGTTGGAGGTCTCTCCTCAGCTCCCTGGAATAGGGCAACCTCATCTGTTGCAAGTAACGGGTATATCACTCTGCCTGAATGACTCCCAAATGAATCCTAGGTTCTGATCTTCATTCTTAATCTTTATTCCTGCAGCACTTGCCCCATAGACTTCCACTGAGATTCAACATGTCTAAACCAGTCATCCTCTTTATCTTTTCATATCTTACTTTACCTAGTTAAAGTTTTAGAGAGCTCACCTGATAAAATGTAAAGAACTAAGTAATAACAACTCCCCCCAAAATTCTTACTAACACCCCCAAACCATCGCAGTATATTGCATAAATGAGAGATTTATTACTACGAATTCAAGTATGAACAATAGCAAAGTCAAGAACAGTTACAGTGTCACTGTCTGCAGAGACTTTCCTGGGGGGTATAACAAGAAAGTCCTCAGTCACATCTTGATCTCAACCAGGAACACTCTTTAACTTACTCCTCATTAACTCTTTTGCATGCAACACATTTCAGATGCCTAGAGGCAAGCTAAGGGGCACTCAATCTTCCCAATACCAAATATAGGTTGCTTTTAGCAGAAAGACGTTATAGAGCTAAACAATTAGGGACCACACCTGAAGTGAGAAGGATAATGGTATATGGGATTATGTACCAAAATTATTGAAACAGATATGCTTATTTTATGATAGACTTTCTTCACTTACATGTATTTTTGCTTCAGGAAGAATACTGTTAGTTCTATGTCAAGTTACAAAAGTTACAAATGCCAGTAAGGCTATATTTTAATGATATTTCACAGTAAAGGGGTTCAGAACAGACCTCCCCAACATGTGCTACTTTGGGATGTGGATTATTTGGAGCAGAAGGCAACTGAGACCCTGAGGGTTCAGGGGAAACTTCTGCTCCTCCCTTAACTACCTAGAAGAATCTAAATTGGGAGGCTTGTCCATAGTAAGAGCTATTACCAGAGATAACCTTTTGTGACCTATCCATAGGGCAGGACAAACTTCTAATTACTGAACATCTGCTCTTCCTATCATGCTGCGAATGACCTTCCTCCCTTCTGAAGCCCCAGGTGCTTTGCCTCATTCCTTAGCTGAGAATGCAATATATACCCAATTTTACATTTCTGTGTCTAAAGCATGTTTGTGGGGTCTGACTCTCTCATATATGTATGTGGGGTTCCCATACGTATATATATAATTAAGATTGGTTATTTTCTCTTGTTAATCTCTCATGTTGATTTAATTATTTGACTAGCCAGAAGAACCTAGAAGAGTATAGGAAAATTTCTTCCTCTCCCACAACAGCAATACTTGGTTAAATGGCAAAGTAAAGCGGACTAAATAAAAAATGAAAAACTCTGTTTCTATACTCCTGTTACTGTAGTTAGCTAAATATTATTAAAGAAAAGAGAGCAAGGGGAGTCACACATTGTTACGCATGGTCAGCTGGGGAAACCGAGCCTGTTTGCTTCACCAGGAAGCTACAGCTTTGCATATACTCCAAGGGATCCCAGCACCGCCCCACCAAGGATTAACACCTCTCCTTTCCCCTTCTGGTATTGGATTGCTGGATTGCTGGGGAAGCAGAAGGAGATGGGGCATGTGCAATAGAAGTCAAAACAGTGCAGGGGGAGGTGTTTGACCATAGAGGCCTGTCAGTCTAACCTGGGAAAGAGATCATTTGTTAGGGGGTGGACCCATCAAAAGCACACAAAAGCTTGGAAAGCTGATTATTTTGAAAAAACACACCTGGTTCCTCCCAAGCCAGAGAATATATAATTCCAGGAGAATAAAGAGTTCCCTTTCTACACCCCCCCGCCCCGCCCCCATCCAGGTCCTTCCTCTCCCCTCTCTCTCTCCTAAGCTCCAAGGACCAGTCTTTTGCTCTATAACTTGTTTCCTGAGCCCATTTCTTCTAAGGCTCACTTCTTCTACCTTTGTGACTTTCTAAATAAACTTTTTTCTTATAGTTTGGATCTTGGCTCTGAATTCTTTCTCAGCTAGAACTCAAGTACACTGAAATTGCTGAACCAAGGTCTGGTCTAACTTCACAGGTCTAACACCCGGTGCCATTTCACCATCAACATCTTTTTCCATTTCTCTCAATAAATTGGCCCCACTCTCTCAGAATCATTTTCTCCATAACTCAGAACCATGGCTGGGTTCACACCTTCCCACCCTGTGCACTGGACTGTTTACAGTAGATCCAGAACAGTCACTAAACAGGTCCTCTCAGGAACACTGCCTCAAAGTCCTGGAGCCAACACATCAGATGTCTGAGAAGATGGTGAGATAGAAGCAGCAAAGCTTAAATGTTAGTCTTGCTTCGGCAGGTATTGCCCTTCCTGGGCGTGCTGACGAAGACCAGTGGGAAACTTTTACTGAGGACCTTGACTACGCTGCTGAAAACTAATTTGGAGAATCCTGGGGCAAAGTGATCCTGAAACTCTCTCCACAAGGGTCTTTTTTAGAATTTTGGACATATTCCTGAAATAGGAAGTCTCAGGATATAATCGCTGACTCCTGATTAAAAATAAAAACATAAATAACATATTTGATGTTGTTTGATGTGATGAAAGTGATAGGGCAGAGTTTCAATGCTGTTAAAGACAAGACTCCCTTTATCTATGTTTTAATCCTTTCAATTACACAAGGACCGGAGAAAGTCATTAGAGAAAAATTAAAAATACCACCAAACTCAAAAATACCATCATTATTAACCTCTTCTTGAAAAAGCTTGAAAAGGCTTACTGGGAAAACATAACCAACATGGTTGTAAAGAATTGTATAGTTATTTTGTGGGTGTGAGCAATGCGATTTTAAGGATTATCTCGGAAAGGGTTTAGAAGTGACAAAGTTGTGATATATTTTAGGTTGCATAAAGCAGGTCTTTCTCCTGTTTACTACCCAGCAATTGCAATGGGCCTAATTTACGAAACAATTACTTAGAAGTAACTCCTTTGAAATGCATTGTGTGATTAATTGACTTGGCTTCAAGAATGCAGTGCTGTATCTACATTGTTGTTCACGTCTACCTAATGCCCCCTAGAGCACAGATCCAATTAGGAAACAAGGCAGGGAGGCACATATTAAAGGTAGTATTTCTATATTATACAGCACTTTAGTGAGGATTGAACACCACCACCTACTGTCTGTAGGCACCTGATTTATTCAGTGCCTCCCTGTGACACTCGGGGGATGGCTGATGGAAATGAATGAACGCGACTTAAGGTAAATATCTTAGAGAAAAATTAAAAACAAATTTAACTTATTAAGAGACTCTTAAAAAAAAATAAAAGCCTAATTTTCTTAATTTTCTCATAGAAATACCAAAGATAATGATCTGGTTTATGGATTATTCCTGTCTATACCGAGAGTAGAATTTTCCTCTGCAATTAGATGTTTCTATTGGCATGGGGAAACAAGTCTTATGTTCCAACAAGGATTTGCATTTCCCATTCCATTAAGGAGAAATTATCCCCTTTGTTAGCAGAGGCAAAATATGGAGTCAGTAGTCACATACCAAATGCCCATGTGAACACAGGCTTTGCACTTTGAGAAGTTAGGGCCCTCCCTGCTCAGATGCCTCCTTTAAAATAAAAGCCATTGGACAATAACGGGGACTCCTTATAATCACATGTTCAGATAGTACTCAAGCTTTGTCACAAATAATGTCCAAGTGACTCATTTTCCCAGGCCCTGCTGCATCTGTACCCATTCCGTTTCCCTTCCTTTTTCCCCTCTCCACATAACTCTCTTCTCTGCTTATTTAGCTAAACTCCAGCACTCTCTGGGCTGCAAGTTTAGCAAGAAGAAAAAGCTTGATCTCAACTCTCAACTCTACTCACAGCTTAAGGGGCTTCTCCAGGGCAGCCTGAGAGGGTGAGAAAACCTGGAACTGGAAGCACACAGGCTCCACTGCAATTCCACCTTTGTCCCTACTATCTGACCCTCGGAAAGTCACTCAGTGTCTCATAGCCAGTTACATATTTACAGATGAGGGCATATGTAAAATAAAAAAGATGACGGAGGATTTCTCCAAGTCCCCTCTAGTACCAAAACACTAATGCGGTAACGCAGACGGTAGGCTCAAACTAGTTCAAATCTCAGCCCCAGCATTAAATGTCTGGTTTCTCATCTCTGAAATGGTGCTACACCTCATAGCACTGTTATGAAAATTAAATTACTTGATAGTATCCATTTGTGCCCAGAATAATGCCTGACACATACCAAATGCTCAATATATGTTAGCTGTTATTCTAACAATTTCCAACCACAGGAAGGTGTGCAGGAGGCACCTGACAGGCTGCCTCTGTTTCAGAGCAGACAAAATTTCTCATAGCAGCGATCTCTTCTACTTATTTCAAGTTTTCTTATTTCCAGTCCTGGAAACATTCTTTTATAATCTGCAATGAGCACTGGAACATGAGCTGCAATGACAGCCCGGAGTGACCTCCTACAAATTTCTTCTTGTTAGATCAAAATAATAATGATAATAACAAAAAATTATAATGAGTGTATTACTGTTTTGTCTCCATCCCTTTTGCAAAATTTATTTCCCAATCTTTTTTTTTTTTAAAATATATTTTTATTGATTTTAGAGAGAGGAAAGGAGAGGGAGGGAGAGAGATAGAAACATCAATGATGAGAGAGTCATTGATTGAGCCCACAACCCGGGCATGGGCCCTGACCGGGAATCGAACCCCGATCTCCTGGATCCCAGGTCGACGCTCAACCGCTGAGCCACGCCCGGCCAGGCTTATTTCCCAATCTTGATGAACAGATTGAACTATGCTGTGTTCAGATCTTCTCTGGCCAAAAGTAGTAAGAAAAGATTGTGGAACTACAGAGAAAGTAGCTGAATTCTTGTAACACCTACGGGATAAGCAGAGCCTTTCAGTAGCATTCCAATAACGACATTGTTATTTAAAGAAATGTTGCACTTGCCAAACAGCTAGTTGCATTTGTTCAGGAAAGAAACACTGTGCATTGATATTGCTGAAGTTTTATGGAATTAATGCATTATGTTGTCCTTGCCCATGACTGAAAGGGAAGGGGGGAAGATAAGGAAAAATAAAATAAAATATATAACCCCAAATAATCAATGTTTAAGAAGGTATAAAATATGGAAAATATTTAAAGGGTGGAAAATATCCACCTAGTTACTATTTTTTGAAGAGAGAAATAAAGCAAGAAACATTAGACCCCTCTCCATGGCTTCTCCCTCACCTCAGAAAACACACACACACACACACACACACACACACACACACACACACGTTAGGATAGCAACTATTTTGATCACATGCATAGGAATAAACATTTGCCATTCCTCTTCCCCAGCTCCGTGCCAACTCCCAAAACTCTGCTCCCTAAGATCCTCCTATTTGTGAAACAAAGAGTCAGTCTCAGAATCTGTGAAACCATTAAACCATACACAGCTTAAAACATACTAGAAATGCAAATGTTCTCATAAAATATGATTAAAAATAACCGACACTATATATGGCCTGATTGCACCACAATGGGGCAGGCAGTCACGTTTGGGGACCTGGGCCTGGGATCCCAGGCCTCCACAGTTTGGAGACCAGCTTAGCATGATCAGTAGAAAGGACCTGGCTGACACTTCAGTGAGGAAAGAGGGAAAAAACAACTTTAAAAATGGAAAATAGTTCCAGACTGATTTTCATAAGAAAGGTGAAAAACTCACTGTTTAATCGTTTCTACTTAGCAAAGAATTTATCTTTCATATTCTCATAAAGGGGCTTTCTTCTGTGTTATCAATAAAAAACTAACACTGACCTTCCTCCCGGAAGGTTAAACTTCTAGCTTCTGTTTGAAACGCTAGAGTGCCTTTTCTCAGAAGGAATGCTACACATACGTGCCGTGAGCAATGAAAAAGAATACACCGAAGCTCCGACCCTTCATTAGTCAGAGGATCTTGGCAACAGCAATGCTGCTTGTATACGGTCTCTGCATGAAAAACTGTTTTCAAAGGTAACCTTGCCAAGGGCTATGTTCTGTCTTGGCAAAAGAAAGCAAACTTTACTTTTCTACCAATCGGTTTGCTCTGCATGAGAAACAGGTGTTAAGGTATGAAACGGGGTACGGAAGGGTAGCAAAATAAAACTCCCCCAAAATAAGTTTCGTCTAGGAAAAAAAACCACAACTCTGAGATAATAAGCCTGCAGGGCCGACATGTTTTTGCAAAATGCAAATCATGAAAACTGGTTAAGGGATTAAATGCTCTTTTGCAAAAATGACCATGGAGATTATAATCATTAATTAAAATCGTGTAAATAATTTTCTGAAAGAACTCTCCCTTTTTTATCTCATAGGTTTCAAACAGCCTAATGGTAAAAAGGTTTAGTCTCAGAAGAGATTCTCTAATTAAACTAGAAATCTGGTATAATTAATAAGTGTCAGTCTGCAATCTCAACCACTTAGTAAAGGCAGAGAAATCAAATGCTGGTATTTTATAAAAACATCAAAAAAATCTCTAAGACAATGAAATTTTTATAGAGTCTACTTCCTATCTCTACAATGGGCATCCCAGATGAGACTAAAACTTGTTAAGTGGATAAATATTTTAACACTTACAACTCTTATATTCCAGTGTTATTCATTTTTCTTTTCTCTTTGGAGTTTCAACTTGACCCAAAAGTCAGCTTTCAGTGATTCAACTTGGATTTACATTGTGGAATTACCTCAGCCCCTTGAGTCTTTTACCGCCCCCCCCCCCCCATTATTATCTCCACTCAGGGGTGAACCAGAGCAAAAAAGACAAGATGAAGCTCAAACATACAATTGCAGATTTTGACTACACTGCCTGGCGCAGGCCGTCCATCCTTCCCTGCACTGCATGCTCCAACTCTAGGACAGCTCTAGTGTTCGCAAGTTTATCTCCTAAGTAGCAGCTCAAGAAACAAGGAGAGCTGAGTTTTCCGTAACTAAGTGTTTAGTATACAGCTTGGTCTGTAATGATGCCCACATAGGTAAGGAAAACCCAATACTATCAGCAACAACACAGCCAGGGGTGGTTATCGAACATCCACGCACGTCTCTCGGTTTGCTGGTGGCCGTCCCTTCCTTTCCGACAGCCCCAACTTCTCTTGGAAACCCATGGGGCTCCAGGAATAGGAGCTGCACGCCTCCCTACCTCTGCCACCGAACCAAACTTCCCGTCGCCCAGGCAGAGCAACACAGGACCGTGCCTGAGCCTTTCGGAGCACACACCGGACGCCCTTTCCTGGACTGGGCCGGGGCGGAGGGCAGGGCGTGCCGATGTGAGACCATGGCCTCCTTGCTGCTGCCAGAGAGGTGGAAGAAGCCTAAGGTACACTGAAGATGACAAAGTCAGAAGAATCCCAGAGAAGGGGCTGGAGCTGCTGATGTCAGGAAACCCACCCAACCTCCGGGCCTCTTTTCACCTGAACAAGTAAAGTAAAGCCCCTGCATGAGTGTGAGTGGCTGTTGTTACCTGTAAGATAAAGAATCCAAACCAACATACATGTATACAAGGAATTCAACTCAGTTTGTGTAAAATTACAAGACAGTGTGGTAGAGACGGGATGTGCTGCTCAGATCCCCTTCAAGCCAGGATTTGCTGCCAAGTCTGGGGCGCCGGCAGCACCAGCCTCAGCTGCCCTTGGCTGCAGAGAGCCCTCTGACGAAAGCAGCAGCCTGGCACGCGGCTGAGCGACGGGGACATAAAGACCCACCCGTTTCAGCCCGAGCAGGACACCTGGGCAAGAACGCTCACTCCCCAGCTCCCTGCAGGCTGGCCAAAGCCTTGTTTCATCTGCATCACAATTTGAATTTTCCTTCTGCCCAATCCTTCTCCCTTCATACTTCCTTTCACAGGAATTGTTCCCTCATAAACATCTTGGACCCCAACCTCCCCTCCATCTCAGTGTCTGATTCCATGGAACTGAACAGTGACAGACACAGTTTCCATCCACTTCCACATATAACTACAACAAGGAAACAGAAGAAAACCAATTAAATGCTAAGGGAAACCATAGGAGAGAAATCCTCACCAAATTCTGTAAACAAAATGCATAACACAGTTTTCCAAACACTTTTCCTCCCCTTTTCCAAACTTCCTTTAATAATACAGTGCCCGTCAGCCACATATGGAAGAAATCTTGGTACGGGAGGAAGGCATTATTTAATAAATTAGAGCAACACAATCAAGTTAGCGTGGAACCTACTTAAAATTGACAAGGCCTTTGAATGGTGCGATATTTCCCACGAGTCACCAGTTTTGCTTATTTTTTAAAGTCACTTTGAACGTTGCATCAACAACTGCATTCTCATCATTGTCCTCTTTTATTAAAGGGGATGTGATGTATAATCTGAGTAAAATTCAAGTATTTAGGTGATGGGAAATAGTTGTTTTCAATCAAAATTTGCTATGAAGCACATTTCTTTTAAGTGAATCCCATTTTTTAATTAACTGCTATAGTAAAGTTGGAGATCAATTGAGTAACAAAAAGATCACACCTGGGAATGCAGGCGTTCTTTAAAACTAATACAGTTAAATATGTAAATAACTTCAATAAAACAGTAATTTAGGGATTCTATTCTCACTGACTCATCAGGATACTTCTTGCTCTAGTCACCAAAGACATCCACATCACAAAATCCACGGGCACTCATCAATCCCTGCTTGTTGATTTCTCTGGAGCATTATCACTCCCTCGACACTTCTCTTCCTTTGATTTCTACCACACAACACTCTTCGAGTTTTCTCTCACTTTTCTGCCTCTCCACTGAACTTTCCAGGCTCATTCTCTTCTACTCAGCCGTGATAAGGCATCCCTTAAAGCCTGGCTGGGCCAGGGCCCTCTTCCTTTCTCACGCTGTAAGCAATCCCTAGAATCCACGGCCACAGTGATGGTCCTAGAGCTGCACCTGCCCACAGATCACTAATACACAGACACACGTCATTCACTTATGGGCAGACCACTCAGGACATTTCAGATGAATCCTCAACGGCACCTTCAATTCCACATGCCAAAGACTGAACTCTTTTTTGAAAAATTAATATTGTTATTGATTTTTAGAGAGAAAGGAAGTGGAGAGGGGGAGAGCAAGAAACATCGATCAGCTGCCTCCTTCACGATCCCACAAGGGATCAAGCCCGCTACCCAGACATGTGCCCTGACGGAAAATCAAACCAGCAACATTCTGCTGCACAGAACGACGCCCATCCAACTAAGCCACACCAGGCAGGGCAAATACTGAACTCTTTTTTTTTTTTTTTTAATATATCTTCATTGATTTCAGAGAGAGGAAGGGAGAGGGGGAGAGAGAGAGAGAAACATCAGTGATGGGAGAGTCACTGATCGGCTGCCTCCTGCACGTCCCCGACTGGGGATCGTGCCCTGACCGGGAATCGAACTGCGATCTCCTGGATCCTAGGTCGATGCTCAACTGCTGAGCAACGCCGCCAGCCAGGCCAAAGACTGAACTCTTAACAGCCCTTCTCCCAAGTCACCTATCTCAGAGAATGGTACTACTGTTAATCCTGCAATGAAAAACCAAACCCAAATAGTCTCTCCCCTCCACTGTCTCCCCACACCCATATTCATCACCAGGTCTGTTGGTTCTACCTCCAAAGTTTTTATTTGTAATGATAAATTCTATTTATTTATTTATTTATTTATTTATTTATTTTTCAACCAATGAAAATGTAAAAGCTTGTTTTAGCTCCTGGGCCACACAAAAATAGGTGGTGAGCTAGATTTGGCCTACAGCTCTAGTTTGCTGACAAGCGTAAGACATACTAGGGGTGCCCAAACTTCATACCTTACTAAATTTGTGTTATATGAGGGTATTTGAAGGAGGTCTCAAATGTCTGGTTCTATTTTTGTAGGTTGTTATGCATTAACACAATACACACACACACAACTTTTTTTTTTTAATAGTAAAATAACCAATGAATTAACTTGTGCTACCAAGTTTTGTCATCCCATCCCCATTTGGGGAGTAGGTTCTGCTTAAAATAATCTCCTCTCTTGCCATCTTGATTTAACTGAAGACTATCAAAATATGAAATTAGCAAAGCAAACTGTTAAAACCAAACAAAACCTTAGCAAATACAACCACTTTTCTGTGTGAATTCAGATTTTTCTCTGAAATGTGCAACCTGAACAAAATAAAAAAATAAGTTGAAAGCTGAGGCTAATATTGTATTGCAACTGCTATCCAAAGCACACAATTTGAAATTAAGAGCAATAATAACAAGAGCAATTAATATTTATTGAGTCTTTACTATACACCAGCCCCTTTGCTACTTAAATTTTTTGGTTCATTTAAATGGCCTTGCTTTTTAAATAACTTCTTGAATAAATATTATATATATTTAAACTTGTATGACCAAAGCTATAATTTAAAAAATCATGTTTCTCTGTTTTCTGTGTTGGTGTTTTACATACAATTTCATTTGGAAAAGGAGGTCTGGTCTTACTTTATTTTTCCTTTAATATGCCACCCACTTTGGCACTTTATTGCATGATCTTGTTATTGTTTACCGCTCCACTGTGTGCTTTATATGAATCCTGCTTCTTCTATGAGCAGGCTGTTAAATACACTCCTTGACAACAGACATCAGACCTTAAGCTTTTTCTCCTATTCTTTATGCTATATCTCTCACTCCTTACACATAAAGCACACACACACACACATTTTTATCTCATATAAAGTATATACACACACACATACACACCAGGCCTCCAAGACATAGACTGCTGCTTATATAAGTGAATTTTCAACTTAATCTGTTAATTCTTTAAAACTACATTTTGCCTAAATGCATTCTAATTAAATTGAGGTGCACATAAGAAGTCTTATAAATTTTAATAAACTCTAATCTTTACATTATATTGCAGATTAAAATAATATGTGGGCAGCAAAATAAAATATTAGTTTTAGTAACAGTAAGAAGTAATCTATAACACATTTTCTTTGGTTTATTTATGTGTCATGCTCCTCTGTCCAGAAAACACAATATCCTTCTTCTGTTTATATTCTGGCGTTAGCTTTGGCATCGTCCCGTAATCTGCTAGGCTGAGGAAAAACTGACTTCAGACACCAAGTCTTTTTCATTTTTTCAGTTCCATATATAACTTTCCATACTAAAATTTGTTTGACTATGCCAACCAAAATTAACTAGTGTCTTTGCTGCAATTAAAGATCAAAGAATCTCTACAAGGCCTCTGGTTTGTACACTTGGACCAGTCCATATCTGGACATTTTCTAATGACCAGAGAAAGGTGGACACAATGACAGTTGCTAAATGAGACCAACATTCTCAGCCTTGAGAAACTAGAGGGTGAGGCTGGAGCTGAACGGGTTCATATTTATATAAATACAAAATTTACAAAATTTGGAATAGCTTTCTTTTCATTGCCAAGAAACATTTACAGGTCCCAGTAAAGAATTCCTGAAATGAGTATACAAACAGGTCTTTTCAATTAGATACCTGAGGGACAAATGTTTCTCGAAGGGAACAGAATAAAAATAAGCAGTTAAGTACTGGGTTTGTGTATAATGTTAAGAAGTATTATATGTTTTAGAAAATTTAGTTATATTAATTTTGTTGTGAAGAAAGAACTATAAATTGAGGGACTAATTAGAGTATGCTCTCTTCAATTCCCAAATTAAATAAATATATAATCAATCTGTGAGGTAATTACCCAGAGAATCAACAAGGAAGAGGGAGAGAAAAGATTTCTAAACCACTTTTTTAGACAAATAATAAAATGGTTATTAATTAGATTTTTAATCTTATATATAAACAGACCTCTTCCCATCCCCTCATTCCCACACCCCACTACCATGCTATTCATGTACATTTCCAAGTTTCCTTCTAGGAAGAGTCCATTTCAATTTTTATAATTTATTTAAATTGGTAAATATTTTAGTGTTGAAAAAGATCCCCCTTTCTGTCTTCTACATGCATCGTCAACTCTGATGATAATCCCACTACAAATTTTAATGTACTTTAAACAATACAATGCAGTAGGTTAGTGCAGGTAGTTCTGTACCACCACCACTTCACACTGCCAGTAATTTACTCAGGAAAAGCAAAACTTCATGAGGAAACAAAGTCAAATCCACGGATGTGTAGCATTAAAATGATTAATAAGCGATATTTCTTTTAAAGTTCTAATAAGAAACTGCATCTTGAAATGTATTCAAAGGCTGAAAAGGTAATTTACACTGCTAGACATCCCCTAAGAGTTTTGTTTAGCATCTTAGCGCCTTAGAAGAAGTTCCTTTACCACCCATCCGTGTTCACAATCTGACACTGACAGCTTTTAACATCTTTTGATCTAGTAATTTTACTGCATTTCTATTTGCAAAGATTATATGCAGGCCTGAGAATTAAGTGGGTGGACCTAAGGGTAAGGACAATAGCGTAAGATTTAAAATCTTTAACTCAGTAGGATGACCATGTTTTATTCTAATGCCTGACTTTATTTCAAGATGTAATGTAAAATGTATGATAATGTGGAAAGAGACAGGAGCATGATTTTTAAAAATCAAAGCCGTTAAATACTTAAAAGGCCACAGATTCACGATGCTGGAGCCAGTACTCATCCGCAGGTACCATGGCCCTTAGCTTCAGATCTCCATATTCCCCCTTGCAGCTCCTTGATCATGCCTTGTTCCAAAAGAGCAGCAAAAAGTCTCTGGTTTAGCTTGCACATAGTATGCTCTCTGAAGGTTGCACAGTTAAGAAACTTGGGCTGCTAAACTTAAAATGATTACTAAAGCACTGGAATAAGACACAATCTGTGGCACTCAGCAGCATGTGCCTTTTCAGTCATTATTTTGTGCAAATTAAGCTCCCTGCAACCAGTTAGCTCATCAAGAAGCAAGAGCAAAACACAAGGGAAAGGCTCTTCTGCACAAACAAGTTACAAAATCACCTTTTGGATAAAATGAATAAAAGTTAATTATGTATGTCTGTGTATGTTATATCCAGAAACTTATCCAAATCCTGGTGAACTCGGTGATTCCATGAGGGAGAAGTGACTATTTTATGATCAGGTTTCCTTAATACAAATGCCAGCAGGACAAGTATATAAAACCGTGTAAATAGCATGGCTATTTGGGGGGGGGGAAGAAATCCAGGAAACCTCTCCCTACTCACTCATTCTATTTCTCTTCATATCTTTACAGAAAACTATTTCTAAACATCATTCTGCTCATTCACAATAAATAGCAGTTTCTCATTCATGTATAAAAATAGGTCTGTGATTAAATAACACAGAAGTTGTAAATGTGCTCCTAGTGTTTAATGGGAGAAAGGCCTTTTTGTAATTAAAAATATATTACTTTCAAAATCTGTAGTAAGGGCTTTCATATGCTGCTCTAAAAATGTTACTGTCTAAACAATTCCTGGGGGCTAATTATTACATGATTTACTACAGTTAGAAACCTTATGGAAACTAAAGCAAAAATGAAAATAATTATAAAAGCCTAAATCTTGAAAGGCCATATCAAAATTAATAGAAACAAGGGTACAAAAAAGTAAACCAGTAAGTGATCTTCTATGGAACCTCAGCTTAAAGCTCATCTTGGCACACCTAATTCTTAGGCATTTTATCAGAGCATTTCAAAATAGGGAGAGAAGCAATACTACCGATCATTACAGAAAGGAAAATAACTTGCTTCTCTGGCCAAATATGATAAGTGATATATTTAGCTTTTCTATTTTTTATATCAGTGCCTCCTGTTAGAAAGCAAGTATGTCGTTTACGACATTCATTGAAAAATCATGTCATAGGTTTGCATCTGCAGGACAGGGAGGATGTGTTTTTCTTCCTATTAATGGTTAATGTTTCACAGAATGCCACTTTTGAAGATCTCTAAACAACTTTTTATAAATACCATCAGATGGCAAAGTTGTTTACCTACAATACGAAAATGAAGAGAAACTGGGAACAGAAACCAGTGGGAACCTCAGATGCTTAATATGAGTATTTATTTAACCTTAGCCACACTGTTAGGAAGAAGGAGAGGAAATGGTATTTACGCCCATTATGTGAGTAAACTCAAGACATTGAAGAACAGACATCTCTTTCAGCCTTAACCCTGTATACTATATAGAATGACTGAACTGAGTAGCCATTCAATTTACCAAAATGTTACCTAGCATCTAACTGATTGGATATTTTTCTGACAACTGAGATCATCTCTCTGTTACTTAAACAGATTTTAATATTTGTTCGGTTAGGAACATACGTTAGGAACCTTTATGTAAAATTTATAACTGTTAACACTGGGCCAAAGGAAATAAATGGCAAATAAACTTACATTTTATTCACAATAAGGGCTGATGTGATGATAAATGGCATCATGCATAGGTTTCATCTTTAAGTTAGATGCCAGAATAAAATGACACAAATTTAACTGCCTGAAAAGAACAAGGAATTTTTATGAAGAGGACTGTCTTCTTAGAAATAAGCCAAACTGATAAATCAATTTCCTAGACAGGTAAAATCAATGTTGAACATGGGCATGCTGTCTATGCCAAAACATATCTTTAAAAATATATAGATAAAATTGTTTCTTAAAGGTTTAAAATTCTAAAGAGCTGAAGATGCTCTTAGTCTGTTTAAACCTCATGATTATCATAGCAGTCTAGTTATCTTGCTAGATAGGGACTCCGTGTTTTAAAACTGTTATCTTGTTAGCAATTTCATAAAGTTAAGGAGTCTAAAAAACGTGATCGATTCCTGCAGCACAAGATACCCCACCTGATTCTGTTAATAAACACTGGTTATCCTTTGCATGCGCACTGAAACAGCAACTTATTTAGGCAAGGAGAGCCCACACATGAGCACAGCAAAGTGATTTTTCAGCTCAGTAAGAAGCCATTCGTTCATTATCAAAAACACTGTTCCTGTGCAAATGGAAAACGCAGTCTTTTTTGGACTTGAGCAGGAACAGCCCTTAATGTAGACAGTTGCCTACACAGACAACCTTAGTGCCACAAGGCCATTTTCTCCATCACGTATGTCTTTGGTCGCGGTGCAAAATTAGCACCAAACTTAAGAGTTACTGCTCCAAAAGGCCACCAGAAAATGTGCTGTTACCCTGAATGTGACAGAGAACAGGGAGGAGTGGAGTGGAAGGCAGAGAAAGGGGACACACTTGAGCTTTCCCGCCTTCACACGCTGGCCCAGATTCAGACCTCAGCTCCCCAGGGGTAACCTCTGAAGGACAAGAGTTTGGCATCAAGCAGATAAAGGACAACAAAGTGTTTCCCTTCCTTTGGAAACGGGGATTCAGGCAGCACACACGAGGTGCCTCAGTGGCCAGCGAGTATGAAAGGAAGGGAATGAGGCAGTAAGGAGCTGCCAGAGCGACCAGAAGGCAGGCCCCTCAGCAGCGGCACAGAGACGAGAAGGATCCGAGCCCCGAGCGGCAGGTGAAAGCGCCCTGGGGCGCGGGAGGAAGAGCGGGACGAAGAGCGGGAGGAAGAGCGGGACGAAGAGCGGGACGAAGAGCGGGAGGAAGAGCGGGACGAAGAGCGCCAGAGCGGCGGGCCGGTGAGCAAGGGAGTGGCGTGGGTTAGATGCCCTGTATGGGCTATTTCAGCCTACTGATTGGTCAAGCAGAATCACAGTACAAGTATTATTTGGGTAAAACCCTACCACGATAAAAATGAGGTACAGTTTTAAGGTTTTAGTTTTTTACACAAAAACTAAGCAACTCATCTTTACATGATTGGCTCTTTGTGACATTCAGATCTCAGTTTAAAGACTGTATCTTCAGAGGTCCCCCTCCCCGGAACCATACAACACTCTCCCCATCACGTCATGATACTCCAGTTCTCCAGATAGCATTTTGTAATATCTGATAAGTTTCTTAGTTATTTACCTACCCACAACCCCTAAAATGAAAAGTTTATGAAAGCAAGAAACTTGCCTACTTTATTCACCACTGCGTCTCCCAGAAACTTAGTAAACTATTAGTAGACACTAAGTAAATATTTGTTAAGTAAACAAATGGACAAATGTAGGGTCAGATGAATGGAAATACAGTCACTTCAGTAGGTCCTCAATGAATATTTGGTGATTGATTGTACTCTCTAATGACCAGGAATTTAATCCAGACTAACAGGTACTACAGATATGATTTTCATTATCTAGCTACAAATGTCCACAATGATACATTAAAAAAACAAAACAAAACAAAACAAAACAAAACAAAACACCACATCTTTGATTTCTGAGCACACACCTCCTGTCCATTTTAATTTGGAGTTAACCTGACACAGAAACCAGCTGTGTGTGTTTTTTTTAATATCTCTCAAACAGAATGCTGCCACACATTCTAAACCAAAGAAAATAACTTTTTTTATATGGAGAAAGCAAAAGATTATAAACATGAATACATGAAAGGTGTAGCATTATTCAGTTAACAGATGACCAGTTACCTAGACTCTTAAATATTTTACTCAAGGAAATACTAAGAGCAGCACCAGAGCAAAATGGAGACATCAAAGATTCATTGTGCTAACCTGACAGTCATCAGAATCTACCTGCTATTTCTTTTGCATCTGACACCAAAATTAACAGCCTCACTGGTGTAAAGCTTTCCCATTGGGAATCCATCAACATACGCCCATTCCTTCAACCAAGCAATACTGTAAACATAGTTTTAAAAACTGAACTCTAATGGAGTTGATCAGTGGTCAAACTAAGCCAAACAAAAAATGAAGTATGAAATAGTTTATTATGTGATATAAACAGACACTAACATACTTATAAACTACTTTTGGCACATGAAACATCTTTCATTCTCTTAACTGATATTCTGTTAGCCAAGCTTTTCGCATGTCTGTAACAGTATAAGTCATACCCATAAAAATACATGCATTTCCTTACTTGCTTTATAGAGAGTAGATTATGTCTCATATGGGTTTACTGCTTATATTGCAATACAGTAATGTTCTAGAAGATTGTTCAACTGTGGGTAAACTGTATTAGAACTAATTTAACTATCCTAATTGTCTCAAGGATCTAACATTTCAGTTAACACATTATTTCTAGCATGATTTTTATGTCCATATTCTCCGCTAGCATTCAAGGAACAATCACTGAAGGGAAAATTATTTACAATTCTAGTATTATTTGCATATCATAAAACTTTTTAAAGTTTTTAAAAGTATCTTAGATTTTTGAATTTTTTTAGCAAGAAAACATATTATTTTCTGAGAAACCATCATTCTGAACCATAATTTTACTTTTTATTATAAAAAATCTCAAACATGTAAAAAAGTAGAGGAAATAGTATAATAAACATTCATATATGAACTCCCCCCATGATCGACTCATGGCCAATCTTCTACCATTTATATGCTGACTTACTTCTCCTATTCCCCTCTCCATTTCAAGCTGTTTTTTAAGCAAGTCCCAGAAATTATGTTGTTATATTTGTAAGTACCCCAAATCATATTTCTAACATATCCTCAGATTTTTAATATTTACACCATGCAGGTTTTTTATGGTTTTATTTACCTGTTTATACCCTACCGGGAGCCTGGTTTTATAACACAGAACTAAAATATGCTATAAAAGGACTCTTAGGAGGCTCTTCTCAGTAATTTACAATATAAACAGCAGCTTCAAAACAGCTAAAATAAGTTTCTACTCCTGGCTTCTTTAGGTACTTTCTGGCAGGCTCTGATTACAGAATTTTTGTCCTGTTTTTAAGAATAAAAATTACAAAGGAAAAGCAAGTTGTAATGTCATAGTTTTAATCAATCATTAGAGCTTAATTTTTCTTCTTTTCTTTGTTTTCATGGCAAAAATACTCATAAGAAGATCAATTCATTCTTGGAATTTAGAAATACCAAGACAAATTTAGACGTTTCGCTAAAAACATAAAAGATCAGAACATCAGAAATTCCATGGCAAAAATCTATGGTAAATTACCACAGCTTTCAGAGGGAAGACAGTTTGTGGGAGAGAAAATAGAGAATGTCTACACTGCTCTCTAGCTTAAAGAGTTTTTTCAAGTCTTTGATGTAAATTTCGGAAAGCTACCAAATAAAAGGGTAGGGCTCGGTCACTTTTACATCAGCCACTTGTTTCTGGGCATACTAGGGAGAAAGGCATTCAAGAACCTCTTCAGAACTTCGCTTTCAAAGATTAATTGTGAATGGACTAGCATAGCAGGAAAACAGACAAATTCAATGTGTGTACATGGACCTCTGTCCACAGTCCAAGATTTTATTTCCAAAAGGACACAGGGCCTTCTCACGGAACAATGCCATGGTTAGCTCATCACGCCGACCAGGGCTTGTGCCAGGACGTTTAAGCCGCCCGACGTTCCGCTATTCATTACGCCCGATGCCTGCCAAGAGCCAGACTGAGCCCATTCAGCACAAACCCAGGGCTGGGCCCAATCAAAGGAGCTCAAGCAAAACGCGAACAAGTGTTCTGTGTGCGGACTCCAGCCGCTGGCAGTGTCTATTAATGTAACACTGGTCCCGGCTAATTCTTCTCATTAAGAAAACGCCTTTTGAACTAAATTGAGTTATCTCTCTGCTGTATTTTAACATTCACTGACACAGAAAGGAGAAAATGTTTACAATAAGTCATTTTAAAATATACTCTTAATAGTAATTTTCTAACCAGTCTTCTCCCACCCTTCACAGCTGGCAGGGAACCTGGACAACGACTAACAACTTTTAATCGTCACCTATACTAATCTGTTGCTTTTATTTTAACTAAAAAATATTTTTCAAAACCACTGAAAACATAGAATTGAATGTACAAAGGATGCCACTTCAGTTGGGAGGAATGATAAGGATATACTTCGTAAAAATTTCAAAACAGATATCACAGAAACACAAAACCACTGAAGAAGATGATGTATTGCACAGAGATCGGTGTGAATGGTTCACCACTTCCCAGGGCTGCTATGCTCTAGGGTGCGGCACTCGATTCAGAGTGGAATGCGAGTGTCCTCAGGGAATGGGGGTTAAACACAGCCCCCCTCGCAGTGCCCCCCCACACACACACTCTCCCAGAGGCAATGGCCATTACAAACTAAGGGGAGGCATCAGAGATATTAACCCCAAACAAGACAAAATCGTAAGTGACATGCACTACTTTAAATACTAAAATTTCTAGTCACAATTTTTGGTCTCAAATTAGGGGGGGAAAAACTTATAAGTTTTAATTTCCTTTGACTAAAAATGGCTTTATTTCTACCAAATTTTTAAAATGAAGAAACAAAACCATGCGTGTGGTGATGAAAGAGATGAAATTTTGAATCAGATGTATTTGAGTTCTAATACTGATTTCACCACTACCTGGGACCTTGGGCAAATTACTTAATCTTTCTTAGCCACAGGTTCGTTAATTGTAAAGTGGAAATAATGCCTACATCATTGCTTTGAACTTGGAGTGTGTGTGGTAGGGGGACATCTTTCTATTTAGGCTTAGTCCACTCTGTTGATCAGAAAAGCTCTGGTCCAAAGTAACTGTCTCACTCTGTCCCTCTCTTTGGTTTTGCTCTCATTTAAATTCACCATTGTACATATGGTGCCAACAGCAAAAACAGGACAAAGACCTTCATGAGAAGACATTTCTGCAAATACAACACAGGCATAATTTTTCCCTGTGCGTCACTAATGCTTAACTGTCTAAAGAATTCCCAGCAGGAGAAATATTGAAATCACACCTTTTATAAGATTCAAAATCTTATGAAAAAGCAATTTTCTCATGACATTTTTTTCTACCAATAACATTTACTATTCTAAACATTGTAAAGTCAGAGTTGAGAGACTAAAATGAAAGAGGTAAAATATCAACTAATAGGAAAAGGTAAATACGTTATAAACACCAGAAAAAGGCCAGAGGAGGAAAAGAAGGTATTTGCCAACAGAATTACTGGATACTTTGCAAATATGTGAACCTGCAGGATTACTTAATTTCTTTGTCTTTAACAGTTTAATTTGATGTGAGCCAGTTAATCTGTCCTTACTCTGCTTAAAACCATCAGCTGTGAATTCGCTTGGATAGAATTTGGAAAGCAATCAGAGCAAAAGAGACCCATTTCATCAGCTTTGTACAATTATGCAGAAGGTAACCTGTATTCAGTAATTCAATTTCTAAAACTTCAGAAAACTTCCTGCAGCTTACAATTTTAAGCTGCAGCCATTTCGCTTCCCAATGGCGTGAACAACTTTTCAAGTTCAAACAGCGTTCGTTAGAAAAATTCACAAGGCTGGGCTATTGCCTCTGCTTCAAAAACAGCACATTTGTTGTTTTTGTTGTCTTTCAAATGATCACTTGGTCAGTGTTTCCTATCATTGATCTCTTCAATGTAAACCTTTAGTATGGACACGACTTACCTAATTAAAAAATAAAACATAATAAAGCATTGCTCAGCAGAGGTTTGTGAGGGGAGCATCAAAAATATTTTAAAAAGTGGTATTAATTTTGAGCTTGTATGTCATGCCATGTATTTCAGCAGGCAATCTCATATTCTTGCAGCAAAACTTTCTGTTTTTCAACTGTTTCAGAGCAAATAAGGTATTTTTCTCTTTCATTTACCACAAAGCTTACATCTCTTTTACTTTAATGGAAGCAGTATTTTGGAAGGCAGTAGTGTTCTTATTTTATACTTAAAAGGATAACAGGTCTCTCTGGTAGTTTCTGTATTGACTATAATTATTTTACTTCTCAAAAAGTTTCCCTTCATTCACCCTTTTTCTTAGGCCATACGCTTTCTTCTGATTTCCCTTTTTTGTTCCCCTCTGGCTGCTATCCTTTCCTTCTTCCACAAACCAAACTGGTTCCCGACACTATGCCTTGTGCTGGACATTCTCAAATTTGGGTGACCAATTTTATTCTCTCCCCTCACCCAAATATTAATTCTACAGATAATCGCATTTCTAAATTTTTTTCATTAGAAAGATTACCGACATTAAAATAGAAAAATTAATGAATCATCTAAGGCTTTTCCTGAATTTATAGATCACACTAAGATACAGGCCCAATTCAACCAACAACACTGACTAAGTGTCTCTTACAGATGGGCCTCTGTGCATCCCCGACAGGGAAGAACAGAAGCTTAAGATACAGCCTGTATCCCCCAAGAAGCTTCTTATTTTGGTTGGACAAGCAAGACTAACACATTAAAAAATTACATAAAAGCAAATACAAAGAGTAACAAATTCATTCAATGAGTGTACTAGATGTCCACAGTTTTGTGACAAAGCAAGTGTCACAAAACAACATGTACATGATGTTTCCATTTCTGTTTAAAATGTATTAGGCCATATATTACAAATGCCTGGAAGGAAAACACAGGGAACTCAGGACCAGACAGGGCTTTGCCTTTTCTTCACACAATTCAGATATGTTTGATGTTTTAAAAAAAGGAGGGAGGGAGGGAGGGAGGGAGGGAGGGAGGGAGGGAGGGAGGGAGGGAGGGAGGGAGGGAGGGAGGGAGGGAGGGAGGGAGGGAACTAATGGATTCAAATGGGTGAAGAGAAAAGAAGTCTTCTTTCAAAAGGCAGAACTGCCCTGGCCAGGTGGCTCAGTTAGTTGGAGTGTCGTCCCATAAACCAAATGGCCGCAGGTTAGGAATATTCCCAGTCAGGGAATATTCCTAGGTTGTGGGTTCGATCACCAGTCGGGCAGGTGTGGGAGGCAACAGATCAATGTATTTCTCTCACATTGATGTTTCTCTCTCGCTCTCTCTCCCTTCCTCTCTCTAAAATCAATAAACATATCCTCAGGTAAGGATTAAAAAAGAAAAAAAAGGCAACACTAGTGTGGACCTTGAAGGATAGGCATGAAGTAATGGGCCAGGCTGTGGCAGAGAAAGCGCAAAGCACTATGTAAGAAAAATTGTTGGCACTTGGCAAAGGATTGTAATTGTGCCAATTTTCAACTGTAGTAGAAAAGTCTGAGTGTTGTAAACTGGCAAAGGCTTTGACATAATGTTGTCATTATGCCATTAGATCTTGCATATATTTCTCAAAGTTGCTTTTAAGTACAAAAGAAGGTAGTGGAGAAAACATAGCTTTCTTTGAATTCATACCCAAGTTAAAAACATAAATAGAAAAAATGTGGGGAAAATTTTTAAATGCTAGAAAAGTAAGAGAGCTACATTCATCTCTTAATTATCTGTATTCATTTCCTACCCTAGACAAATGAGAAAATTCTTCCCCTAAGATAGGAGCAGACAAGCTTTGCTTTCAACATTTTTGCTGATATAACTACTTCTAAAGTTAACTACCAATTACAAAGACAGGAAAGACACTTAAAGCTTTTTTAGTGTTTATATTCTATTAGGAAAAAAATGCCCTTAAAGCAAAAATACTTAATATGTCCTTCTATTTATTTACTTAAGAAATATGCATCAAAGAGAGTAAAAAGGACAGCGACAGAAGGACCAGGAAGAAAAGCCTGATGCTATGTAATTTGCAAATTATTTTTACATATTATTTTATTGGACCACTGCTGGAAAGTGAGGAACCAATCCTATTTGAAGTAGTGGGAAACTGAGGCTGATAGAAATGATTTACTCAAGGTCATTCAACAGTAAGTAGAAGATGGACCTGAAAGCCAATTCTAAGTTTAGGGCTCTTTCTACTACCACAGCTACCAGCTCTACCACTGTATATAACAGAAGAAAACAATCTCCTGCCTGGCCGGGTGTGGCTCAGCGGTCGAGCGTCGACCTAGGATCCAGGCGATCAGGGTTCGATTCCTGGTCAGGGCACATGCCCGGGTTGCGGGCTCGATTAATGACTCTCTCATCATTGATGTTTCTATCTCTCTCTCTCCCTTTCCTTTCCTCTCTCAGAAATCAATAAAGATATATTTAAAAGAAAAGAAAAGAAAAGAAAAAAACAGAGTGTAAAGGAGCCAAGCAGAAAAGGATCCTAGTTCTCCTAAATAGGAAAATTGAAAAGAAATTTAAAAGACGAGTATTGGCAAAAACGCGGATAAATTGGAATCCTCATACACGGCTGGTGGGACTGTAAAATTGTGCAGCCACTTTGGAAAAGAGTCTGGAGCTTCTCAAAATATTCCACATAAAGTTATCATATGACCCAGCCATTCCACTCCTACCTGGGCAGGAAGGAGACAATGCAGGGGTCGGAAATAGTAGGTTTCCAGTAGTGAATATGCAAAACAGAGTTTATTCTTGTATTATTATTTATTAATTATTGTGTTATTTTCCATGTAAACAACTCTAAACCTACTTTTGCCCACCCCTGTATATTCTCTCTCTATATATTATTCAAGAGAAATGAAAGCCTATGCCCACATAAAAACCTGTACACAAATATTTATAATAGCATTATTCATAACAACCAGAGAGTAGAAACAATTCAAACACCCATGACTGAATAGACAAAATGTGGTATATCCATATGATGGAATGTTATATGGAAATATAAAGGAATAAAGTACAAGGTAACAGCTACGGCATGGAAGAACACTGAAAACACTGTGTTCAGTAAAAGAAGTGAGACACAAAAGGGGACATATTATATTATTCTTTTCATATGAAATATCCTGAATAGGTAAATCTATAGAGACAGAAAGCAAGCTGGTGGTTGCCAGGAGCTAGGGAAAGGAGTAATAGGGAATGACTGTTACTGGTAATAGGGTTTCTTTGGGGGCTGATGAAAATATCCTAAAAGTCAGATAGTGGTGATGGCTTACACAACACTGTGCATATAGAAACACCATCGAATTGCACACTTTAAGACAGTGAATTTTATAGTATATGAAATATATCTCAATAAAGCTATTTTTAAAAGATGTGAAAAAATTTTAATAGAAAAAATATTTTTATGTTTTAATTTATCTTTATTGTTGAAAGTATTATAAATGTCCCCTTTTTCCACCCATTGATCCCCTCCTCCCTGTAACTCCCCCTCCATAATCTAAGAACTTATATGCATATATGCATAACCCATGAACACAGACAATAGTGTGGTGAAGGCCTGGGAAAAATCTTAAATAGAAAATATTACAAAAATAAATTATACAGAATTTCTTTCCTAACAACCACTGAATTTTAAACACAACCATGAAAAGTATATTACTTGGCATTTTTTTGAAATGAAAGTTTTAAACGATGATTAAGCATTATTTTATAATTCAGTATTTGTGCAGCTTGAAAACCACATTTCATTAGATTCCTTTAAGGTAAAGCTCCTTTTCGTCCACAAGTCTCAAAGCCATAAGGAATAAAAACAAGACACGCAAACTCAATCTGCCTTGTAAAACACTTCATTCAAACGGAATATGAAGAGCTTGGGAAACAACATTTTGGAAGGGACAGATGACACACACCTAAAGTAAACATGCCCACTGGGAGCCGCAGGAACTTCGACGGGTCAGAACGGGCGCTCGTTTCCTTAGGGTGACTCATCTAAGCCCTTCCCACGGCTCCATCTGCTCGTCTCTTCCTGATGTCTTGTACCCTCCTAGGGGATATCTGCCAAAAACCACTCTTATTTTGATTCTGTTTTTATTGAAATTGAATTAATTATATCCTAGGCAACATTTTTTCTAAGCCTATATTCCTCTTCTTTTTTTCTAAAACTTGAAAATGTATACTATGAAACGTAAATAACATTGTCCCTTTCCATTTGACTCAATACATGGGCTTATTCCTCGTGAGACGTATGGTGCAGTGGTTAAGAGAACAGGGAAGCCAGCCTTCCTGGGTTCTAGTCCTAGCTCTGCTGCTCATTAGCTATCATTATATGAACTCAAGGTAAGGCACCCGACCTTTCTGGGATCAGTTTCCTCATCTTAAAATAGGAGAATAATCGTAACTTCCTTGCAAGTTTGTGTGAGAATTAAATGAGTTAATATAAGGAAATCACTTTGATCAGTGTTGTGTGCATAATACAACATAAGCATAGCCTAAGAATTAGCTAATTCCTTAAAAACGAAAACAGAAACAACCTGTAGTCCTACATTATTGGCAGCTGGCACTAGGGTCAGCCTTAATCCCACTGGACATCCAGGCTGACAAAGCACAGGACAAGCTGCAGGCCTGCTGCCTCTGTTCCCTGTCTGCCCACTCCACTGAAAACCACCCAGATCACCCTTTGCCAGGGGGCCCATATCAGAGAGAAGAAGGGGTGTTGGGTCCATCACTATAGAGAGAGAACAATACACAACAAAATAACTTGCACATAAACGAGTTATTTTCATTCCCAATGTTCCTTTTTACTACCCACTTATTTCCTCCTTCTTCTATTCTGTTCCTGATTTAGAGAAGTCCTTTCTACGTACTCCTTTCTCCCTCTAAACTACATGTGGCTGTCAGTCATTCATTGCTGTACTGCCTAGGAAGGGTGACATGGAATGGAAAAGAGGAAACAATCTTAAAGAAATTAACCTAGAGTCTTTAAAAAATTGTCTGTAGTCCTTATAGTGACAAAATAATAAAATAACTGTTCAGTATATCCATAATGCTGATATCCAGACTACTACTTCCATGCTTAAATATGGAATTGTCTTAGTTTTCTGAATTAGAGGAAATGTGTGTGTGTGGGTGGGGGGTAGAAGATGGACTAGAAAGAGTTTAACACTTTTATTTTCAGAGCTAGTCCAGGTCCTGAAACAGAAGAAGCTTTGGGAAAGTACTTATCACCTTGGAAACTCCATGCCTTAGCTACAGTGTGGAGCAGCAACATAGGGTTGGCACTGAGGACCAACAGGGGTCATTAAGAATGGTCATTCTCAGCTTGACTCTCTATTTCCCACATAATCCAGCAGCAAATGCTGTTGGGTCTAGCCTTGAAATTTATACTAAACCTGACCACTTCCCACAATCTCCACTCGTATCAGCCAGGTCCATACCACCATGATATCTTAGGTAAGCTACTGTGATATAGCCTAACCAACTTCTCTGCTTCCATCCTTTCCCTGGTCCTGTCTAGTCACTACCTATCAGCCGGCATGGCTCTTTTAAACCGTAAATGAGATCATGCCATTCTCTCATTCAAAATCATCCAACAGTTTTCCATGACATCTGAAATTCCAGACCCCTTTGCTTGACCTATGAGGTACAACATAATATGCACAATGTTTGGGACTCCAACCTTATTTTCTACCCCTCCTTCCTTCACTGACTTTTTGCTCTGGTCATACAGACTTCCTTTCCGTTTCTCAAATACACCAATGTGGTCCTGCTTCAAACACTTAGTACTTGCTGTATCCTCACTGAGTCACATAGCTCTCTCCTTGACTTCACTTAAGTCTCTGCTCCAATGCCAGCTCCTCAGTGAGGCCTACCCCTCACCACCTTATGGAAAACTGCAAACAACAGCGCCTAGGCACATACCCTGCTCCCTACATCCACTTACACTGTTACACTGTTCTTACCACTACCTGATGTAAGGAACATTTTTACTCGTTCATTACCCGTCCCTCCTACTGGAATGTAACTCCACGAAGGCAGTGTGTCTGTCGTGTTCACTGTTGTAGCTCTAGTGCAGAGAACAGGGAGCTCAGCAAGTGTTGGTTGAACAAATGAATAAACAATCAGGTGAACCTCAGTGCTTAGAGAACTATGAGGCACTAGGAGCTGTTCGGATAGAAGAATCACTTTTACCCTTAGGGCTGAGCACATGGGAAGTCTGAAGGATGGATAGATGGATTTGTGAATAAAAGAAGTTGTATGTAAGGATACCAGGTAAGGATAGACCTATATTTTTTAATAAAAACAAGAGTAGCTACTAGTAAAGATTTAAAAAATTTCCTTTGGCTTTCCTGTTGCAAAACAATAGCATTTTTTAAATCCTCTCCATTTTTTCAGCACTAAACAGAACACTCCTTAGATATCCTGGTTCTGAGTGCTAACTAAAACAAGACTGATGAGGGGAAAGCACCCTCATTCGATCTGGTTCTCCAGTGGGCCAAGACGCTCAACCTCGCACAAATACCCACTGGGAAAGTAAGAGGGGAGAGTAAGCAGGGAAACACCTGGCGTGTGCAAAAGGACAAATGGTGATGGAGAGAATGAAATGCCGGCCAGTGCTCTGCTCCCAGGATTCCCAAACATGCAGACTTACAATCTTTAATTCCTTTATTGTATATGCTTAGTACATACAATGTATGTAATATAAGAATACGTGATTAAGATGTTTTGTGATATTTTTAATAGTAATACCACATTTTACATTTTATCTGAATCACTTTTGACACATCAAATCCATTGAAAGTGGGGCTCTGGGGCTCTGTTAAAATTAGAGAAATAATTCCTTTTCTTTACAATACATTTTCTTTTAGAAGTCTGTCCTATGACGGAGTCAAATGCCTCGATTCTCTTCTCGCTAATGGTCAATAAAGTGATTACATCATAGTTTATACACACTGAAGGGTGGCAGCTGTTCCTCAAAGGGCTGAATGGCATGGATGCCCTGGCTCTCCCTGACTCCTGGACCAGCCTAGCAAAGCTCTCACTGCTCTGTCAGCTCTCCTCCTCGCTTGCTTTCAAAAGGATTTCAGAAAAACCAATGGATTCAACCCAAGCAGAACCTGAAGCATAATTTTAAATTAATCTCTTATAAGATCCTTTCTTCAAGTTTAATTTGAAACAAATCCTTTAATAAGCCAAGATATTTATTTATACTAACAATTGAAATGAACTAAAATATGTATTTTCAAATATAGAATTTCTGACATTTCTTAACTGGATATTAATAGAAATAATTACAGTGCATGTTAGAGCTATGCCATTCAAAAAAGAAACAAATGAATTAATACATGTATCATAAACAAATTTTCCACCTGACTGTGGGAATTAGATTTTAATTAATGGGCCCTTTATCAAATTTGTCAATAAAGTTTACTGCTTGAAAGTAGTTTCCTTTTCACAGCCCCAATTTTCACACAGAGGAAAAGGTGTTAAATAATTTCAATTTTCAAATGCTGAACAATGCAGAATTTTTTTCAAAGTATTATTTATTTTACTATTTAAGAATTTTTTCATTTTTCATGAGAATCATCACTTGTCAATACTATGGTGGTTTTCTTTCTTTCTTTTTAGTACATTGGCATGCTTTAAAAAAAAAAAAAGATTTGTGCCTGAACAATATCACACCACCAATTTCTGTACCTAAATTTTTTTAAAGAAAAGAAAAGCCCCACATATTTTAATTAGGATGGCATCTTATGTGTGTTTCCTTGATTCTAATTAGTGGTTAAGATAAAATATCCCAATAGCTATGAGACCTGGGCACTAAGCCACCTCCTCTCGCTCGTCAATGCACTGAAGAGTCCATATTCATCAGCATCAAGTCTCTTTCACTAGGACGACGGCAACAAGAAGCCTTCAACAAGTGTTGGCCTGACCCCGTTTCTGTTTCTACAGATCCAGCTGAGCAGCAAACGCTGCTTGAAATTCAGCAATCACATTTCTCACTGTTCCTGAATGACCTATTTCGCACTAGAATGAACCAGTGAATTCATACATATAAATAACTATCTGCAGATGCTGCTTTTCAAATATGAACAGGAATAAGAAAAAAACGGAGGGGGACAGTAGTTAAAAAGGAAGGTTTGGTTGAACTGGTACTTTTAAATGTCTGATAGGACAGTTTAGAAACAAAGCAAGTCTACATAATTTAGATATCAAGGTGACATTCAAAGTCTTTAAAACTGTCAACAAATAATATTCATAATCATGCAAGCTAGACTAAATTTGACTTTTTCTTAAAATATATAAAACATATACTTATTGTATATTTTAACTTTTACAGAGAACTAAGAAAAAAAGCAAGTTAACATGTTTCTGAGCAGAATATGCCTATAAATTAGCTGCAGTATCTATCCTTCATCCACGAGTCTTTATGGAACACTATTGTTTGCAAGATCTAATAATATGCTGCTTCCTGCAAACACAAAGCATTCTGAGACCTCCTGATCTCTCGGTCTCCCCATTCTTATCATCTCTCAGGTCATTGTATAAAACTGTACATGCCAGCTTTTGCTTCATTCATTTCTGTATTTTCAGTGACTAATAAATTCCTATCACAATAATGAGCTCTCAATGAATACTTGCCAGATGGACTGATTACTTACAGCCCCGAGGAGCTTACGGAGAGAAGTTCAGGCAGTGCTCACAGAAGGCTCACTACCTGGTTTGCAGAGCTCTGTGTCCTAACTTAGGACCCGCTATCAGATTCGAACTAATCAAGAGATTCTGACTTCAGGCTCTGATTAAATGCCCAAGAATCTTAAATAAGTTAACTCTAGGTTAAATATTTTAAATGTTGTAACAATGAAGTTTCAATGGATCCTGCAACTTCTGCTTCCAGTCATGATGAGAACAGGAACGAAATTTGCCCTTCTACCTCAAGAAAATCACAAAGATAGGCTACATATATAAAAAATCAGTGTTCAGACACTGAACAACAGGCAGTGCATGACAGTGATCTCTGAGAACGGGGTACAAACAAGTGAACCCTACACATGAAACACTCACTGCCTAGAGAGCTTCCAGATCGCTGCATGGGGAAGAAGATCCCAGAGTTCTGGAAAACAAAGGTGGCTAGAATCTGCTAGGTTAGGTACCACAAAGAACGAAGTCGCAGAAAAAGAGCAAGTGAGCAAGCTCTGCAGAGATGCACAGGAGTCCAGCCTTTGGCTGAAAACTGGTCTGGTTGTCCACAGAAGGAAACTACTGAGGCTAAAGAATCATCATTTAGGAGTAAGTGGAATGATATCTGGGCTCACAAAGGCCTGGAAATCCCTGAGATTTCTCCTAAATCTCCTAATCCACAGGGCATCAAGTCAAAAGGCAGCATCCAACAACCTAATATTCACAATATCTGGCATCCAATCAAAAAGTATCAGACGTGAAATGAAGGAGGAAAATCTATCCCATAACCAGGAGAAAAATCAGTCAATAGAAATAGGCACAGAAATGGCACAGATGATAGAATCAGTGAATTGGATATTTACAAATATACTGCTGCTCAAAAAAGAAGATGGAAAGCATGAGCATAGTCAGGAGAGAACTGAAAAGATGTAAAAAGATCCAAATCGGACTTCTAGAAATGAAATGGTACGCTGATACACGTTAAGGTCGAAACAGTCTACATTTAACAAATATTATATTTTCATAAGTCTTTCATTTCTTCCTCTGATTTCTTCTGATATTTAAATTCTAAAATGGGTAATGTAGGAATATCATACCTCATTGGTTCCAAACTTTTTCTTAATCTGCCTCTTATAGTCGTAATAAATCCAATATTTCTCATCATTCTACCCCCATTTCTGGTTAGAAAGTTACTCCCCTCAAATTGCACAGCATACCAGGACCCAGGTGAATGCAATCTAGACTCTGTCAACACCTCACCCTATCTTTCTCATACTTTACTCCTATCTAGACCTCTACCCTCCAGATGTGTCAGTGTTGTACAGAAGTCCAGTGTCAGTTATTAGGTGAGGCACCAGGACATAACTTTAGAAGGTAGTAAATGAGGAGCTCTATAAGAAAAGACAGGAAGGGAGGGAGAACACACAATATATTTTATTAGAGTAGGTGTGACCTAGTGTTTATTAGTATCAAATATGAATATGTGCCATATCACTTTGCTAATCAGGAAAATATTACTGCATTGCCCTAATCCAGGTCTATACACAGGCTAGTTTACTGCTAATAAAGTCAAAAGTTTAGCAAAGAGTACTTGCTACTAATAGTTATGATAGTTTTTAAATGACTAAAGTTGATATCTGTGAATACAGAACAAAGTCAATAACTATTGAATATAAAATCATATATTGGAAAATTCTATTTTCTTAAATTTTGCTTTCAATAAACACATCAAGGATGGGAAGAAATATGAATGGAGGTAAAATATGTGAATCAATCTAGTAAAGTAAGTGAGAAATATTGACAAATGGAAAGCAAAAAGTAGTCTTTCTCAGAGGCAAGAAAACTACTGAGGGACTTTCATAACAGACCCCAAGGCACCATAGAAAACAGACGAGTCTCTGAGAAATGTCCCCTTAGAAGTAAACACACCTCATAAATGATCCAATTCTAGGGATGCCCACTGTGAAATCCTCCCTTCTTGTGAACCTACAAAGTCTGTCCCCAGAATCTCTATACAATGAAATACTCCTTGAACACCACACCTGAAAGAGCCACCCAGGATGCACCTGTGTAAGGTGTTCTTCAGAAAACTGGTTTTTCAAAAGGAAAAGTACAACAGAAGTAAGATATACATGATTACTATACATTTTGATTTCTTTTATTTTTTAGAAGTTTTGCATATAGAAGAAATTTATAATAATTAATTTTATGAGTAATTTAAAAAAAAAATCCTTAATATATCTTTTCCAGTTACAGAAACAGACTTGTGGGGATAACTATTTGGATTACACAGCAGTGCTGTATATGAAGGTCATAAAGCTAATCTTGGTCATCACTATCTGTTATAAATAAACAAGAAAATATCCCCCAACCCCAAAGAGTTGATACACCATTTTGTGAATATAACATATACAGATTTTATTCCAACTCCTAGAACTTCACAATTATTTGTGAATGTATTGTGCATAGTAACAATCTGTTTATTCTTAAAGTACTTTTGATTTGTTAGCATATTAGTGAATTCATTTCATTCAGTTCCTATGAGTTGTTGTCCCTCGCTTGCAAATTACTATAAATTCAGAATGACATCGAGCATAAATCATCATTTATATTAATTGAGTGTTATTGTTATCGAAAGATAATTAGGTACACATCACTAAATGTCTGATTGAAACAAATTAGGCAAGAAAATAATCTTATAGCCAATAAGGAGAAATAAAGTTGTATATTCAGTAGCCCCACATTCTTTGTTATGGTGTAGGATACTAAGTGACTTTTATAATCTTATCTGTGGACATTTGTTTTTCAAACTATGTATATCAGAAAGACATTCAAATGGGCAAAATTTACCCTGCTACTGAATGAAGTACACAAATGCTTGGCACACTGCAAAAAAGTTTCAAGCTCGGTTGGCTTTTCAATGCTTGAAAAGGGAATTAGAGATAGGCCACTGCATGCTAATCACACTGCTGCATCTATTCACATTTAAATTCTTACGGTGAAAATATTTACCATTGACTTGTGATGCAACATCATTTTTAATATTACTCTCAAGCTGCTAGATAGAATTTCATGTCCTAAGTCCAGAGAACCAAGGTAAATGACAAACAGGTTGCAGATTTCTTATCTGGAATATTAACACAGTGCCTCTAATCCTATACAGAAATGTAGTAAAAAAAAAAACCAAAAAACACAGCCATTTCAATATGGTGTATATACAAGATCAGAATCCCCAAGAAATTTTTTCTTTTTAATGAATGCTTCAATCATCTGACGACTGGGCAAATTCAACGCAAACTAGAAAAAACTAAGGAATAATCATTTAAAAATATATATCCAGATACAACAACCTGATAAAACAGTAAGTATTCAAGGTACGCAAACATTACATGGGTGCTTTCCAAGTACCCATGGTAAAAATCAGAAAGTTCTTACTTACTGGGGAGGAGGGGGGACCCAGAAACATGAGAAGCATGTTTCTCACATTGCAGTTTAAGTTTTAAACTGCAATGTGAGAAATTAGTGTGTGTGTGTGTGTGTGAGAGAGAGAGAGAGAGAGAGAGAGAGAGAGAGAAATCTGGTATATAAAAACATATTTATAGTAAATTTAAAAGATATTTTTCTTTAAAATGCACATATTATCATATACATAAACATCAGTCCCCAGAGGTGGTAGCCAATATTCAACTCAAACTGCTGGGGGGCGAAGTGGGAATGCAGACACATATTTCCACAAATTCCAATTTTAAGAGAAAAAATTAATATATCTCCCTATATTTATATTTTTACAACTAATCAAAAGTTTAAAAAGTTATTTCTCTGGACAGATCCACAAAATGACCCACATATACAGACCACGTTAGTAATGACTGAGCGACATGAAAGTAAGAAGTCACCGTGTTAGGAGAGACACGGCCCCAGCTCAGAAGGTACCAGTTTTCCTACCTGGCCAAACTCCTCATGACAGCTAGTCTTCCATTATGTGGGCCCTATTTTAATACTCTAGGGCTTATAGTATAATTTATTACTTACAGGTAACCTTTCCTAGTCACTTTCTGTGATTTGTCCTTTGTGTTTAAATATAACTAGGTATTTCGTTAAGACAACAGTATCTAAGACTGTACTCAGCCCCGCCGGGCGGGGCTCAGCAGCTGGGAGTCGACCTAAGATCCAGGCGATCGGGGCTGGATCCCCGGTCAGGGCACATGCCCGGGTTGCGGGCTGATCCCCAGCAGGGGGCGTGCAGGAGGCAGCCGATCAATGACTCTCATCATTGATGTTTCTCTCTCTCTCTCTCCCTCTCCTTTCCGCTCTCTGAAGTCAATAAAGTTATATTTTAAAAAAAGACTTTATTCATTAATACGTTTCCTTCTACTTGTTTCTCAACTTTCCTGAGTCTTCAGGGTTTTTCCTCTCTTGGAAGCAGGAACATTGTTTTCTGTTTTATTTCTGTTGTTGTTGACAGAACCTAGTACAGTGGTCTGCATACATTATGAACTCAAAAAACACATGACTCTAAAAGGCAATGTTCCAGGATTATCATTTTCCTGATTCATGTATTAATATCTTTCATCTAACAACTCAATGAGTTAACAAACTTTTTGTAATCAAGTTACTACAGAGTCAGGCCTCAGATAAAAGCAAAAGAGGAGGTCAGTACCATATTTAAAAATACCAATAAATGTGAGAGGACGTGACATTCCAATAGCCTTTCATTGTTAAGTGCCCAGGGTGAGGGCTGTCCCGGGTCAGATGGGAAGCTCCCACCTGACCCTGGCATGGATAATCATGTCCCCAGGTTGTGCAAGGGGAATGCCACTAGTCCCAAATCAACAAGCTCATTCTATTCATGGCCTGGAATAAATTAGGCATATCAGGGGATGGAAACTGCTCTCCTCCCCAGGAGGAACCAGGGCTACATGAGCAGGTCAGAGTACCTGCCTTGGGCATGTCAGGTGCCCAGCCAGCTGTGAAGTTCTTCCTAGTCTTGCTCAGTTGGAAGCAGCATAATAGGGCCCATTGTTAACACTGAGAAAATCAAGTCTCAACCTTAGAAAGAATGTATTTCCCATCTGCCCAAAACTCAATAAAGAAAGTTCTGGAATGTAGATCATAAGGATCAATGAAATTGCAGCATTAATATTTTTGTCAGAAGATTAAATAAGTACATCTAATCCTCCAGTGGGGAGCGAGCTGTATAGTAAGTTGCTCCATAAATTAGACACTTGGCATTATATAGGCCAGCATGATCTAGTCATTTTGAGATTTACTTAGTCCCCCAACATTATAACAGTAACAATTCCTGATCATTTCTCTACATTTTCAAAAATTCCAGAAAACAAGATTTAATAAAAATTAACCTGTTACTAAATTTCCATGATATACAGCTTCATGAAACACATTAGCTGAGCTACAGGTAGTGATGTCTGATGAACCACCGACTGGCTCCCAGACTGTTGATCAGGCCCTGGCACCAGCCCTGCTTCACACCGTGGGCTCACCATTAAGCTGCTATGGTGCTAACATATGCTGCATTTGTGCCATTAACGTTGCCTTTACAATTAACATTCACCTACCCTTCATCCCAGGCCCAAAGCTCGGTGCTGGGTGAAGGGAAATTTACTTAGAGCATCACCCTAAATTCATTACAATAAACACAAACTCCCTATAGGATAGGCAGAAAACTCCTCTATTCCTGCTCTTTAGACTTCAGGAACACAGAGGTTGGTCCACAGTCTAAGTAAAACTAGTTTAAATCAGGTCGCAAAGCACCACCTATTCTCCAAATTTTATGAAAAGGGTAGCTTATAGCAAGATGGAAATTCTATGAACAATCCCATTGTGTTTAATCTCACCTTTGTGATGGTGCTTCAGATTTAACCACTGAGTATAATAACTAAGGCATTTTATGGAAGACAATAAAAAGCCACTTTAACTGCATGGCACAGGTAAAGAAGAGCTCTGTGTACTGAATGTCTACTTGGATGCTATTAACAATTATGAACATGAAGGTCACATATCATGGAGGGAAAAAACATATTACTTTATTGTCTGATCAAATTTTTCAGTGCCTGGCAACATGGCAGGCATGTAAATATTGATTGACTGAGTGATTGATTGATGGAATGAATCTATCCTTAGCGCCATGTTTACTATGTTCTTTATATTAGCCAAAAACCCAAAAGAATAAATGGATTTCAGATCTAGTCCATCACCGTCAAATAATTTCTAAGTAAGTAGCTACAACATTAAGAAAATCTTAATGTTTTGTGACAATGCAATATATAAAATGACGATAGACACGTGTAGACTCAACATACACAAAGGCCTGACAAAAATGGAAAGGAAGAAAATATTTTTAAGGTACACAGAACAATTCTATGCGTATTTTAATGTAAATGCTCATTACACAAAAGAAAAAGCCTACATAAATCTAATAGATATAAAAATATGGTTACAATTTGAATGTTTTCTTCATATTATTTTTTAAAAATATATCTTTACTGATTTCAGAGAGAGGAAGGGAAAGGGAGAGAAAAACATCGATGACGAGAGAGTCATTGATCGGCTGCCTCCTGCACGCCCTCCACTGGGGATCGAGCCCGCAACCCGGGCATGTGCCCTGATCAGGAATCAACCGTGATCTCCTGGATCAGAGGTCCATGCTCAACTGCTGAGCCACGCCAGCCGGGCTCTTCATCTTACTTTTAAAGACATTGAAAAGTAACACTTTATTGCACTCTGTATTATTATGTTCATCCCAAACATTCCACATTTATTTAGCCAATACTCTAATTCCATGCACTGGGAGAGGATGGAATAAAATTAATAAATACCAAAAACATCTTCGAAAGGCATTGAGCCCTGGCCGGTCTGGCTCAGTGGTTACAGTGCCGGCTCACGGACTGAAGGGTCCCAGGTTGGATTCCGGCCAAGGGCGCATACCTCGGGTGCAGGTTCAATCCTGGGCCCCAGTCAGGGTGCATGTGGGAGGCAGCCGATTGATGTGTCTCTCTCGCATTGATGTTCCTCTCTCTCTCTCTCTCTCCCTCTTCTTCTCCCTCTCCCTCTTTCTCCCTTCCACTCTCTCTGAAAAGCAATGGAAAAAATATCCTCGGGTGAAGATTTTAAAAAATAGAAAGGCAATGAAATATAAGTCAAATTCTGAAAATGTATTGGGCCTTCAGAATAAAAATACAGCAATAGCAAACTCTTATAAAGGGATTCTTATGTATTAGGTAAGTACTATCTCTAATATAGTTTTTAATATAATTTGTATAATTTATAAAAGAAAATATCAAGTAACATTATATATACATACATACACACAAATATATATATATTTTTTTCAATGAACCTCACTAAAGTCCTATGAAGTAGATTACCATCATTTTCTCCATTTTAAACGTAAGGAAACTGAGGCGCACAGAGGTTAAAGAACTTGCTAATAAGTCACATAGCTAACAAGTAACAGAGCCATTATCCAAATTCAGACAATCCGGCTCCTGAGTTCATGTTCTTAATCACTATGCTGTATTTCATACGGAAATGGATTTTAATTTTTTGTGAAAGTGCCATAAATTAAGTACACTGTTAGAAAATGTAAAGATAACTACTTACAGTGTCTTCTAATAAATCCACTTATGAATTTTCCTTAAAATGTGTACCCAATTTATATTACCATGAATGGGAGGTAAATGCATACAGGGGGGAAAAATAACCTTTGGGGAGAAAAACCTAAAATTAGAAAGGAAAAAAAAGAATCAATATTATTTAAAACTACATGCCAATTTTGTATTCATAGAAAAAGAAGATTTTTCAGTAACATATACTCAAAGTCAGTGAGGCAAATCCAAATGGCTCTCAGCAGTGCCTACTGCATCATTTGTCAGCAAGAGGCTTTACAGAATAAGCCCAGGAGGAGCTGCCCAGACAGCGCCACTCCAGCTTCTTCCCATCAAGTGCTCTCATTCCAACAGCATTTCAGAAAAGCAAGCAGGAGAAAACAGCGTGTTCCCACGGTTGGCCCTGATTATTGGGGGTGGGGGGCTATCACATTCGTGAGCCTAGCATTTGGTTCACTAGAGCATCTGCTTCTGGTGCTGCCTGCATATCGCCCTGATCTGGGCTCAGGGACACAAGCATCCTAATTGCTCACCTTCTAGTCTGACCTTTTACTCTTTACTCTCTAGATACATGTAAGATTTCCCACTTCATTGTGCTGGATCTTCTTTTAGGAAGGGGAGTTTTCGTTTTGGTACTGCCTGTTGTGTGCATGGGCCTGGTGGAGGTTTTTTGCCTTTTTCTTTTTTTTAATTGCCACCACACGGTTTTGGCAAAACCTTCCGTAGGAAATGCAAGATTCTGTAGGAATTACTCAAATATCTCTATTTTTAATACAGCTTTCTCCTGGGAGAAGCGTATGAGCCTGTTTATTTCCCTCAATCTCGCCTTTTATTTCCCCCTTAGTACAGGCAAAGTTCCAAAAAGTAACATAAGGCAACTCTTAAAATAATTAAAGGAGGCTACCTAAAGATCAGCATTCATGGCATATGCCAATTCCTAAAGACAAATCCTAGAGCAAACATCCCTGTGGGCACTGAAATATGCTCAGCTACTATGTTTATATTTCCATTTGATAATTCTAATGTAAACACATTATATTTTGGTGTTTTGTGTTACTGAATTTTTAGTAAAGACACATCACCAAGTCTTTTCCTTGGAGCTTGCTTTCCAGAATGAAAAAAGAAAAAAAACCCAAAAAACCCAGCAGTCTGAGTGAAAGCAAACCCTTGTTTCATCCTATTTCAGCATAATTCAAGCTGTTAGCTGATGACCCCAATTCCGGTGTCCCTTCTATATACCACTAAACAAAAAAATCACTTGCAAAACATGAGATCTCCTAAATTCTGCTCCTGGGTAAAGGAAAAGCAAAATCAAGAACCTACACTCAGAAGTGGATAGTCAGAATCAGTGTCTTATTATACAGAACATACCACATAATTATTGGGAGAAAACACTCACAAAATGAAGGATTGAAATTCCTGGGTAGCTCAGCTGTGGGTTCCTTTCCAAGTCCCAACAACAGGGTGCCTACCACCTAGTATTCTTTTAGTAACCGTATCAAAACAGGCACTGGTTTTGAGTCAGTGACAGCCAGTTTATTTGGAGTACAGAATCACTTCACACTCCCGATGTTGACATTACTAAACTGCCTTGACAAAGTAAGATAAACACTGGATTTGCTTATGCTTACTTTTAGTCTATGGTTCTAAAGTTTTGACCAACTTCACCAAATAAATCCTACAAATACATCTTAAATACTGCAAACTTCAGGTCATCTACAAGTTAAGCTGATTTTTAAAAAGTCATTTATATTCCTGAAATAAACTCATATTAAACACGGCAATTTCATTAGATATAAGATGTCAGAAAAGAACTAAAGTGATGCAGAAAAACTTAATTTTAGTCCCAGTCTTGCAAATTTTTAGATCTTTGACCTTGGCAATAGTCCTTAACTGCTCTAGGCCTCAGTTTCTTCATATGTAAAATGAAAATGCTAAACTGAATAAACTCTATGATTCTTTAAAAATTTTAAACTCAAACTTAAGCAAATTTATCTGAGCTTTAAAGAACAAACATAATTGCAGGCATTTAAGTCCTGGAATAACTAAATTGGCCTGTTACAATATGCAATGATACTAAAAACATTTCACTTCGGTTCAAAATGTTATTCTACTTTAATAACAGTGCTACCCAGCTAGTAAGCAAATACCTGTATATGGAAAATATTTTTACAGCAAGCATAAACAGTTTGACAGTAATTTGTATCATTCTCACGGGAAAATAACTTCTCCAATCTCATCTTTCTAGTCTATGTAGCAGTGCCAATTTATAGGCATATAAAATTCGAAATCTCTTCTGTGCATCAATTATAACTTACGCAGCTCCCTGAGCAGCATTTAAAAAGCAAAGAAGTGCAAACAATATTCTGCTTGCTGACATAGTAAAAAATTTAGCTAACATAGCTTTAGAACTTCACAATTTAACTGCAATCAAATATCCCTTTTCCGAGAAAGGAAAACGACTAGGGCAATATCCTAAATATAAAACTCCCTGTCAAACTTAAACCATCCCTGAAATTATCTAACTAATTACCCAACAAAAAGGGCTGTAGGTTGGAAACCTGGCTAATAACATTGTTCCTTGTTATCAATGTACTAGAAGCTAAAAGTCCAGCATTTTCTTAAAAAGAAAAGAAATGCTTTTAAAATCAAAGATATATATCTTTAAAAAAATGTGATGCAACATAGATAAGAAATGTTAAACATTAGAGCCTTTTCTGCTTGAACTTTCCAGAAAAATAAGATAAATGTACACATAAAAATAAATTTGAAAAACTTGAAAGTTTTGCAAAAGAGCTGGAAAAATCACTAAAAGTAGGTCAGGGTCAAAGCTGAACAAAATGAGTAAGATTTAAACATCAATTAGAGTTTAAGTTAGACTGAAATAAGAACTTCCTAAATGTGATTTACATCTATGAACCACTATAGGAGACTTTGGGAGGGGAGAAGGTAATGAAATTTTATGAGACCTTTTAAAAATGGCAAATAGTTTGGGTTGATGATGATAGCTCTGGTCGGCTATGATAATGGATATTTTGGTTGATATTTGCATATAATTTTTACTGTGTGATCAGACCTATTTTACAGTTTGTACATGGCAGGGAAGGAATCGTTTTTAATGGTGTTATCATTCAAACGATATCTAAACCTGAAAAGGAACTAGAAAACCATTGCTTAGTCCATAAATGTTCTTCTATTTTCCTGAGAAATGTAACCTAGTGAAACCCAACACCTGTATGCTCTTACAGTCCAAAGAGCCCAAAAGCCAAAAAAATTCTGAAAGCCCACAAGTGTAAATATCCTATTTCTAAACTCCTTAATTTTAGATTGCTCTGATGAAATGGGGCTTCTGAGAATTTCTCAAGAGCAATCATGTGCAGTTATGAGAGGTGCAGAGACAAGTATTTTCTGGTCAGCTGTAAAACAGAGATAGTCCTAGGGTACCCTGCTAATAGCACATGGCTTAACCAAAATAGGAAGCATAATTTAGCCTCTAATTTGATCAGTTTAAAAATCTGGTAGAAAAAAAAAAATTGGGCCCTAGGCTAGAACCTGGCATATGAGATATAAACCCAAGGGCACATTTTCTTAGAAACTATTCTGGAGGTTTTGGAGGTAAAACTAGATAAAATTCACTCACTTCTCTTTTTTTTCATTTAAGATTCAGGTTTTTTTGTTGTTGTTAAACCACTAAGCATTTTTTTTAATTTGTCTGCTAAAGTAATAAACCTGAAAATTTCATCCAATTCAAATCAGACTATTTTTACTTCATATTAAAAATGATTTTATTAACATTCTAGACAGCTAAAACCCTAGAAGAAACTGCCAGTTTATATTTTTACCATAGTCCTAGTTTTTTTAACTATATACTTAAATATTCAAATTTTAAATGTGTAAGAAAATGTATAATTAAAAAAGCGGCATATTGTTATTATGACTTGATTATAGTTTATTTTTTATACATGTGTATGTATCATTAATTCTTAGAGCAAATATATAGCATGGGTGAGCCAAAGGCCTATTTTCTAAAAGAAGGGTCAGATGAAAAAGCTTACTGATTTTAACACTATTAAGGCACAACATTTTAAATAACTAGAGTTAGTCTATTTTTTAGTTCACTAAAAGATACATTTAGAAAAAAAATAAAAGGTATTAGAGAGACAAAAACTTAGAAGAAAACATTTCAGTGGTCACTGAAGAGAATGTTACAAGCACCACACAGATGCCATTCAGACCCACCAGGAGCCTTTGGGTATCTAAAATCCTCAAATCAATGCAAGTTCAATCTTGTCTCTGCTTCTCTGAATTATGCTTTGTTGTTGTTGTTTGGCTTGTGCCAGTGGGAATAAGGGGGAAGATATAAATATGAAATTTAAAAAGCCATTTTTATCTAACAGAGTAATTATAAATCTGTAAGAATCAAACATCTGTCTTCGTAGGAGTAGCTTTCAGATTGCCTATTACCCTCACTACAATACGAGTGGAAGCTACGGGGAGGCCACAGTGATAAATTCTGGTATTCAACTGCAATGACGACTAATACCAACCCACTGTCACTGTCCTGTTCAAAACATAATACGAAGGAAAACAGTGTAGAGAAAGCCGGGCAGGCACAAAGGGGCTGTGCATCGCTTCCCTGTTCAAAGCTGCCACCAATGCTCACTCTACTCATGCAAGTAAAATGCACAGTCAGCATAACTAATAGAACTTGGGGGTTCCAAGGTTGTTGACACATACTGTTCCCTTAGCGTTAGGAAGAGGAGAGAGAAAGAGGTTAGAAAACATTAAAAATTAGGAAGGAGAATATTCTGCAGCAGGCCATTGTTTTTGATAAGAAAAACCTTTGCTTAATGTATTATAAAAGTTCTGCTTCAAAAAACGATATGTAATATGATATGAACTAGAGATCACAGGCGTGTGTGTTTTTGAGATCACAGCTTTCAGCATTTTTAAAAAACTTCTTCCCTAACGCCAACTTCTTTTAATGAAATCAATCTAGTAAAAAATAAGCATAGATTAAAAGTTGATTTTTAAATATGTTATGTGTAAATTCATCCAAATATTGAATAATGTTTGAATAATAAACTCATCAGGGGTTCTTAAATCAGAGATGTGAGTTTTCATGAAACTATTATTTTTTTCTGCTTTCTCTACTTATCAGTTATGAAGAACTTCTCCATAACCCTCCATTAACCAGAAAATCTAATCATCATCCAGTCAGAATTCTTTGCTTTTCTCTGGATTTTCATCTGTGATGGGGCCAATGTTTTATGCTCTTCGGTCCCAGTATTGTTTCCTCTAATATTAACAGTCAGTCGTGTTACTGGGGATTTTTTAGTCATCTAACCTGGCTCAGCTTCAATGCTAAAAATGTTATTACAGTAAGAAAGAAGGTTGTGAAATAGATGAACCGTGAAAGGATTAATTATACCCAAATTAATTTATCACCTTATTATAACTTGTTCTGCAGCAAGCAGAAACTCTATGATAAAAACAACCAAAAAACCTTCCCTTAACCGAATACTTCTGATGGCCTGTCATGATAGCTAATTAGAATAACAAAATCCACAAGAGTCCACAAAGTACAGTTAAAAATTATGTGAAGATCCATAGCACAATTTTTTTAAAGCACTTTAAAATTTTAATGAGATATAGATCGTGCAACACTAGCTAAAGTACAGCTACCTATTTATATTTCTGCAGATAATGCCAGCTGTAAGGAAAATAAACTTTTCAATAATATATATAATTTCAGCAGGAACATCTGGATATTTAAATATCTGCAATATAAAAACAAGCTCAACCAAATTCAATTATTACATTTGTGTTCATAGGATGTAAGAAGTCATTTCCCCATCTAGCTATTTAAATGGAATTTTCTGGTTGATGTGATTTTTAAGTAGATGTGATACCAATTGCTACAGAGAATTGCATTCTCAGAGGATTGTATCAAACAGATTGACTTAAAAATGCACTCAAGTCGATTATTGTTAGCAGAAAATCTGATTTTAAGTATTTTCTTTCAACTGTAAGCAATCAATCTACCTGTATTGCATCCTGACGGAGCACATGAGTTAAGAAAGAGAAATTCAAAGAAAGGCTCTTGTAAAACCATCTTTTCATGAGGTAGGATTTTAGCAATTTGTTCTGCAGTTGTATAGGCTGTCAGATATTATGAAATCAATGCTATGTATTCACTAGTTGTCAGTCACAGGATGACAGTATTGTAAATTAAGGGGATGCATTCAGGATTGCATACACATATTTCTAAGGAATCCATTTGCAGTCTGATTTATGCTCTTATAATAGACAACCTACCACTATCTGGTGAAAAGTCTCGCAGGTATGAAATTGTCTAATTGAATATCATTTTCCTTTATAATCAAAGTAGGCTCTCATTTAGCTTCAATCACTTTGCAGTTTTAACCTTAATATTTTCTATACAGTGAAAAGGAGTCAAAAGATTTCACGAACAGTTTTGAATAACATTAGTTATTTAAATGTCTCTACTGAGATGAAAATTACTGAGTTAAAATATGTCATGGTAGTTACATAACTCCTGAGAAGGTATCAAATACCACTCCCTAAAGCAGCAACTCATCACCATGATAGATTACTAAATCCCACTCTAAACTCTGGTTAGAACAAAGATTTTTCAAAATAAATGAAAATACTATTGGCTGGTATACTAAGATCTTTTAAATTTAACATAATGTTAAATTACTATTTTTTGAGTAGGTTTTTTAAGAGACTGTTTTGTAGTCTTTTTTCCTAAATAAACTCTGTCTTTTAATTACATACACTTAACCTAATAAAAATTCCCAGGCAATTTAAGAACCAATACAAGTTCTGATAGGTCTACATAAACAATTCTATTTTTTAAATGATTTTTTAAATAAAAATAATAACATTTTAACAGGAGAAAATTTTGTTTTAAAGGGAGGATAATTATACTTAAACTATTTTTATTTTTCATGATTCTTCTCAGCTTTAACATATATATACACACACACACACACACACACACACGTGTACATAATAATAAATATAACTGAGTTTTAACATATAATTTTTATTATAGATGAGAAAAGAAACACTAAAATGTCAGAACTCAGACTCAGAATAGGAAAAAATTGAGAGGAAGAATTCTTTCTCTCATACAAACATGAACTTGCCATTCTAACCTAAGATTCACAAACCTTAAAATTAGCAGAGATTCACATATTTAGGAATAAAAAAGCTGAGGGTGGGAGTGGAAAAGAAAAGATATTCATAAATATCTGGATATAGTCATGTAATTTGGGGGAGATGCCCTTAAACCTACAATGGAACGATTATGTGTCTATGTAATTATTAGGTCTATGGATGAGATGTCAGGGGCTGATATTATATGTGTATTCAATTTATATCGATAAAGGGGAGAAAAAGGGCTATCTGTTCAAGATTTTACTCCAAGTGGTAAAATGTAAAAACCTAGAACAAATTCCTATGGAAAGGCTGCTGCTGAAAACTTCTCAACCCAATTATTTTCTATTGCTACCTTATAGGCACATTTATGAACTTCCAGGGCTAAAGTGTTAAACAAAATCTGCTTTAATATCCCATTGTATTTATGTTAACTGGGATCATTGTGTTCTAATCACATACCCTGAAAGCCGGCCACAACCACATTAGCCCGGTGTGCCAAGACTGGGAAAGCTCTTACAAGTTCAAGGAACAGCCCCATATTGTTGGGACCTAACCTGAAAGATGGGCTTTAAAGTTCTAGTCCTCATTTTTAATATATTTCTCACTTAGATTTTGTTTCTGACAAATGAAGATAGAATAAGTAATATTTTTTATGACTCCAGATTTTTTAAGTCTTTCTAAACCTTCAAATCTTAGAAAAACACAAAACTCAAGAGATATACTATCAACATAAATCTCTATGCAGTTCTTGACTCTGCTACTGAAATAAATAACATATTTCAAACAGGAATAGGAACAATTTTGCAGGTTTAGAACTGCTCCTGTTTTATGTCTATTCTGACACAAACTTCTTGGTTCAGGTTATTTCTGACACCAGTTAAATTATTACTCCCTGGTTACATTAAAAGGTTCCTTGAGCATCTAATGAATCTTAAATAATAAATGTGTTTCCTTGACTATTCACCATTGGAAGTTCTGAATTCTATTATAAATAAACCCATGACTGTTTGGTAATAATATTTTGCTATCCGAGTGATTTGTCAAGGATGTGCAAGCAGCCCAAGAATTCAGGTACTAAAATCACAAATGAAGAGACCCCCCAGAGTACTCATTAATAGGATGACTATAAATGATTTAAAATAGTAGTGAGGCAGATGCTTCTATGGAAAGACAACTTACATGGGCATTATTGGTTTTAATAATGAGAACCCACACCTTTAAAGGAAAATCCTAATAAAGCATTCCATTAGAAAAAAATGCTGGGGGGGGAGAAGATATACTCTGTACAAGCTAATCACCGCTGTGAATTCCCTTTTATTCTCAGAGCAGCAAGAGAGCACATTTTCATCAAAATATAAATCCTTACTGCAGAGGGAATTTAGAACACTAGTTGGTGAGAAAGAAATAATTATTATAGTATTTGTTATAATTAGGAATGCTAATTATTATAGAGATATAGTAATTATGGTTCCATTATAACTTCTAGTTTTCTTTTGTAATTTCTAAAATTATCTCAATAAATGTCCAGGCAGAATTTTAAGGAGTTTTTCATGAAATCGTTTTAGAGTAACTGGCACACAAATTTACATGTACAATCATATTCAAACTTTCTACTAGAAGTATAATCATGTGTTTTTCAAAAAAAAATTTTATATTAACTTTGAAGGTAGTTCGTTTTAAGAAATGCAAAAGGGTAAACAATTCACACACAGCCCTGAAAATTCAAAATTATCCCTTACATACAGGTAACAATAATTAAAACAGACTGAAATTTGTCAGCTATGACTAATGTTAAATACAAAACAATGGACAACCCTAATTAGTTAATATGCTGTTTACTCCCTATTAACATATGAGTCAAAATGAACACATTACCTACGAATACTACCTATGTGTGTTCTTTTATGAATAAATTTTTTCTATATAGAGTATGTTGTGTTTATAATAAATATCCAAAAATTACATAAATAATCTTTCTCTTTAAGAATTACTTCAGGTAGACTTACATTTTCTAACTGATTTGACTGCCAAGTTAAAAAAGTTTACATTTCAATAGTGTTTTATTTAAGTAGAAAATGATCTACAAAATACCTTTGCAAAGTCAGAATTCACTCATATGTGGAATGTAATGAACAAACTGAACTACCAAGTAAAATAAAGACTCAGAGAGCAGACAACAGAGCAAAAGGAAAAAGAGAGAGAGAGAGAGAACTCATGGACGTGGACAACAGTGTGGTGATTGCAGGGGGCGGGGGGAGAGGAGGGAGGAGAGGGGATAGAGAAGAATAATGGTGATGGAAAAGAAGAAGAAGAATAAATTTATGTAAATAAATAAATACCTTTGCTTCATTATTACCTCCTTTTAACAAACACTTCATTTAATTTTTTAATAATGGTGGTCTACAGTACAAAGATTTACCTGATCCCCCAGGGCAGCCTATGTGACCATCACCACAAAATATTTATGTGTACTTTGCCAAACCTCGCGCATGCTCCATAATTCCAAATATGAATAGAGCATCTCTATTTGGATGTCCTGCATTAATTAGTTTACCTCAAACTCAGCACATAAACATGAAACCAAAAGACAGGCATGTTACATGCATAAAGAGCTTGCCTGCAGTATTATTAGCAGTGGGGAAAAATTAGAAATAATGTGAATAAATTTTTCTTTTGAAGAGGGAAACTGAAATGGCTGAGTAAACTGTGGTGCACATCCATCAGAAGCACATCTGACAGAAATCTAGTCATTTACCTGATTAGTGTGAGGATTCTGGAGGAACATGGAAGCAAACATTGGTGAAACTGCATAAGCACTATGATTATAATTTTAAAAGCACTATCAATAAAGGGTTGGAGAAAACACCTTACAATTACAAGATTTTTAATGTGTTAAACTTCTCTCAAAATTATGAAAATTTACTCTTCTCTAAACTCTCCTCTTTCTGTCTGTTCAATGTATAAATTTTTTTACATTAAGTTTGGCCCTTTCTTTGAGGGGCCACCACTGAGATTTTAGTACACCACACATAATGCTCCCTAATAGTTCATGCATTTGAATTCTACCTGTCAATTTAGTTTTATTTATTAATAGCAATAATAACCTATTCAAAATCATGAGAAAAACCTAAAGTTTCTATTTTATTTTCTCCATTCACTCATTCTTTCACTCATTCATTCACAGCACAAATAAACAGCCCATTCTAGAGAATGAATTTTAAGTTGCCCAAGGGCAACACTGAATTCCCACTACCAACCAGTGTCAGGAATCCAGACACCATGCAGAGACTTGTTGGAAGAGAGGAAAGAAAGGAAGAAATGGAGGGGTGAGGGAAAAAGAAGGAAAAGATAGTGTTCTGTATGTAGCGAATACAAAGAAGGGAAAGAAAAGGGAGAGAAAAAGAAGACAATAAAAGGGTGAAAAAATGCTTAGGCTTTGGAATCAAACCTCTCAGCTTGAATTGTGTGTCTACTGTTCCTAGCTGAAAACCTTAACTGTATTTAAATTTTTATGATCCCCATTCCTCATCACTTGAAATGACAGTCCAACGAGTTGGCATCTGCAAAAGGGTCATCAGAAAGTCCAACACATAGTAGGTGCTCAATAATACTGGCCACCCTATTAATGCCTCACTACACTTTGAAGACTACATTTTTTAATCACTACTAATGTTCTAATACTACCAATTCAAGCACTGCCAGTAAAGTGAGGTTGAATGCTGGCTGTCCTTGTTAGCTGTTTTGAGGGTTACTTAGCAAAGCCCTCACTTCATTTTTTCTGAAAATGTTAAAAAAACAATAAATAGCAACTCTTAAGATAAGTCCAATGGCAAACAACTTTAGTATTTGTTATATGACCATAATAGTCCACTGTGGGAAGTTATATGGGGGGTGGGAGGTGGAACCCTTGCATTTCATCTCAAAATTTGAATTGGAAGAAAACATAGAAACATACATGTGGTAAAAAATGTATATTGAAAATGTATCAGGAAGCCAGAGTGAATCCTTTTTCACTTTAAGAAATCAATTTATAATAAAAGTAATCTCTTCTTAACTTTGTCTCATTTTTAAGTTTGTAATTTAATACATAGGTTTTTGTAAACCGGCATATTTGTATGTCTACCCATAAGTTTTAAAATAGCAGATAGATGTAATTTTAGAAAATGACAAAAACATGCAACTAATTTTTTCCTCAAACCGCATAACTGAACTGTAGCCACTCTTTCTAGGCTAATAGCAGAGTTCTCCTTCCAAGGAGTGCCTGGCATAGTGCAGTGGAGAAAAGAAAGCACAATTCTATCTTCAGAGGCACCATAGGGGACTAAAGAGTAAAAAAAAAAGTTCTCCATGAAGAAGTAGATTTTACAATCCTACACATGTGTAAGATGTGTACTGTACTGATGTGTCCATTGATTTCCGATCCTAATTCCAACATCCTCCTGGCTCCTCAAGTCACCCAGAGCTGGCAGTTTCTTCCATAGAAATCCTCAGATTATGATTCTTTGCCCTCCACTCTGCTACACATTAAGCTCCACTGTATTTCCTTCTCTTTCTCTTCCTTATTGACAAAAAACTGCTATAAATTTAGCAAAATGTTTAATGAATTTGTACTTTAATAATCATAGCATCTAAATACATTTTGTGTCATAATGTTTCAATAGAAAGTATTACTGTTACTCTTATGGTCCAAATAAATGCTTTATGGTCAGAAACTTACAGATTTAAAAAGGTTAACAACCACCTATGTAACATAATCCATATTTAGTGGCAGCTTCAGAATTTCATTAGAGAAGGAGCCTGGGAGCATCAATCAGATGGGAGGAGGGAGGCCTATGGAAATCATCTTAGCAGAGTGTTTCTATACCTGGCCCCGCTTTCACATGCCATCTGCTAGTCAGCACAGATCTGGAGGGAGAAAGCTGGTGGTGCTTCTGAGGGGAGAGGGACCCCCCCAAGCCACTCTTTGATGCAGCTCCTTCACATTTACAGGGACGGTTTCCATGAAGAGCAGGAGCGAATGTGCTGCTTTTGCTCCTGGTGATTTTACCCTGACATCCGAAGGGTGAGAATCATGCAGCTATCTGGGTGCTGCTGAGAGAAGGGCCGCGGCCAACCAGACCACGTCTGTAAGAGACTCGGGGCCCGCTAATGCGGACGCATTCCTCAGCAGTGACCTGAGCAATCGAGATTTACGAGCTTACCTCCAGAAACAATTCAAATTACTACCGGATAATGTTGCTTCTTTACTGTCTATTCTCCTTCAACATTCTGTATGCTCCTAAAAATGTCTTTCCAAGTAAACAGCAAGGAACTTACGCTACATACACATGGAATTTTGAGAAAACCAAACATGGCTGGGGGTGTCTTTATTTTAAAAGGTGACATTTGCATCTGGCATTTCCTTTTCTTCTCAATTTTGGATTTGGGGTTTATAGGGTTCAAGGGTAGAAGGATAAAATATTTATTTTCTAATCAATCACTCTAATCTCTAGAGTAAGTGAAATATCTCTGAACTCCTAGAAAAAGGAATTTCTCAGATGACTATTTTAGGAGGCAGCAGGATATTCACCTCTTCCTCTCACACCATCCAGTTGTCAATGCCTCCAACATAGTTCTTTGTAGACATGGCAAAGATAAGGGGCATTTCAATCATCAATAAAGCAATAATGGTTGCTATTTCAAAACAGGGGAGAAAAAAGTAGGATTACTTTTAAAGAATGCATTTTACTTAATCTCAAAATATGTATATACATATATATGTACTGTCTGTATGTAAAAGAAAAATATAAGATATAGATTAAACCTCTTATATTTGGAAATGGGAAGACCTCTTTTTATATATTTATGAGCTTACGTCTAGAAACAATTCAAATTACTACTGGTTAATGTTTCTTCAATCATTCATTTCCTCTAAATAAGTCTCATTCATCTTCACAAAAAGGAAAATGGGCTAACAAAATAAGCTTGTTGAATGTGAAAAAATTAAGGATTCAAAAATCAGATCCAAAACCACTAAGTTGCAGAGATAGCAAGTTTCAGTAACATATTCCTTGGCATGCTGCAATCAAGTTTAAACAACGGTATTTCTTGTCCCAAAGTGGGTTGTGACCATAAGAACTAGTTTTTCTTGCCCAGCCAAGCATTATGAAGGACTGTGGTCAAAGAAATAACTATAAGAACTACTACAACCAATCCATGCAAACAAACAATGTAGTCTTTGCTCACAACAAAAATACATAAAACTGATTCCTCAGAAAAAAAGTTGATAATGATATTAAACTTGCACTGTGAACAGTGAAAACTTAGAGGGCTCAGCAGTCCCAGTACTTTCTGTGGGTGGTTATTATTAGGAATGTGGTCTAAGCTCAGAGGGAACCTCACGTTTCTAAGTCTGAAAAATTGTTTTGTTCATTACACTTTTTCTTAATATAACAAAAAAGAGAAGTTAATGAATCCAGAATTATTGATCTTAGTTTGAAATCACTTTTAACTTATTACTTTAAAACTATAACTTAAAATTACATATATATAAAAGGTAACATTTACTTTAAATTGCAAGAAACTCATTTGGATGGTCAGATAGTACCCTCCAATCTTTTGAACAAAAGATAATAAAAATTAAAAACTAGAGTTATCAGAAATTCTACATTAACCTGTAGAATTGTACAAGTTGTCATTAATTGGAATTCTCTATGAACTAAATACATCTCCTCTACAATAAAAATCATAAGGTTAATCATGAAATATAAAAAAATCTTGAAATGTCTGTTATTTTTAAAGAAGGATAATTATATTCAGTATAATCTCTTATAAGTGTACTTCATTTTATTCTAATGCTATGGAAATTGGTTAATCTGCACATGATCTACAGCACGTGTTGGCAACCAAAGGCTGTCTTTTCTCTCCTTTGCGTTACTTGGAAAGGCCTCTTCCCTGCTCTTTGCCTCCATGTCGTGATATCACAATGTCGCTCCTTATCTGCCTACCACCCAGGTTCACAAAATCAGGAATGTCACCCGTAACCTCTTAGGTTTTTAAATTGGCATGATCACCTGCTGGTAATCTTATGCACGAGAGTGAAGTAGCAGGCCACTTTTGAAAAAGCTGCCATAGATGATAATGCACACTGATGATATATTTAATTATTCCAGAGCTTATCACCACCGAACAATTATCTGCTCTGGAAAATGCGCTATACTTGTGAATTACCTATTTCTAGTGAGAGTCAGGAAATCAGTTTGATAACCAGTTTCTGGACAGCTATCTCATTAGTGCCCCTCTTCCTCATTATTATGACCACGTATATATTTATTTCATACTTTACCTATTGAACAAAGTGAAACCTCAAATTATGGGGAAAAGAGCAGCATCACATTTAACTTTAGGTTCCAGTGCAATCAAATGAGTTGCTAAGAAATACACTACCTAGGCCTAAACTACTGATAATCTGGGTATATGTCTAAGACAAAAAAAGCCCCACAGCTATTACAACTCTAACTGGTTACTGCTTGAGTTTTAAGTTACTCTGTCTTATTTTTCTAGAATCTTTGTGCTTACTTTTTGTCACTACCCATAAAAGTTCTCAGGACTAAGATGTTTATAATGCAAAGATAACTTAAAGCTCCTAAGTCCAAAAGACAACAAGACTATTGGCAAGATAATATATTATTCAGTAATTTGTCCAAAGTTATTTTAAAAACCAACTCTAGCGAATTGGGGGAAAGAGTCTTAAGAGCAAAAGTAAAACAAGGTCAAGCAAAGGGAATGTGGTTCCGGCTATAAACATCAAAATTACGGCCATTTATCAGAAAGCCTTTACTTCCCCTTCCCTCTCTCCCTCCTGTATCTGGCTAATGTTTCATTGGCTTTACTCTGAATATGCATCATCACAGAACTTAAGCATAGAGAATAAAAGAGAAAACATTAAACTCTCAATTTTTTGCCGAGGAGTAATTTTGGGGAAAGATTTTGGGTGGGCTTTTGGATTATATGTAGATCTTATGCTTTTCTACTATTCTAATGCCTAGAATAACTGCACTAGTATCAAACACACAAGCAAATGCCTCCTCTTAAATTGGTCCGAGGTAAACCAGATGCTGCTGCGGTGGGGAGCAGGGGCAAAGAGAAGTCATACTACTCAAAGTTTCACTTTTCCTCTCCGGCACTCACGCCTTTACACTGAGGAAGTAATGAGTCGTTCCTGCATTTGCTATTTACTTACTGCTGCTTTAGTGTCTAACTTGTGCCGAGCAACAGGGAGACACTGGAAGTACAAGGCTGAGTAAGACAGTCCCTGCATTCACGGAACTCAAAATTATATGAAAAAAGCCATGAAACCCTTTGATAACTACCACCTGGACAAGGTATAAAAAAGAGGCTACAAGAACAGTCCGGCAGAGGAGATCAGGTAACTGACTTAAAAGAGGCAGTGACCTGGGGCAAGACTCATGGAGAGGGCCACATAAGAGCTGGCCTCTAAAGTAAGAACTGCCCCATATTTACTTATTCATTGGGAGTGAGCATTTATCTTCCTTCAAGTGATGTCATTCATCAAGGAATAAACTCGTATTCTTGCATGACCAATTTAAAAATCTTCAGCACTCGGATGAAATAATCTGACTGAAATAGGAAGCTTGGCAGGCATAAAATAGGCACTCAGAGAATTAAAATAACAGCATACTTAGTGCGTGTATGTGTGTGTTGGGGTGGGGGAGAAGGTGCTTTGCTGTGATTATGTACAGTGCTTAAGTAACTGAGAATATTCCTGAATAGAAATAGAAAACACTAAGTAGGGAGCAAATTATGTCTATTTAGCACCTGAGATTTAGCATTTGTTAACTTTAAAATTCACAGAATTACTGAGTCTATTCTCTCATCTACAAATTTGAATTCATGGAATTTGATAGCTGTCCTATACCATCTTAGGTTCACAGCATCTTCAGATTCAGTTTCAACCAACAATTTTTGACTCTTCATAATTGGGCTGCTGAGTTCTGCCGGAGGAAATACAGCAATCACATGGACTGGTGCCACTACAAATTTATGGCTTCTAAGCTCTCAAAACCACTCAGCAATTCTACATTCTGCTGGTCAGCTCCCTTTGCCACTTCCCACAGAAGCTCTTCCAAAAGTCAGCTCCTGTCTTAAGGGCCCTACTCAATTCCTTCCTTGCCTTGGGCTTTTATCTCAGAACTGGTTTGTCTTCAAAGAAGAATTGGAGCCTAACAAGTACACACTTCTTTCAACTTCTTTTACTCTACAACCCCTACAAATGTTTAATCAGCATCTATCCCTCTGTTCTCAGAGCTCTCAGGTCATCTATCTCTCCTCAAAGTGAATTCCTCCTGACATTCCTTATTCTTAGCCAAGCCCCTTGAATTCCTCTTAAACCTCTTGTCTCAGTTACATCTGTCCTACCTCCTTTGCCTAGGCTTCTAAACCTGTTCAAGTCTCACCCACCTTAAAAAAAGTAAACAAAACTCCTCAATCCACTACACTCTGGGGGTTTCCCCTCCACTTCTTTGCTAAAACAGCTTTCACAAAGTCAGCATGGCCCTAAATGCTAAATCCAAAGGTCTTTCCTTACTCCTTCATTTCATAACCATCTCTGAGGCACCTGACACTCCTTGAAATTTTCTCTTCCTCTGGTTTCGAGGAACAAAAACTTTATTTCTGATTCCTCTTCTTCATTTTCTCTGGGGTTTCAGCTTCCTCTGCCCACCCCCTACCAATGGTGCTCACTGAGGTGACATCGGGCCCTTATACGCCACTAATCCTGAGACAGTGTGTCCATGCTCAAGGTTTTACCAGCCACCACATATTGACATCTCCCTAAACCAGACTCAGATGTGTCTCCCAATTCTACCCCCAGATTCACTAGCCAAGTAGATAAAAACTTAACGATAGCCCGTAAAATTAAAGACGACTTACCTTATTTAGTGAATGGCACCACTCAATTCCACCCACAAGAAACTCGAGCCATCCCTTTTTCACTCCCTTCATCAAAGCGGATGCCAAGACTCACGAATTCCAATTTTTAAACTTATTTCCCCTAATACCCTCTCCCTATGCCTTCCATAAGTCTAAACATCAGTATCTCTTGCTGGACCACCCAAATTGTCTCCCTACAACAATTTCCCTGAACTCCAATCTGTAACTTCTCCTGTTTGTCTTAACATGGGAGTAGATGAAGTCACTCCTCTGCTCAGACCTTTCTTCGGGTTGGACCCTATCTGCCTCTCATTTCATTTCCTATCCATTCCTTTCTAGTAGCGGTAAACTATCTCTATTCCCCCACACACGGTGCTCCCTCTTAGGCCTAATTCTGTCTGCCCAGAATGGTTTCTTTACCTGGCAGAATGGCTCTTCTATTTGATAAAATTCCACTCAACTCCCAGGTCTTAGGTCAAGTGTTCCTCCCATCCTCATATCAACCATCCTGCGTTCCCGCCCCTGACCTACAACCCCTAACACACACACAGACTGGTCGTTTCTCACGTTTCTTTTCCTTTTGTCAAAACACCTGCTATGACTATGGATCTGTCTACACTGCACTCCGATTTTCTGAAATGTCCACGTGCCTGCTATCCTGTGAGCAAGGCCAGGAAAGGTTTCCTTTGCTTTGTAACCCCAAGACCTCAAACCTTGCTCAAGCCGTTGTATTTTTTTCAATGACAAAAAGGCACTGATCTTTTCTTTCTAGTCACCATTCTCTTTCAACACATCTATCTAAATCCTTTTTTTTTTAATCCTCACCTTAGGATACATTTCTTGAATTTTAGAGAGAGAGAAAGAGAGAGAGAGAGATACCTCCCGGTCGCCTCCCGACTAGGCATGGGGCCCACAGCCTAGGTGCGTGCCCTCAACGGGAGACAAACCCTCGGCCTCTGGTGCCCAGGATGCTGCCTCCGCCAGCTGGGCGGCAGGCACGGGGAAGGGCTACGTCTAAAACCAGAGCTCGTCAGGTTTCGCCCGTAACTAACCTGCAGGCAACGGGAAGCCTGGGAAGGTCTTTCCAACACTCAGGGCGCAGCCGGGAAGCGCGCACCTGCCTCGCTGTCGCTTCCCACGGCCACTCGGCTCCCTCGGCCTCGGCCCGACAGGCGGGGCCAGGCTGGGGCCACCCTCAGGCCGACAGGCGGGGCCAGGCTGGGGCCACCCTCAGGCCGGCAGGCGGGGCCAGGCTCGGGGCCACCCTCAGGCCAGGCCAGGCTGGGGCCACCCTCAGGCCGACAGGCGGGGCCAGGCTCGGGGCCACCCTCAGGCCGGCAGGCGGGGCCAGGCTCGGGGCCACCCTCAGGCCAGGCCAGGCTGGGGCCACCCTCAGGCCGACAGGCCGGGCCAGGCTCCGGGCCACCCTCAGGCCGACAGGCGGGGCCAGGCTCGGGGCCACCCTCAGGCCGACAGGCGGGGCCAGGCTGGGGCCACCCTCAGGCCGACAGGCGGGGCCAGGCTGGGGCCACCCTCAGGCCGGCAGGCGGGGCCAGGCTCGGGGCCACCCTCAGGCCGACAGGCGGGGCCAGGCTCGGGGCCACCCTCAGGCCGACAGGCCGGGCCAGGCTCGGGGCCACCCTCAGGCCGACAGGCCGGGCCAGGCTGGGGCCACCCTCAGGCCGACAGGCGGGGCCAGGCTGGGGCCACCCTCAGGCCGGCAGGCGGGGCCAGGCTGGGGCCACCCTCAGGCCGACAGGCGGGGCCAGGCTGGGGCCACCCTCAGGCCGGCAGGCGGGGCCAGGCTCGGGGCCACCCTCAGGCCAGGCCAGGCTGGGGCCACCCTCAGGCCAGGCCAGGCTGGGGCCACCCTCAGGCCGACAGGCCGGGCCAGGCTCCGGGCCACCCTCAGGCCGACAGGCCGGGCCAGGCTGGGGCCACCCTCAGGCCGGCAGGCAGTGGGCACGCGAGGGCACGCGCCCGGGCCACGCTTCTGACTCCCCCCCTCCGCCCGCGCTGAGGGCCTCGCTGTCCTTCCGTGTGCCTCGACCACAGCTTTACATTTTTACTTCCTGCACTTGAATTCTTTGTTAAAAAGTTTATTTCTCCTACCAGAACGTCGGTTCCTTCAGAGTCAGGGCTGCTGCGCTTATTTTTAAATCTCGACATATAAAAGCCTGTGTTTCCAGTGCGAGCAGGGCGAGTAAGAAGAGACGCATGTGCAAACACAAAAACACAAACGCTATGACCCACTCTAGTTGGCATTAATTTGTCTACATTTAAAATATTCTCCTCCTCTATTTTTATCACTTTTGCACTGGTGCTTTAGAGACTATAAGAAGCTCCACTCTAATTATAATTATTTTGAATTCACTGTTTTGCTTCCCCTATAATCTTTTTTGCAAATAGTAATTTTTCTAAGGCTGTGTTGGGAATTTTTCCCACTCTACTTCCAGCAAAAGGAGATTCTTAAAAGGTGTTTAATGAGCTAAATCTGTACAGACCCAAAATGATACAGTCGGTGGTAAATCAGCTGGGCTTGAATTTCCAGGTGCTCCTTTTTATCTCCTTAAATCAACTCCAACGGCAGTGCACTGGCATCACCAGAGCACCTCTGTCCAAAAATGCTGTGTGTTTATAAATAAGCATCAATCTGTTAACCTGTTTTTACCCCTGGAGCCTACATAAGTAATACTAATAAATAATACTAATCATTCATTTAAAAACTAATTGGGAACAGGAAAAACCATAAGAAAAAAAAAGGTGAGGAATTAGACAAGATTTCTTTTGAACTGTAAAAAGTCCTTACATGATGAATCTCAATGCTTAAAGAAGACATTTATGACATTATAGGTACCACCAGGTAGAACTATTAAGATAGTGAATATATTCTTCAATAAATGAATATGGACTACTAATGTATTTTACCAGAAGAACAGCATTCGCATAAACATTTAAAAAAACAAACAAACATGCTATTGCTATACTTATTCATTTCTGCGGTATTTTATGAAGAATCCAAAGTGCAACCCCAGGCATATTCTACAACAGACATTCAGTCCCAATGAAATAGTCTTCTGACTCTACACTGCTCTCTCCTGCCTCTGCCTTTACCAACATCAGCATCTAAAACACCTCCATTCTCATTTATTTGTGTGAATATTTAAGTATATTTTGAAGCCCACACCACTCTAACAAAGTTCCAAACAACAAACCTTCGTTGAGCCCCTTAACCGAAGTGAAGGTGTTTCTACTGGTCTTCATACCTGTCACCTTGCATCCTTTCATGGGGGGGAGGGGGCTGCTTTCTTAGATGGATTCTCATCCTGCCTGTGGGAACTTCTGCAAGCTGTCTCCATGTGAATTTGGGAAATGACTCCATTTGGGCAGAAAAAATACAACTCACATTCTTGATTCTTTAATGTCCCAGGAAGCTGCCATAAAGAGGTCTTGATTTTTTAAAAATCTGAGCTAGTGAAAAGAATTTATGACTGAAAAATTATAAAGAGTTGTTACAACATCTCTTCATCTGCAGCTATTAAAAAAATAGACTAGCAACCAATGTTTCTAAGACGATAGCAGAACTAAGGACGTCTGATAACCTTGGAAATCTTTCTTTGGTTCTATCATTCTTTGCTATTTCCAATACACTTAGACCAAATTAAAAAGAATCAAAAGTTAAATAAAAGTTTTTTAAATCTGAACCATTTCTCAAACAAAGGATGGAACTGTCTACTCCATTAGATTAATGTAATCTAGACATTCAGTTACACTCTAATGCCCTCTAAGAATCAATGTAGTACGTGGTTTTAGTGAAGGCGATTCTTTTTTACAAAGAATGCTTTTTTGTTGTTGTTAATAAATTAGAGACATAAACACTAACAGCTAAGAATAAAATGTTCTTGTAGAATCTATCGATTAGAACAATCTAGCTTTTTCATTGAGCTGTGTTGCTTTTTCATTTTTTTTCTTTGATGAGTTAGTCTTATTTTCTATGATTTTTTATACACAATATTATTCTGTATTAGTTTCAGGTGTAGAGCACAGTGGTTAGACAACCATATACAGAAGTGTTCCCCCCAATATTTCCAGTACCCACCTGGCACCATACATAGTTATTTGGAGGAACATGATTCTCAAAAGGTATTTAATGAGCTAATCCTATATAAACCTAAAATTATACGATAATTTTAGGGCTTATATTTATGTACTTTTATGGGCCAACATAAATATCCTAGAATTATTTCTAACATTAAAAGACCTTCATTTAATCATTTATCATATGGAAAAAGCAATCTCCCACAGCAAAAAATATTTACAAATTGGATATAAGAATAAAATTATATTAAAATGCCATAACATGGATTTGGCAGCTTGCCAAGGGTAGATATGGACTTTTGCAAATTTTTCTTTTAAAGATAGACCAATCATTCCAACATTTCTAATCATTTGATAGTCAACTGCTGTAGGCAAGAAACTACCTAGTAATTCTGTACTGCCAATATATTTTAAACTGTTTCATAAATATTGCTTATACAGTATGTCTAATAGATTTTGCATACTTTTTCTTATCAGAAACTTCTTTAACACATATAATCTACTGAAATTCTCCAACTAAATTAAATCATAATAGGAATGAAACTGACAAAAATCTTTTAGTTGGCCTATGTTACCTGGAGAAACTAGTAAAATGGAGCTCATGACTCTGAATCTCCATATATATTGAAAATAAACATGTTTAATATTCAAGTAATTTAGTGAGACTCACAGACTGATAATTTTGCAAACTTTTCTATATTTAAAAATGCAAATGCAATAGAGAAGCACAATCACATTTTAAACACATTGTTTTAGAATTAAGCACTTTCAATCCAAACCCACCAGAACCAAGAAATTAATGGCATTAGGGAAAACAGGTGCTTCATCAGTCCAGTTTATGGCACCTGCCAGTGATGAATTAAGGAACATAATTTGTTAGTCAAAATCTATGGATGAAGTTTACTTGACAGATCATTTTCTACTCCTGTTATCGTGCATTAAGAAGTGCTTGTAGAATAAAAACATCAAGAAAACAACTTAATAACAAAAGCAGATGAATAGAAGTCACGTGGCAACAATCAGACCTCTATTCTTTACTGCACCAGCATCTCAGACCCCTTTCCCAGAACTGTTAGAGCTAGATAGAACTTAGTTTGTATAATGTAACATCAGATAGGTCAACACAACTTCCATTTTACCTCCCCACCAAACCAGCTTACCTAAAAATTTCCATCATCAGACACATACTAACTCCATTAAACACATACTAACTCATCAATTCCCTTCATTTACTTTCACAAATGTTAAGAAGTGTCTTACAATGTTTTGTACTGTGGGGAAGTCAAGGATATGAAACAGGTTATATTTTTAGCCCCAGTTCTGCAAAAAAAAAAAGCGAATTATCAGATAAAGATAATTATTCTGTACAACAGAGAGGACAGTTTTCAACAGTTATTTGAAATCAGAATTTTAGGTGTGTCATTTAGTTTCCAAAAGCCATTTTTAAAGGACAGAGAAAGAACCCTTAAAGAATATAGCACTAAAAAAGTGCCATAAAAAAAAAAATCTTTACAATTGAGAGACCATCACTATCAAGACAGAGAAATGCACAGGTACTAGTAGTCATTAAACATAGGCTACTAAGCTTCTTATCACCAAAGCAACCATCTTAAAATCTAAATTAAATTATCACTTCTTTGGAACAAAAATATTTACAAAACCCCATATTTAAATGAGGATTGTTTTCATTTACGGCCCTAAAATGACTCTGGGGTTACTTCCTGTTTCATTATCACCATAAAGGGACATAACAGGAGTTTCCCACTCCCAGCTCAGGTCCTGGGATGCCACGACTCACCCCTTCCTCTAAGTGGTAGGAATCCACCCCACTGCCTTAGAGAAGGAATCTCAGGAAAATAAGAATCAAACTCTTCCTTGAGTTTAATAAACTCAGGCTTTTGAATTGCAATGACCTGGTTTTTAAGCTTTAAAAGTTCTAAAGACATAAGCCATAAGGGCTATGCTATCAACCAAAGACCTAGAAGACTTCTAAAATCATTAACATATATTTTAGAAAATAAAAGCACTTGATTTTCTTTTCAAATTAAGAAGTGATATAGGACCTTTTTTGAGAAAGTGGGAAATGATTTTAGACACAAAAAATAAAAATCTCAATCCACATAATTATTTATGTAAGAAATGCGTTTTATTTTTCATTTTTCTATAGGATGGTGAGATTATTCTGCTGAAATAAGCCATGAAGAGAAGAGCAAATTAATTCACTTTAATGGCTAAAATTCTTATAGAATATAGTTCCAAATTTCAGTTGCCTTCACTATATATTTTATAACTTAGACACAATCAATATCAAGACCAAGTAGTTTAAGATATATCTGAGGAAAATTATTCAAAATGTAGCACAGACAAAGAGATGAAAAATATGACGGACAGGTACTGAAATATTAAGCAGGAGTTAAATAGAAGAAAACGGCATATACGTAATCAAAACACACAGCATATGAGAAAGTGAACATTTTCAAAGAGAAAATGGCAAAGATTATTGAGAACTGATGAAAACCAATCCTCAGATCTAGAGTCCAATGAATTATAAGCATAATAAAAAGAAATCCGCACCTCACTTAATACATCATAAAACTGCATTATATGAAAGATAAAGAGATCTAAAAACCTGCTTGAAAGTAACGACTGACCATCTATAAAGAAATATTTATAGACTCACAGTAACTTAACAGCAGTAAGATGCCAGAAGATACTAAAATATCTTCACTGAGAGGAAAGAAAGTAACTCATGAACCAGAATTTCATACTCAGCCAAACTATCTTTCAAAAGAACAAAGATAAAGTAACAACATACTCAAAACAACGAAAAAAGAAAGAGCCACTCATTCAAGGATATTCTAATGAACACCATGGAGGAGAAAGGAAAAATGACCCCAGATGTAAGGATAGAAATGCAAGAAGAAACGTTCAGCAAAAATACTGGTAAATATATGGGTAAATCTAAATATACATCAATTGCATAAAACAATAATAATTTCTTGTGGGAAAAGGGAAAGGTAAGTTTGACAAAAAAGTACATATTAATTACCCGTATGCTGTGTTAAGTATGTATATTAAAATAGTGAGGTAACCATTAAAAGAACCAACACAAAGCATTTAACTTCCAAACAGAAAAAAAAATAAATGCTAGTAAATCCAAAAGGAGGTAAGAGGAAATGCGGGGGGGGGGGGGGGGGGGTGGTGAAGGTTAGGAGAATGAAATAAATTTTAAAAATAACTTGGTTAAAAAAATCCAATATGTTAGAATTCACATAAATGCAAATGGATTAAACTCTGCCGCTAATATTGAACTCTTTAAAAGAAAGCCAATGTGCTATATTAATATCAAACAAAAGACACCTGAGGTCAAAAGCATTCACAGAGAAAAAGGTCATGACAGAATAAAACATTCTCCTCAACAGACATTCTACACTGGTAAGAACCTAATAAAGTGGCCTAAAGCAAAAAGTGTTATACAGCAGATAAAAAACAAAACTGTCATCATCTACAACTGTTGTGAGTGTCTATGTCAAAAACCCCAAAGGATCTACAGCTAAATTAATAACAGAGAATAGCAAAGTTGTTGGATACAAAAATTAACATAAAAAAGTCCTGTTTCTACATACCAGCAAGAGTTAGAAAACTTTTTTTTAAAAAAATACCATTTACAATAGAAATACCATGTCTAGGAATAATTAACAAAATATGTACTAGCTCTTGATGAGGGATATTATGAAGTCTTACTGTAAGACATTAAAAAATGCCTAAATAAACTGAAAAGCATGCTATCTAATTGGGAAATGCAAATTAAAACTACATTGAGGTTTCTTAAGCAGTAATGAAGGAGGTGGTCTCACAAGCATCTGTGAGAATCTGGGACAAAGGGGCCCTCACCCACTGCTGTTTTGAGTATAAATGTATTTGACCACTTCGGAAAAGTTTGGCATTTCACTGGGCAGTGGAACATGCACAATTCTGCAATTCACCTGCTCTACTCCAAGGTACATGCCCTCCAGAAACTTTTGTGCATGTGCTTGAGACACATATAAAGAATAGTCAGGTCAACAGCACTGCTCATAATAGCCAAAAACTGAAAGCCAACCAAATATAATACAGAAAAGATAAATAAATGCATCCAGAGATTACAGATTAATGCCTCATGGAGGTCTCAAAGGGCACAACAGGACAAGGGAGCTGCTTCTCCACGTTAGCATACGCAGTTCTGATGGCGGCCACCAAGTGGTGCTATTGGTGCTGAGGAAAATACAGAATGTTGAACTAAATAAAACAGGTCACGACAATATCATTATCAGCTATGAAGTGCTAACTTTGTGTCAGTCACTGTGCTATATTAAAACATTATCACTCCTCATGACTCATGAGCAAAGCAGGGGCTTCTCACTTTCCTCATAATAAAACCAAGACTTGGGTCACTTTAAGGTTACATGGTACATGGCAAATGCTAGGGTCCTACTAGGTGCCTTCGAAGCATGTTCTCTTTCCCACGGCATGTACCACAGTGCAGCTTGTAGGATGACAGTGATTTACAGACATGTCTCATTCAACAACCTATAAATTCCCTGAGGGGAGGAACTGTATCTGATTTGTTGCCCTTCAAAGTAAACATTCTATTTAAAAATACTGGAATCATGTATGGAGTAAGCCCTTTAATTTTTCTAGCCTTCCCATATACTTGATTTCATTTAAACCTCCTAGCAAATTCTCTGAGGGAGGTATGTGAGAAACACACTGAAATAAAGGACTGCTAAGCTAGATGGTCCCGGCTCAAAGTCACCCATGTCGCCCCCATGCTGAACGGATCTGAGCCCTGGGCTGAGTCATTTAACAATGTACATACTATGGGCCTTTATGGAGGAGAAGGAGATTTCTATTAAGGTCAAAATAGCACAACTAAATAAAGGTTAAGCATTATTACATACAAACATTAAGAGGAACTGTCTGTCATCTGAAGAATGTCTTGGCTACAGATTTTTTCCTTCAAAGATCGCTTTTGACTGGCACTCAGTTTCTCATTACTTTGATGTTTCACCCATTTATATTACTTAAATGTAAGTTGATCTTACACTGAAGCTTCCTCAGCCTCCACTTTGAAGTGTGTTAAGCATGTGTTAAGCATAAAAGAGCTGGGCTCTAGTCCTAGCTTCATTTACTACCCTGGACACAGAGTCTCTCTGGACAGTCCATGAGAGAGGCGGCAGCTCAGCATTCCAAACGTCAGCCCTCGATCACAGCCGCACTCCGGGCTTTCAGAAGTCACAGCCATTCCTTTTCATATTAAGTTCAAGTTAATTATCCATTAATTTCAAGTTAATTATCCATTAATTTATTATGAATAGGGAAAAAATAGCCCTAACTTTAGGATATCCCAAGTTCTCTAAGAGTTTTCTTATGTACCATGTGGCTTGTGTTTTTAAAATACTCTTTTTTTACCTTGATTTTTTTTTCTGCTAAGTCCAATGTATTAGAGAGAAAACCACTGACAGAGGGCTCTTAAGAGATTTCCCGATCCTATGCCCCTTAACTTTCAATCTTGTATATGGTTAACAATCTGATGCGTGTTTGTTTTTAACTTTTAATTTTGAAAACTTTCAAACAAGCTGAAAAGAAACAGAAAAGTAAAATGTATACCTATAAACCTTTCACACAGATTTAATAATTAACATTTCACCATTTCACCACATTTGCTGTATTGCTGTCTCAACACAGTTTTTCTTTGCAGATTCAGTTGAAAGTAAGTTTCAAACATCTAACATTTTATCTATAAATACTTCAAAATCTATCTCCTAAAACTAGGAGATTCTCCTCTTAAATTACAGCATCATTATTACACCCAAGAAATGTAACTTTGATACATTTTTTTCTTATACAATCTCCATTTGTCCCAATTATGTTCTTAACACACTTTTTTTTTCAGTCCAATGAAGAATCATGCATTGCATTTAATCGTCAGGGTCCTTTAACTTTTCGCTCTTGCCTTTCATCATATTGACATATTTTAAGAGTCCACATCAATAGTCTTATAGGATGTCCCATAATCTCAATTTGTCTAATTACTGCTTTGTAATTAAATTCACATCAAGCATTTTTTGGCAAGAAGACTACAGATGCTGTAATATCCACGGATCACATCTGAAGGCACATAATGTCCATTTTTCCCGTTACTGATGGTGATGACCGATTAAGGTAATATCTGCTGGATTGCGCCGTTGTAAAGGTAGCTTCTGCCCTTCACAATCGATAATCTGTGAGGTTACAGAACTATCTTTTCCCCAACAACTTTCCACACCCACACGACGATTTTAGCATACTGATGAACGCGACCACCCCCGTTTTCACGCGGGCCCTTCGTTCCTTCTGGTTGCTGTATTAACCAAGCCTGGCCCCCTCAGGATGCCTGATTAGCTGCCACGCCATAAGGTTCTTTTGGGAGGCCTATACTTTTAGCATAACAGCCTGCTGAAGTCCTCAGAGTAGAGTCCCTTTCTTTCCCTTTCTGAATCTTTGAACTTTCTTCAAATGAGAACATCAAGTACCGTAGTTTACACACTAGTTGCCTCATAACTCATACTGGACAAACTCTAGTCTACCTGCTTGCCTTACTTACTATAAAAAGGACAGTCATCCAAATACAAGCAGAACTAAAGTAAGCCCATCAAACTTGAGCCCATCTGTCTCACTGGTTAATAAAGAAAATTCTCTTTGCTTCACAAAATTACAAGACAATCTGTCAATCAAACTCTTTAGCTTGTCTCCTAAAAGACGCGTACCAGGCTGTCTGTCACACCTCCAGCGTTCTGTATTTGCTGTGGATCTTACTTCGTCAGCTCTAATGAAGCAAGCCTCACAGGAAGGTGAGATAAGGTTTCTATCGAAATCTTAATTCCCAAATCAGAAGTCAAGAGGGCAATCCGAGGAACAGCACAGCCATCTACAGACACCTAGAAGAAAGTTTGCTCAGACAGATAATTACAACAGTGGAACTTTTTGAGAATGTAACTATGACCTAGGCTCCAATGTTATCCATAAAAATCAAAACCAATCTTGCTATTATGCAAAACAGAAAGGCACTTTAAATAAGGACACCTATGCTTCTCACATTTTTTTCCTCTGTGAAAAATCTGGCATAATTTAAAAATAAATGATCTAGGAATAAACTATATGCATTAATCTCTCCAGTAATGAACACAATATGCTCAAATGACATTCTTTATTCTCTGGAACTTTAATGTCAAAGATAAAAATTTAAAAAAAAGACTTAAATGATACATTCTTCCACAGGGAAGCCTAAATGGTCTGCAGAAACCACAGTGAGCAAGAAATTCTAGTCTCAACTTTGCCACTGTGATCAGTTTATCTACAAAAAAGATATTAGACTTCATGAATTCTAAAGATTTTATATTCAAGCCATCTATGAACTTGAATATATAGGTGACTAAGATATAAAAACATAAGTGGATGCTAAAATAAAGTAACTTCTCCCATTCTCCCAAAGATTTAACCAGAAGGACAAGATTTAAAAAGGCAACAAAAATACTTAGTAATCAAGAGAGTAGTTTAGTGCAATATAATAAAGAATAAATTTAATGAGAAAATCAATAATAAACAAAATATAAATTTTAAACAAAGATGGGTGGTTGTTGTTTGTTTTATGACTCAAATTATTGTACAATGGGAACCACCATTTCCAGTTAGAGGCTGTTCCCCGCCAGCAAGGTTCATTGGATTGATAACCATGTCCAACAGAGTGGTCGGCGTGCTTTATGTATCATACTTTTTGACTATAGAGCTTTTAGCTTTCCACTCAATACAAAATAGGAGAGGATATTTTCATAAGTGTATATAGGTGCACACATTTTAAAATAGTTTTGCCTCCGGCTATAATAAGGCTCATGAGGGCGCTGGATTTAAGGATTCATTCAGGAATAGCTCCGAAACGTTGAAAACTAAATACCTCTGCTCCAGGAGCTTTCAGTCTCATAGACATGAAGAGTCAGTTTCACAAACAAGTGAAGTGGAATACAAAGGACCATAAGAGAAAATCAAAATCCTGGAATTCAAGATTAGAGCTTCCTCTCTTGGGGGAAATGAGAATTAGGAAAAGACCTCTGGAAGGAGTGTAGGCTGCCAGATTTAGCAAATGAAAATGCAAACACTGCATGAGATATACAGGGGTGGGCAAAAGTAGGTTTACAGTTGTGAGTACACAAAACAGTTTATTCTTATATGATTATTTATTACTTTCCTTATGAATAATTATAAACCTATTTTTGCCCACCCCTGTACTTATACTAAAAAGCATCTGTTGTTTTTATCTGAAATTCAAATTGAACTGGGCATGTTGTATTTTATTTGGCAATCCCAATGTGGTAGGTAGCATATATGTTGAATCTTAAAATATGAATCTAAATAAGAAATTTTTATTTTACTCTTTTGAAACTACAGTTCAACAAACTGAAAGTATTATGACACAAGGCACTGAACTGAATTCAAATTCAATTGTGGCACAACTAGCTGGGTAACATGGGTAAGTTAGAGCTAGTTTTAAAGCTGTTTAAGGTTTCCAATCAGAGATAGATTAATACGAATTTTAGTCATGGCCTCTAGAATTAACCCCCAAGTACAGAGGACTCTCTGAGTTTGAACAATGAAGCAAATCCTGCCTAGGGGATCCCAGAAATGTACAGTAACAATTTATCTTGATTTCTAATGCTACTGGTGTTATAAAAACACTGAATATCAACAAGTTTTCATAAAAACAAGCATTAGGAATCATTTTGTGGTTCAATCTAAACTAGAGTTTTTAAAAAAAAATAATTTCTAGTTTTACATATCAAAGCAAAAAAGAAAAAAAAGAAATAATAGCAGCAATTACAATCCCGTACTAAGAATAATAATTTGATTCTAATGTGGATAGTTCTTTTGCATGCAAACAGACACTAAAACAAAAATTTAAATAGTGGAGACCAGTATAATCAGTAATACAAAGAACTAAATAACAATCTTTTAAAATTAAATTACATAATTTTATTTTTAATCATTCTTGAATTGACCTTTATTATTCAAATTAAGAAAAAGGAGTTTCAATAAATCTATTTTATATTATCAATCAAAACAGAATTATATCTAGCTGCTAAATACACAAATTTCTACCATTTGATAATATGATTCAGGTATTACTCGATTTTTCATCTCATGCACTCCTATGAATGACACTAAACAAACTGGGGAGAAAAGTAAGCTAGGACAACACACAAATGTGAGATGACTAGGGACAATTCTTCTAAATAAATGAATGAAGGGAGAAGGGGTTTTATTCCCAAAAGACTTCTCCATTCCAAATAATTCATTTTGTTGCACAACAAAGATTTATTAAAATATATTCTGTCAACAAACATTTTACAATTCTAAATCACAACTAACGTATGTTTTATATAGACAGACATGGAAACATGCCAAGGTATCTCTGACAGGGAGGTTCCGTTCTTTAAAGTGAAAATGCAAAAAAATTCAATTCAACCCTTTTTTTTAATTTTAATCCTCACCCAAGGATATTTTTTCCATTGCTTTTCAGAAAGAGTGGAAGGGGGAGAGAGAAAGAGAGGGAGGGAAAGATAGATGATAGATAGATAGATAGATAGATAGATAGATAGATAGATAGATAGATAGATAGATGATAGATAGATGATAGATGATAGATAGATAGATGATAGATGATAGATAGATATAGATAGATAGATAGATAGATAGATAGATAGATAGATAGATAGATAGATAGATAGATAGATGATAGATAGATAGATGATAGATAGATGATAGATAGAGAGAAACACTGCTGTGAGCGGGACAGTGAGTGGCGTGGCTGCCTCCCCCACACGCCCAGACCAGGGGGGGCCGAGCCTGCAGCGGGGCAGGTGCCCTTGGCCAGAATCAAACCCAGGACCCTTCAGTCCAAGGGCTGACGCTCTAACCAGAGACAACCGGCTACGGTCAATTCAACCCTGTTTTATTTAAAAAGATCATGTTTGCTGTGCTCTATGAAGACTCAATAACAAGTGAATTCAACCTTGATTTTTCTTTAAAAAAAACACAAAAAACTAAAAGCTGTAGGTGAATTATTAGTTTCAGTATACTATACACAAAATAAATTATATAACAACACAATTTGAGAAGAGCCATATTTTAATAGGCTACTTAAGAAACAGAAAAAATAAGGAAACCCTGAAAGCCAATAATTTATGCTTGATAGGGATTAAAAACTTTTAAAAGTGTATCTCAGTTTAGCTTTTTCAATGCTAAGTAAAATGAGTGTACCAATTACTTCTGTACACCATCCTCCAACTCTAATCACCCAGGCAAAGGTAACTTTCTATTAATACTTGTTGCCATTTTTTTCATTTAATATATCTGCTTTAAAAAGGGGGGGGGGAATGGAAGTTTAGGGAAAGCAAGAAGTAGATTTTTTAAATTAAGCTTTATAACTTCCTCTTGATGTTCTAGAAAATGCAAATATATCGAGGAAATAAAAGGCAAAATCTTGGAAAAGAGATGGCAAATTATCATTACTTTCAGATGATGTGACTGTCTACCTTTAAGATCCGAGAGGATCAACTACAACAGTATTAGAAACAATTAAAAAAATCAGAAAGATGGTCAGTTACAAATTTATATCCAAAAAATATACAAAAAGTGTACTCTTCATTTACCAATAATAAACAGTTACAAACATTGAAATAACATTCACAATTTCAATAAAATTACTGAATGCATAAAAAATAAATTTAATATGGAATATATAGAACCCATAAGAAAATTATAAACCTCAAAAAGTAGGGCTTAAGGAAATAGGAAGTGCTATATCTTATAATATTTAAAGATATCATCAAATTTCCACCAATAAAACTATAACTATAAAGCAACCACAACCAATTTCTAATACTGTGGGGAGGGGGGTCATTGAGGTAGTTGGCATTTTTATTCAAACATTAATCAGTAGAAAGATTGAAGGAGAAAGAGCAGAGCCAGGGACTATTCCAAAGTGACACAGACCAAGGATTAAAAATTCTAAAATAAATTCAACCCAAATTTTGATTTCTACAGAGTCAAGAAAAGAGTAACTGTCACTGACTGTGTAGTGAAGTGAACGTCTCAGCCCCAGGTTGACTCAGAGCAAGCCAGGCTCAGTGGGGAGGTTAATGTAACCAACCATAACATGTTCAGTTTAGGGAGTTCAAGATGATAGCATCTGAGACCTAAAATTAAAGAAAGCCTTGATCAATCTACTCAGTTTCACATTTCCTCTTGGGGGTAGAAGACCCTGGAAGAAGCAAATCTAGCTATGGGGAGCTTCAAAGACCCAAAGTTGTAACTTGAACCTTACAACTACAAGGACAAGGGAACCAAGATACTGGGGGGACATCCCTAGCAAGTAAATGGTGGTGTTTCAATTAGTGATTCCCTCTTTTAGATGTATAAAGAACTCAGAGAATAAAGATCAGAATGTCCTTGGCCTAATATCACACACAATTAGTCTGAATAGAGAAATCTACTCTAGAATATCAAGTTGTAGGTACGTTCTCATATCCCTCACAAGTCTAAGTCAGACAAACTCAATTTTCCCACCCCTTTCCCTTATTCAAAACACTGTGCGATTTGATTCAAGTAACTACAGAAGCAAAAGGATTACTTAGGATGACAACCTTTCAGATTCATAAAAATCTGGTGGTATGAGGTACATCCTGCACAGCATATGAAGATATACTAAGAAGTGTTCAGACTTTTCATAAGAGGTGAAATTAACACAAATATTTCATTTTCTACCATATTTTCTTAACTTGTCCTAAACCCATGATGTTTTCTTTAAGTTAAGAATCCTTAAATAGTACACTGATATGAAAGTTAAAACAGCAATGTTAAATCAACTACGATCTCAGGGTTATTTTCTCATTAGGACAGTAAAAGGTTTATATATTTTTCCTATATATAAAATGAAACATGACTGCAATAAGAATTTTAGTTAAATAGTACATCTCTGTTAGTCACTGGAAAGAAGTGAGAAAACCCAAATCTCAACAGGCTATTTTTGTCAAATACCTAAAACTAAAAGGGTCAACCAGGGACTCAGAGTGCCTATTTCTACTCATTACGGTAATCAGGTTTTACAAAGTCCAGATCCTAAAATCCATGATGAGACACGATGAAAGGACATATAATTAATATAAGCTGCTGCTACAATCTCTCCTCCGCAGCACCAAGGCCTTTAGCAGAGTGAGGGCTGTAATCCAAGATTAGATTTATACATCCTAGAAAACGGCGGCTTGCTGACGAACTGAGCTACACTGACATAACGGCGCTTAGCAGCTATAAATGTAGCTTTTCCCTACGTTAATTGACCATGACTAGACTGACCTTTTCTCTGTAACTGTAACTACAGTACAGTAATTAGACAAGCCAGTACTTGCTTCTGATAAAAGAGTAGAGAAAGAAAGCTCTCAGTCACTAGCTTTGAGGATGCAGAGTAAAACTGGGCTGGCATTCTACTGGGGGGGGGGTGGGAATGGGCCACCAATAAGAAAAATTGTTTTTCATAAATTAAGTTCTATGTTTAGTTTAATGTCCTAACTAAAGACAAAAATCCCAGATGAAAGCCTTTCTCATATATTTAGAGGCAAACCCCATACTTGAGGAAAAAGGCAGTCCTAAAAACAAGTTTGAAAATGAAAAAAAAAAATTAATTCAGATGTTATTTGGGACAGTTGGAGGGAGAGCAGGGACAAAGAGAAGGTTTATTCCTAAAGATTTAGAAAATAAAAAAATGACAAAGTCCCTAACGGTGGCCCGTGCAGGCATGCCTTCCTTGGGCCAGCATCACTCCACAGGGCGGTAAGAGCCTTGACACAGGCCCTGGGGGAAACCAGCTGCCAGTCACCCCAGAGGAGTCATGGCTGGGGCTGTGAGGCAGCTGATTCCCTCACCTGAGAGCAACCACCCTTTTTCCCACCTGTTTCTAGGCCTCAGGGGAAGGTCAGCCAGCCTCCCAAACTTTAAGCCTCCACAGTGGGAATCACTAGGTCCCTGGAGGACCAGTGGGAGAAGATTTCTTTCTCAGCAGCAAAAGCTATGCATAAGTGACCATCTGTCAGAGAGGCCCTGGGGAGGGAATCATGGCGTGCTGAAAGAAAATCCAATGCAAACTCAACCAGTGGGTCAGTTCTTGTCAAAGTTGCTACCTATTAGGTCAGACCCACCAGCAGGCCTCCACAGAGGTCAGACCCACCAGCAGGATGTAGTAGTCACCAAGGAGTCACACCACTGGGCAATGATAAATCAACTCAGGGACCAGGATTCGTTTCTCATTAGCACAGTAAAAACTTACTCATTTTTCCTATATGTAAAAAACATAACTGCAACAGGAATTTTAGTTAAACCATACATCTCTGCTAGTCACTGAAAATAAGTTAGAAAATCTAAGTGAGAGCTGGGGACCATGTTTTACCAGCTTGAGAGCAATGAAATTTGGTATATAAAAGGCAGTTGAAGAAAGTCATAGTACAGTATGTGAAAAATCCAGGTTATATAAAGTATAATGAACAGTAATTAAAAACTATCCACACATGCAAATTAGAAACCATTAATTTCCCCAATTATAGGAATGACAAACAAGGTTTTCAGAATGCTCAGCAGAGTTAAAAGGAGTGAACAGAAATGAATTTTATCCAGAAATCCCTTGACTATGGCAGAGGCACACACTGCTAAACTATAAACTCAAATGCCTGGTCATGGTAGGTGATTAATAAATATCTGGTAAATGAATAAATGAAGAATAAATGAAATTATACTAAGTAATTTTCTCTCACATATTCTTGATTCACATAAGTAACTACTCATAATGTTTATGAGACACAGAGACTTGTGAATCATGAATGCTTCTCTAAAGAGTTCATGTGAGAAAGAAACTAGTATCCTGTCTATGTGACATTGGACAACTTAATCTCTTGTGCCTTGGGTCCCTCATTTGAAAAATGGTAATGAATAATAAATAGTACATACCTCACAGGGTTGTTAGGAATTTAATATATGCAAAAGCCCTTAGAATGGTGACTAGCAGAGTCCATGGTGGCTTCTGCTGTTACTCTGAAATAACATGCAGGGAGGTTCTGAAAATCTTATGGCTTGTCACTGGTCTTATTAGCACCCTCCCCTCACCCTACCCCCAAGCAGAGACTATTTCTTATTCAACAAGGTATTCCAAGTACTAAGGTACTAAGCACGGTGCCTGGCACATAAGAAATGATAAAAAAAGATACAAATTGTATTGAATCAAACAATATTACAGTGCTCTCATTTGATCAGAAAAAAAGTTACCTAGGCTCATTATGATTCAGAGCCTGAATTTCCTAGATAACAATCCAAATGTGACAAGCATTTTTCTCTAATATTTGATAATATCTAATTAAGAGAAAGTTATAATAAAAGAGCTTAAAATGTTTCATTTTTGCCAGGGCCCATCATAGAATCAACCTCTATTCCTTTATATTCCTCTTTACCATTTATTTACCATTCAAAAAATAAATTCTCAATCCTTTCAATGTATTATTTTGACCATGGCAAGAAAACCGATAAGAAGGTTCACCTAGCAATCAAGTATTGGGAATAGGGCTAAGATGTCAACAATAAAGGATATTTAAACATTTTTTAAAAACCTGTACTGGAGACATGGAGAACTACACACTGCTCAAAATGTGCTTAGAATTACAAGCACACTTATGTGCAAGATAGTATGTTATAATTCAGTAAAAAGAGTGGATTTGTTTTATTTATAAATTAAAAATTTTCCACCTAACTGTCATAATTCACCCTGAAATATTTCTCCCTTTGGTTTCAGAAAAATTTAGTCTCAGTAGGTACCACGATGCAACATGCTGGACCATGTAAAACCTGGCAATGAACTATTTTTCCAGCGTCTCCCTCCTAACAATTGTAAGCCGTCCATGATAGGTGAGAATGAGCTTTCCCCTGAGCACCTGGAAATAAGACTGTCCTCTAAATGAAACTACAAAATTAATCCAAAATAGAACAAACAAGCAAAGATAACAGTCAAAATAGCTCCCAGGCCAAAGCAGGAGTGTGCCCTCGTATCATCATCACAATGACATCCACAGAAAGAAGACGCCACGAGGAGAGAGGGTAACCATACAATTTATCATCCAATCACAACGTAAGGCCAGACGCAAACCAGGGCTGTGCTGCACCAGCTGAGACACACGATCACACTAAACCACAAGAGGACTCGGTCCTGTGGGAAAATAAGAATATGAAAGAGCAGAGCAAACTTCCAAGTATTATTAGGGGGACTGTTTCGTGAATATGCCATTCATTTGGTAACTAATAATGTTTTTGACCAAGTCTGTTCTTACGATGTAGTTTTTGTGTTGTTACTCAACTTGATTATGTAACTTTTCATTTACATATGCCTTACTTCTTCTGGTGTATGGTGGGTCTTTTTGATTATGATGGTAATTTCTTGTGTTTCTTTTCAAACCCCACATTCCAACATTGTGCACTATAAGCTGTAGACAGAAACCAATGCTCACTGACTGAGAGTAATAGTAATAATAATTATTACGGGGGCATGTACTGAGTAGTTAACTATATGCCGGAAACTGTAATCACGTTTAAATCACACAAGTAAGTACTACTGCCGTCCCCATTTTATAGATAAGAAAATAAGACACAGGGAGGTTAAGTAACTTGCAAATGACAAACAGGTAGGAAGTGGCAGAGCCAAGATTCAAATCCATGCTGTTTGTTTCCAGGTTATAAATCCTGTGTTTATAACCACTGTGCAAACTGTCTCTTAGTGGAAAATATACTTGTGCCTAAATAATTTATTCCAAGTGTTTTTTTTTTCCAGTTATTAAACCTTCAAGTCATTTTTAAATGCTCCAAAATTGTTGATGAGGCATGCAGAGTTGGTAGAGGTATGGACACTCTGCAGAGATACAGGCATTCTCTATAGGGAATTAAGCAAGATGAAGTTTTAGATATGTATACCCTTACATGCAGAAATTCCATTTCAAAAATTTAACCCTAAGGAGACAAAAATAAAGGTGTTCAAAGAAATAGGTATAAGAATGTTCATCATACAGTTATTTAAAGGAGTAAAAATTGGAAATAATTAAAATGTCAATCAATAAGACATTGGTCAAATACAATGTGCTAAAATCCTACCAAAAATTCATGAGAAATGGTGACATTGACCAAATACTTATTAAAACAAAAGTAAATCATAGTATATTGTTGACTTATAGAAACATTGCAAAATAATATGTACAATGTGATCCCAAAAGAGGAAGGGAGGAGCATACACACATAGGTGCATATCTGAAGACACTTGCCAAAATGTAAACAGTGAAAATGTCTGGATAGTAGGATTTTAGGTAGTAAATCTTTTTTTTAAATATTTACTAAAAACCTACTTATGTGTCTGTTGCTGTTTTGTCATTCAAAGGGGCATAAAAGAAATACAAGATCCTACAATTCAGAGATGTTCCAGTCCATTCTAGACCATGTAAGAAAACTAGTGTTGGTGGCAAAGGCAAGGGGGAAACTCAGCAACATGGGACGCTGCGGTCTAAGAGTCACAGGCAAGCAGCATTCAGGCTCCACCTTCGCCACCAGCAAGCTGCGTGAACCTGCACAAGTCGCAGGTGACCTCCGAGCCTGTTTCAAAACTGCAAAATGAAGGAGTCACACAGGGTGCTCTCAGAAGTTCTCAATTTAAAGAGTCTGTGGTTAAAATTTTCAGAAGCAGCAGGTAGGAATATGAGAAATCCTCAATCCCCTTCTGGTCACAAGTGGATTATTCTGCACGTTAGCCTACACTTTAGTCGGTTTGTACAAGATGTAAAATACCAAAACCCAGAAAATGAGGACAATGGAAACCCACAAACATACCCGGGCACTCGTTATTGAAAATACAGTTATTCCTGAGCGGGTAATACACTCACCCAGGAAAGGAGCCCATGGGAAACCCATCGCCATCCCAATAACAGCTCATTTCCAAAAAGATGACAGTCCTCTTATAAGATTCCACTTTTATACAGATAAAAAAATATACATATGATCCATCTGACACTGTGGTATTTATATTTGTACTGATAAAAATCCAAGGAAAAGAGTCCAGTGAGACTTTGATGTTGCATTCCACTGTTATTCAATATATCAATAATCAAATCTGGAGAGCTGCCAATAAAAATAGACTAAACCTCATTAGCATTTTAATAAACCTGCAAGCTACAAGAGAGAGCAAAGGGAAATCGGCAGGTGCAGCGTCTTCTCTATCGGTTCGCCCTTTGGCCGCCCCTGCGCCCTCCCTGCTCCACCCCCACAGAACACACTCCAGAGAGACTTCTCTGCATCTGAAGACCTCTCACAGACCTGCCCAAGCTCTGAGGTTAAGGAGACGAAGTCTTTTTTTTAAACTGAGCATCAATAGCCTGATTTTAAATATACTTTAAGAAAGTGCTGATCTGAAGCACTGGGTCAGATAGTCAAGAGTGTGATTTCACATGTTAACTCGATGGACCCAGATGAGAGATGAAGGAAAAGTGGTAGGAAGATGAACACAGAACCATATGCAACAGATAAAGAGCCAGGAGCTAGAGACAGAGGCTGAGTTAGGTGTCCTCTCAAACTACTTCCAAAGCAAACTCTGGACCATCTCAATCTCAGAATCACATATGCTCAAAGTAAATAGCTAATTTCCCTTAATTCTCGGTCATTACACTTTCTCAACTGAACTAGAAATTAGAAATTAAGAGCCTTGCTTCCTAGAATAGTGTGAATTTCATTTACTCTATTAGTCCATTGTGCATGTGTATGTGTGTGCAGATAATGTAATAACATTTTCAAAAGTGTAACTCATTAAAATATATTCGGATGAAAACTGCAAGTAAAAAACATTTCACAAGGATAAAGCAGCTATTTATTCAGGGATCTTACCTGAAGACATACATGAAAATATATAATATTGAGTACACTCTAATCGCCTTATTTTCTTCAGATAACTGTGAACACTTCAACGTTACTACACAATAAGCAATAAGTAACCTTCCAGTGTCTTTAAAAAGTGTGATTAAGACTTTCGCTGTCAATTTGCAGGAAGCCATGTGGCCACGATGTGATGAAGCATCGATGATGGATGGTACCACCCAAGCCACCCTTCTATAATGAACTAATGATTCATACTCAAGGTGCTTTTGAAACATGATTAAGCCTCCAAACATCTCACCGAGGTACACTCTCATTACCCCGGTCTTAGAAAAGAGAACTTAAGTTTACCAAGGTTACATAGAGAATGACTCAATGATAAAAGTTTGGAACAAAAAAGAAAGCCCGATTCGTTCGTGCTCCGGAGAAGCCTCTCAGGGTAACTTAATTCACTGCTCTGAGTCTAACTGACCTCTGCTGGCCACTGGCAAGTGTTTGCCAAAATGCAACTGTCCGAAACACTCCTTATAATGCTAGGTGTTGTTATACGAGTATGTCAAGAATGAGATGAAAATGTCATCGGGGCACTGGCAACAATAAAAGAAAATATTCTGCCGATTTAAGGAATAGAAAGAGATCCAAGTTAACGGGGGAAATTACCTGAGAAAATGTCATCAGAGATGACATCAACAACTTCACCTGAGAATAAAATGCTCTGTAATGGCTCAGAAAGCTGAAGAAAGACTCCTTTTACAAGGGCTTTCGGACAAAACTACTTCTTGTTTAGAAACGGCCCTGTTCCTGGGGCAAAGAGAGTAGGGAGGCAGAGGCACCATGTCCACAGGCACCGTGAGAGCTCTGCAGCTCTGAATCCCACGGTTACTGGCTTCCTCGTGTGCATGTCAAAACGAACGATGTGATTTGTGAATGTCTAAAGTAGTCACAGCAAATTAAACAGAAATTGAGCAAAAATTTCCTCGTTACCCTTAAAACAGAAAGTCAAAGGTGGTTGATTTTCCCACTTTGAAGTCTTTGGAAATAAGTTTCATTTGCACAAATACTTAAAAATCAAACAACCCAGTTGGATATGTCTGTCTACCCTTTTGAAATTTAAAAGAAAAAGTGATTATACTGAGAAAATTACTTTTACATTAAGACTTGGGATACTGACTTAAAATGGAGCTAGTTTGCCCTGGCTGGTGTGGCTCAGTTGGTTGGAGTGTCATTCCATACAACCAAAGGGTGAGGGTCCGATTCCAGGTCAGGGCACACACCTGGACTGCTCGATCCACAGTCAGGGGGCGTGAGGAAGGCAGCAGATCAATGTTTCTCTCTCCCTCTCCCTCTCTCTCTCTCTCTTTCGATCTCTTCTCTCCCCCTGTATAAAATCAATAAGCATGGCATCTTGTGAGGATTAATAAAAATTAAAGAAAAAATAATAATAAAAATTAAAATGAAGCTAGCTTGAAAATGTGATTACTGAAATTAATGACTGAAGTTCATTACTGATGATAAGAATGTATTTTTTGCATATCTTGGAATTTTTATCTGTATATGATTGGCACTTTCAAATAATGGATTTAATAGAACTTTCAAAATAACACATCTATACAAGGCAATAATAGTACCATTACTGCTTTAAGATGTGTGTCTCTAAAATATTCACTTCAAGAGCCACTGTCCTTAAAACAACACAGTACAACCTGTGCTCCAGAGAATTTCATGGGGCAGGATATGCCACTAAACACACTGTGTAAGAATTGATCCTTATGGGAGGAAAGAGGTGAAAGAAAGAGCTACTTGCTGTTTGACAATATGGCAAACAGAGGAACAGTTTGGAAAATGGCTAACAGCCCCATTAATAACATTTCCCAGTGAAGAAATGATTCCTAAACTTGCCATTTTTTTCAGCTGAGGATCTGTTACAACATTGCTTCATAGAGAAGCAGTTGGAAACTCAAGTAGTTTTCAATTTTAGACAAACTGGTGCTGCCAAAATTATAATACTGAATAACAGAAAATTTCAACAACACGATGTGTGCCTAATCTGGCTTTTAAGACATTTAAAAATCCTAATTACGCTATGAGAAGCTATATGAGAAGCCAAATCCACATTCATCTACAGGAAATGCCACCAGCCAGTGCCATCTCTGGTGGCTAGGTATTTCGCCTCCGATGGGACACACGTGAGTGTGAATTACTGAAATTAGATCATTCTAATTGATAACTAGAGATTAAAGATAACCCCACATTACAGGTCCGTGATAGGTAATCCGCTCAACTTATTTTAAAAAGAAACTGTAAATTACTAAAATACTCTTATCTTGCTTTAACTATTTCAAAGCCCTCCATGGGTGATAGACACAATATAGATAGGCGCCCATGGAATAGTTATCACTTTTGAAAAATGGTGACTATTCTAACATCCTTTAATTATATTGCTTACTAATCTTAATTGCCACGATTTGAAAAGACAGTTCCAAAGTGCATCTTGAATAAACAGAAAAGCAATTAGCCTAAATTAATTGCTCTGCTGATGTGATGTGCAGCAGGTATGCTTGGTGATTTTGAAACTCCTGCCAGAGCTTTCACGACTTGATGTTCTGAAGATTTTTCAGCCTATTTTTACACCAGAGCAATTAACCAGATAATTGTTCTAATGTGAACCTGGCCTTAATCAGTATGTTTAGGTTCGTAGTGGCAAATAACCAAATATTAAGCATACATTTAAAGAGTACCACTTAGAAGCTACAAAGGGACTAAAGGGAAAATTTGCAATATTGTTTCTCATACAGCCATATTTTTCTCACCAAGAAGCAGAAAAAAGCTGTGACCGTATTCTCTGCCTCTTTTCAATTAACACAAGGTATCAGTACCTATGAAAGGCAAGTGAAGTTTCTAGTTCTTCATTTAAAAGTATTCCAAAGACCTTATTAAAAGAACAAAACCCAGTGATTCAACAGTAAAATCCTATTTATTGTTCAAAAGGCTTTCAGATAAATGGCATGCAATACATAAAGCAAGCTCTATCTGAATCCAGACAAGGACATGACATCCTCGCTTTATCAGGTAGCAACTTTATTCAGAAATAAATCTGGAAGAAAGAGAGCATTTGAACCAATTGCCTGCAAGTTTGAGCCATATTTAAAAGCAGATTTATATATCCTTCAAAAGAAGCACTTATATAGCTCTCAACACACAGGTACTAAATTACTTCACTGAGCAAGGTGCCAGGGGCTTAGGTGGGGGCAAAGGCCCAAAGATGCAGACGCTGGCCCCCCTTATAAGGAGACAGACTGATAAACAGGACATTATGCAGGCACACCATGACATATGCCACCAGCCAGTAAAGTGACGAACCATGAATTCACCTGGACAGTGACATTATGCAGCAATTCATTACAAACACCACTATTATTTCATCTTTGATTTAAATATAAAAGAATTCACAATCATTTTAAGAGAAATTATTAGTAGTGCGATGATCATTGTTAATAAAACAAGTTTCCTTTTTTCAACTTCAGTAAGTGAGGAGTTATTCTACTACCTTAAATTAAATATTTTATCGGTTGATAAATGATATACATAAAGCCTTTCCTTTTCACAAAGCAAAAGGCTTCAAACTGAAAGCACTCTGTCATTCTTCATGTCTTCGTGTCTTCTTTCTTAATTTCTGAAAGAACTGTCACATGGAAAATAGGCCAGGCACAGGCATGTCAGGTCTGCCATTTTTAATTATTACCAATAAGTTCCAGCAACCTCTCCTCTGGTTAAACATGTATACACCTATCTTCTGAAGTATTTCTTTATGCCACTGTTCATAAAATATTTTAAGCTGAAGCAAAATCTCTTGCACTAAATTAATAACTAATCACAGGAGATATTTATCATCTCAAGCCTTTTACAAGGAAATTGTCAGATTTAATCACCTTTCTCATATTTTTACTATTTACTGAGATTCATTTATCATGCATTATAAAATTTTGACAACAGTGAGTTATTTTAATTATCATTTCTGGTTGGGGATTAAGAAGACAACTCCTAGGGAAAGTAGGGGAGGGAGAGATGGTCATAAATTTGTCCAACCAATAAACTATCATTATTTTCATCAATAAATGAAGATTTTCTTCATTGTTGACAATTTAAAAACAGGTTTGAGGTTAGGAAGCCTCCAAATCCATGGATGTATAGCACTGCATTCATCATCATGTAAAACGTGTGCCATTTTTTCCCATAATTGTATCACGAATTCTGATTTCATAACACTTAAAGCATTTTTTTAGTCCTGCAACTAAATTCTTAATTTATTTGTTACTCATCTTTATATTGTCTGAAGATACAAAAGTGGTAGCACCATTTAGAGTAGCACACCCAAGAATATCAGTAATATGATTCTAGAGAAGCTTTTTTACTCATTATTCTGTGCTGCGATGTTTACTTGTACACTACTGCTCACCAGGAGCCAAAGACAAAAGCCAAAATTTAATATTACCATTATCTCTTAGGAATACCATAAAATTCACATTATCCTATAAGACAAAATAATATGAACATGGAGAATCAGTAAGACAAACTCATCCACATCAAATCTAGTTTCCATCAATCTCCAGAGTTGGAGTTAAAAAATCAAAGCAGGCTGAGCCAGGTACATCTCGTAGATTTTTCCTTTCAAGTGATTTTACTAGGTTAAACCCTCTAGCGTTATATATCAATTAATGCTTCCCTTAAAATGATATGTAGCAATTAGAGGTATTTAAAGGACCAATATCAGAACCAATATCCAACATCACAACATACCAAAAAATGAAAAACTTCCTTTCATTTGAGTACACTAGAATTTCACCTGAGGATGAATGCACAAATCATTTTATCAGAGAAACTTTATCTTTTGCAGGAAAATCTAATCAGTTATTTGAAAAACCACATACACTAGAAAAACAATACACATTAGTTATGCCCGTTATTTCTTACCTAAGGACTGAAACCTTTAATAAATTAACTGCCTTTTTTCTTTAACTCAGTCACAACTAATTCAAAGTATATACCAGTGTTACCCTTTGCTCTGAAATAGTTAAGCATCTGCTACAACTGGCAGGGAACATTTTTACATGATAAAATATTTGTAAAATAAATATGTATCATCCCATGTTTATATACCCACTCAAATCTCATTTGTGACATTTTTTCTGATACCAACTATGGGTCAGGTGTGGTACAAGACACAAAACTCAAGTAACTTAGAAGGAAATAGTTATTTGCAAATAGAATTCTTAGGGAAAAATGATTTTTATTATAAAATTATTTGTTTTAAAAACCTATGACTCGGTGTATGCAGTGAGATATCCAAAATCTTGTCACCTCTCAGATATCCCACAGGGAAAAGAGAAGGTAAAATGCCAACGATGCTCAGAATGATCGCACAGCCTGAGGTCTGAGGGAGGGTGACCCATGTAACTTATCATCAGGCCAGGACACTGGGACAGGAGGGAAGCAGCCGCCGCAGAAATGCTAAACCTGACAGAATGCCACAGCCACAGGAGGGTCCTGAGCAAGGCCCTCGCGGTCTGAGGCGGAATAAGGCCCTGGGAGCCAGCGAGCATCTCGCGGTTGCAGTCTGGACACTGAAGACACACAAAAACGATTCCAGCCTTCGGTCCACCACTTTCCAGTGAGCTAACCTCTCCGGGCCTTAATTCCTTCACTTGAAAATGAGGTTAATTTCTTCCTCAGGGTTGTTGTAAAGATTAAATGAAACACTGTATATGAACACTTGGCACTTGCTATGGCAAAGGTTGTAACAAACAGTAGCTAAGACTAGCTGTTGTCCTTATCCCTGGTCCAAAAACAAAAGGAAATACACACTCGGACTCACCAGCACTACAAAAACCAATCATGGTTTCAGAGACAGGGTCTAACAGACAGAAGGACACAGGACACATCATTTTTGTAAATGATTTGGGAGCCAGAATAGTAGTTACTCCAACACCATACTACTCTTTCTTCTAGGGATAGTCTTACAAAATAACCATGAATATAAAAGAGAGTTGAAAGCTACGCCAACCTCAAACAAGTGTCTAGTTCAGAAAGACTCCTTTCCATTCCTACAGCACCCCCAGAACTCAGTAAAATATATTTATTATTTTTGAAAAAATATAAATGAATATCATAGAACATACAGGAAACCATGCAGTGAGTTACAGAAATAAGCAAAATTCAGTTTGGGTAAAGCTCCACCTAACTGGCCCAGACACATTACCAGGCACCAAAGGTGTGCAGACAGACTGCTCCACGTTCCACGCAGGCAGGTGAGCCCTGCTGTGAACACCACCACAGAGCTGCTCCAATGGTCAGCATTATTTTTTCTGCCTTTTATTTCCAGTTTTCAGGCTTTTACAGGAGAAAACTGTTCAAATGCCATACTCAATACTCCAAGGTGAAAAGTATTTCTCTCCTCCAGACCACTTAACTTTAATAGAAGACAAAATATTCTCAAATTCAAATTCAACCATGCTTCCTGATTTAATGGATAGTTTGTCCCCCTTGGGCAATCTTTAAACCTCAGTCTCTAGGAGAATTAAGTAATATTAGGGGATTGAAATGAAATAAAATTCTAAGTCCATTGTGACATGACATTCACAGGAAGATGGTAGATTATCCACCCAGTCTTCAAACACTTATAAGTACAATATATAGCATATGCTCAAAAACAATTCTTGGAAATAAAACACAATGGGCACTCAGCAAATACTTTATATCACCAACACCTGCTCAAATCCTCTCTGAACTTTATTTCTAAATGTCACCGTTTTTTATTGAATCGACGGAAATTTGAAAGAAGAAACAGAATAAACATCCAGAGAAGATCAAGGGAGTTAGAAAAATCTTTATAGAATGCCTCATTGAGTTTTACATGAGCCAGGGTGCTGTCAGTCACCCTGAAAGAGGTGGTGAAGTAATCTGTCACTCTACAAATTCAACCTGAGTATTCCTAAAAGACTAAAACAGGGCTAAACACAGAAAAGCAAAAGAGAAAGAATATTGTTAAGATTTTTCTTAATGTTATAAACAAAGGAATAATGAATGAAATACTAAGCACTGTAAATAAACTCATTTTAAATCGTAGGCTTGAAGTCGGAGGGAGTTTAGTGAACTAGTTCAACTTTCTTTATAATTCAGGAAATTTTTCTTAACACTCTTGTTTGAATCCAAAGTAGGAGTGAGTTCTCCATTTTGGAAGGTAGTCAATGAAAATAAAGGTTTTAACTTATTTTAAGATGAGTTCTGTTTCCCCCTGTAACTTGCACTTGTTGGACAAAGTTCTGATGCCTGAAATAATGAAGAAACAATTTAGGCAGATTGATTAACTCTCTATTTTCTGTTAATATATTTTATCAGACACAATTTTAAAAACTATTCAATTTAAAATCAGAAATATCAAAAAATCTCTACATTCTGGATTTTAATACAGGAGAATTCAAAGCGTAGGCTGGGTGGAGACAGGCATTTAATATAAAATAATATTGATCATGTTTGATGGAATGGTGAGGAAATGGAGAACAGCCAAAGAGAACAGCCCATTCCTCATCCTGGGAAAATCATGGACGTGAGAAAATGTGGGTCCAATGTTGCTAGATTGCAACTTTTCCAAGAGAAGGCTGAAATTCAGAATTTCCATGTGGACTATCCCAATTTTTAAAGTGCTGGCAAATAATTCAACTTTTAAAATATTGTAGAGGCCAAACAAAACAGTTGTGTGGACTGAACTCAGCTGTCACCTACAAGCGTGCGACTTCAAGTGATCTTATTTAAAAGTTTTATTTAAAGAGAAAACATCTATAGTTACTATTCTAAACACTAGTACACATAAAGCGAAATACCAACATATTGCAAATGTTATTTTATACTTGAAAGAAACTGGTCTGAACAGTCTAAGATTTAAAATTCTCCACCTTTCAGAGTGTCCACGGATGCCACAGCCCCCTTTAGATAAACACAAGATTCACACTGCAAACTTACTCCTTAAAGAATGATCAATAAACTTAACACTTTTTTTTTTTTTTAACTGCAAATTCAAAGAGTAAATCTCTAGCTAGGCAAGATCAACTAGTTGGCAACATAATTTACTTTAACAACCAGCTTGACTTTTGTTTTGGTTTGTGACTTCAACTGCTGGGTGCTAGAGAATCTTTCAATCCTCTGGTATTGGTATCCTCTCCTGTTATCTTAATTTATTAGAAATGTTGGTCTACTGTCAATGAAAGAATCATGTATTTGATAATGGGTGTATATATATGTATATATATATCATACGACTGAACTTTATTTTCAAGACTAATGTTAAAAATTGAAAATGGGAAGATTAATTCCCTCTTTAATAGCCAATTTAAATATTAAAATATCTTTTGTAAAGATCTATTAAAATCAATTAGATTTTACTTAATTTTTATTGGCAAAAAAAGAACAAAAGAGCCATTATAAGCGTATCACTATAAAAATGCTCAGAACCATTCAGTTTTTTCACATATCAGTTTTTATACCCAAAGCATGCTGATTTTGACTCTGTGCCAAAACAATGAAGACCAAATTGAATGTGAAATAACAAAAGATTTATATCAAATACAAATAAACATTTCAATAAGCTTGGAGTCAGGGAGAGTGGCAGAGACATAACCACCAGATGTTTAATTTATATCATTGATAGAAATAGTCAGTGTCTTCTTTTCATAAACCACTTGAGTTGTATTTATATTCAAAAGCAATGGTAAATGTCAAATGACTACTAGACCATCCTTCTGAATACAAGAAAATATCACGCCGTTTAACTCTCTAAATATAAAAAGTGCTTTTAGAAAAACAAGAATAAACAACAGCACGTCTCAGTCACACAGATCAATGCAAGGCCCTCAAAACGCTAAAAGGTACCATGAGCATAACAGTAAAGACCTTCCATTACCTCATATTTTAAAATTTTGAACTTAAAAAAAGAGTTTACAGATAAGCGCTTTTAAATGCAGGATAAGCCTTGTATCTAAGATCTGAGAAGAGTATCAGTTTATCTTCATGGGAGGAATTCTCTATTAAAGCTAGCAGCACTAAACATGGGTCCTTTTTACACATACTACGTATAATATATTATCAAAAGGTTCTAGCATACTTTATGAAAGAAAGAAATGAGATTAGTTCTAAAGACGAAAACTAAAAGTCTTACAAATAAATGTCACTTGCGTGTGAATTCCAACTATGACATGGAAACTTGACTCATTAGCTGCCTGCTTTTTCTTGTCTTCATCAGATTTTACTGCAGCAATGATGGAGAAACACATCCATCAGAAAAGCCAAAGAAAAGGCAAGCAAATGGTCTACATTTAATAGAAATGGCATAACCTTCCACTGAACAAAAGATGTTGAAAGAATTAAGCGAGAGCGCCTGTCAAGCGCCTATTAATTACCTGGTAATGAAGGTTACTCTTCTGCCCCTTATCCTCACCTGGCTCACTACTGCCTCCTCCAGCAAGTCTCATGTCACCTGGCGAGCAACCTTTGCGAGCAGCAGGGACTCAGTGCCCCACAGTCTGAGACACGGTACCAAGTATTTAGTAGGGGGTTAATAAATGCTTCTGATCCACTAGAGGATAATAATAATGCACAAATGTAAAAGAGATGCTAAGTGATAGGCTAAATGCATTAGTGCATCCCGGCGCCCTTTATACGAAAGGTCACCAACCCATCTGAGCTAAGTGCCAAAATTATAATGAAGTCTGATGGGAAGTCCTAGATTTATACCAACATAATTACAAATATTACTTAGCTTAGTGAAAGAGTACGGCGAGAACAATGAAATGAGTAATTTAGATGATACTGCAAAGCGGGTTTTAATGTCTGAAACTTCTATTGCAGTACACAGGATAAGTGTAAGCACTGTAATTAAAACCTAAGAGTCTGATCTTTAAAACTCTACGGCTCAACCTCATTAAAATGCATGTTTTCTCAATTAATCCAAACTTTTCCATTAAAAACATAAAAATACACTTTCATTCCTTGCAAATAAATCTCTATAGTACATATATCAGTACATATATTTAGGATCAAATACCAAATAACCATTACAGTGAAGTAGGAAAAAACTGATTGAAACAGCAAGAGGTTTCGGTAGATAGAGCCTAACAAAGGGAAGAAAAGGCAAAGTGAGAACTGCCCAGTTTTTCATTTGTAAATACCAAGTTAAACTGAATGAGCTTTTGAAGAGCTTGAAGAATTGAAACCCCTGAATATCTTTGTTTAAATAATACAAATCTAAGCAAACTGTTTACTTAAGAGATAACCCTTATACTCATATATAGACTGTATCTTATTTACTCTCCAAGTACTGACTCTTCTACCCAGCAGATACACAGAAAACTGTTGTAGAATGAAAGACAAATCATTTTCATAACCAGTGTTACAGAAACGGTTTTCTCCTTTTAATCGGATGCATTTCTAGGAAGTTTATCTCAACATTAAGCTAACGGTAAGCACCTAAAACAACAGGGTAATGTTTTCATGTACTTTATTAGTTGTTATGAAAAACACTTAAAAGATTATTTTAAAGTTGTCATATAATTCATTATGAAGAATGTTGATTATAGAGAATTTTATTTTTAAAATGTTTATCAATTTCCTTCAGATTTCTATATACTTCATACAGTGACTATTACTCAAAAACAAACACCTTTTATAAATGATGACCATGTGCCCATTCTAGATAAGTAAATTTTTCAAGAAAAATTTTACTAAGACAGAGCCAACTCAAAGGTTATTGCATACTTTCAAGAGCAATGCAGGGTAATTTTTTAAAATGTCATTAGAATTAGCCATAATTGGGGAAAACAGATCCTACCTGGTTTTACTTTTAAAGTATAAAAGAAAATTAAAAGTGGAGGGGGGTGAAACCTATATAACTTTATTAACCAATGTCACCCCAATAGATTTAATTTTTTAAAAAGTGGATGGGGAAAGTGTCTTGAAATTAAAGCATTCTCAGACACAAACTTAAATTATTGCTGCTATTTGTGAAAAATATTTAACTCTAAATAGGTTCTAATTTTAGCTAAATAGTACTTTCTATTTTGAAAGCAAAATATTTTGGTGGTCTGTCTTCACACAAAACTTACTCTTGAAAAGTTACTGGGCAAAAATTTGTCTCATGCCTAAGGTAGGTTCATATATAAGAACCTACCTAAACTAATCAGTAGCAGTAGAATAGTAGTACTTTGCAGTTCTTTTCATTATTAAAAAAAAGTTTACTCTCAAGGGTTCTTGCATCTTTTTGTTTCCTTCATGCAATATTTCAAAGAAATACGTTTATCACTGTTTATCACTTGTTTATATGAAAAAAGCTATCTGTTATACGCATCTTTACTCTATGTATTAAATTGTCCATCACATGACTTTCACTTTCAAAACAAATTGTATTATTCAGAGAACAAAATGTCATCCTTGAGAAAGTATATGAATGTATAATGTTTGAAATAGTTCCTAAGAATCATTTTCCTTGATAAGTGAACAGTGAAATTAACCATAAAAGTTGCAAAAATATTAAAGTGACAAATAGCAATATATCCTGGATGGGTGACAAAGAAAAAAATTCAAGAGACTGTTGTTGTACAACTGTTTAGGCAAACATTTGAGTCTTAGCACATGAAAACCATGTTGCAAATACAGGCAGTAGATGGATTAAAGTGTACACCTCTGTTTTCAAAACTTAAACATGTCTATTTGGAAAGGCTTGGCTACATTAAATTTTCCTTCAAGTTGACATGCCTTGTTAAAATGATAATTAGTATTTGGTACACAGAACACATGTGTTCCTTCTGGAAACTGTTTTTAAGATGTTACATTCGTTACCTGTCATTTATGATCCAGTTCAGACAGAGATTGAGAGAGCTAAGATTTTTGCACCTCTTGACAATTTCCATCACGGTTTCATTATCCAGTTCAGTGATATGACGAAGGTCCAGGCTGGAAAGGTTTCTTAGCTAATGAGATAAGCAAAAAGAAAGATGAAAAAAGTAAATGCTATATTCATTCTAAAAAATTATCTAGTTTATTACAAAGCAGAGTATCATTGCACAATATCTGGAATAGACAATAGTCCAGAATCATTTAATTAAACTGTTTAAATAATATTTTACATACTAAATGAGAAATGCGGGCAGAAATCTCTGGTTAATATATAAATGACAACACATTAAAATCAAACAGATTTTATTTAGGCATAAAAAAAATAAAAAGCTAGCAATCTAATAATAGGTGGGAGGCTGTTAAATATATTACATTAAATACCCACAATTTGATAAGATTATTTTCTTTAACATTGTTCAATTTCAGATATTTACCTTCATGATTATAATGTCACTTTTGCATAGGCTTTCTCATTTTTAAAAGATGAAATAGGAGTGAAGTGGTCGATTCAGAAATACCTTGGTGCTATTTTATCAATGGACTCCAAATTGTACTATTATGGGTTGTGTGTTTCACCATGTGGAAAGCGATATGACATGTTCTTTAAGAAGCAAAGATTTTCTCTAGGTACCACTTTCCTCATTTCTTCATTTTCTCTACTCTTTTCTTTATGTTTCCTGCCTTCCCCTGATGTTTAGTCTCTAAAGAAAATTAATAGTATCATTTACACAAAGATGGTAGGATCTTAATTATCCTCTTCAAATGAACTACATTTCAAGCAAGCAATTTTTGCTTAATAACATTTACTTGTTAGAAGATCTAAGCTCTAGAAAGAGATGCAACTGCAATTGAGACCCTGATTATGGCCTCGGGAGACCTTAGGCAAAAACCAACATGTAGTGTCTGGACTCCTGACCCATGGAAACGGTGATAAATGTGCGTTGTGTTAAGCTGCTAAGCTTGTGGTAACTTGTTCAGCAATAAAAAAATTAATACAAAAGGTCTGCAGGGAACTCTGCACCCTTGCGGATAAGCCGGGTTTCTCTTAAGCCAAGAGGAATACCCTCGGTCACTGTAAACACGGAGGGAGGCTCGCTGCTCACAGGGCGCAGGGAGGCCGGCCGCTCAGCTTCTCCTCGACGTGTATCTGCAGCTGCTGAGAAAGTGCTTGCTGGGAACACGGGTCACTCTGATGTGGCCCTTCTTTTCTATATAAAAACCACCATTTTCCTAAACCACATTATTTTTACAGTTAGCTCTTTTACAGGAATTTTTCATCCCAACACCCAAAAACATCTTGCTGTGGGAGATGCACCGCTCTGAGAACATGTTAAAAACCAAACAGCCTCTTTGAATTGCAGGTGCTGGGGACTTGCTGGGCTCGTGTCCTGACAGCAGCCTCATGTCTGCACCACAGCAAAATCAGAAATAGATGAAAAGGGGCCACAGGGCTGCTTGAAAATACTTTGCTGCATGACTCTTAGACCTATGAATGTTAAGGATGCATTTTGCTATGTATAACTATTTACATATGTGAACTCTTAAATACAGCCACATACAATACAGGGGCTTCACTGTATTTTCCCAAGTATCATTTATGATAGTCACTAGGAAGTCAGATCATCATAAAAATATTATCCAGCCACACAAATGTCTCCTATATATGTATATTTTGGGATATAGCACAGCTTCTGACACAAAATTTCTATGTGAATTCTTACATATCTTTTAGCTTTCTTCACTGTAAAATATCTCTTTGTTACAACAATGTGAATGTACTTAATACTGATGAACTATACACTTTAAAATAATTAAAAAGGTAAACTTTATCTTACATACATTTTACCACAATAAAAAAAAAAAATTTGCTTCATCTACCAGGGCATAGTAGGAACATACAATAAAGTTCCATAGAGAAGAAAATGTTAAGTTGTTGATGCCAGTTGGGTCCCCTCACATTAGGGAAGATAAGTGAGGACCAAAGAGGTCTGAAAAACTTATTAAAGTACAGATAAAAGGGAGGGAGCTGTTAGCAAATCTAAACTATTTTATAGACTTGGGGAGATTTAAAGATATCTTCTATCTAGAAGTAGAGCAATGGACTAAGAAGGGGTCACCATTCCAGGAACTATCTACTTGTGACAAAGCTCTAATTCTTGCTGGCTGACTCCTGAGCTACTGGAAATGCCGTAGCCAGGCCCATTCCCCAGTGCAAGGGGGTCAGATGATGACACGGGGCCACTAGGGGCTGATGCTGCCCTGTAATTACTGTCCATAAATGGGACATGTCTTACCCTTTCAATGGAGCACAAACTCATACATGAGGAAACAGATTTACTTGAGTTCCCACAAGCCAGCGTTCTATTGAGATCCCAAAGAGTGTTTTATTTACTCTTGGATTTTTTTCATGAGCTGACAGTCACTGACTCTGCTCACGTGGCCTTCCCTATGACCATTTTAGCCAGTTCAGCTTGAAATATGACAGTATCCAAAGGCAGTTCCAGGAAGACGCAGTCTGAACGCCTCCATGAGAAGTGGCATTTTCATTCAAAACTCCACCAACTGCTCTGTCAAATTCATCACATTCTTTCTCTTGCTGTGGGAATTTCCTAATAGTGCCCTCCAGTGTTTCATAAAAAGCTAGCTAAAGTAATCCTTCGCAGTCTGAATCAAATAATTACATTTAGGAAACTGACATTTTAATTAAACTTACTTTCCTTATAAATCCACTGGTGGTCTTGGGTTGTACAAATCTCAGAGTATTTGAATAAGCAAAGCCATACAATCAAGTTCTTCTAAATGCTTCACCCCAGTTTTTAAATATTTAGTAAAGTATTTTAAAAGAAACTCACGTCAGAGTATAGAGTATAGGTAATCAACTTTCAGTTTAATACTGCTCTTATTAGGGAAAAATATTACTTGAACCAATTCAAGTTAAAGGCTAAAATTAGTCAAGGATTGGTATGGCATATATGAACTTAAGTATAAAATGAGACACTAAAATGTTACCTAGGAAACACAGGCTTGGAGGATTATAAAAAGACCTTAAATGACTTCCAATTTTTCTCAAGACTCTGGAAAAGTACAAAAAAAACCAAATTCTCCATTGTACAGGTTGACTACAGGAGGTGAAGCAACAGAAGAGGGCTCACAGAGTCTTGGCGACGACAGCAGGCATGTCCCACTGCTTCAGGCTAATGAGGATAATTTATGTGACGCCAATTGGAGGTGATAATTTTTGAAAAGACTAAACACTTCTGTATAGCTAAATATGTTGAAATATCAACTAGTACGTAATTTACTTCTTGCCAGCCCTGCAGATACTGGCTTCACTGGGGCTGATTTCAGAGCAATCAGTTGTAATCTTTAGGGATCAAAGTCAAGGGTTGAGACAGGCTGCCTTGCTGGGGAGAACTGAGGTGGAGAGCAGTGCCACACACTCATCTGCCAATCACCTGTCAGGCTGCCAGGATGACTGCTGGAGAGACCAAAGGCACGGGGAGGGGGGTTAGAGAAAGGCATTTATAAGAAAACTGGGGAGAGCCTCCTATCAAGGGGAGGAAGGGAGACACAGGAGAAAGAGGGGGGTTTTAGCATGGGCCCTAGCACAGTAAAACTGGAAAACATATTAAAGAAACTGAGACTGCTGGAATGGAAAGGAAGGGGGCATAGCGGGAATGTCTGCCCCTGAGCATAGGAAGGCTCCACACTTGGACAGGGTCTGATACCTGCGTTTAGAGAAGAACTTGGTTGGCCAAGAGAGAATATATAAAGGGTATCCCTTCTGCTCATCAACTAGGCCTGAACCTTAGCTTGTTTAAAGATGGCACTCAAGTATGGAGATGGTTAAAAAAAAAAGCCATAAACTGTATTTAGGACATCAGGCAAATCCTTTCCAGCACCTCATAGAACTGAGAACCTCAGTGAGAACTGAAAGCGTTTAAGTAGAGAGCCTGAGAGCCTGGCTGAGGCAATAAAAATTTCTAATCATGAATACAGGACACTTCCAGGGTCTTAAACGTCATCAGATCCACAGTAACTACCATGTTAATTCTCTGGCACCTGCGCTATGTATTCCTTCCAACCAGTGCCTCTTACTCACCCTGGGCGGCTGTCGCCTTGTTTTAGTTGCAAATGCAAGGCCTGTGTGGCCCTCCCATTCTCCTGTGGGACCTGACATCTTCCCCATTTTATTTATGTTGTTTTGCTCTGCAGGGCACTTGACGGCCCTGCTCTCCTCAAAGCTATCCCTTCCAATTCCTTCTTGCCACATTACCAGCCAGATTAACACTCCTTAAATAACTCTGATCATATCTCCCACCTTCTCTGAAACCTTTAAGAAACAAAAATATTTCAACTGCAAAAAGGAATCCCAGAGTTTGCCTATCGAGGCTCTTCACTCCCCATCCCTATAATTTATACTGAGTAAAAACATAAATTATTCATTATTTTATTAAATTAGTATGCAGGCATGCATGCCCATAGTAATAAAATACATGATGGGCAAGCAAGATTCTTTAAAAAAAAAAACAAAACACAAAACATTAACAGCTATCGTGTCCTGAGCCACCAGGGCAGTAACAAAGCTGTCTCCATTTCCTAGGAAAGCGTAATTCAGCCTGGGCTCCAGCACATGTCCCTAAAGCCTCCTGTGATGCCCAGTCAGAGGAAGAACTCTGCCCTCTGTGCACCCACTGATGCTGCTCTCTCTCCACCCACAGCCTGAAACTGGGTGCTTTATGTAAAGATTTGGTCCAACTGAGCGTATGTTCCGCCCACTGGAGTGAAAGGCAAGCTGCTGCAGGTCAGGGGCCGGGTCCTGTCCACCTTTCTGTCACCAGTGCCTAACAGGGTGGTAGGTGCATCAAACACACTTATTAAGTGCTCACTGCTAAGTGAGTATACTTAAAAGCAGGATCTAACCTTTTTTTTTACTTTTATCAGCGTTTATTTTATGCTGAGTTTACTCCCGGGCCCTAAGTTTTTGTTTCTTCAGTTCCTCTGGCATCTTTTTCTCCTGTGCAGCCTCCTCTTCTGGTTTAGGAACGACCTGCTCTTCTTTCAGCAGGATCATCCCCATGTGGCAGGAGAGCACATGTGTGGGTCAACTGGCCCATGAGCTCTGGAAGTCCTGTGCCGCATCTCGGGAGGTTTGTTCACCTGGATGTGTTCAACGAACAGTGAATCTGCATCTAAACCCTGAAGTGCAGCAGCATCCTCAGCATTTTTAAGCCTGTGCAGCAAAAATTTAGCACTTTTTCTGGACCACTGACCCTGTGTCCAGCCCGACTTTTTGGCGTGGGCACACCTACCAACCTCACCATTGAAACAACGGAATGGCCCACATTGCTTCTGTAAAGTGACATCCTTCAGATACTTGGTGGCTTTTCAGATATGCATGCCCTTGATGGCCTAGGCAGGTTCACGGGTATTCTTAACGTGAACACAAAGATTTTAACCTCTTGATCTGCATGATCTTGGGTGTCTTCTGGGTCAAGTGAATAGCAAACCATTTTCAGAGGTCACCCCAGGCCACTTTTGGGAAAAAGAGAGCCAGGATCTAAATTTTAAAGATATTTTCATTTATTTAAGTTTCCAGAAACCAGGTCTCCGCCTTTACTTACATCAAATGCGGGATCTGCAGCTCTGAAGCTAGATGCTTTTAAAAGTGATATATTTGAACATAAACTTCACTAAGATGTAATCATTAAATAATAAAAAACAACATTCTCATTACACACAATTAAAGGTCATTTTAGAACAAGAAGCATAATCAGTAATCTATTTACATATCTGTTCTTAAAATGAAGGCCATTAAAGATGAAAGAAAAAAAAAGCCTCCATAAGTTGTCAGAGTTTTGATGCGTGTGGCAAGAATTCTGAGCAGTTCACCAAAATTTTAATCACTGTCTTCTGCTGCAGAAATGTGAATTTGTTAATTGGATTTCTGCTGCTTCTACCAATTCAGAATGGAGGCTCTGCCCCTCCTCCCCCACTCTGGCAGGCGGCACAGTCTCTAATTGACTTCTTCCTAGTACTTTTCTTTCCACCAAATTCCTTTCTTTTCTCCACATAGGATTTCTAGAGCTCATAACAAGCTACAGAGAGCATTAAAAGTTAGCAGCACTGAGAAGCCCTGTCACTTTTTTATGAAGCAAGAGCTGACAAACAGAACTTTTCTTCAATTAAAAATTAAAATGTTCACACTGTTTTATTTAAATAAGAAAAACAAATCAAAGCTCAAATCAATTAAGGGTAAATTAAGTCAAAAGTGAATGCGAGCAAGGAGAGAAGACTCCACCTAATTGGACTGGCTGTGTACTTCTCTCTCACTTTCCCCATCTACTTGGGGGGAAAAGACAGTTCGTGGAATTTTGAACCCATTTTAGTCGCTTGCATCCACATATCACGCGACGATGTATTGAAAGTTTTGGAACTATATCCCAAATAAAAGTTTTGCAACCTTATTTTTAATAGTAGTAAAATAACTGAAATGCCATTAGCCCAACACTGAAACTTATCATATCCAAGCTGAGTAGCCTGTACACTGACCTCTTAATCTTACACTATTAAAGCAAAACAGCCAAAGTATTCTGTTCTTTATTTCTAAATGTGTAAAGCTGAAAAACAAAGGCATGACCCTGATGATATTTAATTTAAAAAATATTCTGGCTTATATTTTTATTTTCTATCATTCCAAAAATGTTACGGAAATGTTGTACTTACTCTCTAAAATAAAATGTCTTTTTTTTTTGCTTTCTTCCTGGTTTAGAATATGTAACTAGGACTCACTTCCACATGGAAAATCTCTCAGCCTTACTCTCTCATTTCTAGACTTCAGCCTAAAACCAGAGCTCGGAATAAAAAGTGCCTAAACCTTACTTTCAGAAATTAGTGTTCCTCTGCTGCGACCAGGTTGTTTCAGAGAGTTAGGCCAAAAGCCCTGGGGCACCGGATGATCAGCACCATGCTGAGCCACTTGGGTCTTCCATACTCCCCAAAACTACATCTCCCAACGCAAAGAGGAGCAGCGAGGCATGAACAGGTACCTGCAGCTTCTCTCTGAGTGTTACCCCATAGGTCTGGAGCACCCTGTGCCACCCAGGAAGAAAACAGCTAACCTAGGTGTCTATCAGCAGTGTTCTCTCCTCTCAATCTCTAAGCCATTTATAAGGGAAGAAACATTCCAAAGTGTATATGTGTTTCTCCCACCATCATTCTCCCTGCAGTCCCCGAATAAAGCCCCAAATACCCCTTCTACTTGGAAGATAACGCTGATATCAACAATCTAAAAACAAATCAATCAGATCACTCCTACTAGTGAGAAAGTAGTCATAGATTCTCATCCTAAAATAAAATTAGGATCCAGTTTTGGAAAAAATACTATTTCTTCCATGATCTTCATTTCTAGCATTGCACTTGATTTAATTATTCATGGTATTATCCAAGTGCCCCAACCACCTATGATAAAGAAAGAATGAACACTTTACAGGTGAAAAAGGCCTAAAAAGACTCAAAGTTTTTAAAGTGCATGTAAGGATTTATACCCAAAATCCACATGAGGGACTCTCCAAACACTGAATCACATCCCGTTTGTTATACTGAGTTTTACCTTTCTTCTGCAATAACAACTCCAAGAAGCAACAGCATTTGGTTAACAATATATTTATATTTGGAACTGGTAAGATTTAGTTCCTGACTCCCTAATTACGCTCAATGTTAGGAGCTGGAAGTGAATGACCTGAAATTCTAGTTTCATGACTATGCTATAGGCAGTGTATCAGTTACCAATGAGAAATGGTAATCAGAAAATATCTTTGTAAAATTTTCCTTGATATTAAAAATGTAAAACATGAAATGACATCATTAAAGTAGATAATACAATTTTTTTCAAAACAAACTGCAAAACTTTTATGACTTTGATTTATATACTAAAGCACTACTTTCTAACACAAAAAAACTGTCCATCTGTAAGACTGTTCTCTTAACCAGTTCTGTCCATGTATGAGTTGAAAAGCTTCAACCAACTGAGAAAAATTATAATATTTAGTGTACATCTAAGGTGAAACTTTAAATACTGATTTATGATTTATTTTAATATTATGTATTTTGAGTCACATCTTCTTACATCAATAAAAAGCATTTATTGAAATTGAAAGACTTTTAAAATTTTTTAAAAAAACAACAGGAGTGCTGACATGATAGCATGTAATTTTTTGTCAGTCAAAACCATTAAGGTATAATTTAAATTAACTGGTAACGTATAACCAATAACTCAAATTACGAGTTCATGACAATTAACTTCTTATATATATATTTAGTCAAATATTTTTCTTTCCATTTGTCTCTTTGAACTGGAATTATACATCACAGCTCGGGAAAAACATCTACATTTTATTCTTGCTAGAAGCATGTATGCAACTATCTTTCTATAATGAGGCCACTAGCCCTCTACCCTATTCTTGGAACTCACCATGGCCTTGTGGCTTCCTTCCTCTTAGCTGTCGCAGAGCTAGCTGCCCCTCTCTCTCTAGTTATAATCTGTCTACATCCAGGACAGATGTCTGACTAGTGACAGTCTAAAGAAGGGTCAAGTCTAATTTAAATCTTATATTATGTGCAATTCTCTGCTTTGTGCTTTGATCCTCATTGTCACAAGTCTCTCTGAGAGGAAATAAACACCAGTTCTATTTTCTCAAATGTAAGAAACACAAAATGACCCAGAGAGGACGATGTATTGGGTCTAAGCAGGAAAAGAGAAACCGCTACAAGTATTTATTAAATTACATGAAGAGAATTTCATTAAGGAAACCGGTTATTCTGATGAAGGAGAAGTTGAGAAGATGAACTGGAGAGGCCACTGTGAGCCAGAAAATTAGCAAGGGCGGGAAGCCACAGGCACCCCACGGCTGCAGGGACAAAAGGAAGTCAATGATCCTGGAAGCCACAGGCCACCGTGACACAATACAATCTGGAGGGGCAGGGAATCTGTCCAGGGCTGAAATCAAGGAATGGCTAAAGCTGTGACTAACAATACTACCAGGGAGGGAGGGAGGGAAATACTCTCACTCTCCCTCCCTCTCTTTGGGTTCCTGCCTCCCTCTAAATGGCACCTGCAGAGTGAAGCCCCAGTGATACCGAAGAGCATGCAGAAGGGCACAGAGGAAAGGAAGGGCCTGAGGGCAGACAGACCTTGGACCAGCACAGAGCAAAAGGAAAAAGGGGAAGAGGAGCCAGTTTCCAACCACAAAAAGAGGTAGTCAATCTAATGGGAGCTCTTTGTAAGGACCTGAACAGGAAAAATTGACTGCCAGAGTACTCCTGCACCTAGCCTGAGAAACCCAGGGTGCTGACCAACTTTGTTTTCTTCTTTGAGCCAGATGATAGCTGTAAAAGTCAAAACTTGAGCTGCTTTCTCGGGCACAGGGGTATTGTTCCATTTATAAAGATCCAAGATTGATAGCCAACTGAAGAAGTACCTCTGATCAAACATAATAACCAATCATTTTCTCTAGTGAATATAACAGAGAAAGCTCCAGTGGGAAGCTTTTTCTTGGGGGAAAAAAATGATGTTGGTCAATCATCCCACTGGGATACAATCAATTGAAAGGAAGTGTACAGTAGGGGAAGCAGCTGTGTTTCTGAAGGTTTTGTAAATACTCTGTGATAAACAACTTTTGTGTAAATGCCTATGATACCTCTGGGCTGGAGAGCAAACATGTGAAGAGCTCAATTGCCTTTAGTCAACAGACTATTAGGCCAATGTGTCTGCAGAAGAGGGAGCTCAGAACCATACTTTCTTCCAAAAAGTATTATGGAAAATAATGAGTAATGACACATAGGCCCAAATTCTGGTTAAATATTGAGGCTCCAAGTTAAAATTTCAGAACACATACTCCTACTATAGCATAAATAACTTACCCTTTGACTAACAGAGTTACTATGGAAATTAATTCCCTATTTTCAAAGAATATGACTATAATAAAGACACATAATCTTCCATTCGGTATCCAGGAGTCCCTGTACATCATCATTATAAACCTCACACAACATTAAACAAAATTGTAAAGAATAACCAGGTTACTCAGATTCTCGATTGATTACTGATTGACACAGTATGAGCGTGTACTATGTTTAAATATGTGTGAGAATCAATATATAATATGTACACAGGTAGGCACTTCCTGTGGTTGATCTGCCCAGATCAAGTGAAAATAGTGCTTAAATAAGATAGTTGAATCAATTAAAAAATAAAACACTGTTAAATATTTTATAGATGTTTAAAACTAGTAAGTCAATATAAGTGTCAATGTTTTGTTATCAACTGAATGTTTTTTAATTAGATTCTATTAACTCTGTAACTCTCAATAACTGTTTATTTTAAATTAATAAATGAGAAGGGCTTACTTTTTTCCCCTCAGTAGTATATTTTCTCATAAGTTACATTATGACTTATTCTCATTGAGCCTCAAATCTGGTTTCCCTAATTCGTATAGTCTGTTCTGTTGATTTAGAGATGAGATCCCATCCGTGTCCAGTATCACTTTCACACATAAACCACAAGAATGAGTAAGGTAGACTCACACTGATCCTTAAATAAAATTTCTGTCAGAAAACAGTGTGAATGACTTGAAATTCTAAAAGAACATGAAAGCAACAGCTCCTAACGCCTTTCTTGGATAAAGACTGACCTCATGTGTTAAGAGACCAGATAAATATAATTGAAAACCATTTTAACAAGAATATTTGCAACAAAAACCACAATTTATAAACAAGTGTGTAATAAAAATCCAAAGAGTGAACTGAGGATAATATAAACAGAGTAAATAATATTTAAAATATAAAGCCAAGATCCAAGAGAGGCCCTTTCAAAAAAGATTGCAAACTTTCCTCATTTCATACTAATATGTTTATATTGAAGCCTGAAGCAACCATTTTATCAAAAAATAAATGCAACAAAGAAACTCATCTGTTCATTTTACTTGTTAGAACTTCTACAAACTGAGTCATTTGAAAGATGAATTCATTTACTCTACTATTGTCACATTAACACACCCTGCTATAGTAGCTGCAGAAATAAAAATGTAGCACAAACACGTATACATTACAACCAGAGTGTGAGTAATAGATTTACAAAATATAAGAAAAATAGCCTCACTGAACAGGTATCACTGACTTAAGAGAACGAAAAAAATAAATGGGTAAATTGACGCAGCTTATGTAGACATTGCCTGTATTAACTTAAAAAATAAAAACAAAGCCACTAATTTGTGCAATAATATTAAGGACCAACAGTGTATTCCCCTGATTCTGTGTATTGCTATGTGGAAATTTTTTTAATATTTTTATCAAAAAATACAATTTCAGTTGTTCAGTGTGTTAACTTAAATCATTAAATAACCCTTTAAAGGTCAGCAGGGAAAGAAAAAAAAAAGAAAGAGCAGACAGTTATTAATCTTAACATTCAGCATTGACCCTCAGGTAGAATCAAGGTTCACGAAGTTTTTAAGGAAGACTTCTTTTCATGAAAACTATTTTACATTTTTATTTTAATGAAAGAATATAAGTGGGTTAGGACTAAAGACACAAGAACTTTCATACTCTGTGATGAACATTTTTCTCAGTAATTAATTCTATTTTTCAACTGCTTCCTTGGTTATGCGCAGAGCACTTGCCGCTACAACCCCAGAGGAAGGTAGGTGCTGTCAGTACCCCCACTTTACAGGTAAGGAAACTGAGGCAAGGAGATCAGGTGATCTGCCCAAGGTCCTACATTCACTGGTCATATCATTAGCTCTGGTGACAGCAATAAGTGGTTGGCTGTTCCAAACATTTTTAAAAAAAATTAATGGGCCAGACTAGGCACAGATATCCTCAATACTCCATTTTTGGCTCAACTTTTAACTCCTAGAAGGCTAAAAAGAACCAAGAACACGGTCATGCAACACAGACCCCTTCATGATACTCACTGGGTTATACTCACTACACAGAATTTCACAAGCTGAATGGATTTAAGAATATGTATTTTTCACATATCAAAATATCATTCAACCACTATAATTAATCAGAAACAAATGAAATGGTAATCTCTGACTAAACAGCAGTATCACCCCTAAAGTAGCAAAATCAGTAGTATGCCTCTCCTTTAGAATAATTTAGAATTCTAAATTATCAGCTATGTGGAAATTTAAAAAGCAAAAACGTTCACCTTTTATTTCCAGTCTCTGAATAAATAAGAAAAGGAAGAGGAAAATTGAGTTAGCTGCATGAATGAACATACTTTCAGTTACTTATGTTAAATTAACTTAAAAAAAACAATTTTGTTTTCCTTTAGAAAACATTTCGTATTTTCAAGTATAAGCACTTTTAAAATATATGGTTTTTTAAAGAGTTCTTTAAATGTGATTATGATCTAAGAAAATATCAGAAGCTTGGTCATTTTGTTTAGCTGTCACCTTCCTCAAAAAAAAACTCTGTTTAAAAATAAAAACGAGCAGACATAAAAATCTTCAACCAAGTCCATACCTGCCATGTCCCAAGAACCCAGTCCATGCTGATAAACTGAATAACTGAAGCAACAATAAGATTTAATGTAGTACAAATTAATAGTATTAATTAACAGTCACAATTTTAAAATAGTTCAACAATCTAAAAAAATACATCACTAAATTACGAAAAATATAAAATTTTTATATAGCATATAATAAACTTTTTGCAAAAACTTTGTTGTGATCTTCCTTAATAGTTATTTTAAAAAATCTTCCTGACTGACTGTAATCATTTGAACTTGTCTGATATAAAGCGATTCATAACGGATATGTGGCATTAAATTCATGAACCCACAGCATTTCTGAGGTTTGCACTCCAACTACATGTAAAAATAACTTGCCACTTGACATTTCAGACTCCATAAGCCTATTTGTTCAACTGATTTTTAAATTAATATTAAGTTAACATTAATTATTATCCTGAGCTTCTCCATGCAACTATGCATTCTTAAAAATTATGATATTGAATAGTATGATTTTATCATGTTGCATTAGTAACATTTTAAACTTTTTGACCCCTTATAGGCTTTTTCTTATGGAAATTTTCAAATATAAACAAATATAATGAGAATTGTATAATGAACCCCTTGCCCTATAACCCAGCTCAAGTATCTGTATTTTGTCGTTTTTGTCTCCTTTTCTCTTTTTCTTTTTTTATCCACTTTTTAATATTTTAAACTAAATACCTAACATTGTGTAATTTCACTAGTAAATACTCAAGTATATATCTCTTACTGATGAAGTTTTTAATATATAACAAACATTTGGTACAATTCACCAGTGAGCAATCTGGGCCTAGAGTATTATTGGAGAGAAGGTTTTTAACTACAAATGCAATTTATTTCAGAGAGATAGGGCTATTAAGATAATCTATTTTCTCTTGAGTGAGGTTTGGTAGTTTGTATCTTTCAAAAAAACATTCCATTTCATCAAATTTGTAGTATTTATAGGCATAAAGATGTCCATAAGATTCCTTGTTATACTTTTAATATCTGTAGAATCTGTAAGTTATGTCACTCCTCTGAGTCATAATATTGGCAATTTGTGTTCTCTATATCTCTCTTTTCCTTAATCAGCCTGAATAGAGATTTATCAACTTTATTTTATAAAGAACCAGCTTTTGGTTTTATTAACTTTCTCTGCTATTTTTCCTTTCCTCTTGCTTACTTTGAGTTTAATTGACTCATCTTTTTCAAGTGCCATAGGTAGGAGCTAATATTGATTTGAGACCTATCATTTTTCTTATATGAGTGCTCAGGGCTATTACAGTAGCCCCCACCCCCCCTTCTCTGAATAGAATACATTTCAAGACACCCAGAGAATGCCCGAAATTGTGGATGGTATCAATCCCTATATACTGTTTTTTCCCATACATAAGTGCCTATGATAAAGTTTAGAAATATACTTAACCAAAGATGTAAAAGATCTGTACTCAGAAAACTACAGGACACTGAAAAAAAAGAAACAGAGGAAGATATAAACAAATGGGAAAATATACCATGTTCATGGATTGGAAGAATTAACATCATTAAAATGTCCATACTACCCAAAGCAATCTATAAATTCAATGCAATCCCTATTAAAATGCCAATAGCGTATTTCACAGATCAAAAACAAACACTTCGAAATTTATATGGAACCAAAAAACACCCCAAATAGCCACGGCAATCTTGAGAAAGAAGAACAAAGTTGGAGGAATCACAATACTAGATATCAAGTTATACTACAAAGCCACTGTATTCAAAACAGCCTGGTACTGGCGCAAGAACAGACAAATAGATCAGTGGAACAGAAGAGAGAACCCAGAAATTGGCGGACACGATTATGGTCAATTAATATTTGACAAAGGAGGCAAGAACATAGAATGGAGTAAAGACAGTCTCTTCAATAAATGGTGCTGGGAAAATTGAACAGGTACATGCAAAGAAGTGAAACTAGACCACCAACTTACACCATACACAAAAGTAAATTCGAAATGGATAAAAGACTTAAATGTAAGACATGAAACCATAAAAATCCTAAAGGAAAACATAGGCAGCAAAATCTCAGATATCTCTCATAACAATATGTTTATAGACACATCTCCTAGGGCAAGAGAAACGAAGGAGAAAATAAACAAATGGGAATGCATCAAAATAAAAAGCTTCTGCACAGCAAAAGAAACCATCAACAAAACACAAAGGGAGCCCACTGTATGGGAGAACATATTTGCCAATAACACATCAGATAAAGGGTTAATATCCAAAATATATAAGGAACTCATACAACTTAACAAAAGGAAGACAAACAATCCAATTAAAAAATGGGCAAAGGACCTGAATAGACACTTCTCCAAAGAGGACATACATATGGCTAAGAGACATATGAAAAAATGCTCAATGTTGCTAATCATCAGAAATTAAAACCACAATGAGGTACCACTTCATACTTGTCAGAATGTCTACCAACAAATCAATGAACAAGTGCTGGCAAGGGTGTGGAGAAAAGGGAACCCTAGTACACTGCTGGTGGGAATGCAGACTGGGGCAGCCACTATGGAAAGCAGTTTGGAGTTTCCTCAAAAGATTAAAAATTAACCTGCCATTTGACCCCATGATCCCACTTCTAGGAATATATCTTAAGAAACACAAAACAACAATCAGAAAAAACTTTTGCACCCCTATGTTCATAGCAGCGAATTTACAATAACTAAGATCTGGAAACAGCCCAATTGCTCATCAGTAGATGAGTGGACAAAAAAGCTGTGGGACATTTACACCATAGATTACTATGCAGCTGTAAAAAAAGAAGGATCTTTTATCCTTTGGGACAGCATGGCGGGAACTAGAAAGTATTATGCTAAGTGAAATAAGCCAGTTAGAAAAAGACAAGTACCACATGATCGCACTTATATGTGGAATAAACAAAATAAACTGATTAACAAAATGGATCCAGAGACATAGAAGCATGGAACAGACTGAGGGGGTTGGGGGGGGGGGTGGATGTCGGGTGGAGGGGATCAATGGGGGTAAAAAGGGGACACCTGTAATATTTTCAACAATAAAGATAATTTGTTAAAAATAAATAAAGTTTAATTTATAAATTAGACAAGAGATTAACAACATAATAGAAAAATTACAATAATATACTGTAATAAAAGTTATATAAATGTGGTCTCTCTGTCTCTCAAAATATCCTATTGTGTTGTATGTACGTCCCAGGAGGGGTGGAGCAGGATGGCACGAGACTTCATCACACTACTCAGAACAACACATTTAAGTTTTAAAAGTATGAGTTGTTTATTTCTGGAATTTTCCATCCAATATTTTTAGACTATGGTTGACCGAAGGTAACTGAAACCAAAGAAAGCAAAACCACAGATGGGCAGCAGCAGGACTACTGTAATTTTTCCTAAAGAGCATTGGAGCAGTATCACATAAATCCAATGTGTTGTGTTCATTCTCCTTCAGTTCAAAATACTTTCTAATTTCTCTTTTGATTGCTTCTTTACTCATGGGTTACTTAAGATTGGATGCACAGGGAGGTCAGCCACAGATCCCTGGGGTTCTCTATGGGGTTCTCTCCACTCTGGGGCTCTGTTCTCTAAAATCTGGCTGCCTTGGTCTCCCTGGATTTTCTGTTCTGTCTCAACTGTGACAGTCTGCTGAGTTTTGCCTAGGTCACCCCGCCCTGCGCTGCAAGTTAGAAATTCTTTCAATGCATTAGACAGAGGCAAACATAGGACTTCTCCTGTTTCCCATGTCTCAGGGATCATTGTCCTTGATATCCGGTGTCTTGAAGATCATTGTTTCATATACTTTGTATGTTTGGGGGGTTGTTTCAAGTATGAGAGTAAACCTGGGCATTATTACCACATCTTAGCTGGAAGAAGAAATCCAGTGTTTTGTTCTTTATATATCACTATGAACTCATGATTTTTATACATTTCATTTGTTTTAATCCACTGTAATCATTTTTCTTTTTGAGGCTGAAAGTATCCCAGTCTAGGCCAGTGGGAGCCACTACATGTTGGCTTTTGTGTCTTTTTGACATGTTTCTACTAGTCCCTTTGGTGGTGAATGGTATTTAGGTACTAGGGATTAACTATTTATTTGCATTTGCTAAACTTGTTTTTAAAAAGTAGGAGGGAGAGCAAGAGGGCAAGATAGAGGTATTTTATTTACAAATAAGTACATTACAAAAAACTGAACATACCTGTGATGGAGGAGACTCAATTCTGCCACATACAAGTCACTCACACCCTCAACTGTTAAAGACTTCAAAAGTTCTCATCATTTCTCCCTCAATATGAATCTCCATGTTTCCAAAAACAGTCTACTAAATCTGACTTTATGTTCTAAACTTGTGTTCATTCAGTCTCAGCTATTTCTGGACTCTCATTTACACAGTCATAGCAGCTTAGAAGGAAGGCCCCCTATTCCAATATTGTTTGGTATTAGTGGAATCTATCTGAAGACTAAGGGTGTGTCATCAATAAATATTGCAAAGTAAATTAGAATCCAGCCAAGCCTGAGAACATCAAAGTGAAATTAAGTCCAAAGGATCATTATAACAGAATATCAGTATTCTTCCATCTATACCCAATCTTCAGTCTTCTTACCCATGGTTTAACAATCTAAGTTGTCACAAATTTCCTTTCTAACTTACTAAAAGCTTCACATTTCTTAGTTTCAGTGAAACCCCCACACAGTCCTTTCCAGGTCAATGATTCTTAAATTCATAGGTTATTCTGTGTGCAAGAAACTCTAGAGATAAATCATCCAATCCAGGCATATCTCTTGATAGATAGGGAACTAAGACACAGAGATTTTACGGCACTTGCCTCTATGAGCAAACTGAGAGCCAGAGATTTCCTAAATCATATAGACTGATAGTTCTCAATAGTAGGTGTTTGACATCCCCCTAATTTTATATGTAAAAATTGCATACCATGGTGATAATAAATTATTTAGCAACTATACACCATGATGACTATAATAGCAACACAACTTTCTAGGATCATTTATTTATTTACAAAATTCTGTGAATGTAATTTACATTTTGTGTAATGTCTTAGCATGTAAACAGTTTGTCAGAATACAAAATGTTTTACTAAAAAGCTTTGTATTTTATTTAAATCTGAGTTCTACCCTTGGTTTCAAGAGGTAAAACAATTAAAATTGCTCTGCAAAAGCTACGAATGTTTAAAATTCTATCTTGCCTTTACTTGAATCCAGCAAACTAAGCATATAACACCACAAACCAGTCTTCTCATCACAGACTTTGTTGAGCAGCAGAAACAACCCTCAAAACTCTGAGGACCAGCTTTGATATCAATCAGGCAGATTCTGACTGCGACAGGGCAAACCGCCAATCCTGGCCTATAACCCTAAGAACCTTCTCAGCAAATGGAGCCTTCCAGCACAGACATTTGCTGTAGCTGCTATTTTGTCAAAGAGAATAATTCTGGTCTTTTTAGTACCAGTGTACCATAATTTTTTGCCATCTCAAAATGCTCAGAGAAGGACTTAATGACCTAATAAGTCCTGTTTTGTCTTTAATGAGTATAATTTCTAGTGATAGTAAAATCCCACATATGATCATTGTTACATTTGTTGTACACAATCTGTTCGTCCAAAGGCATTTCTACTCTACACTATTAACAGCAAAGATATGACTACAAAAACATTCATCTACCAAGATGTTCAGGCATGGTTATAAGAAATGAATAAAAATTATGGTTATATATGGTTATACTGAGATGTTCTGATAGAATAATAATTGAGAATAAGCTACCTATCCTCTCCACTGGCTTTAGGTTCTGACCCTCAAAATACAATTAAAGCTGACCAGTCATTAAAGACACAGGAAAATCACAGCCTCTGTTTTAGATAGACTTGAACAGTGATTTGTTATTTTTTTCTCAAATACTTGGATTTTTCAGCAATTTAGATATCACAGCATTTATGTTAATATTAGTAACTAACATTTACTTAGCACTTACTGCAATCTCAATACTGAGGCAAGCACCTTGCATATATTACTTCTATTAATACCCTGAAAAATTATTTGCCTGCTTAGCTAATAAGTGGCAGAGCCAAGGTTCAAGCCCGGCCTGACAACAGAGCCCAGGCTTCTATCCACTGTGCCTTATTGCCATAGTCCTGGGCAACTTGTAAACATTTGCTCTTTTCTATTTCCCACTAAACTGCAAACTTAAAGAGACCTGAAGAGGCCAAGCCCAAACAAACCCGGGATCTCACCTGCATTATTTCAGCCTTGTGCTACTAACACCACAGTTTTCTAACAGCAGTGAACTGAAGGAAGGCTGATTGAATAGGTTACTAAGCTTTTTAGTGGAAAAGGCAAGACTCATCCATTCTCCTAAGTACTATATTATACAGTTAAAATCCATGCAGTGACAAGTTTCAGGCAATACACAGGTAAATTTTATAGTAACCAGTTTTTCTCATGACATGTATGTAAATAAGAATTAACCCCTAATTACTTGAGAGCTCTGGAAAGCAGCAGAGATGGCACATAACTGAGAGATTGCAAAGGAACAAGCATTTTCACCTTGCTAAAACAGGAGATTTCATATATTTGGTGCACAGGAAAGCTATAAGGTTAATTTTCTATATACATTCACCTCTCTTTCACCTTAGATACTAGGCTTAAAAATATGTACTGGCCATATTCCCCTCTGAAAAGCAAAAATGTTCTGAGGACCTAATGAAAAGTGAGCAGTTAAAACTACAATCAAATTACCTTCTAAATGCAATACATTATTAAGCTAACATTTAAATAATTCTTGCCACATATATGAGTTTATTTAAGGCATGTATCTCATAGTTATTAGCAATAAAAAAGCAAAATAGGAAGCTGCCTTTTTAATAAATAAGTGGCCCATTTTAGAAAGGGCAGGTTTGGTATTGTTGCCTTAAACTCGTTTTAACTTTATCAAACACTAGTACACTTTTGTAACGGTCTATTTCCATCCAAGTACATTTAACATTGCTAGGGCCCTGATATGAAGGCTAAGTGAAAACACAAAGCAAAAATAGCCATGGTACCTACCTTGGTGAGGTGGATGACTCCTTTAGAAGTAACCGAACAACCCATGAAGCCAACATACTGAAGTTCAGGACAATGCTCAGCAAATGCTTTCACTGACTGATCTGTCACCTACGGAAGAGACGTGAGGAAAGTCATTCAAGGTGGCATCCCAGTGAATTTCAGGATTTGGCTCCTCAAATTCCCTCTGCCCAACTCACATCATTAATATTTCCCTACCCATTAGATCATTTGAGTCAGTTTACAAACATGCTGCAATATGTCTTGTGGGTTTTTTGAAATCCTCCCTTCACCCCACATCTCTTCCAACATCCCATGTTTTTCCACTTCTTCAGAGAAAACATTTTGAAGTCTGGCTGGTGTGGCTTGAGCATTGACCCATGTACCAAGAGGTCCCAGGTTCGATTCCCCATCAGGGCTCATGCCCAGGTTACAGGCTCGATCCCCAGGACAGGGCATACAGGAGGCAGCTGATCAATGATTCTCATCATGTTTCTACCTCTCCCTCTTCCTTCCTCTCTCTCAAAAAAACAAAAACAAAAAACCAATAACATTTTAAAAATACATCTCAAAGATGTCAACACTATCTACCTCCACTTCTTCAACTCAATATATACTTTTTTATTGACATATAATTCACATACTATAAAATTCACCTTGTCAAAGGGTAGAGTTCAGTGGTTTTTAGTATAGTATATTCACAAGGTTGTGCAACCATCACCAATATCAAATTTCATGATATGTCCATCACCTCAAAAAGAACCCCCTTGCCCACTGGCAGTCACACTCCCCTATTCCACCCCCTGCCCCAACTGCCTGGCATCTTTCTGTCTCTATGGCTTTGCCCAGTCTGGGCATTTTTTATAATTAAAATTATGTAATTGGGTCCTAAATTGCAACAATGGTTTCTTTATCAGGTTTCTCTCTTCAAGTGTTTCTTCCAAGAAATCTAGTTTTGCCCCTCACTGCTTCAGATTCTTCAGATTTGGATGGTACAATGGTTCATTTTATGTGTCAGCCTCACTATGCCAGGAGGTGCCCAGATATTGGGGTAAATGTTATTCTGGGTGCGTCTGTAGGGTGCTTCGGGGTGAGATTAACATTTGAAAAGGCAGAGTAAAGGCGGGGGGGGGGGGGGTCTAATCCAACCCACTGTATGGAGCAAAAGGCGGAATGAGAAAGAATTTCTCCCTCTCTCTCCGTGTGTGTGTGCGCGTGTGTGTGTGTATTTGACCTGGGACATGGATCTCCTACCTTCCTACCTTCAGACGCAAACTTGTACTGGAACTTACACCATCAGTTCTGGTTCTTATGTCTTTGGACTCAGACAAGGACCATACTGCCAGCTTTCATGTGTCCCCAGATTACTAACTGCAGATTCGGGGCCTTCTTAGCGTCCATAATCCCATGAGTCAATTCCTTACACTAATCTCTTTACACACATACACACACACAACTCATACCCATTCTATTTCTCTGAAGAACCCTGACCAATGCAATACCAGTTAGAATCCCCTGAGGATTTTATAAAAACTCATCGAGTGAAAGAGGTGGGGCCCGAGAATCTGTACTTTCAACAAGCCCCTGCATGACTCTTAGACGTGTGCAAGCTCGAGGCCTCAGTCTGTGAGGAAGTCACACTGACAGCTTTGGCATTTGTATGTGGCCCACTTTTATTTAAGCTAAGGGCAAGATTAAACTTTTTTTTGTCTCCCCGCACCTCCAAAAACTTTCCATGTATAAAATGATCTTCTTATAATTTTGCTACCATTTTCTTCACTGTTCCACAAAGTTGTAGTTTATGTAATCATGTCCAAATATTCTCTATCACAGGCTTAATTTCAGGTTCACTTTCCTCATAGTCAAGATAAAATCAAGTTGAAAGCTTTTGTTAGTTTTTCAAACTGCAGCAACTTACATTTCTTTTGCATTAGCTTTAACACTGGTGACTCTTACTTTCTATCTTATCTATTCTGAATAGATATTGGAAAATAATGGTATGTGGGTAGCATTAATTCTAAAACAACACAAGCACATTTTCCTAAAGTAACGAAACCAACAGCATCCATGGTACATCTGATAAAAGATTAATTTTGCCCTCAAAAGTAAAGTATGCCTCAGCATATTAAGACTAAGGGTGCCACTGATAAATTAAAAATGGGCCTTTCCGACACTCAGCTTTCTAAAATATTATGTTAACAAAGAATATTTAAGGCACTAAAATTGCCTGAAGCTTCAATGAAAACCAATCTCTATTTTAAAATGTGGGTGGGGGGAGTAACAGAGCTTAAATAACAAATTGTTGGTTAAATACCCTGTCCAATCTCACTCTAACATCAAGCCTTTCATATATCTATCTTTCAGGAACTCGGCCAAGGATTAAGGACACAAGAAAGCTCAGGTCCAAGGTATTAGCACTTTAAGACAGAAGAAAAAAGGGGTATTAAAAAATTGCTTGGTGGCTCTTTCTCTTTCAGCTGAAGCAATCAGAGTAAGAGAGCTCAGAGGAGCCTCCAGCTTCGACAGTCCCATAAACCAACAAAACCACACTAAGTCCTTGGAGTACAGAAACACTCTTACAATAGGTGTGGTGTGTTTTTTGGAGACTAATAAAGGGCCTTGAAGATTTGGGTGGAGTCCAGCTCCATTTCCAAGGATATAAAATTGATACTGTTGTAATTAACCTAGTTATTAATAAGAGGAAAGGAGCAAAGAGAAGGCCAAATATTATAGGCATGTCATTTAGGCAGCTTTACCAGGAAGCTAAAGCTTTACACTCCCCAGGGAGCCACCGATCTATTCCCCCAAGATCTCTGGGGGAAGAGACTGGACCGGGAGAACAGATGCATGCCCAGTAAAGCTGGGGTGATGTTAGGAAGGTACTTATCTGTCAGTCACATCTGGGAACAGGTCACTGGCCAGAATGGGCATGGCCACTGCAAAGGCTAAATTTGGGGTATCCGATCCCCTAAGCAAAGAGTTTGCTCTCTTGGTTCCTCCTATGCTCTTGGGACTCTTGTTGCTTGGTGCGTGCTCTTCTGTATTCGCCCACATGGCCCACAGCCACGTGGGCCCACACACACAAGGGACTAATGGATGCTGCTAGCGTGATGCTGAACTGGGCCGGTTCCAACATGCACAGGAAACTCTGGACACTGGGTCTGCTTCAGGCCCTACTGAATCCCTGGCTGCACTTCTTCTAACTAAGGGAAATGGGACTTCAGAAACACAGAGATGTAATTCCATGCAAATAAAAATCACTCATCCTCTCGTGTGAGTCTCAGAAAATTCTTTTTCTTGAGATATTGTAAGGACCCCACCCCCAGCACCCAGTGGGGAAGAGGACCCCCCAATTTCTCCAGTAACAAGGTCAGCTAGGAATTGGAGGCTGAAGGTCTGACAGAAACGAAGATTACAGGAGGCAGGTACTGCTGGGTGTCAGCTTCTCTGGGACCCTGGAATCTGATTGCCTCTTTTCAAATCCCAGGCACCCCACTTCCTAGCTGTGTGATTATGAGCAAGTCATTTCTCCTCTCTATACTTCGTTCTTTCTATAATACGGAGGGAATCAAAGTACCTAAGTCACAGGGTAGGGAATAAATAATGCATGTAAAATGTTACATTTTTTTATCAGTAAAATATGTAATGAAAGCATGCTAATTTACTCTCCTAGTAACTCCAAAAGATCCTGATCATAATTTGGGGGCTAGGTTATGGGCTAATCTATGAGATGTAAGGGAGACATAAGTGGAAGTTAGCTATTAAATCATTATGGTTAAAAAGAATCCCATTTTGCTGAGATTCTCAGCCTGACTACCCATCAGATTCACCTCAAGAGCTTTCTGATTTAACTTCTGGGTGAAGGTCTGCATCAATTTTATTTTAAGAGCTCCCCCAGGAGATTCTAACACATAGCCTGGGTTATAAACAAGCTCTAAGGCCTTCATGCAAAGTGTGGTCCTCAGACCAGCAGCAATGGTGTCAACTTGAGGCTTCTTAAACTGCAAAATCTCTGACCCCACCACATACCTACTAAATTCTAATCTGCATTTTAACTAGATCCCCATGTGATTCCTATGCACCTTAAAGCTTGAGAGACCACTGAAAGGACAGAGACATCGTCTTCTTGGGGTGAAGAGAAGCAGAAACTGGAGAGCTCTGTCATAACCAAGGCACTACAGAGAATTTTTTAAAGCAGCTTCACTGGGTATAACTTACATGCCATAAAAGTCACCCATCACCCATTTTAAGGACACAGTTCACTGAGTTTTAGTAAACTCACACAGCTGTGCAATGGCCGCACAATGCAGGGTCAGAACACTCCGTTGCACCGCCCCCCAAACGTCCTTTATCCTTTGTGCCCATACGCGGTTAGTCACAGCTCCCACCCCAGGCAACCACTGATCTGCTTTCTATCTCATACTTTTGCCCTTTCTAGAAATCTCATATAAACAGAACTGTAGCATAACTAGTCTTTTGTGCCTAGCTTCTTTCACTAGCATAATGTTTCTGAGGTTCATCCTTGCCCTTACATGTATAATAGTTGGTTCATTATATTGCCAACTAGAATTCCACTGGATGGTCACACGACATTTTGTTTATCTGTTCACCAGTTGATGAACATTGGAACTGCTTCCATCTTGGGGCTTTGATAAATAATGCTGCTGTGATCATTCATGTACAAATCTTTGTAAGGACATATATTATCATTTCTCTTGGGTAAGTATCTAGAAATGGAATAGCAGAGTCATGTGATAAATGTAAGTTTAATTTTTTAAGTTGGGTTGTTTGTCTTAAGTTGTAAGAGTTCTTTATATACTTTGGATACAAGCCTTTTATCAAATATTTGTTTCACAAATATTTTCTTCCATTCTATGCCCTCTCTTTTCATTTTCTTAATGAGATGGTCTTTACTCTAAACACTTAGGTCTACGGTGCTCTTGGAGTTCATTTTTGTAAATAGTGTGAAAGGTTCTCTTTTTTTTTTTTCTTTTTTCTTTTGGTATACAAATGTCCAATTGTCCTAGCACCATTTGCTGAAAATACTATATACTATGAAGAAATTTTAAAGCTCCAACCTGGAATAGCTAGACGTGAAGGTTCACACTCACTCAGAGACTATGGGAAAACCAGGCAGTAGACAAAAATTAGTATGCAAACAGAAATGTGGTTCAGGATTTGAAAAGAAGCATCAGAAAATGAGTGGGGAATGAGATCAACTTGCAGAGCAGATCTGGATCTTTTAGTCCAGACTGTGATAGACAGAGAGAGAAGGAAGAACCTCAGATTCAACAGCACTTCTCTCAACAAGAAAGAGGTACAGAAAGGACCACCTCCTTACGCTGGCATTGAAAACGCCATGTGTGCACGCAAAGGGTGCAGGTACATTTAGTGTGGCGATGAGGAGGGGTGCTGGTGGTGAGGAACGTCTGCTGTGCCTTCACAGTCTAGGGAACCATGAAAAGCTGGAAGAGTATAAACACACACAGAGTCTAGCAGAGTTTCAGTTTGTGGATCTGAAGGGGGCCTCTTCTAGTTGCTAAACCAGAAGCAAATGAAAAGCAGAAATGCGAGGAGCAAAGGGGGAAGAGGAAGCTGGTTCCCTGGACAGCTACACTCAGTCAGGAGCCTTCTGGGGGCAGTTTCTTGTGAGATCAAACGCAGGGATGAGAGAGAAAAATCTCTCCAGGAGTAGAAATTATAGGCCTAGCAAATTCTAAAAAGGGGAGCAAATGTAATAGCCACTGTAGTGGAAATGACCCTATACGACTAAAATATTCTTGGCTAGAAGAAAGGAAGAGCAAAAGGCGAGCAGCAGTTACTAATTTTGCCTGCAGAGTCACTGTTTATGAATGTGATTTGGAATTGTGGAATTGCCGAATCTAAAGATTTAGTCTCGGGACACAGCTCACAGTTCATACTAGTTTTGGGGTACTAGTAGCCAAATTGCTGAAGAGGGAATAGATAATAAAAAGAGCTAGGTAATAAAATGGCTATATTTACTAAGGCCCTGCTGGGTGTCATGCTAACTCCTCTCTTCTCACTATGTGGGGTCCTCATAATAGCCTTGAGAGGCACTGTTATCCCCATTTAGCAGGTGACTAGAATAAGCCTATTAGAAATTGACTTCCCCCAAATCAAACCACTAGCAGATGGCAATGGGAGACTTTGAATGTTGGTCTTTCAGGTTTTGAAACCCAAGCTCTTTACCTTGTACAAATCAGACTGTAATTCATTTCATGGCTCTAGTTTCACTTAAATGCAAATGAAAATCCAAGCCCTAGAGAGGAAGAGTGGAGGGGATCAAGGCAAAATGGGTATACTTTTTAAAAGACTTTTCTAAAAGAAGTGCTACCCTGGACTACTTTTTTCACCTGCTGCAGACAGAGGCTGTGGTGCCAGTGCTGTGCGAGTCGTGTACACTGAGCACCCTCCCAAAGGACGGAAGCACAGGAGAGGGTTGTGGTCACCTAGTTCCCAGGTGTTGATGAAGCTGATTAATAGAAGTGAATTACAAAATCACCGGGGTAGAAAATGATAATCTAAGAAAGCACTTTTATCTAGAAAGCATTAAAATTAAAGAAGAAAATGTAAGGATGGGAGGAACTTTTACATAAAGTTGAGGATTCTAAATAAAGAGATGCAATTTGTTCTTATTTTAAGACAAAGTTTTCTTGGAACATGGAAGGAGAGATCTATCTTTATCAGAAAAGATAAATGCAATGAAAGAGTTTTGAAACCTGTGCTGAATGATTAACTTTTGGGAATTATTAGTAACATATCTGGGGAGGAAAGGAAATAGTAATATTAATTGGTGGAGCAATCTTTGGATTTTTTTATAGTGCCGGTATTAGAGAATGGTTCTGTGTTATCCTACGTGAGTGTACTAAATAATATAAAAGTATTTCTTGACCTTGCTCAGAAAACTTAAAAAAAAATTTTCCGTAGACTTCACCCTAAACCTACTAATTCGGGACCCAGAAGTATATACTCTTAATAAGTTATCTTAATGATTCATACAGAATCAATCTATGACTAAATCTAACACCATGGCTTACTAGGCCCTCCAAACATTAGTACTAAAGATGGCCTTGAGTATACATGGGGTTATCTCTTTACCATGCCTGCTACCACCATAGACCACCATGGTCCAAGAGATGTCATCCTTCTCATGGACATCTTCACTAGCCTGCACAATGGACCTCTTTTTGATACTGTTGACCTCACAAGTCTATTCTCCATCCACCAAGCCACAGTAATATTTCGAAGAGTGCAAATCAGGTCATGTCAGCCTGCTATTAAAAATCCTGCAGTGGTACCAATTACTCTAAGAATAGAATCCAAACTCCTAGACTCCACAAGGCCCTGCATGATCAGCCTCTTCCCTATCTCTTCCACCTCATTTCACCTCACCATCCTCCTCCTTGTTCACCATGGGACGGTCTCCTCATCTGTCTCACTCACCACTCTATCCCCAGAGCCTGAATAGGGCCTGACACACAGCAAGAGCTTCAAAAATAAAAATGAATGAGTGGATGGACTGTCTTGATGCATGTTAATGACTTGAAAACAAATCCTTTTTTTTAAATTGTTGATACTATTACAGACATCCCCCATTTTCCACACCTTTGCCCACCTCCACCCAGCGCCCGCCTCCCTTCCCCTGGCCTTTACCACCCTGTTGTCTGTGTCCACGGGCTATGCGTGTATGTTCTTTGGTTATGCCGAGAAATTTTAAACTGTTGATCTTATTGGTTCTAAGTGGAACAAAGAAGCTAAGAATGAGATAAATGGCTTCATGAAGGACAGGATAGGATTTTCAAAGAAAGCAACAGCAGCACTTTGATTCTGGAGTGAACTGAAAAATTAATGTGAGGAAATTAGGGCAGTTATTACCTGATCTCACTCAGGACCTCAGACCAATTCAATGCCTTCTTTCTAACTCCAAGAGAAAAGAGCAAAACAATAGGGACCAAGGGGCATAGCGAGTCTACTTCCTAGGGAATTTTCCAGGAGGAACACTAACCTTTAATTACTATTTTCATGTCTTGCAGTCAGAGTGGTCAGTGAGCCTATGGGGTGCCCTCACCTTCTGAATGCAAACTCAAGCCAGCGTAAAGAAACCTGTTTAGGCTAGGTTCTAACTAAGCTTTATAACCAAACAGCACAAACATTTCCATGGATTTCAGTTCAGTGAGATTCCCCACACTAGGAGAGCCATATGGATTCTGGGCAGGAGTCAGCTGGAACCGAGTTTAGTTGTCTAAGTATCCCCTCTGACATGTAGCAGGTGTTAACCACATGGATGGGATATTGGTTTAGGGAAGCAGAAGAGAAGTGACCCCAGCAGTGGCTACCCCAGTCCATTTAGTCAGCATTATCTTTAAAAATAAAAAAGTTACATATATAGTTGTGTGAATTGAAGGGCTTGTTTCACTCAGGGTTGAAAGTCTCTTAAATCCCTTTAATTCAACAAGTAATTGGGTACCTACTGTATTATATGTATGACACCCATGTTAAATACTAGAGCAGCATGAAAATAAGGGACAGTCCCTGCCTCCAAGAGCAGAGGCTATAGGTTGGGATGTGACCAGGTCTAGCTCCCACAACTACTAGTGAGATTTCTGGGAATACTTTAGCCTGAACATTGCATCCCAGTTTAGTTCAGTTTCCAAGGCCTTCTGACTAGATCTAAAACCAAGGATGAAGAGGAACCAGATTATGGAGGGTTGAAAGCCAGGCAGAATGATTGTGACTTCACAGCAAGTGAGTCTATTTTACCTGTAATATGAGAAATATAGGGCTTAAAAAACTGTAAGGTCCTTTGAGTTCCAACATACTGCAAGTCTTTAACTGATGAAGCCATTCACTAAAGGCTCTAAGGAAAGGGTGATGAAGGGAATACTGAACTTGAAAGTCCAGTAGGTATGCAGAGGACCAGCTAAAGGTTGGCCAGGATGCTATGCATGCAGCAGGGCCCATGCCCCCTAGGAGGCAGCAGTGCACCACACCAAGGAGACCTCAATAAGGCCTCGCCACAGGCCAGAAAATAATCCAACAAAGAAATTTCAAAATCTCACTAAAAATGTACCACAATTTTACAAAAACTGATCCTATGTCAACAAGGGCATTACAATTAATAACTAATCATTTTCAAAAAGTCTAAAAAGCCATTAATATCCAATGAGAATCATTTAATTGCTTATTTGACCTTCCCTGATTTTTGCTCATTCTATCTTGCTTAATGCTAGTCTGGGTTTGGAAAAGTCAGATTGGCTGATAAAAAGAGATCTATAAGTTATGCATTAAAATATTGTGAAAAGAAAAGACATTGGTCCAGAACTAATGGCATAGATATTTGTCCCTATTAAAAAGATCTATGTGATAAGTTAGGTATGACTCAACCCCTTTCCTTCCATTTGCTGACCAAGTTTCTTTGACTAATGCTGCTTTAGTTTATTGAAATTCAATATTTGGACAATCTAAATGAAACAGAAGAAATAGTCTATTCTGCATTGGCCCATCCTTTCATTAATGAAAGGGGTAATCTAAAAAGTAATATACTAATATAACAACCATAGTTGTATTTAGCAATAACATTTATAAAGCATTTTCAACCACATGTATACATTTGTCCACTCACCCCATTAGATGAATAGGTGCAATCTCCATTTTACAAATTAAGAAACAGGGAAGTTCAAGTAACCTGCCCAAGGTTACATGTGAGCCCAGTGCTCGTTTCATTACAACATACTCAATAATATACTTAAAATACAACCAAAGAATCTATTTGAGCCTTAAACTTGAGGTCAATTAAATAACGAGTAAAGATAATTGATTATGAAGTAGTTGCCTTATAAACATACAATTAATTCTTTGGTCATATCACAGGAAAAATATCTTAATTCTCTGAAAGTAAAGTCTCTTCCATGCTGTCAAGCTTTATCTCATTTCTAAATAAACCTTTAAACTAACATATATGGTAAGTTTGAGAATTCATTTCAAAGAGTTATAGAGAAATTCTCAAGGCTTTGACTGAAAGCCAAATTAAATCCATCAAACAAATCACTTACCAAAATTGTGTGGCTGTCTCATGCGTTATGTAAGAAAACAGGACAAATACAGAAGTAGTATGTACAAGCTGAATTCTGAATCATATAACTTGTAACGAAGTTTCATCATAAAGGATGAAACAACTGTAAGCCCCAGAAGAACACTGGAAGAACTCTGAATAGCGGAGGAGCTCGACAGTATTTCAAAAAGCGTGATGAAATTCGCAAGGCGAGGACAGCCAGCGTGCAAAGATAGTTTACTTAGACTTCCAAACTGCCCCGGGCTCTTTCCTTACCTAGGCAACTGGGCTTCTCTGCTTCATTCTTCAGCTCTGCCTGAAAATTCCTGCCTCTCCACGCCGCCTACTGTCCTCTCCCCTTTCATGCATCTCCACCTGTCACCGTATCTCCTTCCTCTGATTCTTTCCTTTCCCTTACCTCATGTTTCTTCCGAATCTTCTATGCCCACCGTCACTTTTCTAAACTGGCTGGTCATAACATGGATGAAACATTTTAAGTATATTTATTGTACTAATTTCAAATCAGTGATATTAAACCTTTTATTTATCACAAAAAGAAATTAAGATTATATGACTCTATGAAACTGCCTGCGTTGCAATCCAGTTTCACATCTTACTAGCTGTGTGACCTTAAAGAAGTTATTATCCAAGAGTATGAAAGTGAGATGCAAACCTAATGGGGTTCTTGGGGACATTCCAACAGAGTCCCATGTGCTGGGCACAAACCATGTACAAAGTGCTCAATAAACATGAGCCGTTACTCAGTGTACACACTTCCCCAGTTCCTTGGAGCTGGCATTTTGGACACTGTACAAAGTTAACTTTTATTCCTATCATTAGATTTGATAGAATATAAATCAGCACTGAATGAAATCTCTGTTATGATTTGTCCCAACCTACCCACCACTAAGCCAGTAGAAATGACAATATATACACTGTTCTACTCTATACTGTTCCCCAGGCTGGAGTATGTAACAGGGCTGGGGTGGGGGTGGAGGAATGCAAGTTATATAAGACTTTTGATTGGTAAAACAAGTTTAAACTGTACACAACATGCTTACCTGTATTTTGCAATAGATTTTTGAAATACATTTTTATTGATTTTAGAGAGAGAGAAAGGGCCAGAGGGCGAGATCACTGAAACCTCGATCGGCTGCCTCTTGCACACCCCCTACTGAGGACTGAGCCGCAACCCGAGCAAGCGCCCCAATGGGAATGGAACTGGTGACCTCTTAGTTCACGGTCGACGCTCAACCACTGAGCCACGCTAGCCAGGCCATGCAATAGATTTTAAATGATGGGTAATAAAAGAACTTTATTTTGTGAGAGTATGTTATTTTTGTTTTTAGTGTTCTAATTTGATAAGTCATTTTACTCTAACAGCACTTGGAAATGACACCGCATCCCTATTGTTAAAAGCCTTTGGAAAGCACAATAAAGTATAAACACCCCAAATAAGGCTTTGTAGTACTCCTACATATACGCGGTCTTAGGTAATAAGTGGAACAGTAGTTTCTTATCTGTGATTATAAGGTTTCCACTAAGGTGTTTAACATGAATACATGAGTAGATTTGACTTAAATGTATAATATTCTACAACAAAGAACACATCCCTCTCTGAAAGGTTGATATATAATATGCGAAAAGAAAATGCAAAAAAGCAAGAGCACAACCTTCAAAAAGTCACTTGTGTTTGTGAAAATATTTCAGATTAGGCGTTAATATTTTAACAGAAGAAAATGCTTCCCAGGATGAATAATATCTACCAAGGTATAAAGCCCTAAAAATCTGTGCTTTAATCATAAATGAAAGACAATAATCACTTGCTTTTAAAAAAGAGTACAAACACCTTAATGTATTAATATAGAACATTTCTTACATATTCATGTTTAACATTCTTTAAACAAGAAAATCTATCATTAAAAAACAAAACCTAAGATTAGGTTATACATTTTTCATCATGTCAGACAAATACATTCACAGCTCACTAAATGTTCTTTACATTTCAAACACCTCATAAAATCCCACTTCCTTTAATAAGGTTCCCACAATAATTGACCTAGTTCGATTGGTCTGCACACTTAACCTTCACAAAGGAAGCCATGCTAAGTAAAACAAATGTTCAAAAAAGGGCATTTTTTGTCAATTTTGGCAGGAAAACAAAAGTATATTGTATAAAAGTTTCATTTTATTTTTTAAGTTAGATCAGAAAAGGCAGAGTTCATGTTGTATAACAAAAGTCAAAACACAGATTCAACTCTCCAGGTATAGGGGTCAAAGGAGATTTTTAAGTATTTTCATAACACTCTTTCCAAGTCCAAGTTAACATGTACCAGTGGCATAGGGCCTCACATATAGTAGGTGCCCAATAAACATTCACTGAATACATGAATGAATGAATGAATGAATGAATGAATGAATGAGGGAGGGAGGGAGGGAGGGAGGGAGGGAGGGAGGGAGGGAGGGAGGAAGGAAGGAAGGAAGGAAGGAAGGAAGGAAGGAAGGAAGGAAGGAAGGAAGGAAGGAAGGAAGGAAGGAAGGAAGGAAGGAAGGGGGCAGGGCAGGGCAGGGCAGGGCAGGGCAGGGCAGGGCAGGGCAGGGCAGGGCAGGGCAGGGCAGGGCAGGGCAGGGAAGGGAAGGGAAGGGAAGGGAAGGGAAGGGAAGGGAAGGGAAGGGAAGGGAAGGGAAGGGAAGGGAAGGGAAGGGAAGGGAAGGGGTAGAAAGACAAGGAAGGGGGGAGAAGGGGAAGGGCGAAAACTGAGGAGAGAAAATGTTAACTACCTCTTTGTAGTGAAATTTTATGTGATTTTCATTTTAGTGATGCTTTTCTTATTTTCCAAAGTTCTACATCAATATTTTTTATACTCTTACAGTCACCTAAAACAAATGCTAAAAAAAAGGAAAAAATATGGAAGAAGGCTTTTAAAACTTTATTCTCTTATTTTAACTAAAGTAATTTTATACAAATTTAGAAAAATTTAAGAAGTAAAATATAAACTTCCTTAGAAATTGAAAAATATAGAAAATAAGTTATTTCAACATATAAATTATTAAATATAAATTAGTACCATATTCCTACCTGGCCTTTATTCTTCCAAAATAACTTGTATAAACCAGGCAATAAAAAGAAAATATTACAAAACAAAATACATCTAAGTTGTATTTTGATGTATTTGGGTTGGCCAAAAACAACAGTTTTTGAAAATCTGCTTGTATTGTTTTCCTATATACTGAAAAAATGTAAAATAAAAAATATTATTATTAAGAAACAGGAAGAATACTATATACAGTCAATTCAGTAGTTTAGAGACAAAGTACAAATCAAATTTTTAAAAAATCAAATCACTGTTCCAACATATAGCTGGATTACCAAACAAGACATACAGTCAGAACTCAGTATTAAAAGGTACTCTGTATGTACACAATATGCAATGTTTAGGAGAGGGATGAATTCCAGGAATTCTCAAAGCCAATTGTTTCAGCAACATGGTGAGCATGTGCTTGTACTACAGAGCTTCCCACCTATGTTTTGTCTCAAAACAATATAAATCAAATATATCCCAGACCTTACTAGCATGGACTATAAAATAGGGTCACGTCTGCTTTTAATGACCTAAGTAGGGAGCTAGAAGTCCCCCACTAGCCTGACTAATGGAAATTAGCACCTCCAAACATTCTCCACAGTCATTTCTAAGACGTCCAAAGCAGTGCCTCACTCCTGCCCAAGCACCCGTCTCTTAGATGCAGTCCCCACAAGATGCTGACTTGTTCTGCCTTCTGCTCTGGCCCCTGCTGCCTCCTTGTCTGTTGCAGCAGTGCCACTGGGCAGGGCTTAGGGCTTCTCTTGCCTCCCATCATGGCACCAGTGCCCCAGGACGACCGCCGGCAGTTCCTGCGGCTCCCAGCGTGGAGTGGCTGCACGCCACAGAGGCGGAACCAGCGGCCTTGTCCTGACTGCACCAAACCTCCCTCGGGGTCACCATCTCATAACGTGTGTCTGTCTCTCACATGCACGGTTTCTCCCATTTCTGGGCCTCTCCCTCTAACCATAGGAATTAAAACCAAGTACAAGGGGTTGAATGTGCCTTTCCCTATGCCCCCTACCACAAATATCTCCCTCTTCCTCATATTTTGAAAATATACATATCTGCAACTGGCAACACTATGTACATAAGCATGTACGTAACAAGAAATGGGTGGACCGGCACCTCTAAACCATACATGTGGGAGGCAGCCAATCACTGTGTCTCTCTCACATTGATGTTTCTCTCTCTCCCCCTTCCCCCCTTCCACTCTCTCTGAAAATCAATGGAAAAAATATCCTTGGGTGATGATTAACTGTGTGTGTGTGTGTGTGTGTGTGTGTGTACACGCAGCAGAAGTCACACTGGAGGCCACCACATTAGGACAGGAAAACCAACTCTTCTTTCCTATACCTAAAAGTAAACCCCAGTGAATGAAGAGACTGTAAAAATAGTTAGGAAAAGCTAATAACTCTCCTCTACATCTAGGAAATACATTTTTTGCGTGCAAGAAAAAAAAAGTGACCTTATTTTTTTTTAAATGTTACATATCCAAAAAGCCATATAAATCTCTTCAAAGGTTTTTAAAAGGTTTAAATGCCAGGAAATTTAGATGTTTCAGCACCATTAATGCTAACCTTGGCACTGTGACTGCTACCAATCAATTTTTTCCTTTTAGAAAGAATGAATAATTTTGATGAATGCTATTGCAAATTACACACTAAAAACATAATTTTTCATATGAATGGGGCCAATGTCTTTTAGCATGCTTGTCACCATCACAATATAATTGCTAATCTTCAAATACAGTTATTAACAACTTCAGAAAATCATTTAGAAGACCAATTCTCCTTTTTAAGGTCAATGATTACCACAGTTAATGACCAATTGGCTTTAGCTATTACTGTCCTGACCTTTACATCATGTTTTAAGCTAACAAGACAATAAATAACTATTAATAATGACCTATTTCGAAGGGTGTTTTTCAGTGACCATCTATGCTCACAGAAATCATTGTTTTTGTGTTTTACATAATCACCCTGTCACTCGCTGCTTTTCACTTGTTTCCGTGTTGTAGCTGGTGTGACTTTATCACAAAAGTAGGAATAAGGATGGAGGATTATGAGACAGCAAATCCAAGATAAACCCTCTATTGGCATTAAAAACATACTAGTTAAACATGTATTAGTTTAGAAAATATAAAGGGTACTGAAAGGTACAACATGAAAAGTGTGGCTTAGTGGTTAGAGAGTCAGCCCACTCACCAAAGGGTGAGGTTCCATTCCCCTCAAGGGCAAGGGCCTGGGTTGCAGGTTTGATCCCCCCCTGGCTGGGGTGTGTGTGGGAGGCAACAGATCAATGTGTCTCTCTCACATCGATGTTTCTCTCTCTCCCTCCCCTTCTCTCCCTCTCTCTCTCTCTCTCCCTCCCTCCCTCCTTTCCAGTCTCTCTAAAAAAGTCAATGGAAAAAACATATCCTCTGATGAGGGTTAACAAAGTGAAAAGTAAAAGCCATCTTCTCCTCACTTTCATTTCCCAAAGGTAATCCCTCTTAAGTTTCTTACAACTGCTTATAAAAAAGTGTTTAATGCATATGTTTTTATATACTATATGCACTTGTTATTTTTCTCTTTAATTTTATATTTATATAAACATATATACAATGTTATGTGCTTCACACACTGTTCTGCAGCTTTCTTTTTCACTTACAGTATCTTGGAGAGCCTTCCATATCAATATGCATAAGTCTGCCTCGATTACTCAATAGCTGCACAGTGTTCTATCATGTGAAAACACAAATCTACTTAACTAATCCCATACTGAGGTGTATCCAAGTTATCTCCTGTTCTATTGTTTATTTTGTTTTGTTACTGAAAACAGTACTTCCACGGATATTCTTGTACATATATTTTGGAAAACATCTGCAATGATTTTTTGAAGTGCAACTCTTGGGATAAAGGACATACGCCTTTCCAATTCTGAGAGAGTCTGCTACACTGTTTTCCAGAATTACTGCACTGATTGATACCAGCCATGGGAGAGCAGCCCTTTCTGCACACCCCTGCCCACCACCAGGAATTATCACACTTCTTATTTTTGCCAACCTGCAGGATAGAAAAGATCTCACTGTTGTTCCCACTTGGGTTTGTTTTGTTATTAATAAGAATATAAATCTTCTCATTGTTTAATCATGGATCCCTGTTTTCAGCTACTATTATTTTCTTATTTAGTGAGAACAGAAAAATCAGTCTGATCCCTTTAGTTTAGAACCTGATACATAACAGCTTCTCAATAAATGCCTGATCCCTTATCAGATGAATCAAAAAACAGTTAATGAAATCCTCCTGCAGTCAGACTTTATTATTCTGATACAATCTAATATCCGCTTTTCAAAATTCACGAGATTCCTTGACACTGAGCCAAAAGAAGCCAGCAAAACTATAGGACAAGCAGGCTACCAACAAAAGGAAACAATAGTAAACAGGGGTGGGCAGAGTAGGTTTACAGTTATGAGTATTCAAAACACAGAGTTTATTCTCATATTATTATTTATTACTGTATTATTCATTTGTATTAGAACTGTAACCCTACTTTTGCCAGCCCCTGTACTGTGTAGTTGTTTCATTATAGCTATAAACATAGATAATTTTCTACCCTGTTGTATATAACACACGATTCTCCACATTATATAAATCCTTTGTAAAGCTAAATAATATTCCACCAATTCTACATAAGGAGTGTTTCACGGGTTTTATTCTTTATACAAATAATATATTGTGCATATCCTTCTACAATTTGCTTTTATCTTTTCGTTCAACATTACGTTGCTGAGATGTAGACATACTGATACTTGGAGATCTAATCCATTAATTTAACCATAACCAAGTCTTTAACATACGACTTACTTATCAATTATATTATTAATTGGTTTTGACTTACTACAAATATCACAATGAACATTCCTGCGCGTGGCCCTCTGAACACACCGCCGTGGCCGTGAGGCGTCTGTGCACGGAGGGGCGTGCCTCACAGCACACCTCCGAGTCTCAAGGCTGCTGCCCAGGGTCAGCACGGGAAAGAGAGCTCCCTCCCGCGACTGCTGCGAGCACACACTGGCACAAGCCTTTTGGAGATCAATACGGTCACATCTTGAAAAGCTGTTTCATCTGTTTGAACTAATTTGTTCTTAAGATTCCCCCATATTTGTAAATTCGTAACTGAGGTATTTCTTATCCGATATAAAACTGGCTTAGGCGTTGAGTGTTCAGAGCAATTCAACAGTGGGAAACACACTAATGCGACTGAAGAACAGTGCCCGAGAGCGTCAAAAAGCATCGTGAGTACAAAACCAAATCAGGAAGCTTTTCCCTAAGACAAAATACCAGGCTGATAAATTCTGACAAAGCAGAATTCTAGAAGAACGTCATTTTCAGATTGCTTCTAAAATTTCTAGAACAAATGAAATGACTAAGATGAGGTAAAAGCATAGTAATATATTTGGTTCCAGCAGGCACTTGTTATCTGAAAGTTGGCAGTGCACACATGCCTGAGGATTTAATGCCATTTAAGTATATTCTACTGCATACAGAAAGACACAGGAAACATATCAGACTATGTCTCGCTTTGATACGAGGGTTAAGCGTCACAGAAGTGATTCTAGGCCCCCCAAGAGAGCACGGTTATTGAATTTCCCTGGAAGCAGAGAGGAAAACTCTCTTTCATCCACAAAGCTGGGGAACAGGTACTGCTGCTGTTCTTATGTTCTAATTGAAAAGTTCTCAAATTCACATTATGCACAGCAAACCTGGACCACCATCCCCATGAGTCATCACACTTGGAAGACCTAGAAGAGGCATAAGCTAACGGGAAGATCAGAGGCCCCTGAGAAGAGTCTTCAGATTTTCTAAAGGATCAACTTAGATTCTACATTAATGATTTATGAGATCCCAACAAACTATAATCATAAATCAACTCAGCAAGTAAAAGCAGATCACCATTTCAATAAAACATACTCAGAACAAACATGCGAAATTCTGACAGCATGATCAGAGCAATTGTTGAAGCTAATATAGAAAGGCAAAGCTTTCTCAGCCTGTATATAAAATTTCCCTTTAAAAAGACAAGTCATATGGATCACAGAAAGAACATTTTATTCTAGAAAAACAGGTATTTTAAAAAATTATTTATTTCTGTGCCTAAGCAGGTTTCCTATAATCGCAATTCTTGTATTTAAGCAGGTGGAGTGGTTTTTTGAAGACTGTCTTAAAATGATTTGGACCTCTTAAATATACTACTTTAAATCCTTACTGCTATTTTCATATTTGTTCAAGTATCGCATAAAGTGCCACCTCTCCAAAGTCCCTTGGATTGCAGAAGCACTATCTTATCATTTAATGGTTGTTTCAATGTCATGCCAATATCACTCATAAAATTCTATTCCATTCCCTCTAGCTCTTGATTTCTTTACAAGAAAAAAATGAATAAAATATGTCAGATCTTGACACCAGCTGACCCCCCTACTTAGACCATCCCCCTTGGCTCTAACATCTAGCATTAACCATTACGTATCATTAGAACTAGAAGTAATTTAAGAAGTAATAAGACAAAATAAGAAATCTGTAAAGAATATTCACATAAAAGTAATAACTAATGTGAAGTTAACTTTTCCTGCAATATAGGTATCCTTAGATAAATTTGTGTTTTGAACTCACAGAAACAATTAATTAAGGCATGAATCCATTTCATAGAATGTAAAACAAATTAAGGAACTTTCAAGCTGTATTATATTAAAGAAACTTACGGGTAAATGAGAAACTTACTGCTAAAATCACTCTTAAATGGTAAACTGTGCTTCCAGAAAGAAACAGGAATAAAGTATTCTTAAAATTGCAACATATTTAAGTCAATTTTCCCAGTTGAGCCTGAATTTGGCTAAATTATATATTCTATGGTGTTTCAGAGGAGACAAGATACCAATTACTAATTTTTAAAATTCTCTGCCTATACATAGCTTCTTCCCTAATTCAATACCCACCTAGAGAGGAAACGGGGCCCCCTGCTTCCCTTCTCTCCACTGTTTAAATCATTGATGTGACTAAGTTTGATGATCCAGTAAGAACTTGAAATAATCAAGTCATCCTAAAGACATCCCTTACTCCCAAGAGATGAATTGAACACAGACAAAGGAAATAATAAACGCCTCTAATTTCTCAAGCACTAATTCTGTAATGTTGAAGAGTGACAGATCCCTGTTCCAGGGAAAGATACACTATGTTAATTTGTAGCGGTAATATTTAATAATCTGTGTAAGCCATAATTTCACAAAAATGTACTTTTACCCCACAAAGGTGAGCTCATTATAATGGTTAGAACAAAGAACAAAGGACAGCCCGACCCTCTGCTCTCTCCTCAGTAGGGCTGTCAGAGGTCCTGCACCACGGCCTTCAGAAAATCATTGTCTCAGTGTTTAAATTCATCAGAATACGCTACACATGTGTATGCTACTTGGTCACGGGCTTATTGCATCAGAGCACTGTGCAACCTACACACTAAACATTTTCCTTTACACACTTATCTATGGTATTAGAAATGATTTAGTGTGGCTCCAATGAGTGTACAAAGGACTTGCACAACTTAATGAAAAAAGTGTTGAATATTATCTCTGTCAAAGAGGTTACTTAATCAATCCTGAAGCTATATATGCGTACATACGTCGTGATATACACTTGTTTATTCTCTGGCATATTAAAATATATTTTTTCCAAACTCCTAAAGAACATTTAGACAGAACATAATTGTGGCAAAAGATAATTATTTTATAAATAAAAAGAAGTATGTTCCAGTGTCCTGAAGGCTTACCTTGCATACATTTTAATATATACACAGTATAAAATGGATTTTAACTTTTGCATTTGGTTGTTCTTCAAATATTTTTTGTAACATTTTATAAAATCATAAACTTAGAAACCGTTATGATTTTCAATGTTTGCCAATTAATCCCTACATTTAGGCAAATTCGGGGGGATAGTCATAAAAGACAAAGAATAGGTTTCAGGTGTGTTGGTTTTTGTTTTTTTTAATACAATCCAATAACTGAGTTTTAATTCACTAGCAATGGGTTTTCTGGGTTTATGGAAATATAACAGAACTGTGCTGGGCCCGTATCTAGGCTCGGGCCCAAGAGTCCTCTGGGGTTTTGCCCATGGAAAGATGTTCTACTTCCACATCCCCAGATGTCGTTTCTAACATGTGAGACACGTTAGTTTATTTCCACACATTAAGCTTATTTTCACACATTATATTGCTTTAAAATGGTTGAAAATTAAATAATGATGGTCTTAAAATCCAAAATTAAGCAAATTCTCCAAGGTTTTATAAACAATACCTAAAGACAAATCCCTTACGAAAACTCAGATTTAAAGATGTTACTAAAATTAGATTCCACACTTTTTGTCTGGTTATTGGAAAGGGGCAGGAAGTAACACCTAAAACGCAGAGCTGTTGTAATTCGGTGGAAATCTATGTAAAGTAAAAGTGCCTAGCAACAAACCGGGCACATGATAAACATACACGAATTTTAGCAAAAACTTTTGAATACTGGCTTCTCTGTTGACTCTGAGAACAACCAGCTCCCTGCCCTTGGAGAAGCACTAGCCCTCTCTGGGCCTGTCTTCTCAGCTGCAAAACCAGACCCTGGATTCTAACCCGGTAAGAAGAGTCTCAGCCCAAAGGACTGGTCTGAAAGATATCTGAGAGGGCATCTGGTTCCTATCTCATATAAATATTATAAACAACCTTTAAGTACCTTTATTAGTTCTGCCCCATCATAGATACTAAAAATAAAAAATTGTTAACAAAAGAAACTGTTGTTCTGATATAAATAAAAGTAAAATTAGAACAAAAAATTGGAGCTACTGATGAAGACATTCTGTTCCTGCCTTCTGGATTTCTCCAACTAAGCAAGTGTCTTCCTAGGAAACTCCACCCCACAAAATGCTGATCAGAGCAAGGGTGGAGATCTCCAAGAATGGAAAACAGATTAAGATCTAGAACAAAGCTAACTCTCTGCCAATCATAAACAAGGCCCATATCACTAGAAATATGTGCTGTATTATCAACCCAAGGCCTGAGGCAAAGCTCAGAGTCAAAGAGGCTCAGGAAAGGCTGCTCCCCTGGCAGGTACTTTGTACTCTCTTCCACTGAAGTTATTTGCATACATCTCATCTCCTAACTAGATCACAACTTCCTTGGAAGCAAGGATTACTGTCTAATTTACATTTACATCCCCTGCTATGCCTGGCACATTACAGACATTCAATTAATATTAGGCAAATTAATTAAGTGTGATGCCTCCTAAAGAAAATCAATGCTTATCTTGACATTCAAACAAAGCATCAGCTACGTTAAAGTCAAAATGTTTATCATTGAGCAAAAGTTTGTTTGTTCTTTATTTTTATATGTATCTGGCTTGAACTAGCAAATAACTTCAGAAGGTTTGTTTTAAAAAATAGCAAACTCCTCTTCCCCCTCTCCAATTTACCCTTTCCAAGCTAAGCATTTTCAGTACTTCTAGATTATTTTGGTATTTACTTCCATATCTCTAAATAGCATGCTCATGATGCCACTTCTTGATTTCCCAGGTTAGACATTATCTGGTGAGTTTTCAATATGAAAATAAGGATTGAGCTGTACTTTCTCCCCCTGCTCCAACATACACACAATCTTTCCTACCTAGTTACATTATAATTCCATTAGATTCATATTCAGTGTTTACATAATTATGACCATATAAACAATATTCAGAGCTAAGCGGTGTAGTGGGATACTATTACTTCTTTCTTGTACAACTTTGTGTTTACCTGCAGCTAATAAACATTTTGTGGTTTTGTTGCTATTGTTCTGTGTTTATCTGGCTTTCTAAGTGTGTTCCACGAATTCAATACCACATTCTTCTCCAGCGGATGTTCTAGAAGTTCTGATATTCATTATGACTGCTGTGGCCCTTTGGCATTTTCAGGAGCAACACAAATATCTAAATTGTTTTAGCAGTGCTTCAGTGAGCAGCCTCTTGCTTCACTGGAGGGGATTCTGTTAGGCCTACGCCATAAGCTGCCTGGGTTTTATGAGTTACAGATACTTCAGATGTTACAGAACTTCACACTAATCGGATATCATTTAAAAGTGTTTTTAACATGGTGTGTGGGAACAGCACAAGATATGGAAACAGACAGACCTGGTAGAGAATTCTAGCTGACACTCACTGAACAAGTTATTAACTTCTTTGAGCCTCAGTTTCCTCATCTGTAAAACAGGGATTATCGGGATATCATAGGTTGATGTCTGATTTCTCTAGCCACTGGAATAACTTAAGGGTAATACAAAAACCTGGATAAAACTGTCTATAAGCATCTACCCTACAAAAACAGGATACAGAATTAACTGAAACTTACCAAGGCCCTAAATCACAAAGGGAGCAGTTTTGAAAGCTCGTACAGAGAGTAAATGAGCTACAGTCATTTGGGCCCCAACGGCCAGGAAGAGTAGTAAATTAAGATGACAATAATCTTTATAAATAACTGAAGCGTTACTATTTAGCAGGCACTATCTCCTTTACCCTCAAAGTCAGCGGTTGTGAGGTAATTTTGTCCACTTTACAGATGAGAAGCTGAGGCAGAGTGACAAATACCCTGTCCAAGTTCACTAACACTAAGTGGTAGAGCAGGATTCACATCTCGGAGCTCTGATGCCGAAGTATGTGTGTGTGCACTCAGTCAGGGCCTGAGGATACCTTCCAGGAAGATTTAAACAGCAATTTAAATGGGTGAAATGATTTTAAATTGATCACACACATATTATATTAAAATTTTTTTAAAGAAAGGCTTATTTGTGCCTGGCTTGGGGGTTTAGGAATAATCCTATGATGGTGTGCGCTTTGCCAAAGGTTGCAGAAAAAATTGTGCTTGTATCCATCTGCGTCTACTAACACTAATCATCCCTTGACCTTGAACAGAGATCACATTAAGGACACTGAGGCAAGCATGTCAGCAGCTGTAAGCTTCCTCACAAGCAGCATGCTATGGACTCGATTGTGTCCCCCCAAAGTTCATGTTGAAGCCCTAACCCTCGTGTGACTGTATCTGGAGATAGGGTCTTTAGGAAGTAACTAAGGTTCAATGAGGTCATAAGGGTTGGGCTCTTTATAGGGTAGGCCTGTGGCCTTAAAAGAGGAAGAGACACCTCTCTCCCCCCCTCTCTGTGAGGACATAGCAAGAGTCTGGAACCCAGGAGGTGAGCTCTCAACAGACCTGAACTCTGCAGGACTTTGATCTTGGACTTTCCAGCCTCCAGAACTGTAAAAAAAAATACGTTTCTGCTGTTTAAGCCATCCAATGGTATTTTGTATGGCAGCCTAAGTGGACTACTACAGAGCAGGAATTTGGAAGGAACTTCATAATGTTAGCTCTCTTTTCTTCCTCTTTCTACCCTTTCATATGTTGGAGTAGGGGAAAGGCAGCAAAGAAGCAATCAGTTGATGAAAAGAAAAATAATGTGAGATTCCCACAAGAGGAACAGATTCAAATGAAAAATACGAAATTTCTGTTTACCATTCATTAAGAGATTGAGTGGTATACAGTAAAGAATCAGAGCTGGAGTCAGAAAACCTGAGCTCTCGGAAGGCTGGGACCCTTATTTGTTACAAGGCTTTGGCCAAGACATTTAATCTTTCCATTTGCTCAGACACAATCAAGGCAGTCAGGCTAGATGACTTTTTCTTTCTTTCCTGCTGAAACACTCTAGGATCCCATCATCTAGGTGGTGGAACACTAGTCAACAGAAGAGCCTGCTCAGAACATATTCTTAAAGTGGTAACACACAGAAAATTTAAAAGACATTCCAATGACACAAATGAGATCCTGGAAACCAAGAGAAAAACTAAACATCATCTGCTTTGTCCAAAGGCTACATATCCAAAGCAGTCTGTAGATCATAATGAGAGCAATTACACGATTTCCACTTAAATAACAAGTTTCTGTGATTTAAAAGTGGCAGGTTTATTTCTCACCAACAATCAGTCAGTCCTTGACGGCTATCAGCTATTTTCACATTATTTGAACTGGAGAAAAGAGTGAACAAACAACACTGTTTTTCCAGCTGTGAGAATCAGAAATTGAAGAGATTTCATCTAGAGGGAGTCAGGTACAAAGCTAGTCTGTTGGTTCAAAAAATATAGAGTACAACCCGTCAAAAATGCCTTTGAATAGGGAGTATGTGGGTTTGTGGAAATCCTTGTCTTAAAAGTTTCTGAACAGTGAAACCTATTTTACTTGAAAAATTAGAATTGAGCAGTTTCAAAGAACTCAGAGGATTCTGAGGTTAAAAAAAAATATTCCCAATGTAGCTTAGTGTAGCAGAGAGAGCCCTGGAACTGAAGCTGGTCCTGGGCCTAAACCCCTGGCCCGCCATCATTTATCGGCTGTGCCATTATGTCCAACAAACTCGGCCTCTATGAGCCTTACAATTTCCTCCACACAAGGTCGGATAGAAATGAGTACGATTAAGGTATGTAAAGGGCAATAAGAGCATCTAAGAAGTCCAAGGTATGTTCAGCTTCTTAGTGTTACACTGAGAATGAGATGTAAAAAATACAAAGCAAAACAAAATAAAGGCGAAAAGAATCCCCAAAACAAAAGAATCCTATAAGGATATCGAGAATACCCAAAAAGAAAACTTTTTCAGTAGTTAATAAAATCAAGATTTAAATACCAGAAGGCAATGCAAAAAGATACTATTTTTAAATTACCAATGTGAGACTACTTGTTTTTTGACCCTAGGCTAAGATGAAACTTGCCTGGTAGTTACCTATAAGGTAGTATATTTTCTTATTCCTTTCAAGATGGTAAACTCTGCCCACTACTGGCTTCCTTCACAAAAATTAATCCTGAAGAAACTGTAGCATAGTGAGGGAAGTACTTATAAGGACCTCAAAAGAAAAAGAAAAAAAGCAGACAAACAAAAAGAAAACTACACACGTTGGACTCAGGGTGCTAGAGCCTAGGTTGCGAAAGACACATTTTTGCAAAACCTGTCGCTGCTACTCTTGCCACCCCTCGGAGATAAGCAAAGCACATACTTTCACCACATCACAGAAGCTGGGCAGCAGAGGTCTGGTTGTTAATGTCAACAGATTAATACGGGACAGCTTAAAGGGACTTGTGAGGTAAGGGTAAAACCACTAGGTGGAGAAGAGGCGGCGAATGATCTACACGAAGTCAGTGGTGCCCGGGGCTCAATGCCAGATTACCAGGGACAGAAACCGCCGTCAGCCCCATCTAATGCACAGTAAGAGATGGAGCAGCAACATCCTAGGAAGAAGAACAGATCTAGAAATGCAGATCCTTAGCCAACTATGAAGAACATCAAGAATTAAATGAACACACAAATCTAAACATAGAGCACTGGTTTCCACTGGCTGGAGTGAGGGAAGGGGGAAAGACCAAAGTGAAAGGGAAGGCAAAACCATGTCACTCAGCACCATTTCTAGACGCAGGGTAAGAGAGAATGGGTTCCCAGACTTCTCTCCCAGATTTCTCCTAGACTAATCGACCCAGTCGGGCCCACAAAATGAGAGACTAACCACAAATTATCGCCACTGCTGTTCTGGAGCTTACCAAAGTAAACTAAATTGAACCCATGGAAATTTAAACCAAAGGAGGCAATGGCCACTAGCGGGCACCACACCACAGCCTGGATAGGACAGATCTGGCTCTCCGCCCAATGCCCAGAAATCCTGCCTGGCCAGCTACATAGACTTGCTCTAGCTATTTCATCAGTATCAATATTGCACATTCTTGCACTTAGATAATTAAAATTTTGGACTCTCTTTATCTTTTGGGGATCTGCTGAAGCAGAATTATTGGAATAGATGTACTGATAATTTCAAATAAGCACAGTATACCCAAAGACAAGATATCTGCAATGTAAAGCATGAATAAGAAGTAATTTAAAATATTGGTATAAAAATGTAACAGCTATAATAAAAAATGCAGTAGAGGAAATAAACAGCAGGATGGGTACAGTTAAAGGATGAATTATTGATTTAAGAAATCAGGTTGGCGATCTTTCCTAAAAGGCAACAGAAAAGGAAAAGACATAACAACAGGACAAAGAATCAACCAACAGAAGCAGACGTGTGAACATCCAGATAACAGGTGCCTTAGGAAAAACGGTTTTGGAGGGGAGTGCAGAGAGAGAGAGAAAGTGAATCTTTGAAGGAATACTTAAAATAAATGTTGCAGAACTAAAGAAAGATGCAATTATCTCATAATGAAAGGTGTCTCTAACAAGACAAATAAGGAAAATTATACCATAATCACTTTATGCTTAAGTTTTATTTTTTATTACCTTTTTAATATATCTTTATTGATTTCAGAGAAAGGAAAGGAGAGGGGGAGAGAGAGACAGAAACATCAATGATGAGAGAGTCATTGATCAGCTGCAGCCAGCAATCGGGCACGTGCCCTGACCGGGAATCGAACCCCGATCGCCTGGATCCTAGGTCGACGCTCAACTGCTGAGCCACACCTGGCTGGGCTATGCTTAAATTTTAAATCAAAAAGACAAAATTCCTAAAGCTTCAAGAAAGAAAGCAGATAAACTCTGGAACAACACTGGATACATAATACAATATAGTAACATTTTAAAGTGTTGAAGGAAAATATTTGACTCTAGAATTTTATATCAAACCAAACTGTTTCGCAAAGGCAAGGGCAGAATAAAAATTACTCAGACATAACAGGGAACAAAAGGTTTGTTTCACAAAAACCCAAACTGAAAACTTTCCTAGAGAGGTACTCAACTTAAAAAAAGAAACAAAACCAAGAAGATAGTACAAATATATAGGATATAAGGGTGATAATTACCAAGCATCTTATCTGTTATTGTCTCACAAACCAAGCCCTAAACAACAGGAAGAAAATATTAACAAGAAAAGGTAGGAAAGAAAAAAGAGTAGAAATCAACAAAATACCAAACAAAAAGCATATGAGAGATTAATACAGGTTGCTTTTTCTGAAGATGAAGAATATTAACAAATATTGACAAACCTTTCATCGAAGATAGGGGTGAGGTGGGGGATAGAACAAAGCAGCAAGATACAGAATGAAAAGGGGGAGTAATAAATATTAAATAGATATCCTAAAGTGTCATAACAAATACAGGCTAATAGGCAAAAGGCAAGATAAAATGGATATATTCCTAGAAAAATACTGCCAGAATTGGCAGAAGATGAAACAGAGACCTTGAATGTACCAAAGAAGCATGAAATAAATGGAATGGTAATCAAAACTCCCTTTTCAAAAAGTCGAAGGCCTGCAAGGGGGCTTTAATAAACTTTTTAGAAACTTTAATGGCTTTATAATACAAGTTGTACCAGCAAATAGGAAGAGTGTGAAAATTCCGAGCTCATTTTGGCAGGCTAATTAATGGAATCCTGATTCCAAAACCTGACATTATAACAAAAGAAAATACAGACCCATTTCACTTATCGAGAGGGAAAAGAAACACACAAAAACTCCCAAATAAAATATTAACTAACTGCACCCAATATTATATTAAAAAATAATAATACATAATGATGCCGTGAGGTGTTTGTCAATGCCAAGGTGGTTACATATCATCATATGATTTAGCTCAATTAATACAGGAAAAGCCCGTGATTAAGTTTATTACCTATTTACGATTTTCCCAAAAGCCTTAACAAGTTAAAAATGAAAGAGAACTTCCTTAAATTGGTATAAGCTGTACAGGGATGTGTTTCACCTGAACTTAGCTGAACACCTGCTAGTGAAACTCAGTAGCAAAATAGTATCAAATAAATTTTCAATTTTCAATTTTCCATTTTCCTTATTATCTTAGCTCTCATCACTCAGTATCCAAAATTCATGAGCCATATATAACCAATCAATTGAGATCATCTTGCTCCGCCTACCAACTACCTAATTCAGGCTGTACGTAACCTTGGATAGTGCAGAATACCTGTACAGCAAAAACTGACATGAAACATTATATTTAATGTAGAACCTTTTTTCTCTTTAAGATCCGGAAAGAGTAAGGAGCCTACCAGCACCACTACTCGGAAACGCACCTCTCGGAATCTTGGTCAAAATAAAATGGAAAAGAAATAAACATTTTTAAAGACTGGGAAGAAAGGGGGGAAATCATTATTTTTAGATGATATAAATATCCACCTAGAAGAAAACAGCAAAATTTTCATAATAAGAGAGCTCCGCAAGGTTGTCAGATAAATTAAAGGGTTCTGATCATAATAGAGTCCATAAAGTCTAATGAATTCATAAATTTGGATAGGAAAATAAATTACGTTTTTACATTCAGAAAGTTTTATTTACTTTCCCTAACTTCCATTACATTTTACTTTCACTTCCTATATTTGGCACTTATTTCAATCACGTACACAGGCCACAAACCACAGTAGTTGTCACCAACAGCAATCAGTTGTTTCCATATCATGTTACGGCTGCTGATATCCTGAAATAACATTAATGTTCACTACTATTTCAAAATTATGAGTTATTAGCTATTAATACATTTAAAAAGCACGCACCTACGTACTTTCACATATATATGTATGTATTTTAACATTATTCTGAGAAAGTTTCCATAGACTTCACCAGGTTGCTAAAGTGTTCATGACACCAATTCTTCAAAAACCATAAGTAGGGAGAAAGAGAAAATTATCTTCATTTGAACAAACAATCCAATATGGGGGGGGGGGGGATTTCATTATTCAATGTGGAGTGTTTTAAAGAATCTCTCCACCTTTTTCAATTAACACCTTTTTTAAATTAACTCATTTGGTCCCAACTGAATCAGAAAGACAGTTACTTCTGTCCCAAAACATTCAAAGGTGCTCTGTCACAAATGACCAAAATAGTCAAAAGATAAAAAGAGAACCAGTGATAGAACTAAAATTACTTAAACCGGTAAAGAGAGAGTAGACGAAAATATTGTGGACTCTATGAATCATTACGCAAAGTGAGATAACAAGGTGATCCCTGTGTCTATGCTAGCTCTTTAATGTTTTTAAATTTAGAAAAATAAAGAGGTTTAAAATGAAAATAAAGGGTTAAGTTAAAATTTTCTGACACAAGTGTATTCAAGATTTTCATCAGGATGTCTTTTCTAAATCTTCATTTGTTGAAAAAGGTTCAAGGCTGAGCAGAGACGAGACCAGCCCTCTGGTCCTGCCAGCTTTACTGACCCGAGACAGCAGGAAACTTCACCAAAACAAATCTGAGGGTGAAAGTACCAATTAAAATTGTTCTAATTTCAATGAAAGATGAATAAAGCTGTCAATTATTTTCTACTTCCCTAGTTTACATTTCCTAATGCTATGTGATATTAGTAAACATAAAAAAAACCATAAAAAATTACAGCAAGTTGAGAAATATATTTTTAATTTTTATTCACATTGTCATAGGGTCCGCACTATATTTCTTTTATCCATGATCCCTAAGTTTGTTCTACATTTTAAAACTAGTATATGAATTAATACTGTCAGGAACACAAAACTCTATTTAGGAAAAGCAATAGAATAATTTAGAATTCTGTCTTAATGATTTGTCTACGTTAAAAAGATTTTTTCTGTTTTCATGTTTGGACACCTATTATTTCATTGCTCTTTTAGTTGCTTTGTTGATGTCATTAAACTAAGGCAAATGTTCCTTTATTTCTTTGTCTTGTTTTGTTTTTTTAATCCCCCCAAGAATACTTTTTCCATTGCTTTTCAGAGAGAGTGGAAAGGAGGTGGGGGGAAGCCTCGATGTGAGACACACCGATTGGCCGCCTCCCGCATGTGCCCCGACTGGGCCGGGGATGGAGCCTGCAACCGAGGCACAGGCCTTGGCCGCAACTGAACCCGGGACCTCAGTCCTCCAGCCCATGCTCTAGCCACTAAGCAAACCAGCTAGGGCAAGTTCCTCTATTTCTTGAAATATTGATTTATCAGTCATCCTACCTAATCAGAGAACAGAACAAAACTATTTGTACTCATCTTTAGCAAAGGACTTTCAACTTGACATTGAAAGATATTAATACAAGTCTTAAAGCTACACAATTGCCCCAATTAATCACGTACATTTTCAAATGATAGAAACCAAAAGCCATCATAGCCAAAACTACTTACCCTTCTCAACTATTCCCATGTATATCTAGAGTGTACCCAATCCAGTACCACTGTATAATGATTTAATGAATAAAATCAATGCATACTAAAGATCCTACTTGTGATTTCCCAGTGCTCAGCTGTATTCTGCCAGTCTCCACATCATTCAATGAGAGACAACTAGAGCAACCATTTTTCTAGGGCTGCATATACAGGAGCATGCTTACTTCTACCAGGACTTATGTAACTTGTGCTGTTATTAAATATCTTCATCTCTGAAAAACAACATTTAAGCCTCCTAAAGTCAGGCCCTGTTTTCACTTTTGTTTGCCCAGCTTATTCTATACCAGAGCATCTCAAACTTTAATGTGCATACACATCACATCTTGTTAAATGCAGACTCTGATTTCTAAAAAACTTTCAGGAGATGCCTGTATGCTGCTCATCCCCAGATCAAACTTTAAGTAGCAAAGTTCAAGACTAAATTAAGTCTTGAATTAAGTTTAACTTCAACAGAAATGCAATACTCCTCTTCATATATAGATACTTAGTTGTCCTCTAGCTTTCTCTCACAGAGGTAAACTAATCCAAATCTTTCAAATTTCTAAACTTTAGAATGTGATAGATTAGTGTGGTAGAGTTGAGGCATAGATAAAAATATGAATCTTTTCAAGATGTAAAAATGAGCCAAAATTTGCATGAACTCTCACACTGCAGCTGCAAGTAAGGTGCAGCTATTAATAGGAATTACATTACTAAGTTTAATGTTTGAAAACTGGAAATAATTTTCAATAACTCTAATGGTTGAACAAGTTACATTTATTTTATAGCATAATAAGTTGCAAATAGTTAAGGTTCCCACAGAAAGAAATTTGTTCCAAATGGCAGTTTTTTAAATATTAAAAGTATTTAGCATTAAGGTATTAGTAAACATTTTTTTAAAAACTAGCATAATATCTTCAGAATTTCCCAATAATAAACATCAGTAGAACTAACTCATGGAATCATTAAAAATCTAGTTGGCATTACAGAACCTGTATCCCTAAATAAAAATAATGAAAACTTGAATAAAAACTAATGCTATTATCAAAACTTTGTATATTTGGCATTATATTATATAGTCTAAATATCAAACATCTAGGTGTTTACATCTGTATATTCAAAGTATTTCTAGAAAATTCTGCATAATGTATACACCTAATCTTATTTTCTAGATTGGTATGCACCATAGGTTTATTAAATATCACTTGCAAATGCCACCTTGAAAATATTTTTAAGTTTGGATTTCTAAAATGTTCATCCTACTCCTATTCCAAAGTTTCTAAATTAACACACAGAAATGTAAATACTTGAAATTATTTTTTCAATAGAGTTCTCCATTGATGTATAACAGAAAAAGAGGTGAAATAGGTGAAGGGGGTCAAAAAGTTTAAAAAAACTTTTCCAAACATAGCAAAGACAGTATTTCCAAGACAGGCTTTAGAACACATTTATAAAACCAACCAAATTTTTACTACTGGAAATAATTTTTTATAACTCCATTATGAAATGATACCTAACCACAAAGTATTCAATTTCTAATTTATGTAGAGATTAACAAATTTAAATGGTTGGAAATTCTCAATTATGTAAATTGTCGATATTCAAGATGTGCATTATAAGATTACTTAATCCTACCCCTACTAGTAGCAGTGTAACCTTAGTAATGTTATCTTTCAGTATTAATTTCCATGTCTATAAAATTAAGAAATTGCTTTCCCTGCCTATGATTTATTCAACAAATATCTTGTGCCTGCTCTGGGGCAGGCACTGTGCTTAGAGAAAATAAAACCCACCACAGCACCTAAAAATCTAAACCAAAAGACAAACATAGTATACAGGTGGATGGACAGGTGCATGAACAAATCAATCGTGTTAAGACGGATGAAGTTAAGAGAACACAAAATTACTAGGGCTGCTCTACTGGGCAGAGTTAATCACGGAAGTACCACGTGAGTGAAAACTGCCTCGAAGGTGTTATGGCAAATCAATGACCATGTTCTTTTTGTTTCCAATACATTTCTAACTTTTATTTTATAAAATCAACGTTCATTTATCCATTATAGTGACAGACAGGAATGACATAAACAACTATATGCCAAACATAATTCCCAACTCACTTTGATTCTTAGTCTAAGGAGAGCTAACAAGGTAGAAAGTTGGCTAATTTAAATTATTGTGTTTCCTGGACATGTTTCACCCTCCAGTAGAGGTGGTAATGAGAAAGAAAAACCAGAGGTTTACAGGTCGGCGGATGATGGAGGAAACCTGGAAGACTCACAGACTGGGTAGGCAGCTCATGAGTAAATCAGAAGTAAATGACATTTCCATTTTATTTTATTCCAGAGAGGCAACCGTTGTACTGGAGTGGGGTGTGTATGTGTGCACACATGCACAAACGTGTCACGGCTGGTATACCTACTTTCCCCAGCACTTTCCCCCTTTTTACTTTCAAAGCACTTTATCTCAAAGTATACAGTTTAAAGGAAAATCTGTAACTAAGACACGGCTCTGGTTCAACGTTATCAGAAAAGGTCCAGGACTTTAGATTGTATAAATTCTCCTGCTTTTCTTCTGAGATGCATCAGACCCTTGGCACAATGCTTCAGTCACTGCAGAAAGCCGGCTTCTTACCCCTTCCCCAATAAACTGTTCAGTCACAACTATGCTGAATTTATTTTTAAGTATCAAACTAAAAAGCTAGAATTCAAGCCCTGGAAAAAATGGCAGAGAAATTAATTTTCTTTAATGATACATAAACACTACTCAAAAGAGGTTTACAGCAACTATTACATATTATAACTCTTTTATAGGTTTTTAATTAAAAGACTTTAAAATTGACATGAACTGAGTTACCTTGGAATGTATATTTCCTTATGCTGTTATGAAAGCTTCCAATTGTCAGTGTATGTGAGAGTAGAGCAAAAGTACTGAGACCATTATTTTAAATTAATCCAGGAGAGAAATAATCTGACAAATTTAATGCTAATAATGTACCCAGTCGCTCTACCTTCATCAAACTTAGACATATACCATACAGATGAAGAAACGTGTGACTTCCTTCTTTTTTTTTTTTATTAAGACTTTATTTTCTAAGAACAGATTTAGGTTCACAGCAAAATTTAAAGGAAGGTACAGAGCCCTAGCCGGTCTGGCTCAGTGGCTAGAGCATCGGCCTGCGGACTGAACGGGCCCGGGGTTCGATTTCGGCCTAAGGCACATACCTCGGTTGCAGGCTCAACCCCCGGCCCTGGTCGGGAGGCAACCACTCGCATCAGTGTTTTTCTCTCTCTCTCCCTTCCACACTCTCTGAAAAGCAATGGAAAAAATATCCTCAGGTAAGGATTAAAAAAAAAAAAAAAGAATAAAGGAAGGTACAGAGATTTCCCAAATAACCCAGCCCCACACATGCACAGCCTCCCTCTTATCAACATCCCTCACCCGAGTGGTACATTTGTTACAACTGAGGTTACAACTACACTGACACATCACAGTGACCCCAAGTCCCCAGTTTCCCTTAGGGTTCACTCTTGGTGTTGTACATTCTGGGGGTCTGGACAATGGATAATGACACCTATCCATCACTATGGTATTATATGGATTATTTGCACTGCCCTAAAAATCCTCTGTGATCTGCCTATTCATTCCTTTTCCACCAAACTCCTTCATTTTTATTTTTCATATCAGCACATGATCATAAAGCTGGTGCACAAAAGGTAGAATCTTGATTCTCTACACTTGTAGCAATCTGAGGTGAGGCAAGAATATGAAAATATGGGTACAGGGCCACCTCCTCACCCTCCCTTGCCCTGCTTCCACTACCACACAAACTAAGATCTCCCAAAAAAGCGGACCATTCATCTTTGAATCTCCAGCACCTAAGACAGTACAGCCACAAAACACATAAAGAGTAATTAATGTTAGCTGAAATCTTTGAAATGAGACTTTATTTATTCACCAAGTTATTTTATTACTGGAAATATTAAATAAAACCTTGGTACTGCCCTGAAATGCATTTCATCCTATTGTTCCTACAAATACCAGTGTAAAGTAGTGTGGCCATAGCCTCCTCAATGTGAGACTAGGCAGGTCCTGGCAACCCTCCCCCAAAAAATGATCAGCAGCAGCAAGTAGCCAAAGCTAGAAGGTCTCCTCAACAACTCTGAAACTAAGTTTTCAAACCATAGATTAAAAGACATTAGATGGGCCTTAAGAATATTATGCTTGCCCAGCTGGTGTGTCTCGGTGGCTGAGCAACGACCTATGAACCAGGAGGTCTCGGGTCGATTCCCAGTCAGGGCACATGCCCGGGTTGCGGGCTCAACTCCCCAATACAGGGCGTGCAGGAGGCAACCGATCAATGACTCTCTCATCATTGATGGTTCTCTCTCTCTCTCTCTCTCTCTCCCCCACTCCCTTCCTCTCTCTGAAATCAATAAAAGCATTTTAAAAACAAAAACAAAATGTCCACACACACAAAAAAGAACTATAATGCCTCTACAAAGGCTATGAGATTAGTCCTACAACCACCACATGGGCAAAGTATTATTATTCCCATTCTGCAGAAAAGGAAACAGAGACAAAAAAAGAATCGTGTGTCTTGATTAAATCACGTATCCGGCAAAGAACAGAGCCTAAATTTGAACCCAAAACTAACTCTAAAGCCTCGGCCAGAGATTCCAGAAGCAGCCTTGGCTATTCTCAGTGTGTGACACACACACCCCTTTCTTACTCCCTCTAATATCCTAACTCAGCACCCCTCCACATTTATTATCCCAGAGCCAAGGAGGAATGTGGGTAGAAGGGAATTTATACACTGCAAGTAGATTTCCCCTTTACTGAAAATTAAGAGGAAACAATTTGAAGAGATGTTAAATATAAAATGTTTAACACTGTATTAAAACTTGAAAACAACAAGAAAGTAAACTTGATCCAATATTAAATTATCCTTTATGTGTATTCTTTACCCAGACACTTGAGGAGACCATCACTGGGGAGCAATGTTTCTAATTCCAAGGATGTAATGAATTAGCTGGATTTTTTAAATGTTTATCGACATGTAATCCTTTATATTTCACTGCTTCATTGTGCCACAGAACTTTAGGAAATGGACATTTAAAATACTTGAAATGCGTTGTTAGTATATAAAAACATAACTCTCAGAGAAGCTATCAAATGACCTTGATGATCTCCACAACATTCATTAGGCTGGTAAACATTTGTGAAAATCCTTGCTGTGATGATTGACTGCACTTTTCCCTGCTTCAGTTACCTCAAACTAAATTGCCTGTCATTAAAATGATGACTTCTGTCAATGTAGTTTCTTAATCCTTCCTCAGTCCTTTCTAGTAATGACAACCTTAGAGTAATATATTGTAAGTCTTTATGGATCAATAACGCTCAGTATAAAGCACTGCAATCTACCACCAAGATTTTTATCCCCCTATTTATAATGATGTGTGACAAGCTAAGTAAGTAAAATTCCTTACTAAGAAAAAAAAAGACATCTAACAAACAAGTCAAATACAGCATTATAAACAGCACATGCCAATCTAAAGATAAGACTTTAGAGTGAAGCTCAATGTTAGCAAAATGCTTTTATCATCCTAAAGTAGTTAATGACTGAGATGTCATTTGCAGACTACTCAAAAAAATTATTATTTGGGCTCTTACTTAGACATTTCAAATGATTTATGGGGAGGTTATTTATGCGCAAAGGCTTCTCGGCAATGTCAGAAACAGGAAGCTTCCACTTAAAAACCATAAAAGACAAGCCAACTAGCATATTCTGGTTAATTTTTTCCCATGGCCAATTAGAAAAAACTTTTTTCATATAATATAAATTTAGATTGTCCCTTGGACATCTTTATGTGGAAATTAGATTATAATTGCCTTTAACTACTACACTTTAAATGTTTTCATTTAAACTAAGAATCACTTTAAATAAATACCATTATATCAATAAAAACAGAGCCACGACACTGCTTTGCCATCGACGTCACCTCTTTTACAGGAGGAGTTATATTCCCTGTGCCTTCTCTAAATCTCCATGAATTCCACCATTTATTAAACTCAACTAACCTGAAACCCTTGACAGTACTGAGAAGGAGAAAAAAAGGTTCAACAAGCTAGCAGCAAAAATAATCTGTTTTTACTACTGGGCAGTTTGAAAAAATATCAGATTTCATTGGATGTAGAAAAGAGTATCATCTGAAAGTTTCTGAGGGAAAAAACAAAACAAAACAGGAAAAGGGGATCTAACAGAAAAGAGACAAAAGAAATCTAAACTGGAGGAGGAGGCTTGGGGATCCAGGAGAAATATCTCAAAGGGAAAAAAGGACTCATTATGTTATTAGTTTAGTCGTGGAAAAGAATTTATAGTTCTTCAGAATTTAGGGTAAGAATCAGTAATTGGTACAAAGAAAACTATGCAAATGCGGGTGGTTATTAACTAAAAAATAATTCACACAAGGGAAAAAAGAAAGTGAACATAGTAAATCTTTGTAAATGTTCACATAGTCACAGTAACGTGATATAAAGACACCAGAGTAAGGAAGGGGCGGGGGGGGGGGGTAATGGTGGTGGAAAAGGAGGGAAAATGCTAAATCATTTTCTTTCACAGTAGAAAGACGTGTTCTAACCTAAGTGACCATCAAGTTAAAATAGACTATTATACAACACAAAGTGTGGTATATACATATGAAGCACATGGGAACCAAAAGCCAAAAATCTATATGAGATATATAAGAAATAAAGAAAAAGAAATCCAAACATAACACTATAAAAAGTCATCAATATAAAAGAAAAGAGAGCAAGAGAATAAGAAGGAAACAGAGAACTGGAAAAACAATCAGAAAACAATAAAATGGCAATAGCTTCATACCTATTACTAATTTACTTTTAAATGGATTAAATGCTTCAATCAAAAGGCACAGGATGGATAAATGGATAAAAAACAACACCTGTACATATGCTGCCTACAAGGGTCCTACTTCAGAACGAAATACACAGAGACTGAAACTAAAGGGATGGAAAAGGGTATTTCATGCAAAAGAAAATTTAAAAAAAAAGCTGGGGTAACAATACTTATATCAAACAAAACAGACTTAAAATAAAAGCTATTAAAGAGACTAAGAAGGACATTTTATAACACAACAAAAGGATATAACCCCTGTAAACATTTATGCACCTTAATGTAGGAGCACCTAAATATATAAAGCAAATACTGACAGACATAAAGGGAGAGATTGGCAATAATATAGTCATAGTAGAGAACTTTAACACCCCATTGACACCAATGGATAGATCATCCAGACACAAAAATTTGGGAAACAGCAGCCTTAAATGACACATGAATTTAATTGATATTTTTAGAACATTTCACTCCAAAGCAGCAGAATATACATTCTTTTCAATCGCACGTGGGACATTTTTCAAGAGAGACCACATGTTACGCCACAAAAGAAGTCTCAACAAATTTTTAAAGACTGAAATTATATCAAGGATCTTCTCTGGCCACAATAGTATGAAACTAAAAATCAATTACAGGAAGAAAACTAAAAACCACACGAACACATGGAGTTTAAACAACATGCTACAAAACAATGAAAGAATTAAAATGAGATCAAGGAAGAAATCAAAAGATACCTTGAAGGAAATGAAAAAAAAATGACCCCAAATCTATGAGACATAGCCAAAGCAGTTCTAAAAAGGAAATTAATTAGAATACAGGCCTACCTCAAGAAATAATAAAAATATCAAATAAACAATCTATTCTTAAATCAAAAGAAACTAGAAAAAAATAACAACAAAGCCCAAAGGAAATAACAAAATAGTCTTTAAAAAAATGTAAAAGAACAATGAAACCAAGAGCTGGTTCTTTGAAAAGATAAACAAAATTGATAAATCTTTAACCAACTCATCAAGAAAAAAAGAGAAAGAACCCAAATAAATATAATCAGAATTAAAAAAGGAGAAGCAACCAATGACACTACAAAAATACAAAGGATTAAAAGAAAATATACCCAACCAGGCATGGTTCAGCGGTTGAGCATCAACCTAGGATCCAGGAAATATCCGTTCGATCCCCAGTCAGGGGTGTGCAGGAGGCAGCCGATCAGACAGCTCTCTCATCATTGAAGTTTCTGTCTCTCTCTCTCTCTTCTCTCTGAAATCAATAAAGATGTTTTTTTCAAAAAAAAACAAAATACTGCAAAAGATTATATGCCAACAAACTGGACAACCTGAAAGAAATGGATAAATTCCTAGAAACAAACAATCTTTCAAGACTGAATCAAGAAAAAACAGAAAATCTGAACAGACCAACAACTACTAACAAAATCAAATCAGTAATCAAAAATTTCCCCAGAAACTAAAGTGCTGGACTCGATGGCTTCATAGGTGAATTTTACCAAACATTCAAAGAATTAAAACCTATTTGTCCAAACTATTCCAAAAAATTGAAGATGAGGGAAGACTCCCTAGCTCATGAGTCCAGTATTATCCTGATTCCAAAACGAGACAAAGAAATTGCAAAGAAGAAAATTATAGGCCAACATCCCTGATGAGCATAGATGCAAAAATCCTCAACAAAATGTTGGCAAACTGGATGCAGCAATATATTAAAAAGATCATGATCAAGTGGGATTTATTCCTGGGATTCAAGGTTGGCTCATTATCTGCAAATCAATTAATGTGATGTACCACATAAACAAAATGAAGGCTCAAAATCATGTGACCGTACCAGTACATGCAGAAAAACCACTTGACAAAATCCAGCCTCCACTTACGATTACAAAAACACTCTAAGCAAAGTGGAGCAAGAGAGAGGTAACATATCTCAACATAATGAAGACCATTATATGACAAACTGACAGCTAACATCATACCCAATGGTGAAAAGCTAAAAACATCTGCCTTAAGATCAGGAACATGACAAGGAAGTCCCCTTCCAACACTTTTATTCAACAAAGTATAAGTCCTAATCATAGCAATTAGACAAGAAAAAGAAACAAAAGGCAATAAAAGGAAGAAGTAAAACTGTCATTTGCAGATGACATGACACTGTATATAGAGAACCCTAAAGAGTCCACCAAAAAAATATTAGAACTGAACAAGTAAGTTCAGTGAAGTAGCAGAATACAACATTAATATTCAGAAACTGATTGCATTTGTATATGCCAACAATGAACTACTAGAAAGAAAAAAATTTTTAAACTCCGTTTACAATTACATAAAAAAAAAAGACAAAAACCTAGGAATGAATTTAACCAAGAAGGTCAAAGACCTTTACTTGGAAAACTATAAGACATCGAAGAAAGAAAACTAAAGAAGATACAAATAAATGGAAGACATATACCATGTGCTCATGGATAGGAAGAATTAGCATCCTTAAAATATCCATGCTACCCATAGCAATATACAGATTGAATGCAATGCCTACCTACCTAAACACCAATGACATACTTCTCAGAACCACAACAAATAATCCTAAAATTTATATGAAACCATAAAAGACCCCGAGTAGGCAAAGTAATCTTGAGAAAGAAGAACAAAGTTGGAGGTACCATGCTACCTGATACCAAACTACACTACAAGGCTCTAGTAATCAAAACAGCATGGTACTGGCATAAAAACAGACAAATAGATCAATGGCACAAAGTAGAAAGCCTAGAAATACACCCACACCTATATGGTCAATTAATCTATGACTAAGGAGGCAGGATTATACAACGGGGTAAAAACAGTCTCTTCAATAAACAGTGTTGGAAAACTGGAGAGACTCACGCAAAAGAATGAAACTAGATTATTTTCTTACACCATATACAAGAATAAAGTCAAAATGAATTCAAGACTTAAATGTAAGACACAAAATAATTAAACTCCTAGAAAATAATATAGGTAGTAAACTCCTTAACATTGCTTTTAGTAATATTTGGGTGGGGGAGTATCTCCTTGGGCAAGGGAAACAAAAAGAAAAATAAACAAGTGAGACTACATCAAATTACAGTTTTTGCACAGCAAAGAAAACCATCAACAAAAACAAACTGAATGAGAGATCTTCATTAATGATATATCAAATAAGGAGTTAATATCCAAATATATAAGGAACTCATACAACTTAATACCAAAAAAACAAGCAATCCAATTAAAAATGGGCAGAGGACAATTTTCTGCAAAAGGACTTACAGGTGACCAATAGACACACAAAAAGATGTGCAACAAACATCCCACTAATCATCAGAGAAATGCAAATCAAAACCATACACCTGCCAAAATTACCTCATACCTATCATCAATAAATCAACAAACAAGTGCTGGTGAGGATGTGAAGAAAAGGGACCGCTTCTGCAATCAACCGGTGGAATTGTAAATTGTTGCAGCCACTAGGGAAAACAGTATGAGGGTGTACCTCAAAAATTAAAATTAGAACCACCGCACAACCCAGCAATTCCACCTCTGGGTATTTATCCAAAGAAATCCAAAACACAAATTTGAAAACATATATATGCACCCTTATGTTCATTTCAGCATTATTTACAATAGCCAAGATATGGAAGCAATGTAAGTGTCCACTGCTAGATGGATAAAGACGTGGAATATTACTCAGCCGTAAAAAAGAATCTTGCCATTTGCAACAGCGTGGGTGGACTCAAGAGAGTGGTATGCTAAGTGAAATAAGTCAGACAGAGAGAAAAATTCATATAATTTTGCTTATATGAGTAATCTAAAAACCAAAGTAAGTGGGGAAAAAACAAAACAGAAACAAATTCATAAATACAGAGAACAACTTGGTGGCCAATTATAAAATAGTCATGAGGATGTAAAGTGCAGCATAAGAAATATATTCAATAATACTGTAATAACCATGTATGGTGTCAGACGGGTACTAGACATCTGGGCGCGCACTCTGTAAGGTACATAAATGTCTAATCACTATGCTGTACACCTGAAACTAATAAATACTGTATGTCAAATGCAACTGATAAATTTTTAAAAACCCATACTTACATAAAACATATAAGATATTGGATTAAATACTGTACTAGTTTTATTTTGTAATAAATGACATAAGTAAATAATATCAAAACAATTATGCTTTTTCATTTTAATTATTTTATTCTATCAACTCAATTGCTCACACCCACAGAAGGGAACATTAACAAGTACAACAGAAAATCACAGATCACCCACCCTTGGTGAGTTGGATATACTGTATACAAAAAAGTTAGGCATCCCTTAAATTTATAAGTATCTAGCACAGCTGCGTCATCATCTGCTCTCCTTTCTTTTAAGGAAACTTTACTAATCACATGAGACAACTGGTGGCAGAGAACTGAACTTTACTGGTAGTAGAACTGAATCCCAGTTTCCTTAAAATCCAAAACAGACTATACACAGACATTTATTTTTCCAAAATTTCTCTAACCCAAGTTCTAAATTCTCTTTATTCTCATTACTTTACCCTTTTCTTAGAGAGTCATTAACAAACTATAAAACTGATAAAATGAGTTTGGGACCAGTAGGCTTACTTTTCAAATCTCTATCTTCTGGGCTTCAGATCTTTAGATCTCCAAGTGCCTCCTCTGACATTCCTGAGCTAGCATTCTCTGGCATCTCTGACACCTCAAACATGACATGTTAACTGCTGAACTCCACCCAGTTCCAAAACTATGTCCTCTTTCCATTAGTCTTTATGTTAGTTAGTAGCAGCTCAAGCTAGAAACCTAGAAGTTGATCCAAAATCCAATTAATCATCAAGATGTGTTGGCGGACTCCACCTTTTTAATACCCCCTCCTTCTACTCTCACTGCCACTGCCTTGGTCCAGGCACTCGTCATCTCTTTCCTGTACTACAGTAGCAAGTTCTTTAATTGGTCTTTCTACCCTTATCCTTCCAAAAATGTAAATGGGTGCATTACTACCCTGCTCAAAATGCTTTAATGCCTCACCAATGTTTACAGGATAAAATCCAAACATAAAATCCAAAAAGCTTTTATAGCCTACATCTCCAGTCAGCCTCAGGGCCCACAGTCCCCCCCCCCCTGACCGTTCTCTAAATGTCTCCACGCCTCTGCACATAATGCTTCCTCAACCTAAAATCCCTTCTTTGTTTTCTATCACCACCTGGAAATAGTAAATTCCCTGGAAACAAACTGAAGCATCATCATCCTTAAAGATCTTCTCTAAATCCCCAAGGAGACTTAAGCACTGCTCTAAGTTTCTTTTAAATCATGCCTTATTATAGCACATATAACACTGAATTTTAATTCTCTATTAATGTCTTTTTCTTCCTAGATAACACTTAATTGGGAAATATCCAAACTTAGAGCATAGTGCCAGCATGTATTAGACACTAAATAAATCTGTTAAATAAGCACTGCGTATTTCTATTATCTTCTTATTAATCCGAAAACATGGTTATCATTGATACTTTAAAATTAAAATATTTCTTGGCTGGAGACATGTCTTGCAATGGGGAATTACCATTATAAAGTAAAATACTGCATATTTATATGTTATATATAAAACTGAAATATTTTACATTAATTTTAAGAAATTATTAAAAACATTCTAATCTAAAATGAAGTGTGAAAATTGTGAATCCAATAACTTAAAGATATTGTCAAATATGGAGATAAGCATCATTTTATTGCTAGAAAATAATTTTAAAATATTTGTTTCCTGTTTTAATATTCCTACATGATTCTGAACACACAACTTTAAGGGAATAACATACAATTTACTAAACAATAAAGTACAACTTTAAAATTATAGGTCTTTAAAGTATATTTATGAAATCATACTGCATTTTATAAAGTAAAACACATTGTGCAATTTACAGTCATAAGATGAAACATACAAAAAGTAAACAGAGAGCCACTTGCAGTTAAATTATTAATTGTTAACGGCACAAATTATTTAAGAATACTATCAATAGTAAGGATCTCACACAGGAGTAATGTGTCAATCATTAAGAAAAAAGTTCAAAGCCGACACACAAAATATCACACAAACACGGACTGTCAAATATACACTTATTTCTAACATTAGCATTCAATCATAGAAAGAAAATATTAGTGATATTTTTTAATTATGCAATATGTATACCCTTAATGATACTAGACTGCAAACCATAATATCTAATCCAACAAAGAATCAAATTTCTTTTCACTCTATTCTCTGAAATATACACTTTTTATAATTCCAAAAAGTCGTAAGCTCCCTAAAAATACATTTATGATCTAAGCTAATATTAACATTACTCAGTGATTCTCATTCATTATGAATGTTTTTATGAATTTTTGAGGCAATCTGTCTAGATTCAGAAGCATATATCCCAATGGATGCTTTTAACCTTCATCTTACCAATGCCAAATGGTAAATAAAAATCTCTGACTGATAAAATGAGATTTAACAGCACACACATACACATACACACACAAATTTTTTTTTCTCTTGCCACTTCCCTAGGTAGCCACTCATTCTCCCTCCAAAAAACCACTGAAAACATTAAATCTAAGATACTGTCAGTCACAAACAAGTCTGTTTCTGCCATAAGCCCTGTGGCAGAATGACTTACTTGAAAAATCCCACAGTTGTCCTTTAAAACCTACTGATATTACTATATTCAGCCTATCTTTAAAATATTAGTAAATAAAAGCCTATGGTAGGTCTTCATTTTTAAATTTAAAAATCTACCTAAAAAGATACGGTGCCAATTTCTTATTTTATTTGTTAACCAATATTTCTCTGTATCTCCAAAAAATATTTTGGTTAATAGTTAGTGACATTACTTTAACATATTACAACTTTAATAAAAGACTATATAGTTACCTATATATGTGTGCATATCTTTTTAACTCTGAAGGGCAGACTTACTAAAACTTTACACATATCAATTATTAGTTACAAAACTTTTAAACAAATAGTTTTCAGATACTCAAGAAAATATTTCAAATTAGTTTTAAAATGTGATGTTTTACTGCAAAAAAAAAATCTTTAAGAATTTTACTTCAAATTTGTGTACTTTCACAAATTCTAAAATATTAAACAGGTTGTTTTTTCAAAAACAGTAACTGTTAACATTTATTCAGCATTTACTATGTACCAGGCAATGTTCTAAGCACATTACATGTATAAACACATTTAATGGCTGAGGAATTAAGTAAGTAAACTGCTCCAGGAGACAAAGTAGAAGAGCTAGAATTTGCTTGAGTCTGTACTTTTTACTTGTGTGCCAGGGACTGACCGTGCTTTGTACTTGGAATTCAAAGTTCAAACAAAGAAACAAACCCCACAGTCACTGCTTTCAACGAGTTCTTAACTATTTATACATATATAAACCAACAACCCTTCTAGCGAAAAAGAGACCTTCTGGTTATATCATCCAATTGCTAGTAGAGCAAATGTGACTTTTCATAAAGAAGACAACAGTTGGTTTCAAAGGGTAGGAAGGGGGGAAAGTAAGGCTAGGCAGGTAGATTGGAACCAGCTTATAAGGTCCCAGTGAATGCCATGCTAAGGAATTTAGATTTGACTTGTGGTAGGCAACTGACAGCCAAAGAAGAATTTTTAATATGATTAGTTAAGTGTTTTAGTGGAAAAACAAAACAAACAACTGTTCAGTGCTACTGACAATAGAGTGAAATAGGAATGAGCCTGGAAACAACAACAGTTAGGACTATCTTCTGGAATAAATCAAGAGAGATGAGGAACACTGAAGTAGGGAAAGAATGTGGACAGAAGAAAGAATTAAAGCTTAGAAGCTGAATTTGACAGGAAAGATAAGAGTCTGACGTTTCTAGCTTAGAAGGTTGGGAAGAAGTGATCACATTAAGTGGATATAGGAAAAGCAACAGGAGTTGAGGGGGAGCTGGGATATAATTTATGATTTGAAACAATCTACTATAGCAGACATTGTAAGTTTTTATTTTATATTGAAAAAAATCTGTTACTTACAGGTATGAAATAAAAAATAGCAAAGTAAGATTCTTAAACTTGTTTCTTTTAGCTTTATTTATACTACTTTATTGCTAAGAATACATGTAATACTAAGCATGGAGTAATTTCTTCTTGGGAAGTATTATCTAAAATGGAAAGATCCTCCCTCAAACCCAAAAGCACTGATTTATTTACTATACGTTATTAATATATGAGGTTTAGGACTTTGATAGAGTGTAGCACTCACTTTGATGTCAGTAATAGAAGTACCACAGAGGCTTTCTATACCTAGTCCTAAAGAAAATATATTTTAATATCTTTGAGAGTATCAAATGTCACTTCGTTTTATACTTTGCCCTGAGTTAAATTAGTAGCTTATTTTACTAATATTTGTAATAATACCTATTATTAAAGTTAACATATTTAAAATAATTTGTTTTCTTAGCACCTACTTGAGTTATAAGTATCCATTTCAAATGAAATAAAACATTCAATATAATAAAAGTCTAAAATTATAAAAAATATATAACTGTAATAAAAATAGTAACTGTTGCTTTTAACACAAGAATTCACTGTTACTTTTTTAACTTCAAACTGTTATTAAAGAAGAGAAACAAAAAATTATTTCATTTTCTTAAAAATTAAATCTAGCACAGATAATAACATACAAAATGTCTAACTGCTGCTCTTCCTTACTTTGATAATTTCCAGATAAGGCAAATAAAATAATCACCTCTTTTAATAACTTCACAAATAAACACAGGGTTAAACCATTCACTTCCTTAAAAAGGATAACTTATTATTATTCAGTATTGTACAGCCAAGCTAGGAAAACTTACAATTAGATGGTTGGTTCATTTTACAATCTACAATAATAAAAGCATTCTGGTGAATTTTATGAAGTAGAGCTTTCAGAAAATCTATATTGTGACAGAATTTTATAATATATAGACCTCAGTAGTTAACAAATCTAATCATTCCAACAACAATTTTTTTGTTGAATTCACAAATTAAAATACATTAGTTTGACCAAGAGGTGGTGCTCAATCTCCATTTATAAAGAAAATAAATATCCCCAAAGTATTTCCAGTACAATAAAATCATTTTCAGTCTATGTGGCAATTTTTAAAACTCAAACATCAAAAAACTCAATGAAAAAAACATTATTTTAACTGTTCCTACTTTACAGGAAAATAATTATGGTTACTTTGCAAAAGAATTTTAAGACTGATACTGCATATTCATCTATAGGAGACTCAGCTAAAACAGTTCTTAAAATGTTGCTAAAAGATTTATTTTATAAATTAACATTCAGTACTGCAAAAAATGTTAAGGAACTCAGAAATAAACTTTTAAAAATCCCACTGTTATAAATAAAAAATTAACAATTTAAGTCATTTTTACTAACTCAACTCATACTTTGGAATTCTTACATTGTATCCTTTGCTAGAAAGATAGCTTTAAAACAAAAACTATGAAATTCAGCTAAATCCGTATATTTTTGAAAATTCAAGCGTCTACATAACATTATAGTCTTTATTTGTAAAAACAGCTTAAGACCCAATGTCCTGGCTGAATTCTAAATATAAGCTACTCTCATACAGAATTTTAAAGTAACAGAAGTTTTATAATTCCCAATTTATTCTATTCATTTAATTTTCAGACCCATGTTTATTCCTTTATTAACCATTAATTAAAAACTAAGTTAGTTCTTACAAGTCTTTAAAATGAAACAAAAAAGTAAAATAATACTTTAAATAATATATATTTCACCATTTAGATTATATATATTTGTTTATTCTTGCAGTTTATAAAATGAAAGCCTTTTCTTCCATATCTACATTGAAATTCTGGCTTAATGATGTAAATAAAGTAATATTTAAAATTAACTGTCAGTTTTATACAGTGCCAATATTTCATTATAATGCCAATATACTACTTTTTCCTCTATTACCTAACTTCCAATATTGATACCTAACTTAAATAAGTACACACCTGAAAAAGTAGCTCCAAATTTTTGTTTGTTCTAAAGCAGTCTGATTTATAACAGTTTTTCAAAATCTTTAGTACTTTTAAAGTCATTTAGTCAAGATTCTACCAGAGCCTTGCTTTTCTTTTAAACTGATGGCAGAGATGTATATGGCATGCAGGGTAAATTCCTATATACCTAGTTTACAGCTCCTTAAGCAAATCCCTCTCTTCTACTTCCTTAGTAAAACCCGAGGGTCTCATCCCCATCCCAAATACCATTAAGGCATATTTTGTGCATACACAGGACACTTTCAAATATTTTTTTTAAATCTACATAACCAGGTTTACACTGCAGAAATATGTACTAAAAAACAAAGACATACTTAATTTTTAGAGACAGAAAAACTCTTAGGTCACAATGTAAAAGTTATTGAAAAAGGAAAGGAAAAGCAGCAGGTAGCTCATTTCTACATAATCCTTTCATTTTAGGTAAAGATATATATATATATATATATATACATATATATTTCCTACAGGAAACTCAGTGGCTTTCACTTTTCAATGAATTGCTAAAATGAATATCTATACTTTGAAATGCAAAAATATATAAATATTAAAACTACAAAGAACAAGGCTAGTCTGCCCCTGTTCATGACTGGCTGCTTGCGTAAGGCCTGGTCCCTAGGTAAGTTATCCACTCTGCAGAAGCTGATTGAAGCAGTGCCTGTGAAAGTCGGAAGGCTCCAGGAGGAACTAAATAGCGTGGAACACAATAACACGGTAAAATGTCAGTCGAGAATCTGAAAAAAAGGGTAGATGTCATGGAAAAATCATTAGATATTTCTTCCCAGAACATCTGAAATGATGGGTAAAATGAACCTAAATGTTAGACCCTATACTTAAAAGTTTCAGAAAATGAGCTTTTTTAGGGTCAAAAAGAATGTAACCATTCTCACAGAATTCTGATTACAGTTGTCAGTTTGTGTAATGGGTAATTTTTTTATTTAAAAAACCTTTCACTTTACAGTAATTATAGACTTGATAAAAAATACAAGCTTTCATTATATCTTCAAACCCACTTCCTCTAATATTAACAATGTACATAGCCACAGTACAATTTTCAAAACTTAAAAATTAACATTGGTACAACACTATTAACTAAAGTACAAATCTTAATTTATTTTTTCCCTAATGCTTTTTTCTTCCATTCCAAGATCCTCTCTAGCATCCCACATTACACTTATTTTTTTTTTCTGTGTTTTTTTTTTTCCAATTACAGTTTACATTCAATATTATTCTGTATCAGTTTCAGGTGTACAGCACAGTGGTGAAAGGATCATGTACTTTACAGAGAGGTCACCTTGTTATTTCAAATACCCGCCTGCCCCATACACAGTTATTACAATATTATTGACTATATTCGCTATGCTGTAATGCACATCTTTGTGACTATTCTGTAATTTGTGCTTCTTAATCCCTTCGCCTTTTTCACCCAGTGTAACCTGTAATTTTTTTTTAGCAAGTGATATTTTGTTGGACAAGAGTGTCATGGGCATTTCTCATATTTATTCGGTTAATCACCTGAAAACTACTGATAGAGGTTTACACAGCGAAATGTTTTCTACAGTAAATCTTGCTTCGTATATCAACTAGAATTACAGAACAATCCCAAATTCAGACATTTAAAATTTCAACAGAAAAAAAACGCAAATATCAAACAACCTCTACCTTACCTCTTCAAAATGACAGCAAAGGCAAAACAGTAATTTTTAAAACCAGAAATATATGGTCACATATCAGCATCTCACTTGAGATTTTTTTAAAACATTTTAAACTAATCATTAGTTCTGTTGTTTAAATGATTTAATATTTACATCTCTGACTCAAAAAAATTTAGGGACTTAAAAACTAAAATAATTTTCAAAAGTTTCACTCAATTGATACCAAAGAATTCCTTCAGATTTTAAGAAATTACAGCAGAAAGGGAAATACATATATGTGTGTGTGTGTGTGTGTGTGTGTGTGTGTGTGTGTGTGTGTATATACACACACACACACATATATATATATCACTTACATTTTATATATACATATATATTCTTTAATATTCAGCTATGTCAAAGATCCAAAATGAAGGATTCTTTATACAGAGACACACTCTCTTCTACTTGTTCAAAGTGTTCAATTTAGAGGAAAATAGATTTGTGATTTTTTTTCATGTACAATTTTTGGTATTATGTAATAAATGCTTCCCAAAAGAAAGATAATAGTTTTAATTAAATGTGCGGACCAAATTATCTACTGTTGTTAAAAATTAATGACTATAAAAGAAGTTTCTTTTGTATTACTTAATTATCTCCATATGAAAATTTTTTACTGTACAATAAATAAGTTTAACAATCCTCTACACATGGAAGAGATGTATCATTCTATGGAGTTTTGCTTAGTTTTATTTTGCTATGATAGCAATTTAAGAAAACCTGGAGGGCAGCTCCTAGACCTAGAAATTATTCATCAGTATGAAATAACTCTCTTAGCTTCTTTTACACTAAAAAAAGGGTAACAAAGAAAAAGGGGAAAAAATAGAGATGTATATTTCTGGCTACATTTTTATTACTATAATTTATATAATAAAGGTCTATATAGATTTGTTTTATATACATATGGATAAAATTCTGCTAATTCCGAAAAACTGAGGAGTCAAATGATTTATAATTAAATATCATAGTTAGTAAAATAAAATTAATATTAAAGAATATGTATATATGTTTATAGTTTAAAATAAATAGTTTAAAAGATGGTTTATAATTATATAAAGTATATATATGTATATATATGAAAATAATAAAAACTAACAGACATACTAAAGTTTTTTCTATGAAATTTAATTGATTCATGGAGTAACCATTATAGGATTTTAATTGTAGTTTTTCACTGCATTTTTTGTAACTATTGAATTTAAGAAAAGGTACAGATAAAACTGAGGGATCTCTGAATTTCACCACTTATTAATTATGTGACCTTTGGTTTTCCTTTTTGCTCAGTTTTCAATACCCAGTCTTAAAATGGAGGGAGAACATATTTACATAGATGAATTAAATGATAAAAACCTAAGATGAGTTCAAGAACTTTAAAAATGCACATTAATAAAGGGAATTTTCAAAATAAAACAAGTCATCTTTTCATGGAGAACTATTAGTATTGTTTGAATTGCAAAATAATTTTAAGGCAGTAATTTTACTAAATTTCTTAAGAGCACACAATTACTGCAGTTTGTCTATGCTGCAAGTTTTTTATATTTTTTCTTATGCAGCACCTCTTGTTACATTTGGGCAAAAATTGAAATTCGACGTTAACTACTACCTGAGTGCAATTGAAATTAATTGTGACACGTTTTACATTTTTGTTTTTAGTTATAATATCATAGATCTAGCCTTAAAAATATAAAATGAAAAACACTGGAGTAATAATACTCATTCTTGTAGTAATCGTAACTAAAAAACTTTATTATTCCTGGAAAATGTATATCAGTATAAATGGAGTAGGCTAATAATTATTTACTAAGAGACATGATTTTTCTATTTAGGATAACCATCAAAAATTTGGAATCCAGAAGAGTTCAGCACAATCATTCCTAGAATGATTTCTATTAAGTTATAAATATCTATCATGATTTTTAACTCTGCTTATAACAAAATCCAGATATCTCTCCTTCTTAATGGGAGATATAAGTATTGATAGAATATAGTAGGATAACTAATTTTAAGAATACCTCCTAATTTTAAGACTATCTCATACTAGGACAGGCAATCCAACCATTTCTCATGTTGTGATTGAAATATGACATTTTTGTGAGCCAACCTATCATAAGTCTTTCTGAAAAACATGCCACAAACTTGGACCAATCAAGAAAGCAGGTGGTCAAGGCTAATTTAGTCAAAAATACAGACATCATCAATGTAACTAACTTGACACATCCAAGGAACAACGGAAATTTACACTAAAAAAAAGACAAAAGACAGTGAGTGTAATGATTAATTCTATAGGAAAATAAAATTATCACTAGTCAAAAACACTTCCATGAATAAATGAAAACAATGTAACTGAAGAGTAATTTCTCTCAAAAAGGTGGGTGGAGGGTTCACTTTTGGTTTATAAAATAACTATATCAAACAAAATTCCAAAATGAAAGTTATAAATACATATTGCTTCCTGTCTCTACTAAGTCTTAGAAGCCTCTCTAAATGAGTCCTTAGCCTGAGGAAATAATCACTTTCTATTAACCCTTTTAAAGAAGTGAATTAGCTTTTACCATTGCCTTGGCCTAGGGAAAGCCTTGGAAAATTAAAATACTTACAAAATATAAGTCTACATGTAAAACCTGAAGATTTTCTTCTAACAAAACAGCTTTAATTAAGATAATGATTTTTCTCATCAAAACCTTAAACCTAATTTAAACATTTAAGAAATACATTCTCTGTATTAAGTGATTTTTACTATATTTAAAGACAAATCAGTGATAATTTCTAGTTCAAAATAATTTTCATTTTGTAAAAAAAGCCAAAGAACTTCTTTAAGCCAAAAATGTCACAATTAATGCGTAATTCAATGTAAAAAAAAAAAAAAAGTGATTTGCATTCACTTTCTAAACAGAGTACCTAACACTTAAAACTGCAAATACTACCATTTTCAGAAAACAGTTGTCAACAAAATTGTACAGTTTCACCATCATATTCAAGTGTCTGGTTCAGATCCAGAGAGTGTTAGTAACACCACAAAATGCTGAAGTCAATATAAACACTATTCCTAAGGCTCAGAAAGATCATGGCATTCTCTCATGCATAACAATGCTTCAAAAGGTTGTCAGTTCCTTAACCGTGGTCTCTGAATTACCTGGTATACGGCTCAAGAAACAGCCATATATTGAACCACAGTGTATGGCTAAAAACAAACAGGAAAACGAGCACCACTGGATGAGCCACCTAGAACACATTTCTAGTACCAGATGCTTCCATTTGACCAGATTGCTACCTGCAAACGCACACACACACTATCAGCACAACCCATTCCTTTCCTATTTTAGTCATCCAGTGTAAGGCTAACTTCAAAGACAAGGGAAATTCATTTCTTTTACTGTGGAAAGTAACTCTGAACTTAAAAGGGATGAGTTTACTCAACATAAAATAATATATGAATTCCTAAGACTGTTTTGTTTTGTTTTTTACTTCAACTGAAGGCTTTTCACATTTAAAACAAAGAGTTTCAAAACAGCAGTAGTATTTTAACTACAGGAGCAGTTTTCAAACTTTGGTACAGGGATTCTCACCCAGGACCTGTTGATAGTATCTGCTAGGTCAAACTATTTTAATAATAGTAAAATGTTGCCTTTTACATTCTCATTCTCTGACTGTACATACAGTGGAGTTTTTCAGAAACTATGTGACCTGTAGTAACATTCAAATGATTAACAGGATGTATGCTTCTATATTTAAAATTTCTAATTTTTAATTTCAAATGCAAAAATACCAATATATATAACAGCATAAACAAAAGCTCTCTGGGGTCCTACATAATTCTTAAGAATATAAATGGATCCACAGACCAAAAAGTTTGAGAACTACTTGACAGAGGAAATTTGGTCACACCTGCTTTTAATGGAGGAGAGGGTCATATACCATCTTCTCTCCTCTTATCTCACAGTCCAAAGATATGTATTTCCATCCCTTTTAATTTTATTAGCAATTTAAACCCAAAACAATCTATTAGGGACACTAAACACCTTGGAACAGGTGTATTAAATAGATACGAAGCAGTCAAAATTTCCTTGCAAATTTATATCCACTACCTTATGCTTCTTTTATTAAATTTGCTTTCCTTCAAGTACTATCATTTGAGAACTATGTTAGTTTTAATTTGAATTACTGATTTTGCTTTAGTAATCATATTTCAATGATGTTATCTATTTTAACTTCATTATAATATTCAATAGTTCAACCTGACAGGTCAACTCAACATAATCTAACCTAAAGAACAAAATTATCATTTATAATTGTTTTCATGAGAAACCATTTTCTAGATTTCAATCAAACTCATAAATAAACCTGTGGAATACAATCACCTTTTAGTGAAGATTTCCTCTACTTAGTTGAAACTAAGCTAGGAAATATATACAAACATACACATCTGCTTTACTTTTGCCCTTTGGTTTGCCAAGAAAAAAAAAATCAACTGAAATGAACTACAAGGAAAGAAAATCTCTTACAGTTATTATCAACACAAGAATGAAAGGTCTAGGCACCAAGAGAGCTCTTACCTCTCTCCTTCACTTGGTGTTTCTACCTATCACACTCAGTATTTCTTTTCTGTTATCTCATATGTCAGTCTTATACATACTCAATAGAAAATTACTTCCTTCCTTTGTGGGGAAGGTCTCGAGGCCTCTTCCTGACCTTTCTCTAAAATGAAATGAAAATAAAAATTTTCTATTAGGAACTGATATGTTTTCCCAATTTCTAATTCCCAATAGAGGAATTTGATCAGTTCTTGGGAAAAGTAAACTTTCTAAGATTCCATTTCCCCATCTGAAAAACAGGGAAATAATAATACGTACCTCATAAAGCTATCATAAATCAACAAGTCTAAAAAGATAAGCCTGGTAGAAAGCAGGGGATGAGAATTTGACGCCGGAAGAAGTGAGTGTGAATGGCATGTTCAGAAAACCACATGCGGATTCCACTAAGGCAGAGTGGGTTGTAAGGGCACAGGAGAAACAAGGCTTGCTAAGCAGAAGTCAGGCCAAGAGGGATGTTGCCAAACATTCTAAGGCATGTGGGGTGTCTGCCCTGTATGAGTAGAAAAACCAATGGCAAGTTTTATCCAAGAATGAGAACACAGAAGAAAAACACATTGAGAGAAGAGGGGTAGAGATCACAAGTTCAGTCCGGTTGGGTTTTGGTCATGCTCAGTTTGAACTGAAAAATATACATTAAAGACTAAACCTACGAGAATATTCGGTAGGCTCAGCATGCAGGGAGTAGCTGACGTAAAAAATCAAGCAGTGGTTAGATGGTCTTTGTCCAACTGTTCTGACCAATCTCCACAGAAAGAAACATCCATACGTTTACCCATCCAGTTCTGAAACTGAAGTTCCTTGACATAATATTGACCTTTACTGTGTACCACAGCTGACTGTTTCCATTCCTATAAAAGAATAACCTGTCAGTTTGGGTCCAATACACTTTTATCAAAACCCACTACTAGAGCCTTTACTGACAGAGTCATGCTGATCTAAGGTGCTGTTGTGGTACTACGAGCAGACTCTGATATCCAGCAGCCATTAATTTGGATTTTTAACTCTAATCCATAATTGTTTATGTAAACAGAAATACATGACTTTGTGTATTTTTAGAGGATCTTTTTACTTTGAGGGTAAATTTCCACCTATCTTCTTGAAAAATACGTAAATATACTTATAGCTATTATTCTGTGAGGATTTAGAGACACGGGGGAAAATATACTTCCCAGTGCCTCAAGCAGTCCTGAAATTTTAATTTTGCGATGTGAAATGAATGCGAAAGGCACCAGTGGTTATGCATTTGATAGAACTTACTAAAGGATAAGGGTCTCCAACAGGAATTTTTACTATTTTTAGGTCTAAAACATTAGGTTCACAATTTGCTATACGAGAAGCAGTGTAGTTAAGAGCATGGATTTTGATGCCACACTGACCAGATTCTAACCTTGGCCCTGAAATTTACTAGCTGTCATTTCTCTGTGCTTTGTTTCCTCGTTTGGAAAATGGAGATAACAACAGTATCTACATACTAGTGATGGTATGAGAATTAAACCAGTAAAAATATGTAAAGTGCTTTGCAGAGTGTTGGATTCAAATATTAAATGTTTGAATTATTATTTATCTTGGAACAAGTTATCCATCCAGACTGTTACTCCTTTTAAGTGAAGGGGTCTTTCACTACATGGTTTGTCAATTATTGCATCATTCTCGGCATGGGGAATAGGCTTCCATTTTTACACCGTGGTGTCCACAGAGTACTGAGTCATAGTATTTTAAGTTGAGTGCAACTGGAAAGTCTTATATAATAAAGAACTGGAACCTTCATGCTCTCTCTCTTCTCTAATTATCACTTGTAAGTATATAAAAAATCCAAAATATTGGCACTAGTAATTGCCTTATAATATTAAATATACTAATTCATTTAATGATTATGCCTTCCTCAAGCCCTGTCATTTATTGGTTCTTATACTTACTTTTTTTTACGGTATACATTGTTTTCAGGTATCCATCATGAAACCCAGTAAATAATAGTCTGCGGCCACTGACTACCAGGTCAAGTAACCCCGTAACTCTCAATTAACCCTGAGTGTATCACTGTGTATAACACAGCAATGTTACCGGTATTTATGGTCATCCTCTTAAGCCAACAAAAGGCTAATTATCTTAATGTATTCTTCTAAAAAGTATTTTAGAAAGATCACCTTTTTTATGAGACCGTTAGTTATCTAGTCTATGGTGTTAACTCTTTTGTAGTATAAGTACAATACTGTTTTATTATATATCCTATCAACCTCTGATTCTGTTTAACATATATTTCCATTTGCTGAAGATGATCCTTGCAAAAAGGTACATGACTGATGTGCTGAGAGCAAGCTCTGTTGGACAAAATATTCTGTATAACAATTTACATTTAATCTTGGCCCATGAAGGTATTTTCATTGTAATAAAAAAACTGCTTTTTTTGAGATATGTTGTTATAAAATATCAAGGACTAAAGAAAAGGCTGACCATCACTACTTGTATAAGTATCTCCAGTTTGCTTTAAATTCTATCTACATGTCAATGTGATTTACAATATAACTACCTCATTTAGCTAGTGTGTTATGAGAGAAATAATAAGATATGATATTTTACATATCAGATATCAATGAAAGTGCTTTATAGAATCATGTTCTCAGTTCTGTTTGTTCTTACAAATTGACAGAAACATGACCTTGCCCTATTTTTATCCCATCTACCTAAGGAAATTCCTACTACTGCAGTTTCTCAGTATCTTGCTCCATTTTTTATCAACTAAAATTAAGGAATGAGAAAGAACATTATTGTATTAATAATAATGATGATGGTGGTACTAGTAACAGTAATAGTGGCTAGAATAACACCAACAACAATAACAAATAATGGTGGTTTTCATTTTTTTGAGTGCCTAGGATATATGGGTACTGTGTTAAGTGTATTATGTATTATCTCATTGCAACAATCCTATGAGGAAAATGTTATTCTCATTATATGGTTTAGAAAAACGGAGGTCCAAAGAAGTTAGGTAACTTGCCCAAGATCACATGGCTAGTAAGAGGTAGAACAGAAATTCATTCTAAGTCAGATTCCTTAATATTACACACAACCCTGAATCCTGCTAGTATACTGTGCAGTCAAACAGGTTTTGCTTTATGGAATTTGTGGTAGAAATACTTCTCTCAGAGGGCACCTCCCTTGTAGATTATATATAAGCAATTATTCTACAAAATTGCTTAACTACTGAAAGAATCTGAATGAGCAGTGTGACACCTCCAGCTGCTACTTAGAACAGAACTAACTTCTGCCCTCACTCCCTCTATCCTTTACCTTTAATGAATGAGAAAACTTGCTTGAAAAGAAAATAAATCAGGTATCATTAACTTTTTAAAGCATAACTGTTCATTTACAGACTTTAAGGAATTAAAAGATATATAGCACATGGTTTAGAACAGGTACAGGAAAAGGGGCACTAATGTATTCTGTGGATGAGAGCACAAGCTGACACAACAATTCATTCTGAAGGGTAATCTGCCAAAGCAACAAATTTTAAAAGTAAATACCCTCTGGACCCAAACTCTTCACTTTCAGAATATATCCACAGGAAATTATTGCAGAGGTAAAAGAATAAAAAGGTGATATGGCAACAGGTAATTATCACAAGGATGTTGATAATACTGAAATATCAGAAGCAACCTAGACATGCAGTAATAAGTACTAGTATCATGGCACGTGAATCTAGACACACAGTAATAAGTAAGTACTAGTATCATGGCACGTAAATACCATGGAACACAAATGGCTATTAAAAATAATGGCATAGTCTGTATTTACTGACATAGAACAATGCATGTGAGACAGTTTGAAAAAAGATAACACAAAACAATACTTAGTATGAGTCATTTCTGGTATTAAAATATAAAGGGGTCATTTTCATCCTTTAAAAACAAAAGAAATAATCAAGATGCCTAACAAGATTTATGTGCAAAAATATTCATTAAAACATATCATAAAAAGCAAAAAACAAATAATATAAATACCAAATAAACTGATCAATACATACTTCCCAGCCATTAAGAGAATATCAGGTTATTTCTTGCTATGGGATAACATTCAAATATATGAAATAAGCCAGTCAGAGAAAGACAAGAACCATATGCTTTCACTCATATGTGGAACCTAATGAAAAAAATGAACTAACAAGCAAAATAGAGACAGACTCAAAGATAGAGAACAGGCTGACAGCTGTTGGGGTAGGGGGTGGAGAAACTGAGTATAAAAGAAATAATGAGGAAAAACTCACAGACATGAACAACAGTGTGGTGACTGCTGGGGGGGAGGCAAGCACAGGGGGGATAAATGGTGATGGACGGAGATTTGACTCTGGGTGGTGAACACATAATACATTGTACAGATGTGTTGTAGAACTCTGCACCTGAAACCTGTATAATTTTTTAACCAGTGTCACCCCAATAAATGCAATAAATTAGTAAAGTCATATATATTGTATAACATTTTTTGGAAAATACAAATTATATTTACATAGAAAAATAATGAGAATATTCACTAAGGTATAAAGAGTGACTGATTTTTCTGAGTGGTGGATCACGGATAATTTGTGATTTCTGCCATTTATGCTTTGCATTTTCCAAGTTTTCTTTAGTAAGGATGTATTGATTTTATAATTTAAAAAAGCAAAATAAAGAAATAAAAGGGTTCTCTACCGCTCACCTACTTATTTTTGAGACAAATATTCTGTATCCAATACTTATATGAAAACTACTATATTCTATTTAGAATGAGTATGACAGGTGACTAAATATCACTAAAAATTTTTCTAAATTTGAAAATTTCTATCAAAATGCAAAGTATCATTCTCTAAGTTAAATATTTAAGATTTTTTTTAAGGCAAGGAAATTTCTGTGCATTAAAAAGTACTTTTAAATAATTCTGTTTGAGAATAACTCAAGGTCTTCCTAAGCATCACCAGGATTTTCTGGGACAGGATTTCCTACAGAAGACCCCAGTTTTACAAGTACAAGGTCTCACAAAACTGGTACAATTTCTGGGTGGACTTTAATAGCTGCAAAAGGACAGTGAGGTTAAGAAAAAGCACTTAGCACACTATTATCAACTTACCCTCACCCTTAAAAATGCAACCTATCCATTCCTTTTCTACTCAAATTATCTCCCTACTACAAAATGTAAAAGCTGTTTTTCTCAAAAAAAAAAAAAAAAAGCAAAGCACACATTTTAAAGATCCTTAAGCTCAAATTTGCCCACCCTATTTCTATTTAATAATCCTTTTAGGCTATCTGTTATCTCAAAATGTATAATTATGTCAGAAACTGCCCACTTAAACTGTGTGCCTTCAATAAATAACCTAACTGTGGTAACAATACACACAATTTGGAATATTCTAGTAGAGTGTTTTCATTAAAAACTTATTTTCCATTAGAACTTTTAGATATTTTTTAAACTTTTTCAAAAAACAATTTAGAGAGATTTACTCAAAAAATTAGAAATTATGTATGTTAGGAAACGTGTTCAGTTTTTATTGCAGTGCCCTGCTCTCACTGCCGTATTAGACAACCCTGACACCACTACTTAAGCGTCATAGTGTGCAATTTACGTTTCTCTTGTTTTAAACAGAAAGCAACACTGGACTTTCAAGCCCCCTTACTTATACTTGTTCTGTATAGCCCAAGGCTGAAAGTCCATAGTTTTCCTTCACCATCTGCTGCTGCCAGCTGAGACTTTACTTCCTTTCCTCTCCAAACTGGCAGAAAACTTCTTCAGGTTAAGTCCAGCCATTGCCATTCTGGCTCTAAGTAGGGAACTATTCGGGACCAAACCAAAAGAAATTAAGTTTGGGATGGAAGGGGGAAGAGGAGGGAAAGGTGTGCGACACTGGAATCCCTGCGTTCTCCTTCAGTCCCCGCTGCAGAAAAGTTAACTAGCATGCTTTCCTCACATGCTTTTTACCACCAGCTGCCTCCACGCTCTTCCTTGGGAATGCTCACGGGAAGTCTGAGTGTTCTTCCAAATGACCTGTGGTTCGGGGCTCCGCTCACATCTTTCCTTGCTTCCCTACGAGTCTTTTCATTCCTTCTCCAAATCCCCATTTGTTATCTGTGTCAACTCCTAGAAAACCTCAAAAAAAGATAGAAGACTTGCTCTGTTAACAGGAAAAGAGAAAAAAATGCTAACACTATTTTGTGTCTTAGCTGAAGATGAAAGAAATCATAGTAACCAAAAAAGGAGGCGGTAACAAGAGGCGAATAACGAGCGGGTGGAAGAGGAGAGGAGAGGAGAGGAGGGCGGCCAGGCCTGAGCGCCGAGTGCCCCGGGCAGGGCGAGCCACACCCCTCGGCTTCTGCACTAGAAACCTGTCTTCTAGACCCAATGCCCGCTCCTGGGCCTCCTGCTGTCCAGGTCGCTGGAGCTGCCATGAGAAGACAGAATCGCATCCTTTAGACCTCCTAAGCTACGGCTCTGAAAATATTTTTCTATAGAAACATCTGTATCAAGGGTGGCTGTGTTCCCTAACACATCAGCACCACAGTTCATGTAAATGCCTATTGTAAACTAGATTTAGGGACTCATTACAAAAAGACTCCTAGAAAGAAAAAGTGTCCCTGGTTCTACTCAATTCCTAAAAAAGGGGCAACTTTATGAAAACATTTATTGAAACACTGCTCATTTGTATGTCATGCACTACCTATATTTCTAATGCAACCATAGCTAGTATAGCAACATTTCCATGTAAAAAAGCAACTTCTTTTCTTCCTATTAAAAAAAGTGAATCTTTTTTTACTAAACTTAAATATCCTGAGTAGCAGATTGTCTGTTTGTAGCAGTCCAAAACCAGCGCTGGAAGGCAACCCAACAGTGGGTGAGAGGAATTTCACACGTACCTCCTAAGCAAGCAGCCACACATGTTATGACACTGCCCAAATGCCAAAGTGTGAGCAAGGAAACTTTTATAAACCTAAGTTTCAGCTGAAGAGCCCTTTAAAACTTAAGGGGGAAAAGCCTGCTATTCTAATTCTAAATTTGTTACTTTCAAAAGTACAGGTAATATAGTAAATTTTTTTCTATCCTTAAAAATACAACTACAAATTTTTCAATACTGAGGAAAAACAAAGAAGAACCTGATAAAAATGATCTAAAAATAAAATTCTTAGTAATACGAATAGTTACCATAAAGAAAATGCATCAACCACAATAGAGGATGAACTATCTTATTTGGTAGAAAATGTTCAAAATTAGTAACAGGGAAAGGGGGATGGGGGAGGCAGGAGAGAGTACAGGGGGGTAAATGGTCATAGAAGGAAACTTGACTTGGGGTGGTGAACACAGTACAATATACAGATGATGTGTTATAAAATTGTAACCCTGAGACCTATATAATTTTATTCACCAGTGTCACCCCAATAAAAAAGAAATAAAATTAAAAAGTAAAAAAATTAAAGAAAGAAAAATAAATTAGTAAATCTAGACAAAGGGTATATGAGTTCTTTGTACTATTCTTCTAACACTTCTTTGAAATTACTTCAACACAAAACAATTTAAACATCTAAGATGAAAGCAAGAAAGACCATATTTAAGTCATTTCTTTAATATCACTAATATTTAATAATAAAGTAGAACTAAATGCTAACATTTCCCACATTCTTTAGGTATCCTTTCTCCTGAACTGTGGTAAAAAAAAAAAAAAAAAATCTACTTCTTCAATACACGTTTTAAAATAACCATGGACTGCATTGTCTGCCAAATATTGAAATGGTATAATTGAGAAGTTTTGAAATTGTTTACAAAGACTAGATTTATTTTTTAAAAATCAGTATGGAACAGCAAATTCTTAAGGTTAAATCCCATAAATGAGTTCAGAAACTAGCACAATAATGATAATATAATTTATCATTTTATTCATATGGTTGGCACATGTGTTCCAAATGCCATACTAATATTTACGTCAACCCTAAATTTTGTTCTTAGCCTGTAAACCTACTTTTGCCCCACCCTGTATTTCTTCTTCCATGTTACAAATTTAATTCAGATTAATACAGTGCTCTAAATTTAAATAGTCTGTCTATACTACCCAGAAATTAGGCAAAAAAAAAAAAAAAAAAAAAGCCAGAGTAAATGTTAACATTCAGTTTCTGAAATTACTACTTATAAGAGTGTACTTCATTTCATTATTTAAAAATCAGGCAAGAAAGACATGACAGTCTTATGAAACAATACTATATTTGTAAAACATTTATACTTTATGATTTAAAATCTATATATTGTTTGTCTCATAACATTGCATGCTAGGTAAAGACAGGTATAATAATACCAACTTAACAGGTAAGTTTTAAAACCTATTGTAATATTAAATTTAGATAATTTATTGACTTAATTTCATATCTTAAAAAATTTTCCTTTATTTTTTAGTTTTATGAACAAAAGGATACTCAACATGTAATATCTCATTATGTTCACTAGGAGAACTATATCTAAAAATTAATCAAGAATGATAGATTAAATATTTTTAGAATTGATCAATTAACAAGACTGCAAAAGTGCAGCTGATTAGAAAGGGGAAAATAATAAAAAAAAAACTTAGGAAAACACATTAATAAGGTAACTTTATTACTGAATTAAAAAGAAAATAAACACACATGGGAAAAAGGAATTCTCATATATCTTTTTTAGAATCAATCTAGAGCTATGAGATCTAGAGAAGATGAGAGAAAAAATTAGCTTAAATGGCCTGTTCTGAGTTTTACTTTTCTTGAATTTGTTAAAAATAGAAATATCTTAGTAAGATCATGATGATTCTCTCACTTATAATACTTTGTTGCTTTTAAGTGTTGAGGTGAAAATATGTAATTTATGTATACTTTTAGTAAGACTGCTGTAAATAAATTATGCTAAATATGCTGTATTCCAAATTTTTTCTTATGTTAATAAACTGAAATTGACACTAAAAATTATCCCCAATGTTGCACAACTTTAAGCAAATCTAGTAATAATTTTCTTTCACTATCTTTGTTCCAATTACAAAAGATACCTTTTATTTTCTTCCAAAAACAGGAACCTTGTAAAAAATACATATATCGCTTAAGCAACAAAGCATCAGCACCATAATCTCATAAAAACTCAAATAATTCTCAAACAATTGAAATAATGTTTGCAAATCTATATCATTTGGTAATTCAATTAGGATAAAAATTTAATGTCATCCAAATATTTTTAAATATATCCAGAATATTTAAAAACTAATAAACAGCTCTAAATCTACATAATACTTTAGATTTGATAATGTTAGAAAACATTTATCTTTGATATGTAGGAAAAAAATCCAGTAAGTAAACAGCCTTCATTTTAAAAGTCCCAAAATAGGCACAATATCTACCTAGAGTCTAACTGCAATGCTGCCCTGCAAACACACCCCTTGCTGATGAGGCTGCCTCGTGACATCTATTTAACAGTCTTCAGCAATGAAAGCTCTTTGAAGGAGGTCACACACATATCTATCCTGAACATTATCTATTATGATTCATAAAAAGTGATACATTATGAAGCCAATGAAATCCTTTCCTTAAGAATGATTAAGACTTTCAGTAAAATCCATCCTGCTAACCTGACCCTCTAAAACTGTAAAGGAGAAAAAACTGGTGACATACTATTATTAAAATACTTGAGAGACAAATACATTCTTTAAAAGATTACCGGCAACAGAAAAATTATATTTGAAATATAAACCATTTTATACGGAAGTATCAATTTTAAACTCTAATTTATCATGCAATAACTCCCTAGAATAAATTCTGTAATAGTTACAAATTAAACTTGTAAGACAATTAAGAGGCGATCCTATTTTCAAACATAAGCACTAGCAATTATTTTACAGAGATCCTTTTATGTAGCAGGCGTTCCAAGTTTATACATATAAATGATGGCTGTCTTTGAATATAAACTGTAAAATTTTAACATTAAAATATCAAAACAAGAAAGTAAGAAACCTCTTCAAATTCAGAAGACAACACTTATTTCCTGTGCTCAATGATGCCTATTCATTAAACAAATGAGATTCAATATAGTTTAGCCTTGTCAATCAAGTAGTCTTTTTTTAAAAGCATAACATTCTAAATAAAATAAACAAATCATAAATTAGATAACAGCGTATCAGAAAAGACCATAAAATAAATAGTATACATTGGAAATTATGCTGTGGATACTTTAGAGATCAGTAATCACTAAATCATACCAAATTATTGAACTATTAGAGACCTTATAAGTTATTGTAAAACCAACTAATTACATAAAATATCACTTATAACCATTAAGCCAATATCATTTTCTCAATTTCGCTTTTTAAAAAATTACTTGTTTCTGTATTTGTCCATCACATTTAGCATTCTTTATAATAATAATTTCTAATTGTACATAATGGTCCTAATTTCTAGTTCTGAACTATACCTTCCATGGCATCCCATCAGGTATTAATTAAGTGGAACAGGTGCTTTGTTAAATGTTAACTTTTTTCTGTAGTATATTTTTCATTATAAAATTATTAAAAACATATGTAAAGTTGACATAGTAGTTCTTTAAAAATTACACCAATGTATATTATGCATTTGTTAAAAACATACTCCCAAAATCTTGGTCATAACTTTGTTTTAAAATCTGATATAAAAAGCATTCTGAATGAACACTAATTACGTGCAATCTGCTAAAAAAAAAAAAAAAAAAATACTCTAAGTATACTCTAAGTATTTTAGTATAAAAATGAAGATACATTACACTGAAGATTGGCTCCTTAAGTACAGTAAGAAAACATATCCATGCATCTTAATATGCCAAATTCATGAAAAAAGTATACCAATATGCACATAATACTTAGTCATATTTAAAATATTATCTTAAAACAATATAAATACCTATTCCAAAAGCAACACAGAATTTCAGCTGTCAACCAAATAGAACAGCGTAATTTAGCATAAAAGTACAAGCATCTTACAAACTGGAGATTTAAATGCAAAAACACTTAATGTATACATCCTATCTATCAATCTATCTGCAAATAAACAATCACGTGACTTAATTATTTTTAATAAAATTATATTTGCTAAAATAAACACTTTAATAGATCGTTAAGTAACAATAAAAAAATACAAAGTTCTTGTCCAAAATGTCTTTTATGAAACAGTTCAGCAAACATTTTAATGCTTGTAAATACAATAAAATAATATACTAATAGAAAGCCTATCAAGGCTGTAAACATTTTTCTTTCCTAACAAATGAATGTTAGGTTTCCTAACACAGAGAAAAAACCCACGCACACAACAAAAAGATGTCCTGTGCTCTTAATAATTATCAACTAGCTTAATAAGAAAACACTAACGAGCTATACCCAGTATATCATAACTCAGAAATAAAATAATAACACATCCAGTAATTTAATGTCTTAGAGGGTTTTCATACTTCCTACGGCTTTGCTGAAACAGTCAGTAAGATGCACAAATATCAACCAAAAGTACTGTGTTTACTGACTTCCTATTATGGACCTAATACTGTGCTATGTGTTAATATATTTGCAATAATTTTTATTTTTAAATAAATTCCAAATAATCCATTATTGCTAAAAATATAAGTATACTGGAAAAAGTTCCTCAATAACCAATGTGCAAAGAGGCCCTGAAATTCTGATATAAGAAGTGAAAATTAGTTTTAATGACTGATAGCATTTACTATCTTTTACTATTTGTATATGATATTTTTGAATATGAAATATTATTGTAGTTCCTCACAAAAACTGTGTTTATTTAAGCTTTTTTGACACTGTATGCAAGCATAAACAAGAAACAGCAAACAATAGCCCAATAAGACTTAGAATTTTAGTACACAGAATCAATAGCACACAAGATAAAGATACAATCTCACTGCTTGCTCTCACCAGAGAAATGTTCAACATTCCCATTAATAGCATTCAAAATTATAAGCCAAACAAGCGATGGTTATGAAAATAACTGTCGTATTTATTATAGGACAATTGCAATTAATAATTTAAAAACTCTTTTAGCTTTACAGTTACAAAACTCACAGTGGAAATTAAACAGTCATTTAAAAAATAAGTTATAACACATCTCAAAATCAGGGCCAAACCCAACCATGGCTCACTATGTCTGTTTTGATACAGCTGGAACATTCTGCTTTGTCTACTGCCCCTAAAGACACAAAGGTGGGGACAAACAGCACTGCCTTCCAATGGTTTGATTCTACACATACAGACAACAAAAGTAGTATTTTAAATAAGGCATTCCACTTAAAATTTTCTTGCATGTAATAGTGTTAGAATTATATAACCAATCTAATTCTTGAAACTGACCATTCTATGTGCAAAATTAGTAACAGAGAAAAGGCAAAACAAACAAACCCCAGTAAGATATTTTTTAAAACATTAATATGTACGGTCTTTGACATTTTTCTGGATATGAAAATTATTAATGTCACATTACAACTACGGTAAAACAAAAGCTAAATATAATTTTTCTTGGATTAAAACATTCCCAATTTGGTTAAGACAAGCAATTACCTTTAGGGAAAGGTTATCGCTAATGGACTGTATCTGAACACTGCAATGGAAAAGTATTAACAAGAGAAACAACTTGAATTAATAAATCTGAAATAATGTGAAGATTTTAATATTTTCCTATCAGTATTACATTCATATTTCCTAAATATTTTAAATACTTTATTTCTAACTAAATGCAAACTAAATTCAAAAATAATTATAAACACTCCTAAGAATAACATACTTTAAATGAACAAAAATAAATAATCTAAAAGTATTTTAATTAGATAAATTTATCATACAGAAAAAATATATAATTTTAAAATGTTGATAACTTTCACTTTTAAATTTCAGTTCATTTTTAAATATATAAATTCAATTAATAGTACTATAAAAACTAAGCTAATTACCACTAGAATCTAGGTTAGACACCATCAAAATGTGAATAGCACTATTTTTCTCAAGTATGTGTATTTGAGACATGTAGAGTAAAAAATAGAATTTATCAAATATGATCTAAAATTGTTTCAGTCCAAAAATGATATATTGGCCTTGAATATTATTTAGACATAAAAAAAAAAAAATCACTCAATTTTGATATTTCTTCATTTAAAAAAAAACTTTTCTCTTACCTCAAAAGCATATTGTAAGATGAGATTCTCTTTTAGAGCATTTAGCATTGCACACTTATCCCTCCTTACTACTTTGAACTTAGTCCATCATTTTTAATTCTCAGATCTCCTGTTCTTTTACCTTGAGCTTTGTTCCTTTCCTTACCTTCTCTTTTATGCCCTTCTTTGTTTTTGTCTTTTCATATTTCATTCTTTCTTTAAGCCAGCAGTATATGAAGCCAAAGTGGCCTATGTCACCAAGTCTGAGATAGCTATAAAAAATAAATTCTTACTATTTTTAAGGGGGAGAAAAACAAGCCAGTTATCATCTGGGAAAGGATGAAGGGATTTTAACCCACCAGACAAGCCTGTCCAATAAAACTCAGACTTGAATCAAGTGATTGTAACTTCTCATGCACACACATACAGCTCTTGGAAAGCATCCAAAAATTTTTTTGGTTTCCTCTCTTGTCTAGAAAAAACGACTAAGAAGATAATTGGACTCTAATAATTCTATCTCTTTCACAAGTCTATTGAACACAAAAATGCTTTGAATAAAATCTTTGTAAGCTAGGACTTACAATGTTTTGACAATTTTTAATTTCATTTAAACACTTAAATCTGAGGGAAGGCTAAACTCTGTTTTCTGATTCCTACAATTTTTGCTCCAGCTCTAGGAATACCAATTACTAAATATGTAATTACTAGATTATTAAAAATGAAAAACCTACATTCTGAAACTTAAAAAAATAACCAAAGCAATTCTATAAGCCTTTACACACTAAATTTTCCACATATCATCAAATTTGACTAGGCTATTTTCAAACAGTTTTTAAAAACATTAACTTTTTAACAATTTATAATAACGCTGATTTTAATTTCAGAACAGTCATGCAAATTTATTTTTTTAAGCACAGGTTTAATACCTATATGCAAAAAAAGCTTTATGACAAATATCTAAAGTTAAATAAATGATCACCAACTGATTCACCTAGAAAGGGTGTCCTAAGTATATGTATTCAATAATATATCTAATGAGAATAATTATCATGCCTAACAGTTGTTGCTAATAAAAATGATTAATTTTATTACTACACCTACCTATCATATGGCATGTATGCATAGCAATACTCACATTTAAAACCCTTAATTACTGAACATATTACTAATAAGACACTGAATTGGAAGAAACGGATATTAAAGTGACTATGGTTGGAGACAGATTCACAACTTTAAAACATTTATTCTGCTTCTCTGAGGACAGAAGGGTAAAGAAAGAGGCTTCTTCCCAAGTGCTGAACAAATTAAATGCATGTCTTTTATTGGTACAGATTTGAAAGAATGGCCACTCTTTCCACACTTTCTACGCATAAAAACCTCTAACTTATGGAAATGTAAAGTGGTGCTGAATGCTATTATCTAGGGTGCATCTGCATGCTATTGTCCTGAGAATGTTCCAACGTCTCTGCAAGTTATGCAACTTATGTTGCTAATGTTCCTGAGGGCATTCCAGTCCATTCAGAGTGTGCCACATCTTTCTTTCTAACTATAACTCAAACTTAGAGGCCAAGAAAGGAAAACATGATAAATGTAAATAACAATTGTTTTTAAAAAGTATGACTCTGTGAGGTAAAAGTACTATAGGCAAAGGCTGGATAAAGCCAAATGACAAACTGGAAAAAAATTATTTAGAGCTCTAATCACATACAAGGAACTAATATCTCTAATACATAAAAAAGCATCTAGTAACATAGAAAAGATCAGCAACTTGGTAGGAAAATGAGCCAAGTATAAGTAATCACAGAAAAAGATATCCAAATGGGTTTAAAAATATAAAAGGCTGCCCAATCAGATTCATAGTGGGAAGAATACAAATGGTAACTCAGATACCATTTCTTGCCTATCAAAATGGCAAAAGTCTAATAGATTGGCAACACACTACTGGCAAGGTTGTGGGAAACAAGCAATCTCAATCTATTTCCATTGCTTTCAGGAATGCAAAAGGAGATAACCCCTAAGGAGGGGAAACTGGAAATATCAATGCCTGTACCCTTTGACCTAGCAATCCCACTGTGGGAATCTCTTCTGCAAACACACCTAAATTTGTACAAAATAATATACATATAACTGGCATAATATTTCTTGTAATATCAAGAGTGTAGGCACAACCTAAGTGTCAACAATCAAGTACTGAATGAATCATATTACCTCCAAACAATAAAATACTATATCACAGTTACAGAAGAGAAAAAAAGAAAGATCTTTTGAACCTATTATAAGAGATCTGTGAACTGGAAAAAGTAGAAGTACAGTTCCTATACAAATTTAACTTTTGTGTAAATAGCATGCTATCCTTTGTGCAAAACTATCTACTTTTTGTATAAGAAAAGAAGAATATGAGAATATATGATTCTACTTTGTCATATTGGCATTAAGACAATAGTTGTTACACAGAGGGAACAAGGGGGAAGATGGAAACAAGCGGAAGCAAGATTTCTTGGTATGTGATTTCTAAAATAATTTCATGTTCGAACCAGAAACCTTTTTTAAAAATAAAGTCAAAAGTGCTGACTTTGCCAGATATTGGAGGGAAAACTACTACTTTAGCGTTGTCAAGTCATTTGTAAAATTGGTATCAATTATTTAATAGAGGGTCCCAAACAGGGTGATGAGGGAGCAAGTGCCATATTAATACCTACCTATACAGTCATTAAAAGTATTACTGAGGAACCAACTGTATGCATGGCTCCTGGTTAAAAAACAGGGGAAAAAAGACTAAGCTTCAAAACTGTATTGAATGCCAGCAGATCATGGTCAGTTTATGGCTAGAAAAAGTATACTATATACATTAGATGTGACCAATATTGTTCAACAAAAATTGATAGAAAGTGCCCACAGTTAATATCATATTCAATGGTGAAAGACTAAAAGCCTTCCTTGAGATCAGGTACAAGGTAAGAATGCCCATTTTTTGATGCTGCTATTTAATATTCCACTGGAAGTCATAGCCAGAGCAATTAAGCAAGAAAAAAAACAAAATAAAAAGCATTCAAAATGAAAAGAAAGAAGTAAAATTACCTCTAATCGTAGATTATATGATCTTATATATGGTAACCTAAAGATTACACCAAAAAATTCTTAGAATAAATGAATTCAGCAAAGTTACAGTATACAAAATCAACAAACAAAAATCAGTTGTATTTCTCTATACTATCAACGAGCAATCTGAAAAGGGAATTAAGAAAATAATCCCATTTATAATAGCATCAAAAGGAATAAAATACTTGGGAATAATCTTAACCAAGGAGTGAAAGACTTATACACTAAAAACTATAAAACATTGCTGAAAGAATTAAAGACAACACAAATAAATAAAAAGAAACCCATGTTCAAGGACTGGAAGATTTAATATTGTTAAAACATCAACACTACCCAAAAGAATCTACATATTTAATGTAATCTCTGCCAAAATCCCAAAGGCAATTTTGGCAGAAATAAAAAGATCTACCCTGAAATCAGACCCTGAATAGCCAAAAACACCTCAGAAAAAAACAAAGCTGGAGGTGTCACAGACTCTGATTCCAAAATTTATTACAAAGCTATAGTAATCAAAAAGCTGGTACTGGCATAAAGACAGACTTATGTACCAACTTAATAGAATAGACAGCCGAGAAATAAATTTTCCCAAATGTAGTCAAATGATTTTCAGCAAGCATGGCAAGAACATTCAATGGAAAAAGAAGAGTCTTTCAACAAATGGCACTGGGGAAACTGGAAATCCACTTCTGGTTATAAACCCAAAAGAACTGAAAGCAGGAGTCTCAAAGAGATATTTGTACACTATGTCCATGGAAACATCATTCAAAATAGCTAAAACATGAAAGCAACCCAAGTTCCATCAACAAATGAATGGATAAACAAAATGTGGAAAATATATATAATGGAACGTTATTTAGCCTCAAAAAGGAAGGAATTCTGACACATGGTGCAACATGGATAAACTCTGAGGACATTACGCTAAGTAAAATAAGTGAGTCACAGAAAGACAAGTATTCCACTTATATGAGGTACCTAGAAGAATCAAATTCATATACAGAAAGTAGAATGGATGTTGCCAGGGACTTGGGAGAGAGAGAATGGGCCTTGTTGTTTAATTGGTATAAAGTTTCAGTTTTGCAAGATGAGAAGAGTTCTAGAGATTGTTGCACAACAATGTGAATGTGTTTAACACTACTGACCTGCACACTGAAAAGTGGTTAAGATAGCAAATTTTATGTTACATGTATTTTACCACAATTAAAAGTAAAATAATTTTTGAAAGAGGTGGAAAACTGACACAAAGGCATTCACTGCCTTCCCATGAAGTGTCACCATCAAATTCAGTCAGGGGAAAGAATGAGCTATCAACCAAAAAGCATGACCTCTGTAACCAAAACCTTCCTAAAGAAGGAGAATGCATGAACTCTTACCTCAAGAAAGAATCCAGGGGGACAAGTACTCGGCAGAGTAAGTTAGGCAAAAACCTAATCTGAAAAATGAGTGAAAGACCTGAAGAATGAATGGGAGAAGCAAGGATGAAAACCACTGCAACAGGGCAAAGGAAGAGAGAAATATTAAGATCAGGTTCCACCTATCATAGTTTTAATCAGTTTTTAAGCAAAAAAAGTAATATTGAGAAGAGAGTAAATACCTTACTAATTTGTTGGGACTGGTTTATAGGTAAACCTAAGGGGGACAGGGTGGCACCTGACAAGCATAAGGAGGTACTGCAATTCACAGGCAAAAATAAAGGTGCTTGGCCTAAAGAGTTAGCAGTAAGACTAGAAAAGCAAAGAACCAATAAAAAGAAACAAGACAGTCTAATGATGAGTGAAATACAGAGGAGAAGAGAACAAGACATAAACAATGGCTAAAATTTTCTAGTCTATGAGACCATAAAAATGTGTTTATTCAAAAATTACTTTTGAGCAACTATCATGTGCCTGGCACTCTTCTAGGCAGAGGCTACCTTAGTGAAGAAGGCAGACAAGCTCCCTACTTCTATTGAGCTTACATTCTAGTAGAGGAGCATGGCTCACAGACAAGGGAAAAACAGCTGACACTAGCTAACAACCTCAGGCAAGACACAAAAGCACTTATCATTATAAGTGATAAATTTCACTTCATCAAAATAAAAACCTGGTGCTCTTCAAAATGAAAGGAAATAGAGACATAACCAAGGAAAAGTAATTGCAATGCTTATACTTGCCACAAGAACTTGAATCCGAAACATATAAAAAATGTTTACAACTCTTCAAGAAGACAACCAAATTTTTTAAAAACAGGCAAAGCATTTGCACAGACATCTCACAAAATAGGAATGGCTGGCTAATTTCACCTAAAAAGGTGCTCAACATCATTAGAAATCAAGGAAAAGCAAGTGAAACCACAATAAGGTACCACCACACATCCATCCACACAGAATGGCTAAAATTAAAATGTCTGGCATTACTACCCGCTGGTGAAGATGCTGCACAAATGGAGCTATCAAACATTGTTGGAAAGAGCATAAAAGGGCACAACCACTTTGTAACACTTTTTGGCAGTCTCTCACAAAGTAAAATTTAAACAAACCCTTTCCATGTGACCCAGTCATAACAATCCTAGGCATTTACTCAAAGAGAAATAAAAGCCTTTGTCTATTCAAAGATTTGTTCATGAATGTTCACGGAGCTTTATATGTAATAGCTTTAAAAAATGGAAACAACTGAAATGTTCATTAACAGGTGAATAAACAAATTGTTACATGTTTACATTTTGTGCCAAGTACAAAACTGGGTACAACATACTCAGCAATAAAAAGGAATTAACTGATACAAGCACAACATGTACCTAGGAATTGTTTTCAACAATCTTTGAACTACAAGTGGATGCAGGCTTAGATTTAAGATGGCACAGCAGAAAGCTAAGCAAAGAATCAAAGAGAACCAGTTCCATAAACAGACTGTGACAATGAAGCAAATCAACCCTAAAGGCTGAACTACCTCTACACAGTCCAGTTATAAGTCAATAGACTTATTATTTAAGCAAGTTGAGCAGGGTTTTCTGTTACATGTAATAAAATATATTATAGTTGATATGATGTAGCTCATAATGATTTCAATATTCCCCATTAAATAGTTAAGAGAATTTAACTGCTAAGAATGAGGAATCGGGGGGGGGGGATTCAAGGAAAAAAAAATTCATCAACTGGAATAACCATTGTGGTTAAGTTAGTAGGAGTAACACTAGAGGTTAAAGACTACTCTTTCAGAAATTCCCCAGAAGATGAAAGGCTCACCTGGACCCTCTCCTGTGCATAAGCAACCATCAGTTACTTCTCTCCACTGGCAAGCAAGGCACTCAGTAACAAAAGCATTCACTACCAGCAAAGCTTTGGCAAGGACTTCCTTCCAGGTTTCCCTTGGTCATGAAGACAAAGAAGAGAAATGACAGTGGGACATTAAGAGAGAAAAATGAGACTGGCCGGGCGTGGCTCAGCGGTTGAGCGTCGACCTAGGATCCAGGCGATCAGGGTTCGATTCCCAGTCAGGGCACATGCCTGGGTTGCGGGCTTGATCAATGACTCTCTCATCATTGATGTTTCTATCTCTCTCTCCCTCTCCTTTCCTCTCTCTGAAATCAATAAAGATATAAAAACAAAAAAAGAGAGAAAGAGAAAAAGGAGAAGCTAATATTTTACAAACAACTGCTATTTGCCAAGATGCCTTGTTGAGCAATTTACATATACTATCTCAGTCTATTTCATTTTCTCAAAGACCAAACAAAGTGGTATCATCTCTAAATTGTACATAAAGAATCAAATCTCCAAGAAATATAATTTTAAGTGCTTAACAAGGAATCTACAACTTGTAAACTAAACTGATAATGCTGGAATTGACATCAATATTTGTCTGGCATAAAAGTTACCTTCTACAGCCTCCTGATGAGAGTAAACATCAAGAGGTCTATCACTGCATGTTCCTTTGCCTGGCCTGTCCCAAATGAAAGTATCAGTTACTTCTTTTTTTTATTTATCTTTATTATTGAGCCCCTCTTCCTCATTCCTGCCCCCTCCCCAGGCCTTCACCGCTCAGTTACTTCTTATAAAATATATATATGTTCCCTAATGATATGATTGAGTAGAGACTATCAAAGACTTTTTAAAGCATCTTGTTTACTTGTATCTCTGTCTCCAGATGTTAAACTATTTGATGATCTCAGAAAACTCCAGAAGCAGACATGGTCACTATTTGAAAGAAAAAAACAAAAACACTAGGAATGGAGATGAAGAATAGAGAAGACATGCTTCTTGGTTTCCTCATAATTATCAATAAGATACCATAAAAAGGGCACATATGAAAATATATTCTAATATAAAACATTAAAATTTATGATTATTGTTTCTTATGGGAACAAAAAAGAGGCTAAGTAGCCACCAAAAATGAAGTTCTGTAGAACAGAACATGTAGTATAATTTTTTAATAAGGACATATGAGTACAAGTTGGTATGTGCATTAAGTTTTCTAAAGTAATCACCAGAGGGATTAGCAGGAAGCTTTCACTTTTCATTCTCCACTTTTCTACACTAATAGAATTTTATAGCCTTGCACGTGTATTTTTTAATGACAACAGGGTTATTTAGGCCACTTATATTTCTCAGTATTCTGCAGAATCCTCACAAATATTTTTATATTATGGTTAGATTTCTATATTTATCAAGAGCTTGACAGATAAATGACTAAAAGAAAAATCTTACTGATCACTTAACATGAGACTAACACTTTTATATAAACTACCTGAGGTAAACTTTTTTCATGCTACAAATGAGAAAACCTCCTCAGAGACACCTGTCCAACGTTACTCAGCTACGGGGCAGAGGTAATACCTAAACCTGAATCTTCCTCATTCAAGCTCTAAAGCACTTCCATCATACCACAATGCCCATTCCAAGGAAGACGGTTTTTTAAAATTAAAATGTGTTTATGTCTATATTTAGGTATAACCCTCCTCTTTCCAAAAAGAAATTGAGGTAGTTCATGGAAATACACTCAAAAATGAATATAATACAAGATGCCAAACAAGAAAAACAAGATGCCAAAGCAAAGAGGAAAAGGAGACCAAACATCTTTTATAAAATTCACAGTAGTGCAATAATAAAGGAAAACAATTGCTCAGAAGTCTAGCTTTCCCCAGTACTATGACCAGAGGGAATATTTCACTGAGCTTTCTCTGTAAGGGAGGACTCCATATGATATAGTTGACAGTGTCCTTATAAATATTCTCACAACTAAAACATTAACCAAATGGAATAATACTAAAACTCAATTCATTATATTTAATTATTCAAGGATTACGAACCATATACTACTCAAGTATTACAGTGGCTCAGTGGAACAAGTCTTTCTTTAACAGCAATGCATCTTTATAAAGAACCAAGAACAAGACCAGCCGGCGTGGCTCAGCGGTTTAGCATCAACCTAGGATCCAGGAGACTGCGGTTCGATTCCCAGTCAGGACACATGCCCAGGTTTCGGGCTCCATCCCCAGCAGGGGGTGTGCAGGACGCAGCTAATCAATGACTTCCTCTCATCACTGATGTTTCTATCTCTCTCTCCCCCTCCCTTCCTCTCTCTGAAATCAATAGAAATATATTTTTAAAAAGAACAAGTCATTGTAATAAACATACCATGTTTAATATAATATAATAGCTCTTTTAATTTTAACCTTCAAAATATTTCAACTTAATTAGGTAACTAAGATGAAATAACTTAGAAGTTATCATAATTAGCAAGTAAAATGTTATCTAAATGCCATCATTTTCAAGTTAATACTCTTAAAATGTAGTATTCCATATGAAAGGCTAAGAATCCGGGCTCTGGAGCAATGACTACGACCGCAGCATCCCTGTCCTCCCCAGCAGGCTCTTACAAAGGTAAACACAAGATAGAAGGAAATCACTCATGTTAGTTAAGTTACTATAAAGTAAGTGGGCTGGCATCACCCAAGAAAAATGGGTCTAGAAGCACAGTGGTATGGTTGGTACTCAATAAATGCTTAATGAGTGAATAAGTGACTGGTACGAGGTTGGATTTATAAAAAAATTAATTGACCCATGTAGCTAATAACCAATAAAGGAGCCAAGGAGAATATATTTTTCAGCATTATACCACTTATAACTACAGCAGCGTTCATTCCCAGGCCTTCAATATCAATTTCTAGGGTATAAAATGTCCCTTCACTTTCTAACCTCTACCTTTAAGTTTAACTTCTATTCTCCCAAATAGTATAAATCAAGGTATTTTTTAAAATATGTTTGTATTGATTTCAGAGAAAGGGAGAGAGAGAAACGTCAAGGATGAGAGAGAATCATCGAATGGCTGCCTCCTGCACGCCCCCTACAGGGGATCGAGCCCGCAACCCAGGCATGTGCCTTGACAAGGAATCCAATCGTGACCTCCTGGTACATGCATGAGTCGATGTTCAACGACTGAACCACACTGGCCAAGCTAAATCAAGGTATTTAATGAATGCTGCAAACCATGTGAAAACTTTTTCCATTAAATTATCCAAATGACTGGTGTACATTAAGAAAAAAAAAAAAATCATACCATTATGTCTTTATAAAATTATTTGATACTTTCAAAAATCATGAAAGGGATTATTACTGTTTTGCTTCATTAGATGTGCCACACATTATGAAACATTAAATAAACCTCAATAGAAGAAATATCTGAAGCTTCTCAAACTACAATCCTAAACACGTCATGCCAACTATATTTACCATTTATAAGCAATCTCACCAAGGTGTATTTTAGAGGGCAAAGACAAATAGTATGAACCTCTCAGACTGCATAAAGCAAAGAAGCATAGTCCATTACCATACAGGAAAAAGGAAACAAAAAATATTACCTCCCTTTTAAATTTATATTACATTAACTTGAAATCACTTCACCCACTTTATATTAATACACACACACACATACACAAATATGTATTCATGAGCTCTCCATCTGTAAAATCTCCTAAAAGTAGAGATTGGTACAAAAATTTATTCTATATTCCACATTCTTGTAAATGAATAAAAATGATGATAACTTGTACAACAGGGGGGAAAAATCTGTTGCAATCAAAGTTGAAATGTGCTAGTTTGATCTCCAATAATATTTTATTAATTATCTCACTCAATATTTACAAATAACCATTCTGAGTATTGACTATTCTTAGTTATAACCACATTTCCAAAGAATGAGCAAAAGCATGAAGGTAGATATAAATATTTCTTTTTATTTTACAAAGACTACACGTTCAAAAATAGGAACTGGAGGAAAAACCACCTGTAGTGAAGCAAATATTTCATTTGATCTGATTTCACCAAAACTTGTGTTATCAGATTAGTACTGAACTACTAACCAATCTAATCAACAAAGCTAGAAAAAAAAAGACTCATTTTTCTATAAATTAGTAGCTCTGAAATTACAGGAAGAAGGAAATCCTAAAATCAACACAAATATTTAATTTATTTTTTTTTTCTTCCTCTGAGAATCTGTTATGGAATCAGTAATACATCTACCAATCAAAGAAATTTAGTACAATCATTTTATCCTTATAAAAATGACAGTTGCTTTTATTAAATTAATAATGACACTCTCAGCTGATAAGAAAAAGATAAACATCACTTGGTAAGCTTAAAATCCACTTACCCCCATACCAAACTGGTAATGGATATTCCTGACCAACTACTCCCTCACCTAAAACAATAACTTTTCTAACCTGTACATCAAGTCACAGAAATTGCTGCAATTGCAGGAAATGAAAACTATGAAAGAAAGGACCTCATGCTCCGTATTTTATCAACATAATTTATAAATAGAAGATGCAAAATGCAAGGGGTCAACATATATAGTAAATTTAATCTAAAAACCTAAAAACATGAAAATACAGCAGAAACTCTAACTTAAATCTCACTTGAAAGTTATAAATAGCTTAAACTTCAAAGTTAGATTTAAATAGTATTAAGTTCAGAAACATACTTCCCTTAGATTAATTTACTAAATTATGTCACTGCTAAATAAAACATTAGACTATCTGCTAAAGCACTACTTTTACCAGATCATCAATGACCTCTTCAGAAATGTATTCGATTAAAAACAAGTAAAAACTAAACAATTTTTTTGTTCAGGCATAAAAACAAATGTAACAATGTGGAGAAAATGACCAGCATAAAATTCAAGACAGTGGCTATATTTTGGTTACTTGGTGACCATCTCCGAAGCAGAGTCAGGAGGGAAGGCAAGAATACAGAGGTAGGTGAAAATTATTAGTAACATTCTAGTTCCTGATTTAGAGAGAAAGTTCTTGAGTAAAGGTTAAATAATATTTAGGTAAATTAGCTTTTATAGGAAAATAAGATCACGCATGGGCCAATTATGATGGTATGCCATGAACCAGATTATGATGTTTTCTTTGAGAATTTTACCTTTCACAAATGTTTCTTCTCAACATTATAATATCAGACACTCAAATCCTTTCTGCTAATATTCAAACTGAAGGACAGACTGGAGGGATGCCCTCAGGGAACCAAGACACAAACAAAATTATTCTCCCTAAATCAGAGTAATATTATCATATTGGTTTCAATTTGCAATCCTTCAGAGACAGTTCAGGAAAAATATATTTAAAAAATCAAAAGCAAAGAAAAAATGAGTCTAATTGTATTTAGATTGTGTAATACATCTGTATTAAGATTTCTTAAATGTCAAAACCTTCAAAAATAAATACAGAATCTTAATTTATGAGACATGTTATTCCAAATTAAAAAATTTTAACACATCAATGCCTACATAAGAACTCCTGTCTAACTACTTTAAAGAGACCCTAAATAAATATATTTCATGACAATTTACAAGCAAAATTTGTTTAAAAGACAAACTGGAAATATCATTACTTATAATAAGTCTGCTCAAAGACATTTTTCTAAAATTTCTCAAGCATTAAAATATATTTATGGCTAACAGTAATCTCAAAGTCCTATACTAATTTAATTTGAAGGTAACACAACATAGTATATATTATTTTTATATTGTTTTATATACATAAATGTAAGAAAGAAGATTTAGTTTATTTAAGTGTATCAAAAATAAACAAATATGTGACTTAATGCAAAGATGACTAGTCAGACAGATTATTCAATTAAAAGTCACTTTTAAAAGACTGGAGCACTAAGATTCATTATTCTTCTTACTGGGAAATCAGGAATTTCAAATAAATTCTTATTTCTAGAATTTGAGGACAAAATGACTATTGACTTATTTATGAACCTAAATGAAATTCAGCAATATTTAAAATAACAAAAGTTGAGACAATGAAATCTAGTAACAGTCAAATATACTCTTAATATAAAGGAAAATACCACAATTGAATTTTTTAGAAATATGCCTCAATTGTCAACTTAATCACATAGCAAGCTAGTAGAAGATAAAAATATCACCCCTCTTCTAGACTTCAGTCAAATACCTCTAAAGATGAAAGGGTAAAGAAAAAGCATACACACAAAACCCCAATAAGGCTGTCTCTTTAAATTTTCTTTCAACTGGTTGCATTAGAAAGGGTTACCTTTAAAGAAAATATAATAACAAGTACTTATGGGAAAAGAGTTAATTCAAATTTATTTGAAATTACTTAGTGAAGGAACTTCCAAAATTTTACAATGAAGGGACTTACTATGTGCCAAACTCAGCACTTTGTATCCACTTTGTATCCACCATGATAATTATACAAATGCTTTGATTAAAGTTATAATTAGATGCATGAAAGAAATGAAGAGTTTGGTGACTTATAAAGCTTGTTCCATACTACACTGAAACTTGTTTGCTTATTAGTACTATCTCTAAATATATAGTGATAACAAAGTATGGATAAGCTTTAATATTTTATTTAACAGAGAATGACTTCTATAACTTCTAGATAATTAAAGTAAAAAGTTTAAACACCCAAATTGCTCAAGAAAAGGAAGTAAAAGTCTTCTGCACGCCACGTAAGCTCCCATTCTGACTTCTAATTCACTGTACATCAAAGAAAATCAACTTGCTCTGACACACAGGACTATTCCCTTCAGTGATCAGGCAGGTGTTGAGGCCAGAAAGAGCGTATTTTCCACAGCCCTTTACCTTGTTTGATCACGGGTTACTTTTGATCTGACACTGCCCTCTCTCTAGTAATGACTTCCCCCTCACAGACCCACCTCACATCTGTCAGAAAGAATAAAGGGCATCGAACTGAGGCCTGACAACGCCGTGGGCCAGGCGATGGGCTGCCAACCGAATGTTCCCCAGCTCCCACAATTTCCAATTCAGTGTCTTTTGTTCTGGTAGGTACAGGGTTAGGTACCAATGACAGCAGAAAGGATTATGCACCAACTGTGAAACCAAGCCCTCTTGAATGTGTACCTTTTATCTCTGCTTCTTCATCTCCTTAAATGCTGCAGACTTCATGGTGGTTACTATGAAATACATATTCAACAAGCGCTAGAAAGTTTGTTTAAATCCCTCTCCAGGAGACAACAAAGGACACAATGTATTGTAATTCCACTATACAGCTTTAAGGAAAAAGTTTCAGACCCTGATGTGAGATTAGTAAAGGCCAGCTGTCAAAGAGCATGTTAATAGTAAATGAAACCACGAGGGTTTTACGAGGGCCACTGTTGAGTGGGTATTGCCATACACTGTCCAAGATGGAAAGGTCCCCAAAAACAATTCACATATTCACAAGAGACTATCATTTCAACTGTCAAATTACTGATTCTTATACTGATTTAGTGTAAGTTAGCACTGAAAAAAAGATCTTCTAGTCTTTTTTAAATAATGGGATGAGTATATGTAAACTTTTTTTAAGGCATTAAAAAAGGGGGCATCCATAATACTTTCAACAATAAAGATAAATTTTAAAAATAATTATTTTTAAATCCTAGAAAGTAGGAAAATCTGGTCAGATATCATGTTGGCATCATTTTAATAACAATTTTTCAACTGTCATTAAAATACTACATGGGTTCTTGAATATTCATCTATTAATAAACCTACCCTAAACAACACATGCACAATGACAGAGGGCTCACTATCAGGCATGCAGCAAAGGGATTTGCAGGAAACTGGTTTAACAGCCTTCTAAGATCACTTTCAAGGTTAAGTCACTATCTTTTATTTATTTTTTTAAGAAATAGGACTTTTCTTAACTTTTTAAAACTAAAGTCAGAAGAAGGAAGAACACGACCAGTAAGATATGTATGCAAATTTAATGTACCTTTAATATAATGAATAAAAAATAATAATTAACCTTAGACATGTACAAATACAGAATCTCAAAGGTGGGAGTAAGCATTAGGGTGGTTACACGTTGATTTCAATAAATGGAGGAAATTTCAACAACAGCTGAAAAAGGTATGCCTTGACAGAAAGGGGAAAGGCACAAGTCTGAAGAATTAACCTGTGACACTGGAAAAATGTATATACTGGATTGAAAATGATTTACTACTATGGGAAAGACTGTATGTGACATATCTCCTATTCCTATACAGGCCAGCAACCAGTATAATTATATTCTTCTTTTTTAAAAAAAAACTATTCTTGATTCTATAATCTAAAAATATTATCCTATAAAGTATATATGAAAAAATGTTATCGTTTTAAATAGACTTTAATATAGATGACTCCTATATACTTGGACTTTATGGAAGAAAGCCATCTAGGTCTACTAGGGAAAAAATCATTTCCATATTGAAAAAATACAAATTAATCCAAGGTTAAACAATATGGTTGGCTGAATCAATACAAGGCCAATTTTTGTTTCCTTCAATCTTCCAAATGACAATCTTCTAAGAAAATGAAAAAACAAATAGCATTATTCTAACAAGATACGTATTTATGATTCTTTTTACTTTTTTTTTTAAAGAGCAGTTATTTTGTTTTGTTTTGTTGTGTTTTTTTTAAATATATCTTTATTGATTTCAGAGAGAGGAAGTGAGAGGGAGAGAGAGAGAGAGAAACATCAATGATGAGAGAGTTGTCACTGATCGGCTGCCTCCTGCACGCCCCCTACTGGGGATTGAGCCCGAAACCCGGGCATGTGCCCTGACAGGGAATAGAATCGGATCTCCTAGATCCTAGGTCGATGCTCAACTGCTGAGCCACGCCCTACTGGGCTTTATGTTTCTTTTTAGATATTCTTTCTACAATTTTTGATTCTACAAAACTACTAGAACGTATTAAAGAAAAAATAATAAAATATATGGAACTTATTTATGAAATTAAAAACTAAGAATTTTATGCAAAGTATTTTTAAAAACACCTATCAGTGTGATTTCTGCGTGTTTTAATACTCTCAAAGCATGTAATTTCAATGTTCTAATGAAATTTTATATCAGATACACTTGGTGCACTTTGTTGGTACCAAGAAACCAAGATATGTACCAAATATTATACAGTGTTTATCTCTTTCTAAACTGCAACAATAAAATCAAGCTCTTCTAAATAAACTCAACCATACAGGCAAGCTGGTAACATTCATCTTTTCAAGAATCATGTGATTAAAGTATGACAAAAGAAAAAAAGACCAAATTCTTAGCAGTCCTTAGAGATTTTTGTTAGGGTTGTCTGAAAGCAGAAAAAAGGGAAAATGCATTGGTGGAAGCACTTAAACAAATCAAATATCTTCAGTGGGATATAAACCAAGACATGAAAATACATACCAGGTAATTTGCAATTAAAAAATGTTAGAGTCAAAGTTTCAACATTCACTTTTAAAAACTCATTTCATGTAAACTACTTAATTCTTGAGGAGGGCAGACTTATTTGGGATTTTACTTCCTCAAACTATCATTGCCATTTTTCTGGTATAAACACTAATGAAGCAGCTCTTGACACTGTTATAGAATGAGCCATATTTCACCAATTCAGTTGTTAACAAAATTTTAATCTCATGTCCTAAAAGCTATATTGTATGTACATGTCAAAGTATAAATAATCATATTAAAGTTACTGGCATGTGTCTCATTAAAAATGTTAATTTTTCATAGCTTTCTTCCTTATTGCAAAGAGAATTTTTCCAGAACTATAAACCCAAAGGACTTGAGTATAGAATGATTCATCTTTATTAACAGTCCTTTAGAGAAACTTCGGAATTTTTGTTCAAAAATATTTAATTTTTAAGATATCCTCCCTGGCCGGGTAGCTCAGTTGGCTGCAGCATCCTCCCCATAGGTCAAGGTTGTAGGTTTGATCCCAGGTGAGGACACATACAAGAATCACCCAGTGAGTGTGTGAGTGAGTGGAGCAATACACCGATGTTTCTCTCCCCCCCCCATTCCTCTCTCTCAAACCAATAAATTAAAAAACATTATTTTTAAAAGAAGTCCTAACAACTAACCATGTAGCAAAACACTGACAAATATACAGTCAGTTACTACATATAGATTTTTTTTTAAAAGACATCACCATCCCCAATTTCAAGAAACTTAACATTACTAAACAAAAGCCTCGAAACTACAACAAATTATCAATGGGTTAATAAAATACAGTTAAATACAAGAAGCAGACAGAATACTAGAAAGTAATAAATGTGGTAAAATTTTTAATGTTTGACAAAAAATATTTAGCTGAGCTTGAAGGCAATGAACACATAATGGAAGATAGCAAAATGGTAAGAGAAAATGAAGAGTAAATGTACTAATTAAAAATGAAATAAGAATAAAGACTAGTAATTGAAAAAATCTTTGAAGTTTGTTGGGCACTACAGATTTCTGAAATGAAGAAAGGAGTATTTTTAGCAAAAGGATTCCTGCAAGAGCATTCCTGGATGTGGATAGGCTGAAAAGTCAATCTTTGGAAATCTCTTGGGTCATGACTAAATTTCAGAGGAATATACAATATATTTGTACCTTCTATACTATTTTCCATTAATAATCTTCACTCATAAGCTTAAAACAATTGTAACTGAAATTATAATAGATTACATAATGGAAATGTCTATAATTATATGATATATAATACTTATTACTATATCAATGGAAAAGAGGTATACAAAATTGTGTGTATATAAAGTTGTGCCCTGCAGCAACTAAAATACATGAAATATCAAACTACTTAAATTTTATCTTCAAATATTTAAAGTTAACATTAACCTAGTCAAAAGACATGAAAAGATATTGCTGATTCCCCATTCAGGGAATCTACAAATCACCTAATTCTACCATGTTCAGAGGAGTCAAACTGAAAAGCCAGCATAACATGATACAAATAATTTTATAACCTATAGGCATTCATATTTGCATTTAAACAACAATGAATATAAATATATATCTTCTTTACTTTATCAAAGATATATTTAATAATATTGAATGTCAATTGTAATTTTTTAAAAATTTTAATTTTATAGATATATTCAATAAGAGAAAAACAAGTAAGAATAACCACTCTAGCAGAGTTCAAACAGAAGGACTCTGATTTAAAATTATCTTTATTTCTATTACAAATTCTCAATATATTCATTTATATGTCATACTAAAGTGAATCATAAACACATATTTTATGTCCATGAAAACCCGATAATAGACACTACAAATTTTCTACTCCCAAAACACTCCTGAAGTAACCCACTTCTATCACATTTTAGAAACCAAAAATACCAAAGTGCAACACTAAAGAACAAGACTATATTGATCTTGTCTGCAACCTAAATGCGGCTACACAAAATAAGATGGCATAGAAAGGTTTAAAAAGAAATAAATATCAAAGTAGAACAGATTTCATCTTTCACCTGGCTTTTCAACTTCTCAGCTACTAAAAACCAGAAGATTCAATCCAAGGAAAAGAATTTAACCCAACACTCTCATATCTATTCATCCTTCAACTTATTGCCCAGGGGGCAACTTCATGTCAGACCTTTAACAAGAACTTCAAGGAAAACAGAAAAGGAAGCCAACCTAGGTAACAAACAAGCAAAATCTGCCACAAGAATAGGAACAGTACTCACCAAACAGGATGCCTAGATGGGAGCAAGACATGCTTAGCTTTTGCCTGAAGAGAAGATCACCTGGTGACAGCCCAAGAGGCACAGCATTGCATGATAACATATTTCTTTATAATAACTACAAGAAAATGCTAGAAAAGAAGCATCCTATCACCAGGAAGCCAGATGCAACTACAGTTTGTAAACGATATTCAGAAAGACAACTCTTAAAAATAAAACAAAGCAAAACTAATTTTTCTCCTCTTAAGCCTACCCATTAAAATAACAAATGGTATTAAGTCTTGGATAGTCTAAGACTCATTACTGTAAGTAAAGAAAAATATAAGCCAAAATTTCTCCCTAGATCCAAACAATACATCTCACTTAGTGACTGACAGTCCAGAAAGGTAGCTGAAGAATATGTGCTCATAAATGACAGACTTAACATACTCCCAGCATCCCACTGCCAGCCAATCTTATAAAATTTCTACCTACTAAGTCTAAAGACTTGGCTCTTTATCTCAACCAACCATCTCCTATTGCCAACACTTGAGCACAAAGCCAGAGACAGTACTTATGTCTGAGATAATTTGATTTGCTCCAAATCTCTTTCTGATTTTTTTAGCATGCAGTCACAAAAGAAAGTAAACAAAATTATATATGTTTTTAAATATATATATAATATATACACACATATATAAACTATAGAATATTTAAGTAGAAAATAAGACCAGCAAAAAAACTCCAACACTAGGAATAAATCTAACTAATATAATTAGGCAAATATGCTAGGTAAAACAAGTAATGAATTCCAAAGAAAAATTATTTGGATATTACCTAAGTTACTGCCTGCCCTCGACTTTACTCTGTTACACAGGGGAAGAAAACACATGCACACACGTTCATTCTTTACGATTTTCTATGCTTTTCAAATGATAGAATACAATTCATTTATGTTTTTAAAAAACCAGGATACCTGGTAGATACAAAAGATACCCATAGGAGAAAGACACCAATAGATCAAAAAAAGAGAGTGAGAGGTCAACCTCTAGCAAAGAATATAAATGAGTAACATATTTATTTTTCATACTGAAAAATCTGCCAAGTAACATTTTAACATTTTTTCAATGTATTTGTCTGCCAAGTAACTTTTGTCCTTAAAGTGGATCTTTCAAAAATCACTTCAATAAAATAAAACCAATTTTACTGATAAGAAAGTACAAGTCAATGTAATTTTGACAAGAATAAAAATTATGTTCCAGTTTATCAGAACTGTATGTTGTTAAAAACAACTGCCCTAATAACTACTCCTTGAGTATATTAATGACAATGGCTGGGTAAATTTGATGCATAAAAAATGGCATCACTCATACAGTAACTTCTAAGATCAAAGAAATTCACTTACCAGAAAAGTCAAAAAACTACTGACTCTGCATCTTTTAGCTATTTTTCAACCCTTTATTTATATAATCAAATTCATCTTCTTTTCAAAGCAGTTCCCAAAATACTTGAAGAAATACATTTTTAAAGGCATGTTCAGGTCTGTCGTAAGCCATCTGTCACTAAACTAACATTTACTGAACATCTATTATGTGCCAACAGGAGGAGGGGTGGGATAAAAAGACAACTAGATTCCTTCCTGCCCTCAAAAGAGTTGACAATCTATCAGAAAGAAACACCTGTGAATCATGATCTCAATTACTCAGGACAATTTGTCATGATCTAGTAATAATTTGAAAGTATACATATCTTAGCTCCCTATAATTACATTTTTAGGTATATATCCTGGAGAAATTCTTACAAATAAGCACAAGAGACTTGCACAGGAATTTTCCTGCAACACTGCCTATGATGATAAAGCACCAGCAGCCATCTAAATCCTTCAATAGGGAATGAAGAAGCAAGACAGATATACACATATAGAACACTAATGGTTAAAAAAGATTAATTAGATATTCATTATGCCGGACCTCAAAAACAACTTAAAAGAAAAAATTCAAATTACACACTGATATTTACTTTGTGAGACCAGATATTTAACCAGATAACATCAGACATAAACTGTATGTGATGACAAACTAAACAATACAACATTATTGTTCATGATGTCACGTATGTTGAAGATGTTTTAATGTTTAAAGCATTTTGGATCATCATAGTAGTTGCCTCTAAAGGGATAAAATGAGATGACACTGGATGCAAAACAACAGAGACCTGCAGTTTACTTGCTTACCCAGCTGAAGGAGAAACAAATTAACAAAACGTGAGTAACTGTCCCTGTCTGGGTAACAGGCGTGCAGGTTTTATTACTCTTTCTAGTATTCTGTATTTTCCCTAATTTCTCAAAATTTAAGAAATAGCTTAAAAACCCAAACCTATGTCCTGTTTCACATTTGATGAAATCCCACACTATAATCCCCGTTATCTAGAGACATCCAAATCCCTCAGCATAAGACTCAAGAAACTTAACAACCTGGTCCCTACCTTCCTTTCCCCTCCCCACCCTGCCTATAGAGCTAATCTCACTGCAACACGCACCACTTATTAAACATTCCACCTATTTTCCTGATGCCTGTCTTTGTTAATGCTGTTTCTCCCAACTGCAATCACTTTTCCCAAAAAAAATTTTGCTTGCTTCACAATCATCATATCCTTATATATCATTCAAGACCCGGTTCAAACATCACCTGCTATTTATAGAATTCCTGATTCCTCCCTTACCTTTCACATAAGTAACTATTTTTATAATTAGCACTTCCATAGCACTTAAGCCTGGACCAAAATCTCCTCTCTTTGGCAGTATAAGTCTTTTTTAATTTCTCAACTCCTCCCATATGTGCCTGGCACGTAGTAGGTACTCAAATGTTAACTAAACTGAATGATCATTTGAAATAGTGTAAAGGAACAGAGTAGAAAGTTAGTTCATTAATCCATCAAAATTTCTTTAAATATGCTGGACAAAAACGAAATAGTATTAGCAGCTGAATCCTAATTTCACAAAAAATATAAAACACTATGACTTTGCAAAGTACAGATTTTTACATAAAGAATACAATTCTATTAAAGTTAATTATGTTCATATTTGTAAAGGATTAAGATCAACATTAAACACTATCTTGAAGAGAGTTTTCTGCTTTGATAATTTTACTAATTTTCCCAGAAAAGATTTTAATATATCTCCATTGGTACTCACTGCTTCCCCTGAAGTCAGCTGTCATCCTAGCAAAAAGATCTGCTCATGCTAATAATTAACTCCTTCCTCTGATGTCTCACACTACCTGTCAGTGTTTTAACAGGACATAATGCCGTTTGGAAATTACTGCTTGGTTCAATGACACATGGATTAGCTCCCTCTGTAATTATCCACACAGTCAAAGGGGCTTGGGGACAAAGGTTTGGGAATCTAAACAGATCTGGGTTAGAATCTTAACTTTGACGCTTATTTGTTGTTACTTAATCTCTCTAAGCCTCAATTTACTCATCTGTAAAATGGAGTCAAAATAAGCTACCGCACATGGTAGTTGTGAGGATTAATTACGTAAAATTGCATAGTGCCTGGTATACTATAAATAATCAATAAAAGGTAACTACTATTAAATATTTTTTAAAATCAATAAATGACAGCAAAATCCTGAAATGTAGTGCACAACAATTAAATGAAGTTCAGTATCTTTAGGTCCCCTTCTTTAGAGTGCCACATTCATGCATCACTGTTCACTGGAAACTACCACTCTGTGTGCAAGTAAATGCCTTATCCATTAAGAAGGGAAGGGTGTCCTGGCCGGTGTGGCTCAGACGGTTGGGCGTCGGCCTGTGCACCAAAAGGCTGCTGGTTCGATTCCCAGTCAGGGCACATGCCCGGGTTTCAGGCTCAATCCCTAGCAGAGGGTATGCAGGAGGCAGCCGATCGATGTTATGCTCTCACATCGAGGTTTCCCTCTCCCTCTCTGGTCTTCTCTCTCTAAAAATCAATAAAAATACTTAAAGAAAGGGAAAAAAAAGAAGAGATGGGGCAATGAAAAAGAATATCTACCCTGGGAGGCTTTAGAAGCTGAAGTGAAAACGGAATCCCTCACAAATATAAATTATTTATATCTGAGATTACAAGTAAACTCACTTGGGAATGCTTGAGAAATAAGATATCAGGAGTGTAGGAGGAAAACTGAGGAGAGGACCTAATCCTTCAGTGTAAGAACTCTGAGTGGGAAAGTAAGAGAGTGAGGAAACACAAGCCTTCCTATAATACTGAATTAACTACTGCTATTCACATAAGCCAGCCGACTACCGCCCTACTTACTTAGCTACTGCAAGAGTCTCAAATCACAGCAAGCAGCAAAGAAGAATTAAACTGCAGGTAAGCTAATGGGTTAAATAAGAACACAGCAGGTGATATTAGGCACTAACACAGCCCAATTCAAACTGGTGGCTCCAGAAAGCAAACTCTGGTAGGGAGAGGAAGAAAAGTAACCCTTACTGAAGATGTCTTATATTTGGGACCACGAAACACATTTGGTACTTTCCCTCTTAATCTCATTTAGTCTGATTCTCACAAGAGCATGTCTGAAGTAGTATTATACCCTTTATGCAAACACACACAAAATTTAAGGTAACCCAAATCACATGAGTAAGAAAAACTGCAGGATCAAGGCAGGAATGGAGTTCAGTTTGATTCAAACATGATATTTGCCTCAATCACCCCTTAAATGCTTCCAACCTGGAAGAAGAGAGCCTAGAGGTGAATTCAGATCCTGTGTCATCTGTGTAAGCTTCCAAAGGATAATAAAATTAAGAGCAATAAAAAACGTTACAAATAATGTTGCAGCAGCAGCCAAAGGACTCTAGGAGATGTCACAGAATTATAATACTAGTAAAATAACAATTCACCAGGAGGTTGAAATAAAATAAAAGGTCATAATTAACTTTCAGGAAATCAAGTCTTAATCAGGAAACATTTAACACTTCCCTAAAACTTTCTAAAATCTATTCATAATACGTTACTACTTTCTTGATAATTCAGAAATCTATACTAGTTCACAACTCAACTCTACAAAGTAGAAGATATTTTAAAAAACAAATACACACAACACATACAGACCTAGTATCAGATATGATGACCATAGGACTGAGGATAGAAGCTATCCTCATAATAATTCATAAAATCCTAGTAAGGTACTTTAAAACATCAGATTGGATAACAAATGACAAGATAATCTATCTGGCCCCATCATTTTACAACTGAATTAAAAACTGCCCAAAGAGCTCCTCTGTCCAAAAAGTAAAAAAGCAGAGAGAATATACTTAATGAGGTCCCTAGGTTATCAATAACTATACCCACAAACTAAATATGCTTTTAAAATAACCTAGAGTAAGTATTGCACAGAAGTGATATGAAAGCTATCACTAGAAGCAGGGAAACAGCGTATACAATATACTAGATCCTCACTGTAGCTGTGTTCCTCACGTCTATTTCTAGATTCTATACAAGAGTTTTATAGTGAACGCAAAATACATCCATATAGGCGCATGGCACCTGTCTAACTCGAAAATGACTAAAACAGAAACTCATTCTCTTTTGGAAAGATTTTAGATGTAAATCCTCCATTCTTTGTCTCGCCATAATTCATTTGAGCCTTAAAATGTCAAGTCACTGTCCTTAATTTCCACCTGAATAAAAGTTTTCCCTCTGGTAAACACAGGAATCCTTCCACTATTCTCAAGTTTATCTTACCTAAATCAGTGTCACAAATAAGGATGTTTGAATATCTTGCTACCTTGTGTAAAATAGCAAGTTCATCTTTTAACATTCTAGCTGCAACTAATAATTCAAATCATTTTAATAAAAAAAATTTACCATTAAAACCACCTAAAGAACAAAAATTAAAAATACACCATAATATCTGCAGAAACTATGTACAAGCATTGTAACTTTACAGTTATATTAAGGACACAAAAAGATGTCACTGAAATGTACAAAGACAATGCTGCCACCTAAAGGCCAAAATATAACATGGGGGGAAAAGTATATTCAAATACTGCCAATGTATAAAAACAACCAATTTGATATTTTAAAGTCAACAAAGTTTATATTTAAATAAAAACACTATGCTATGATGCTATATAGACTACATAATGAAGCTCTAAAACTTTTGAAAAAATTCAATTTAATAAGAGAATCAGCAAAATAATTTGGCTAATGATTAATATTTACAGAAGTTAAATTCTATTGGCATCCTTTCAGACACAGTATTCTCCTAACTATTTCTATTAGTTATTAATTCAAAATATTTGTCCTATTTAACCATGTCTATATTTCCTGTTTGTAATGATATATACAATATAAATTATATATCTGCATAAATATTATTTGCCTTTAACCAGACTACTATCATTTCTATTTACCCTATTTAAAATATTCATTGTTAAATGACTAATAATAACACTTATAAGAGTTAATCCAACTACTTAAAACTGTAGTTTTGCAAGTAATTCAAATATTCTCCTTATTTCATAAATTCCAAAAACACGAAGCAAAGTTCCTGTGGAAGGTGAGTTATGAGAAACTCAACCATCCAATATAAAGAGTTCAAAGCATTCTCAATTTCCCTAAGAGCCTTAAACTGAAGGGAAAAAAAAACTTTATTAAACTGAACTGTCTTTAATATCTGGCTAAAGTACTTCAAATTTCCAATAAAATCAAATACTTACTAAATAAGTCTATATACAAAACTGATTCCCTTGGTATTTAAGTATATAACAACTTTTTAAAGGACCACAATATCAGGGAAAACCTAATGTGAATATAACTAGAGCCTTCAAAACATATACAGTTAAATTACTTTGGGAAACCGCTAGCTAAAAATTTTAATGTGTCAAGAAAAATGTTTCTCTGTGTTTACTCAACAAGAAAACAAATAATATTCACTAAAGAAATATTTCCATTATGTGATGAATACAAAAATTTTAAGTTGGGATCACCATCCTTTAATTTATCTTGAGTATAAAGCGGAAACCAACAGACAACAAATATAGTCATAGCCTCATAAAGACTATGACTTTTCATGTGTCAGAGTTTGTACTGAACAATTTAAGGACATTATGTTGTTTAATCCACAAAGCCACAACATGCAAAAAAGTCAAGTATTAACCTCATTTGCAAATGAGGCTCAGAGAGCTTAAGTAACTTTCCCAGAGTCACAAAGCAAGTAAGTGGATACCAGGATTCAAAACTTCAGTCTCTCTAACCCAAAAGACCTATTCCTGCTACAAGATCATAGCACCTCAGGAGTAATTATTAAGTTTATATTAAATGTAGGAAAGAGAAAAGTAAAATATTTTTACTATATAATTTCAGAGACAAATATAATTCTGTGTGGTAATAAAAGCATTTACATTTAATTCACAGTGTTTCAACTTTTCTAACTGGAATCTTTTAAAACAGTATTATCTCACTTGAATTGATGATGCTTCTGGAAAACTTTCAAAACTTACATTAATAGATAAGATATATTTATCAAATTTTACAAACTAACTCCAAGGGGCGACAAAATGATCTCTTTATTTTGGGGACACAATTAAAAAGCAAGTCTTCTTTGTAAATATGCAATATATTCAAGACCGCCTTGCCTATTTTACAGTGCATTTTTTTTTCAGCATTGAAAACTCTACCAGCACCTTCCTAGTGACAACTTTTTCTGTTAACTTGTACTATGTATCTATTAAATCAAAATTAAATGGATTTGGAATATTATTGAGCCCTAAAAAAGAAATGAAGCTCTGTCAAATGCTACAACAGGGATGAACCATGAAAACACTATGCAAAGCGAAAGCTAAACACAAAGAAAGCACGTGTGGTGTGAGTCAAGTGATGTGAAACGTCTAAAACGGGCAAACCCAGAGATAGAAAGCAGACCGCCAGTTGCCAGGGGCTGAAGGAAGCAGGGAGTGGGTAATGATGGGTAATGAGCATAGGGTTTCTGTCTGGGGTAATGAAAATATTCTAGAAGTAGTGATGATGATTGCACAACTTTGTGAATATACTAGAATCATGGACTTGTACATTTTAAAAGGGTGTGTTTTTTGATATGTGAATTGTATCTCAATAAAAGAAAATTAAATGGCTTTAAATATATTACATATAATACATTCGGTGTGAATAAGTTACACAGGTGTATGCTTAAAATATAAAATTTATGTAATTACCAAGACTATCTGCCTCACCTTATTGAATCCCATTTTCACCACACTTAGTGAAAGGCTCTATTTTGCAAGTGTACATCTTCCTGAATATTAAAAAATCCTTACTATCCAGAATTATGACAATCTCTAGGAGAGTAAGATGAAACTACCACCACAAACTTGTTTTACAACTAAAATTTTTTTTTCCCAATACACCTGAGTTAGTGGCTGTCATGCAAGTGCCACATACAAGCACCTACACAGTTAGAGGATCAATTCGTAAAATTATTGTTTTAAGAGAATTCTTGCTATTAAGTAATATTTGCCTCTAAACCACCAAAAATAATAAGCAGAAGAAAATATATAAGCTAAGTTATAAGGAATTCAAAGGTTGGGAACAAAATCAAAAGTACAAGGATGATATAAGTACTTACTAATTTGTTTTCCTGCATGTATATTCTCTGTAATTTCAGACAGCCCTTAGCTATGACGATCATGCCTTCATCTGAGATCTTGTAACACTGGCCGAAATGAATATCTTTGAGTTCTCTGCATTTTGAGCCCAGCTGTGAACAAAGAGATATGGCTAAATGCTTATAAAATAACAAAGGTAACATATTGTCTAGTGAAATTTCCATACAATTTTTTAAATAGCCATACCAAAGTTAATTGTTTATAAACAACTTTTACAATAAAATATAAGCAATCTATAATTTTTAAAAGTATTGTGTAAGCCTTTCCACCTTCTCATCTATTTCCTTGCTTCAACGCCCTCACACTATATGCCCACCTAAATGCCTAGATTGCTTAACACTTCAAATTCACATCTTCATTTCTTGAGTCTTTATATCAGTTACATCAAGTGGGACACTGGTCCAAGGAATAAAACAGAGGTCCAAGAAGTGAAACAAAGTGCCAGTGAGTGAAAGAATTTAATTCATGAGATTCTAGTTCTACTGCTGACTGCCCCAATTAATCATTTCTCTCCTTCGGCTCAATTACTCTGTGAAAAAGAAAAAAGTCTGAATATGCTACAACTAAATATTCTAATTAGAGTGCTTATCCAATTTACACACTATAGTGCATACACTAAAAATAAAAAGACTAGTGATTTCCTGACTGAAATCCCAACTGTACCTTAAATAATTAATGAACAAGCACAATGTTCCCATTTTTTAAAAAAGTAAGTATCACAAAGAACAAAGTATATGTATTTCTTTTCAAAATCCACAGTGGAGATTAGGTTATCAAAGCAAACTCTAAGAAACTTACTTTAGTAACAATCTGTATATCAAAAATTAGCCAAAAGTTACATAAAAACCATAAAACCCAGTGTTGGCAAGGGTTCAAAGTATGCTAATAACCACTGGTAAGAGTGTAAATTAATAACAAACATTTTCCTGAAGGGCTACTTACCATAAATTTTAAAAACTATTAAAATGTGCCTGGAAAATGCATGATTCCGTTTCTAAATATCTACTAAAAAATTAACTAAAGAGGGATAGATAATTGGATAGATAATAAAGTAAGCATACTAAAATATTAATTATATAATCTAAGCAGTGGATATATAAGTGTTGATTGTAATATTTAAATTTTCCACATAGTTAATTTTTTCATAATAAACTGTTGGAATAATTAACTAAGGATGTGTTGGTAAGATTTATCTATACGAAATTAGAAGAAAAAAATTTTTAAAAACTTAAGGTAAGAATTAGGGTACTTTCATAAAATTAATATATAGCCATTAAAATCAAAGTAAAAACAAAAATTAAAATTAAAAATTTTACATGTTTTTATAGTATAATCCAATTTTATAAACACATTGTGCATATTTAAATATACATATAGGTATATGTATATAGAAAAGAAGCTAAAATATACAACAAAGTGTTAACAGTGGTTAATCTAATTAATGCAATAATGGGTGGTTTTTTCTTTTCTGCTTACCTCACATTTTTAAAAAAATAGCCATTACTATTATAATAAAATCTTTCAAGTTCTGTTTCAAGTACTGATAACATCAAAAAGGTAAGGGACTTCAGTTACTTTTATAGGAGTGGTAATATATATAAGCTAGGTATTTTTTATTATTATTGATTTTAGAGAGAGGAAGAGAGAGAGAAACGTCAATGAGTTGCCTTCCGCATTTACCCCCACCAGGGAGAACCCTCACCCTGGATATGTGCCCTGACCGGGAACCAAACCTGCCACACTGGACACTCCTACCAACCTAGCCACACAGGCCAGGGCAAACTATGTACTTTAATATAGGCTCCACTATCACCAATTACACATTCCACTAGATCTATAAACTCCATAAAGATAAAAGTCTGTGTGTTTTGTTAATTAATGTATCCCTGGTGCATGCCCCATCTTACACTTGGTTGATACTTAGTAAATATTTGCTGAATGAATGAAGGTTGATCAGGATTACACACTATACAAGCCATTTTGAAAAATGTGGACAAATCTAGGAAACCATGATTATGATCTCATAATATTTCATTTAATTCAGGAGTTCTAAATTGGGTCCATGGGTAGAATTCAGAGATTCCAGAAAAGTGAATAAAAAAAAGAGTACATTTTTATTTTTACACTGTCTTCTAAATGAACTTTAGCCTTTCTATCACTTATTAATGTAATCCAAAAAAAATCGTAGTATTTAGCAGTACATGGGACTTGGTCAACAACATAAGTCAAAGACAATTTCATATAATATCACTCCTGTTGCAGATACAATGAAATATCATTTTTGCTCATCAGTATTCATCATGTTCCTTGGATCCGCATCTTATAATGCTTTAAAAAGCATATATATTTCTAGAACAAATGTACAATGGCACATTACTCAAACCTGAGAAAGCTGAATCCAAAGCCAATTGTGGGGAAAGCTCAGAAGCAACTTGATAATCATTAGGGAGTTCCCAACAGGCTCACACATGTCTGGCCATGAGGACAAGGGCGGTGCTGAAACCACAGGATTCTTGAAAGCCTGCCTTAGAAGTAGTTAACCACTCAGGTCATCTCCCATTACTGCACAGCCTGACCCCGCCCACTTTCCCACCAGAACGAAAGACCTGAGTTCACTGGGGGGAGTAAAACAGGGTTTTCGGACTGAGATACACCACACTGCTGAAAATGTGGGCACGACGTGAAAGTTTATATAGTGAATATGGAAGAATTCACACAATTAATTCTATAAAATGTTCTAGGGTAAAAGGCTGTAGACCTTCCAGAGTGAAAGGCCTGACTCACGTGTCCAGCACAAATGACAAAAGTAGATCCATGGTAAGGCAAATCATCATAAAATTTCAGAATTATGAGTGTAAGATAAGATTTTACAGACTTCCAGAGAGAAACAGATTTCATACTAAGGATTAAGAATTTTTTTAAATGCATCAAAATTCTTAACAACACTGAAAGAAAATCACAGGTCAATGCCATCAAATTCTAAAGAAAAATTACTTCAAACTAGAATTCTATACTCAGAGCTATCTGCACTAATCACCACTATCCCAACCACAACTGTCCTGATCTTCCAGAATTTCCAGGCACTCAAGAGTCTATCATTACACCCAGTATATTTCCAAATTTTGCTGATGTGTTCAAATATCTCTGTGCTGCACCCATCCGTCTATCATCCACAGAAAAAACATTCAGAGGGCATCAACCAAACTCTGTAAGAATACCCCTGTTAATGTGCCCTGAATTTAACAAAATTAGTCCTGTATCTAAAAACAGTAGTGGTAGCCCGGTCGGCGTGGCTCAGCAATTAAGCATTGACCTAGGATCCAGGAGACTGCAGCTCAATTCCTGGGCAGGGCACATGCCCAGGTTGTGGACTCAATCCCCAGTAGGGGGCGTGCAGGAGGCAGCCGATCAATGACTCTCTCATCACTGATGTTCCTCTCTCTCCCCCTCTCCCTTCCTCTTTCTGAAATCAATAAAGATATATTTTTTAAAAATTAAAAACAGCAGTAGTAGTACAACTTCTAAATACATCATTCTCTATCCAGGAAGAGAGTGCGAAAGACATTGTAGCTCTGTCCCTGCCAAAATGGAGAGGTCTTGCTTGGTAAGAGTCCTGGCCTCCAGCTGAGACACCAAACAGGTGGTACAACAGAGTAAGAACCAGGCCCTTGAGTAAGGCCTAAGCTAGACCATCCAAATTAGAGAGGTTTGGGAAAGACCTTGGGTTTTTCATAGATCTACCATATAAAGCATAAAACTGAGTGTAAACAAGACCAAGATGATCATCCAGTAATTGCAATGTCTTTTTTAATTAAAAAATCAATGTCTGGTTTCCAGACCAGCACGTAAAGAACTTAGAAGCTGCCACTCCATCCTAATAACAAATAAAAAGCTGAACAAACTAAAAAATCAACAACTCTTCTTATATCCATTGGAAAATAGGTTATGGGAACACCACTGCCACCAAAATTGAAGAGAGAAAAAAGTTGATGCACAGAATCACCACCTGCCGGAGCAGAAACCAGCTAGAACAGACCTCCCTCCGCAGGGACCAGTGCCAGGGCAGGAAATCCTCAACTGTAATTGATCTCCTGTATCAAATAAATAATTTACCCCCATTTTATCCTAGCAAAAATCAGTACCTAAGGAATCTACAAACACCTCAAAATTACCTCCATAATACTTTCCACCCTACCAAGAACACTCTGAAATGCTAAGTAATCATCAGATAAGAATACCTGACTGGCTGATGTGGACTGGATGTATATCACCACCCACCTTGGTTAGATACCGAAAAACTGCTGCCTGAGGGCCCTGCCCGGTAAAGGAGGTTATCAACTTTGTGGAATTTGAGCTCCAACAACAGCTCTCCATTCACACTCAGCCTGTACTTCATTGCTACTTGTACCTGGCACTCTACAGTCCTAACTCTCATTCTAAGTGAAGACCCAAGTAAATGGGTGACCTAAAACACAGAACCCCAGTATGTCATTTTAAGATGTTCTGGATTTTTATCAGTACCAGTCTAGTATCTGGTTCCCTAGGAAAAGTACAAGCCAGATGCCTAGTAATAATAGAAATTCTCCTCTAAGTCAAGAACATCATGTCAAGGGCACCCACCAGTCAACCCAGGAAGAAAGTGTTTAAGGAAAAGGGTGTTGGCAGCCACGTCACTTAAAAGAAGCCAGCCGGGCCTTGGTGGGTAGCCCAGTTGGTTAGAGCGTCGTCCTTGATATGCCAAGGTGTGTGTTCAATCCCCCATCAGGGCACATACAAGAGGCAACCAATGAATGCATAAACAAGTGGAACAATAAACTGATATTTCTCTTTCTGCCCACCCCCCAACCCCGCCCCTGGCCTCCTCTCTCTAAAATCAATAAATAAAAATTTTTTAAAAAAACAAAACACTGACCTTGGCCAGGTGGCTCAGGTGGTTGAGCATTGTTCCACACACCAAAAGGTTGTGGGTTCAATTCCTGGTCAGGGCACATACCTAGGGTGTGGGTACAATCCCTGGGTGGGGCACATACTAGAGGCAACTAATCAATGTTTCTCACACTTTTTTCTCTTTCTTTCCCTTCCTATCTCTCTAAAATCAATTTTTTTAAATCAAAACATTAAAAAAAGAAGTCAGTCCATCCACCCAGTAAGCCATGGTTCATTTTGGCAGTAAACTGTAAATGAACCAGAATAAATAAATACACTAGGAAATGGACTGTCCTTGATTTATCATTTTCTTTACAATAATTATTCAAGATTATTACAAATTTACTCAAAAACATCCAAAGGTATTTTTCAAACTTTTCTATAAAATGTTGGGAGGTGATTTTCCCAGCATCTCAAATTTTAATTAAAATTTTGCACACTACCCTCGAGAATTTACAAAAGAGAATCTGTCTTAAGAAGCCATCTGTTGTTACTGGGTTATTTTTATAATAAAACAAACACCTTAGGAAGAGTATACTTCCGTCAACAAAGAAGCTGGACAACTGAAACCACAACATGGTCCCACTGGAATAAAAACAAGAATTAGTCTTCCAATGTCACATGAAAGCTGCTCAAAACCAGTATTAAGAAAATATTTTTAAAACACCAGGTGTGCCACCTTCAATAGAAAAGCTGTGCCTTTTACTTTTCTTTTCCAATCTGTCATCACTATAACTAATACAGACACGAAAACAGTGAATTAAACCCAACCCACACCTTCTAGTAACTTCACCCAATTATGTTAACTGCTCATGTTTGTAAAATTATAAACATGGAAATTTTAGAATTGGATTCGTTCGTTTCATCACGTGTAGGAGAGTAGCAGAGACTGAGAAACGGAAGGAAGCAAAGCTAATTTTTCAAACTGCCACTTTAAGGACTTGAACTTGAATCTTTTTCCTAGATGTGTATTGTTCAACTCTGCCTTGTTTAAAGACTATTCCGTTCCATACAATGAGCTCCCAAAATATGTGCCAATACTATTTTCTAAGTTATATTGGCATGGTGTACAATAAAACAATCAGAGTAAATAAAAATTCAAAACATATACAAAAAAATCATTTGATGAATCTCTTAGACACTGAAAAGACATTTAATTTCTTAGAAAAACAACAAAAATGCTACTTTAGCACCAATACACAGAAAGCTTTGTTACTTATTACTAATGTTTAAGAAAATACTGTGATTAAAACTTCTTAACTTTAAAAACACAGGAAGCTACCAAGGGTCCATGAACAAATGAATGGGGAGGGGGATGTGGCTTATACAGACAATGGAATATTATTCTGCCATAAAAAGGAATGCAATTCTGACATATGCCACAACATACATGAACCTGGAAACAGTATGATAAAATAAGGCAGGCACAAAAGAATTTACATTGTATGATTCCACTTACATGATGTACCGGGAATAGGCCCAGAATTCACAGAGACAGAAATTCAGAACAGAGTTTACTGGGGAGTGGGGGAAGAAGGCCAGGGGACTAGGAAGTAATTGCTTAATCGATATGGAGTTACTATTTGAAATGATGAAAAGTTCTGGAAGAGGATATTCATGATGGTTATACAACATTATAAATGTACTTAATGACAATGAATTATACAGTTAAAATGGTTAAAATGACAAATTTCATGTATATTTTACCACAGAAAAATCAATAAATTGAAATAGCAAATGTCACTAAAACTTGAGGGGGGGGAACTGCCAAATGACAGTGATATTTGTTCCCAAACCTGTTTTTTCTCATTGTAACTATAACATAGTAAATAGTAAATAAACAGATCTGAATGAGAAGGAAAAAGAAAGCTGAAATTTACTAATACAACATGTGTTTTTGTGCCATTTTAATTTTAGAAGATGCATACAGAGACTATTTCTAGAAATTTCTACAGAGACCCATGAATTGGATTGAGGTGTTATACTGCTAAAATAAAACAAAGAGTCATATAAAATATTAACTTAAAGGATATAATTTCTTACATTTCTTTGAATACTTTGGCTACTGCTTTCGCTTATTTTCTGGCAAGAGCCAAATTGTAATAAAGTACTAGAAAAACTGAAATAGAGTATTATTTTTAATTAACTAGCTCTTTTTACCCCCATAATACATTATCATAGTTTTATGAGATGAGTATAATAGAAATACATTCCATTGGTACAATTATTACTAGCTATTTTTCTGAAAATAAAAGTATCAAGGTGGCATTTTACAAAAAAATACAGTATTCAGCCAAAAACAGCCTGACGTTCAGGTGTTTCACCATAAGTTTAAGAAACATTGTTAGGTAGACTGCAAGGTGGTGGTCTAGTTTCATTTTTTTGCAAGTAGCTATCCAATTTTTCCAACACCATTTATTGAAGAGGCTGTCTTTTCTCCACTGTATGTTCTTGCCTCCTTTGACAAATACTGAGCATAACGGCTTGGGTCAATTTCTGGGTTCTCTGTTCTGTTCCACTGCTCTATATGCCTGTTCTTGTGCCAGTACCAGGCTGTTTTGATTACAGTGGCTTTGTAGTATAACTTGATATCTGGTATTATGATCCCTCCAACTTTTTCTTTCTCAAGATTGCCGTGGCTATTCGGGGTCTTAGGTGCTCTTATATTGGGTACATATATGTTTATCAGGGTTATATCCTCTTGTTGGTTCGATCCCTTTAGTATTATGTAACAACCTTTCTTCTCTCTTGTTACAGTCTTCATTTTGAAGTCTATTGTCTGATATGAATATTGCTATCCCAGCTTTTTTTTTTCACTTCCACTTGCATGGAAAAAAATTTTCCATCCCTTCACTCTCATTCTGTGTGAGTCTTTTGTTCTGAGGTGGGTCTCTTGTAGACAGCATATATTTGGGTCATGTTTTCTTATCCATTCAGCCATCCTGTATCTTTCTATTAGAGCATTTAATCTATTTACATTTAAGGTTATTATTGATAGATACTTATCTATTACCATTTTCATTCTTTATGCTTGTGTTTCTCTCTCTATTTCTACTTCTAATTACAGCAGATCCTTTAACATTTCCTGCAATGCTGGCTTGGTAGTGATAAACTCCTTTAGCCTTTTTTTCTGGGAAGCTCTTTATTTCACCATCTATTTTGAATGATAGTCTTGCTGGATAGAGTAGTCTTGATTTCAGACCTTTGTTTTCCATTACCTTGAATACTTTATGCCATTCTCTTCTGGACTGTAGAGTTTCTAATGAGAAGTCAACTGACAGCCTTATTGGAGCTCCTTTATTGGTAACAGATTGCTTTTCTCTTGCTGCCTTTAAGATTCTCTCCTTGTCTTGAGTTCTTGGCATTTTAATTGTGATGTGTCTGGGCATGGGCCTCTTTGAATTCTTCTTGCTTGGGGCTCTCTGTGCCTCCTGAACTGGTGTGACTTTTTCCATCATCAGGTTAGGGAAGTTTTCTGCCATTATTTCTTCAAACAGGTTATATATCCCTTGCTTATTCTCTTCCCCTTCTGGCACTCCTATAATGCAAATATTGTTATGTTCCATGGTGTCCCACAGCTCCCTTAAACTGTCCTCCTGTTTTTCAATTGTTTTTCTTTTGGGATCTCTGATTGATTTTTTTCCTATCCTGTCTTCTAATTCGCTGATCAGATCCTCAGCTTCCTCTAATCTGCTGTTTATTCCTTCCAGCGTATTCTTTATTTCTACTATGTCACTCTTAATTTCCTTCATAGTTTCCATATCTTTTTTCATGTTGTTGAGCATCCTTACAATCAGTATTCTGAACTACATATCTGATAGATTATTTATCTCCATTTCATTTAGCTCTTTTTCTGGTGACTTCTCTTGTTCTTTCATTTGAGGCTTGTTTTCTTGTCTCCCCATTTTGGCTGCCTGCTCGGGTTTGTTTCTATGTATTAGGTAGATCTTCTAGGACTCTAAATCTTTTTGGAGGGTCTCTGGTGCAGGCCAATGTCAGATACAGTTTGTGACTGGCCCTGAGTACCCTGTTTGGAGCTATCAACAACACTCGGCTTGAGGTCCTGTCTGCTTGGGCTACCTGCAGTTGGACAGGACCAAGATGCACAACAGCATCTGCTTTTCCAAGGCCAGGGTCCAGAAGAAGATCAGGAAAGGATTCAAAGCACTCTGGCTACAGGCTGATTAATCTCTTTATGTAACTACTTTTATAAACAGAACTCAAAAACCACATTTGCTAGAGTCATGTATTTGCTAGAGTCAATCAAAATTATATTTATGATATAAATACACTTTAAAACATTATCAATAAAATACATGTATAGCATTCTAAAGCATTTGTCAGTTTTTACTAACAGAAGGTGGGGAGCGAACCTGCAACTTGATCTGTAGAATCAACAATTCAACCACTTCCTATGTTTATGAGTAAAAAAATAATAATAATCCCAAGAAAATTCATAAATTATAAGTACTTCATTCTAGGCCTTTTAAAACTTTATTACATATTTTAAGTTGTTAGTTCACTAACACTATAATATACTTCCATAGCAGAACTCATCACACATCACTGGGTCATGAAATTAATTTACTAAGTGGATCAAGGCCAACATTTATTTAAAATAATAGAGGTGGACAAAAGTAAGTTTACAGTTGTTCATACAGAAAGACATGCAGGTTATGATTATTACAATAGCTTTATTAACTCAAAAGAATGTCACAATGTAACTGTAAACCTCCTTTTGCCCACCCTGTAGTATAGAATAGAAAACATGAATGTGTACTGTGCATAAGGCTACATACTGCTTCATAAAACTTTTAGTTCTATTTTATATATGTAGAAATGGCCTTCTCTTTCTATTATGTCACAACACCATTTCATCAGCAGGAAGAGGCTAAAATAGGACACTCCTACTATAGCACAGTCTTAAGCATAGGAAATTATGACTCTCTACACTGCAATGAGACTCCTATGTAATTACTTAATGTAATGCAGTCACTTAAAAAAATTACTTCAGGATGAAAAGGGTTCACATTGTCTTACTACTTCTATCAGATTATTACCTTCTATATAACTAATTCACAGTTTAGACACCATGCAAATCTGAAGCAAATATCTAATCTATCATAAATTAATGGGTTCCAAAATACCTCACATTCTAGGGAAGATTTACTTAATTAGTCTTAAAGTTGTCAGTTAATTCATATGTAGTCCTTAAATTTAGGGATCTTCATTTTATGTCTAACTTCATCTCAGATCAAATTTAAATCTAGGACTTTACTGAGAGTTTTATTGGGAGTGTTTAGACTGTATCCCAATTCCAAATTTAAACATTATTCCTGACAAAGTTCTTAAATGGAATTATTAATTCTTTCAACAACTGTGACCAAGGGTACTATAAGTAAAGAAGTAAATGTGCATGGCCTCTGCCCTCATGAAGCAGGCTCCTTTATTTGAGGTCTAGAAGAGTACTGTCTATTGGCCTGAAAGCATGGAAAGACAATAGTGGCTTTGGAGAATCCAGGCTTCAACTCTCAGCTCAACCGTCTGATAAATATGAGGCAAACTCATCAATCTCTCTAAGCCCTAATTTCCTCCTTTACAAAATGAGTTTGATATCAACTGTTTTGCAAAGTTATTTCAAGGGCTAAAAGTAAAAATACAAAAATTGCCTAGGAAAATAGTAGGAACACTATCAAATATTCAAAATATTCACAAATTCAGGGCTTGGTGCATAGAATCCATTCAATATTCATCAAATGAATAATCAACTCTGAGACAAAAAACGTTAAATACCATTTCCAAAGGAAGTGGATCAAACATAAAATATACCTCATACTATTTTTAATCTGATTGTTGTGCTAAGTATAGATAATTATCACCGGTTTCTTCATTTTCTGTTCTCTAACCTGGCTTTCATTTATGCCTTACAACAGGTATTTTAAAGCATTTAAGCATGTTATTCAGTAACATAAAAGGGAAGTCTGGAATTTTTAATGATGACTTTTGGGTGGAATGAACCAAGTGGACAATAGCGGGACATATTACAAGAGTTCTGTCAGAAATCACACTCGAGTTACTTGGACTACACTGGTGGTCTATTGCAATGGTTTAGCACACAGATGACATTTCAATAATGTCATTATAAATAAATGTTTCTGAGAAGTTTTAAAAAAAAAAGGAAAATTAAAGGTTAATTTTTAAAACTTCATGCTGACCCAAACTGTATACTGTTGTTACCTAAAGCAAAATCTGGTACAAAATTTAAGTAACAAAAGAATAAATTAATAAAATGGCTGCTCACAGAAGTTCAGGCACTCACTACAAAACACAAGCAAGTTAATTTATCTATTAAACAATGGCACACTAACTAGTTCACTAACCCAAACAAATATTCAAGGATACATAAAAAGATGACTTCTTTTAGTCTCTGGGCATTATTTTTAATATAACAATCTTTTAAAGTGTTGCTACAAGGAAACATTTTGAGTTAATGTGAGTTGAATCACTTATAGAGCTAAAATTTACCTGTTTCAGTCCTTCATCAGTTAGCTTGTCCTGGTTGCCCACATGAACTTTCTGAAGCAAAGGACAGTGAGAGGCAACCGCAATAATAGAGGTGTCAGAAAGCTGTTTACACCTGTAGGCCGTATACCTAAGAAGTCCAGGACACTTAAATGCTAGAACACATACGCCAGTATCAGACATACTGCGACAATCAGAAATGTTGATTTCAATTATATTTTGACTCCTTGATGCAATTTTTTCCAATAATTCATCAGTGACCTATGAGGGAAAAAAAAGCGGTAAGTTTAAACTTCTGCTAAATATAGAAACTTATTTTCTATTCTCTTATTAAATTTTCTCCAATAAACAATATAATTAGGTTATAACATGAAAACCACAATCATAAGAAAACCTTTCTACTTAATATTAAAGCACAACAAGAACTGTTGTATAATAAAAAATATATTTGGTTTTTGATTCTGGTTCTTTGAACAGAGTTCCTAAAACGCTTGCAATTTCCTGAGTGACAGGAGTCTCTTATTATTTGTAACAAGCCCCCTTTGACCACATATGAGCTTATACTAATGAAATGACTTAAGTTGGGACCCCTAGATAGCTTCATGATGGACTGGGTCACCAGAAAGACCAAACACCACGTAATTAGAGAGAGGAAACTTTCAGCCTCACTCCCTGGCTTCCTGGGAGGGAAGTGGAGTTGCGATTGACTGGGTTGTTAAACTCTTTAATAATGAGGTCTGAAGAGCTTCTGGGTTGGTGAACACATCAAAATGCTGAGAGGGTGAGGTGCCCAAGTGGGTAGCCAAAACCTTGCCCTACACATCTTTTCCATTTGGCTGCTCCTGAGTTGTACCCTTTATAATTAACCAATAAGCATAGGCATCTTCCTTACTTCTGTAAGTCAATCCAGCAAATTATCTATCAAGCCTGAGGAAGTGGTTTGGGGAACTCCCAAATTTATACTGACCAGTTGGAAGTATAAGTGGCTCCTGGGACTTGTGACTCGTATACGAAGTGGGAACAGTCTTATGAGACTGAGCCTTTAACCTGTGAGGTCTATGCTAACTCTAAAAGTTAGTGTCAGAATTGAACTGAATTACTGGACACCAAGTTGGTATCAGAGAATTTGTTGTTAGAATGTAAAAAACTCCACACATTTGATGTCAGAGTGGTGTCACAAAACACCAAGAAAGAATATATGTGTTAGTTTTCATTAAAAACCTCAAAATCTATCCTTCTTAGGGAAACTTACTTTAATTAAACCTTCAAACTCACCAAAAACTCTGCTCCAAATTGTATTGAGATTTTGGATGTTTTGTTCTCTATTTTTAACCCAGGAATAGTATATATCAGTCATCATGATGTATGAATCTTGAATTTTTACACAATATTAGATGATACCACAGTATATAAATTTCAATTGTTTTACTACTTCTATCAGAATATTACTTCATATAAAATTCTTCCATAGCTTAGAAAATTTATATCATTTTGTGAATCAGCACACCAAAGGTTACATGCAAATGTCCATATCAAATAGTTTTTCTCAGAAGACTCAAAGCTAACTACAAGTAACCTTAAAATTCATCTGGTGAAAAACTCGCATGCCATCTGAATTTAAAAATAATTTTTAAAGACTCAAACTCTACTTATTCCCTGCCTAATAACCACATTTCAAAACAAAACAAAAACAAAGAGTTAGCATTACTCAGATCCTCTGAGTAAAAGTAATGGTGAGAGGAAATGCACATGATGAAATTTAGAAGAAAAGGAGGAAAGAACTGGAATATTGGGGACACCAGGAGTAAGAGCCAAGGTTAAATCTTTACTTATGTTTGTTGGAAAAGCATAATGTAAACAGTTAGTTACCTTCAAAACTAAAACTCTGACAGAATCTCCTTTTTACATATTTTTCATCTCCAAGCCTAACTACCAGCAGAGGGCAAAATCTATTTTTAGTGTGAGCTTGTAATACATAGCTCAGACCCAACAGTATCGAAGTAAAGAGCCAATGGATTATTTCACATTACTTCACGTTACTACCCTAACCCAGGCAGGTAACCTTGCTCATTTTGTTTAAAGTGTATGTGTTATACACACATGTATACATACTAATAGTGGTATGTTGGAGTTGGCTTATACCAACTCACAAGAAAGAAGGAAATATAATGTGTACCTCTTTCCAAATCAGTGACATCACTACATTCAGTGACATCATATTGGTAGCCTGAAATTAGTTACAGTGGGAGTATTTGTACCACAGAAACTGGCAAATATTACAAATCAGAGCTTTTTATTTGTCCATTTGTTTTTAAAAGCCAGTTGCTACACATTTACCAGCACACCACTATTAACAATGTCACAGAAGCATTTAGAGCATTTTAGTACTCTAATAAAATCCTCTTATTGAAAATTCTTATATATTTCCAATGCCTTGCAAGTATTGACAACCAAGTTTAAAGGAAAAATTGCAAACTGTGTGCAATAAGTACTACTAACTCTATTTTTTTTCCTAATTTATGCTAGCATATAAACATATTGAGCAGCCAGGCAATGGGGAAGATTGGAAAATTCATCAAAAGTAAAATTAAAACAAAATAAGTTATCTTAGCCCGTTTTGCTTCCATACTTCATTATAATATCAGTATAAGATTAGTATTATTATTTTAATAATAGCATATTAATAGGGATAATAATAGTATCAACTCATAAGGTTACTGGGAGTATAAAATGAATATGTATAAACCTGTAGAACAGTCCATGGCACATCAGCAGTGCTACAGAAGCGCTTACCATTGTTTTCTACTACTAAACTATTATTTATGAATTGACACTTACAAAAAGGGGAAAGTTTAATTTTTTTAAAGGGTAATGAAAAAGGGGGAAGACAAACATAAATAAAACAAAGTGGATTAAGAAGCAACCCCAAATCACCATCTACACTAAAAAATACCTGTTTGACCATAAGCACCTAGCTTTAACCTAAATTCACACACAAAAATACTGAAGTATAGAATTACAGATTACAGTCATTTGAACTACCTTGAGAAACTACAACATTAAAGAAGAGATTTCTGAAGAGGAATAAAGCTGTTTTTAACAGATGAAATTGAGTGCTTCTTAGAATTAGATTACATATACCTGCTGACGACTGCTAAGATCCAGCTGCTTCCAAAACTGGAAATCTAAGCAAAGGTCACGCCAGTACTTGCAAACCAACGATGCAGAAAGGCAACGTTCATCCAGGGATAGATTGGAAAATATCTGTGAATAAAAAAGAACCATGTGATATGTGCTTAAACATTTTTTAAGTTTTTATTTATTAGAAAAAATTAACTTTAGAGCACAAAAGCATGTTGAATACAAGTAGCCATTATTAGAAGAGTCATCATTAAAGACTGTCCTAAAGAGAAAACACGGTGTGGGACTTAAGAACATGGACTAACATTACCTTTCATGTAAGAAAAGGGGCAAAGGAGACCAAGGGAATGCGTGTGTGTGTGTGTGTGTGTGTGTGTGTGCGCGCGCGCACCAATATTTTAAAAAAGTAGAAGGATAAGACAAAAATTAAAAATACTCATCTTTAAGGGAAGGGAGAAAGGACTAGAAAGGTGCAGGGATAAAAGTGAGACTACTCTGTAGGTACCTTGTTTTATAGTTTTGACTTCAGAACCTGGTGAACTTTTTCTATGATTTTTTTAAATGTCACAAAAAGGACATTTTACCTCTATGGTATTTTTTCCAGAATTTCATAAACCCAATCTAATCCCAAGAACACAACCACACACACCAACTGTATGATATCCTACAAAATACATGGTGAGGACCCTTCAAGAAATCAAGGCCATGAAAAACAAAGAAGGGCTGAGAAAGTATCCAAAGCAAGAGGAGAATAAGGAGGAATGACAACTAATTCAATCCTGAACTGGAAAAGGCCATTAACAGAAAAACTGTACCAATGCTGATGTCACGCTTTGGCAAATGCATCACAGTAATGTAAGATAATCAATTTATGGAAAAGTGAAAGTGGGTGAGGAGTGTACAGGGACTCTGTACTATCCTTGCAAATTTTCTGTATAAATTATATCAAAATGAAAAGCCTATTTTTTAAAGAGTTTTAAAAGTAAAAATTAGTTTTTAAATGGTCAGGGTTAGGACCAATACAGATTTTTAAAAATTAAGAGACATATCAACAAATACAATCGTAGGCCATATTGCAATTCTGAATTGAACCAACTATAAGAAAATACTTCTGAGACAATCAGATAAAACTGAACATGAAAGAGATAGTAAGTGACCTAACGGAAATTCTTACTCACTTTTTAAGTTGTGATTACACTGTGATTATATTATTTTTAAAAAACTATTATTCATTTTAGATACAAACATTAGTGTTTATGGCTAAAACAATATCTAGAATTTGCTTTCAGATACTTTACCAAAACAAAAAAATTTGGCAAAAGATAAACTAAAAAAGGCAGAATATTGAAAAACTATTGAAATGGGTTGAATGATACATGGGGACTTCATTATTTTCTACTCTGGTCTGTACATGAAAATTTCCATAATATTACTTGAAAATTTGAAAATATTAACAAGAATGTGTACGCTACACTAAATTGTTTTATCCTAGGTTTGAATCATGCTTTATCGTTTATTATCTACGTAACCTTGGGCAAATTATCTAACTTCTCTTTACCTCAATCTCCTTATTTATAAAATGGGAATAATACAGTCTTTACCTGAGAGACTTATTGTGAGGACTAAAGGAGAATATATAAGTTTTTGGAATAGTGTCTGGAACAGAGTACACAAATGATTCCTGTCATAACTATGACCTAAAATGATTTACCTCAATACAGTCAAATGTTTCAGAAATCTAAGCTAGAATCTCTACAATGTTTAAATCTTCAGCCTTAGGAAAACAACTGCCAACTGCCTGCTCCTTCTCAACCATTGTTTGTCCTCCAAGGGTTAAGTGACCAGTAAAAAATATGCATAAGCACCACTGGCAGTTAGATGTAGTTAAGCGCACTACAGCTTCTAACTCCCATTCATGACATCTAAAACCTCTGGACAACATACTAAAAGCAATTACCTCAGGACTCCAAAAGATTAATAACATATGGATTGGGGAGGTGGGCCAAAACTTTCACTTTTCCCTTTTCTCCCTACTGGCCATGTCCTAAATGCAGCCTCAGTCACAGAGCTGCAATGTGCAGGCACCTAAAATTCTGTAAGTAAACTCATCTTTTGACCAAAAGAACCAGGAAAGAAACTCCGTGGGCCAAAGAGTGTGCAAGGAACCTCCATTACCTTTTTCTTACTACTTCATGAAAACAGCCAACATCTGCCAAACTCTACAACAGCAAAGGCACATAGCACAGGGTATAACTCTGAGAGAAACTCCATCTTTCTATCCAGGCAACCAGGAAAAGAGGCCTCTAGGTCAAAGAGTGTGACGGAAGGATTGAAGGAGATATCTGGAAAGAGCACCCCTAATTCAGGATATGAAATGACAAAAAAAAACAACACTGAGTTCACCACAAAGCTACACATGTGCAGAAGAAACCCAAAGCAGCACAGCAAAGTCTTTGAAAACTGAGCTAACACTGGAAGCACAGGCCAAGAAAGGTGAGATTAAAATTTCAGTCTAAACATAACAGTGCTGATCCTTTGTAAATCTGATAAATCTAGACATTTATAGAACTCAATGAAACTCAACAGGATTAACTCAGAGATCTACATGAAGACATATTATAATCAAATTGTCAGAAGACAAAAACAGAGAAACCTGAAAGCAGCCAGAGAAAAGCAATTCATTATGTACAAAAGATCCTTAATCAGATCAACACCTGATTTCTCATCAGATACCATGTAGGCCACCAGGCAATGGGATAACATACTTAAAGTGCTGAAAGAAAACTTGTCAACCAGGAATTCTGTAGCTAGCAAAACTATCCTTCAAAAATGAAGGAGAAATTAAGATGTTTCCAGATAAATGAACACTGAGGGAGTTTGTCATTGGTAGGCCTACCTACAAGAAATGCTAAAGGGAGTCCTTTAGGCACTTGAAACCACAGTAGCTTGAAATCACATAAAGAGATAAAGAACACCACTAAAGGAGGAAAAAAACACACAATAAAGGTAGGTATTTATGTAGGTAAATGTAAAATTCAGTATTATTGTATTTTTGGCTTGTACTCCAACTCTAAATGATTGAAAATACAACTGCATAAAATAATAATTATAAATCTATATTAATCTTATGGACACAAAATATATACAGGTGTAATTTGAACAATAACAACATAATTATAGAAATAGTTTTTATATACCATTGAAACTAAATTGGTATTTGTAGTAGAAGTGCCTGACATCAAGCTTTTTTTATAGTAGTGTGTCTAACACTGAGCTTTTGGTTGCTAAGACATCTATTTCAAAAGACATCCATCTTGAATAAACATATTGCCAACTATATGACACAGCTACTAGCAAAACAATCAGATAAGAAACTAGGTCACCACCACCCATGAAGGTCCCTTTCAGAAAGTCCTGGGTAACCTAGATAACTGACCACTTGGGTGACCTCATTTCTCCCTTCCTGTGCCCTAATTCCTGCTCTTATGCTTTAAATTAACCAATAAAAAGTAAACCCACAAAACCCTAGAAACCTCAGCCCCTTAGACCCTACTAAAGGCAGAGCCCCAAGTCCACATTCTCGCTCTACCTGTGGTCTGGCTGTGTGGCTCTTGAGTGTGCCATATGCCCTCCAGAATCTTCAAGTAATAAATCTTGATCCTCAAAATCCCCTGATGGCTCCTTGCTGAAGTGTGTCCTACAATCATAATAAGAACCAAAAGAGCAGGCCCAACCATAAATAAGGGCCCTGCTGCAGGAAATGTCTCTGGAGCTCCCTAGGAATGATGTGCGCCTGGGCAAGCACTGTAGACATTTCTGACCACTACCATCAATAGGCTCCAGACCAACAGAACAGTATTAATCAAAATGACATTGTTATAAATGATGATGCTAATTATAAACCTCAGGAAAAATGCTAAGAACATAACTAAACACAGTCATGCATCACTTAATGACAGAAATACATTCTGAGAAATGTGTCATTGGGTGGTTTTTGTCATGTGAATATCACAGAGTGCACTTACACAAACCTAGATGGTATAAGCCTACTAAACATGTAGGCTGTGTGGTATAGCCTGCTGTTCCAAGGCTACAAACCTGTACTGCATGTTACTGCACTGAACACCCTAAGCAACTGAAACACAAGGTATTTGTGGAGAATCCACAGTCTCTGTGTGGGTTAGAAAGAGCACATTCAGGCTTAGCCATTTTCAAGTTGGCCTTGGCCCTTGCTTTCTGCTAGACATTCTCAGGTCCCACCTGCACATGGGCATAGTTTCACAGTAAGCCAGAAACAAAGGTGGAGAGCTTATCCTTTGATGGTTGTCTCATTTCCAAGGCCTGCCTGTTAAACTCCCATTTGGTCCCCCACTCATCCCACTGGCACCTCAACCAGGGTCTTGCAAATATGTGGGTTTTTCCTGTCTATTTCCCACCAACTTCATCACTTTTAGTTGACAAACAGAAGTCTTCTCATTGCCCCAAACTGACTTAGCCTCTCTGGCATCAAAGCTGCTGTTTTTCCAAACTCTTTTGCTGCAAGTACTGGGGCAGGAGGCCACCATAGGGGCCTCATGCAAGAATGATATAGACTTCCACTATTCTCGCCTGAAGCTCTAGCAGCTTTCCTAAGAATAAGAATCTGTTGTCTGCCTTTGGTCAATTTCCAAAGCCCAAATAATTTGGGGCACTGTTGCCCGGTTTTATTATTTCTATTTTTGTGGCGAGGAGTCACCAAGGTCTTCACGCAGCCATAGCTGGAAGTCCCTCTCTTAGGGGTATTTTTAAGCTCATCCTCCTCATTTTGCGCGAGAAAACTTGGATTCAGGGCGACTAAATCATCTGTTTAAGATTAAATCACTACATGGTTTTAAACAGCTAATTTGTCCCTTAACAAATAGAAAATATGTGAAGCGTAATCATTATAACCAAGAAGTTCCTTGTGTAAAATATGTCTCACTTTGCATAGCACCTTCTTTCACACCAGCTTTCTCTCATGTAAAAGTAAGATGATCATTATAAACCACAAGTAATTGACTAAATCTAAGTGAATCAAAATGAGTCTTATTCATCTAGGTGAAAGGAAATTCAGTAAGTGGGTAAAGGAAAGATAAAACTGGCACCAGTGAAGATGGATAAAAGTAAAGTGGCAAAATACAAAGTTTAAATATCAATGCATATATAATAGATCTCCGCACATTGTTTATGGTAGGCAACCTGCACAATGGCCCCCAATGACCCCACCTCCTGATATTTAGATCTGTGTCATCCTGTCACCTTGAATGCGAGCTGGATTTATCGCCTCACTTCTAATGAACAAAGTATGGCAGGTGTGATAGGATATTATTGCTGAAATTAGGTTAAAAACAAACTGGGGCTTCCATTTTGTGTATTTGTGGATCTGTTACCCTGGGAGGGGTGCCCTGTTTTAAGTAGCCCTATGGAGAAGCCCACATGGCATGGCAAGGAACTCAAGCATCTGGCCTGCAGCCACTGAGGACCACAGGCCCACCCATGACCACAAGCATGGGAATTCTGGATGGGAATTCTCAAGCCCCAGCCAACACCTTGATTGCAGCTGCGTAAGAGACCGTGGGTCAGAAGGACACAGCTCAGCCACGTGGGAATTCCAAACCCACAGAAAATGTAAAATAATAAATGCTTGTGGTTTTAAACTGCTAAGTCCTGACATAATATGTTACATAGAAATAGATAACATGTTGAACGATTCCTGCTTTCTATGTCATTAAAATGCTATCTCACCCATACCCTAACTCCTCAGAAAATACCCACTCTTCCCCCAAACTATCTTCCTAACAAACACCTGTGCGTATGTCCCTAGGTGCCTGTGGGAGACACGAAGACATAAAAGTTGTTCATTGGCTTTAAGATTATATCGTTAAAGGCGCTTCTAAATTATCTTTGAATAATATGAGATTCAAGAAAAAGCATTTCAAAGATCACTTTGAAGAAAGAGAACATAGGTCTGTAAAGGGCTGACCCGGAACACATTTGTAGAATAAAGAAAACGACTAAGGGGAAAAAATGAGACTAGAAAAGACTGGATGGCAAGCACATCAAGCCAGGAAACTTCTTACTTTAACAGGGGCCTACTAGCAACGTCTAGAACATGATGGAAGTCCAGGCTCAATCAGGTTTTCTAAGGATGTAGCAAATCCAGGATCTATCATCCTGAAACTCGTTCCTCTTCCATCACTGCCCTCACCTCCAGGGTGAAAGGTGGCTTCCTCTTTTTTTAAAAAAAAAAATTATATATATATATATATATATATATATGTGTGTGTATATATATATATATATATATGTGTATATATATATATATGTCTTTACTGATTTCAGAGAGAGGAAGGGAGAGGGAGAGAGAGATAGAAACATCAGAGATGAGTCACTGATCAGACGCCTCCTGAACCCCCCTCACTGGGGATCGAGTCTGCAACCCAGGCATGTGCCCTGACCGGGAATCGAACCAAGATTTCCTAGATTATACAGGTCGATGCCCAACTCCTGAGCGACACCAACCAAGCAGGTGTTTTACTCTTATAATCTAGGTGGTTTACCCCTGAAAAAGGGAAAAGGAAGGAAAGGAAGCAGCTGCCTTCTATGGTATGGCTTCGAAGTTGTACGCTCTGCTTCCTCTCCCAGCCGCACCGTCCTTGAGAGGCGAGGAAACAGTGTCTCATTTTGTGGTCAGGTGCCTAGCTAGAACACGGGGGATTCTGTTACCCAAAAGAATATAAGGGGAATGGATACAGCAGTGACTTGTAGCCAGGACCTGGATTTAAAACAAACTTAATATTCTTTTAAAAAAAAAAAAAATTTTTTTTACTGATCTTTGGAGAGAGAGGAAGGGAGAGGGTTAGAAAGAGGGAGAAACATCGATGTGAGAGTGAAACATCAATGGGCTGCCTCCTGCAGTCCCCCCGGGGATCAGCCTGCAGCCCGAGCATGCACCCTGACCGGGAGCTGAACCAGCAACCTTTTGGTGCACGGGACGACTCCCAGCCAACTGAGCCACACCGGCCAGGGCCAGGCTTAATATTCCTGATCTTTAGTGGCAGGTCTGAGCAATGCAACAAAGCTATTAACTACCAGAAAATGTATGTCACATTACTGAAATAATCAGAATTAATCACTACCAGACTGATATCCAAATATTTCTAAGCCTTGAAAGATTCTTGGGGGAGAGGAAGGAGCATGATTTTTCTTTATTATTTTTTATTGAGGTATAATTTACATATAACATTGTATTAGTTTCAGGCACAATATAATGACTCTGTATTTGTACACATTTCGAAATGATCACAATTAAGTCTAGTTACCACCCATCACCATACCTAGTTACAAAAAAAAATTTTTTTCTTGTAAGGACTTTTCAGATCTCTCTGAGCAACTTTCAGATATGCAATATAGTATCATTTAGCTATAGCCACCATGCTGCACATTACGTCCCATAACTTATTTATTTTATAACTGGGAGTTCGTACCTTTTGAAAAATTTGATTTTTGCGTGAGACATTAGTACAAGACACAGAAGATACTTCAGACTGAAACATCTTCCAGAATGCACTGTTGCTTAACACTTGGTCATACCTATCCCATAAAATCTTATAGTGCTTACAAATCAACAAAACCATACCTACTTTTGACCATTTCCTATCTTGATGAAGAGATCTTATCTGCTATTAGATATGACTGCCAAAAGGAGTTACGGTTACGAGCAGGGAGGCTGCATACAAATTACAGAAGTATCTGAAAAGTAAAACTGTGTAGCTACTTTACACTGACTGCGCTAGGTGTCGTGAGGGATACGAGGCATTGAAGGCGCAACCCAATATTCCAGGCTACATGTTATACGATGTCATCCATGTGAAATTTCTAGAAAAGGGAAAACTGCAGAGGCAGAAAGTAGGTCAGTGAATGGGTGCCCTGGGCTAGGGGCAGGAGCAGAAACTGACTGCAAAGATGCACAAGAGAAGTACCTGAGGTGACGGAGGTGTTCTCAGAATGAATTGGAGTGACAATTGTATACATTTACTGAAACTTACACTCTAGCCCTGGCTGGCGTGGCCCCGTGGTTAGGGTGTCAGCTCACACGCTGAAGGGTCACTGGTTCAATTCCTGGTCAAGGGGCACATGCCTGGGTTTCAGGTTCACCTCCCCCGCCACACACACACCCCCGTCCCGGTCGGGGCGAGTGAGGGAGGCAACCAACAGGTGCATCTCTCACACCAGTGTTTCTATCCCCGCCCCGCCTCCCTTCCACTCTTTCTCTGGAAAACACGGGATAAAATATCCTTGAGCGAGGACTACCAAAACACAACAAAACAAAATCAAACTCTACACTTAACTGAGTAAGTATCACTAGAGCTGCTTTTCTTTAAAAGTCCACATCCACAAGCTCTGTATGTTCATTACTCCGTCATCTTTCTACCCAGAACCTTTGAATTGCTGTTTGAGGAAACACACGCACACGCATGGACACACCACACATCTGGGTTAGGATCGAAGCAGATACTATCCTATAGATTCAGATAGAAGCTCTGTCTGAAGTTTTCTCAGAATTAACTATTTCAACTAAGTTCAACTTCTCTGGTCTTTTCAATTTTTTTCCCATGTACATCATCCCTCGCCTCTTTCTTAAGTATTCAACTTATACTGCCTGACAAAAGCTCGAAAGTAAAATATACTAAATAGTCTGTTGAATAAAGCACCATTTGGAAAACAGAGACACAAAACATACTCCTGGTAATTTTCTAACCAGACAGACATGGGGAAGTCACAGACTGTAAAATTATTTCTTCATCTATAATTTAAAATAATTCCTCACAATTTAATTCTTAAAATTTAAAGCACAGCAAACTAATAAAATCCCAACTATTACTACATAGAGTGTTACTTTACAGCAAAGGCAGCTATTATGAAATTTATACAAGCATAAGTTTTATTCTGAACTCAGTCACTAAAGGCTTTCTTGGGAGGAGCTATTATGAAACAATGAACCCTCTCTCCGTATCTCCACGACTCTCTGAGGCCTTCCTTGTGTTCTGGCACAAAACATTCTAGGCTCATCTTGTACATTCCTTGTCCTAGCCCTGAAATTAGTCACTTCTCCATGGAGCACTGGTTCCTTTTACTGAAAAATGGTTTTTAGAAGCAAAGATGTGTACGGTAAATGCACTCACTCCTATTGGGCATTGCTGCTCCGAGGCCGTCTCAGTGGTAGAGCTAGGAACATATGTATGTGTATATATGTATGCATATAACCAATCTCCCATCGCGCCTGTCTTCTTTCTCCACATGTATGCCCTTACCATGCCACTTGGGCTGGATAAGCATAAAATAGGATGTTTAGCCAAAGTTAAGGAACTATTATGCTAATATGAAATGCTTCCGTATCTGCCTTCACTTACCTTCCCTTACATTCCTTACGATTTACACAACCTGATACCCCAAACTGGCAAAGAACTCAAGGTTATCCCTCGACAGTACTCAGTATAAGGCACCAAAATTTATAGACTTCCTAAAACGAGAAGAAAAGCCTAATTAAGTTCATCAAGGTTGCCTGGCATTCTTCAGCAAAGGAAAACCTTAAACCTGACTTCCTAAGGACATTTCATTTCAGTGCTGACTAAAACCACCCCCAGAACTCCAGTCACATACCTTCGAGAGGTTATTTGGTACTGGAGCCTTAAATCAAGCACTCATGAACTGTTACACGTAATCTAGTTCCTCTTACCCACTAGTGAGCTACATTCAAGGCTTTACAAAGTGGTATTTTTTTTTTCTTTGACTCCTATTTCCATGGCTTTCATCCTTGTTAGCATACCTGGGGGAAAACAGATCACGTATGTAAGCGTTCTTCCAAAGCACATTTCTTATAAAACTCTTCCTTAAACTCTAAAGCATCCTGCTGGCAATAAAGCTGTAAAAATAAAGATTTAACACCTACTGACACATTATCAGGGGTGCATGCATGGAGAGACGGTTTTCTAATGGTGGTGGTGGTGGATTTTGGACCTCTCTCACCTGGTTTCATTTGGAAAGAAATCGGTCTGCTGACAGCGAGATATCTAAGCACAGCACACAAAGTCTCTAAAATTTAAATACAGATCACTACACACCCAGTTACTCAAACAGTAATTATAAAGAAATGCATTCCACTGCTATCACTTGGAAAGGCTGCTGCATAATGGTTCTACCATATAAATATCTAATTGTGATATGAGAAGCAGGGTTGCTTAAGTTATAAAGGCAACAGGTAGCAAAGATGGAAGCCAGCTTATTTGATCCAAAACATTCCATTAACCAGTTAAAGAGCAACTGTAACAGGCTTAAGTGCTTACTACTTACTCCCACAGATGACCTTTGAAGAGCCATTCCCTGCTTCTCAAATTTCTTATATTAAAGACCACAATCCAACCCTACAGGCCCAATTTTAAATCAGTCTCTGACTCACAATGGCTTAGAGGTCAGTCCTCTGCCGTAAGCTCCTCCTCCCCCTAACCCCTCACCCCCACCCCCCATTCAGGAATCTCAGAAAATCTCTGAGAGAAGATTATTCAAGTCCTCCTACTCAGTATGTCGAAAAGATCTCTGGATCTGGAAACACTAAGCTGGGTTCCAGCCCCGGGTCTGCCATTCACTACCTAAAATGTCTTGGAGCTGTGAGTAAGCCAGTTGACTTCTCCAGCCTGTGTCTTCATGCATAAGACATGAGGAAAGACCAGATACTGTGAAAGGTCTCTTCCTGTTCTGAAGTTACATAATTATGATTTCCAGCGAGGCTCACTATTTCAAGAAAAAACTAATTTCATTTTTACACAGCTCTTACTGTTAGAAAGGACTTTCTAAATTTCCAAATATACACATTCTTCAACCCTTAAATTCCACTTCTTGAAATCTACCTAGAAAAATATGACCGCATGTACACAGAAGAAAGTCTATTAGCATTGTTTGCAGCAATAATTAATTAGAAACATACACTACTAAAGAAATAAATACATGTGGTATAACACTATGGGATACTATGCAGCAGTTAAAAAGAATGAAGGAAACCAGATACTCACTAATGTGAAAAGATTTCCAAACCATACGATAAACAAACAAAAAAAATTGCAGAACATGTACATTTGGACAACGTTTATGAAAAAAAGAACTATGAAGGTTGACACAGGACTCTCTAAAATGATGGAACTATTTTAGATCTGCACAGTCCGGTACAATCACTGCCAGTCACCCATGACTATTGATGTAGCAATGGTGACTGAGAGATTTCATTTTAACTACTTTAAATTTAAATAGCCCCATGTGGCTAGTGGCTATTGTACTTGACAGGTCTAGAAGAACAATCTAAACCGGTGATAGTGGTTAGTTACCTCTGGAGAGGAAACCAGAAGGAAGAGTGGGGGTGAGCCAAGGCAAAGTTTCGCTTTACCTGTGTTATTTCAATGTTTTGAAGCAGGTAATGCTTTTTACTTATATAAAATAAAATTTAAAAAGAAAGGGCCTTGTTAATACTGAGTCAAAAATCCGCCTAGGAAGCACCACAAGAAGCATTCAGTTTTTCTCTTTTGCTTTTGCCAGACCTGAAAACAACTGGGCAAGCAGGAGAACTTTCGCTAATAACAACCTTTTAATTACACTTCCTCACATTTCTCTCCCCTCTCTGCATCCCCATTTTTACAACTACAGTAACTTCTGGTACAAAAGGCTCAGAGATACAATTATAAAGGCTACTGACCCGTTATCAAGGGAGCAGGCATACTTTTTAAGAATGTTTTCCAAAAATCTCTATGCAACAACCCTTCCTATACTAGGAGGGAGGGAGGGAGGGAGGGGTGAGCTCCCTAAGTCTTCTCTAAGCCAGAAAAAGAGCCAGAACGCTCTTGACATCACATGGCTCTGTTGTAGCTGAGAACAAAAACAACTCAAGTCAGGATATAAACATTTCTCAGACGCTCCTCTTAGTGGTATGACATATTCACCCAGAGTCTCAGCCCAGACTTCTAAACATCTGGTCATTCATTTGTTCATAAATATTTACTCGGTGCTACTAAATGCCAGGCACTGAGCTTAGGGGAGGGGCTACAGCAATTAACAAGATCTATGTCCACAGAGGCTCTGCCCCCAAAAGCCTTATCCCTGAAAGTGATACTGGGTTGGTAGACACTGAAAAACCTTGATTTCAATTCATTCCAGAAAGTCCAACTCACTTGTTGCTGAATACAGCTAGGAACATGAAACCCACGTAGCAAATCTTTATTCAAGTTTCTAATACAAAGAAAAACACTACATGACATGTCCAAATTCTCTCACACAACAGGGCAAATCTAATAAGTAATTCCCAAATGTCCCTTAGACCAAGTTTTCAATAGTCCACAGCAAAAATGTGAAAAAGAACAATGGAGCATATAGAATAAGTTTGCTTATAGGGATTCTCTTTATTATGACATCATGTCCTTTTTTTCTTTCTTTCCTTCCTTTTTTTTTTTTGGTATTAAAATGTTCTCTACCTCATGAAATAACAGGTTTTGGTACAAAGCAAGAAATACCTATTTTTTTATTTGGTTTGTCTTTAAACAGTCTTACTTGCCAAATAACAAGACAGCAATCAATCCTCTATACCAAATATTTGTTGATATTTTATTTGTCCATGTTACCTGCCAATTTAAAGGACTCAAGAAAGTTCCCTCTGCTCTAAAATGCTCCTGAACACACAAAGGAGACAACTACTCCTCCAACAAATATACTTCCATAAATTCCGTCATTACATTTTGACACCAGGAAAAAGTTAAGCTTACCCACTCTTGCTTTATAATTTTTAAGAACATTAATATCACAATTGTGTAAATATAAAAATATGGGATTATAAATGCGCAAAAAGTCTAATCAAACAAAATATATTGATGACAGTAACAACTGTAATTGATGACAGTTACTTCAGTAACAATAAAAGTAGCAAACTTTTTATCTAAGTTGTTTGTGGCTAGTCATAAATATCATCCACACTGAAAAAGGAAGTTTACATTTATTAAGCTTCAAAAAAGGGGGTGGGGGGAGAGAAAATGAGGGGAAAAATAACCTGTTAATAATAATAAAAACTCTATCACATACTTAAGTTTACCACTAGCAATGACAAAGTTGCAAATTTTACTTAATACTTGAAAGTGAGACAAAGCTCCCACAGAACACCCAACTCTTCTCCATTCAGCCATCCCCCAACAAAAAATATTTGCCCCCACTTTCTGGTAACCTGTATGCTTTTATGTAAAGGTTAAAATGTAGGAAGCTAACACAACATAGCATAAACAAAAGAGTTTTCAAGTCAAGCAGGCCTCAATTCCCAGACTTGCCTCTTACTGTCTATGTGTGACCTTGGACAAGTCATTGAACTTCTTCAAGCCCCACTAGACTGTAAGCTCCACAGAGCAAATGCCACTTCTGTCTGACTTTGTAATGTAGCCACACAGTACTGAAGTATCAGTTTCTTCTCGTATAAAGTAATGATGTTAACATTCTTCTCACGGAGGTAACTGGAGGATTAAATTAGATATTATGTATTTAAAGTTCTGGCACAGTGCCAAATCACAGTAAAGGCTCCAAAAAAGTTAACTGTTATTGACACCAACTAGCAGCTATCAAACGTGAAAGCGGTTTGAAGACTTTCGAATACTAACATACAAAGTCTACACCCAGTCAGTAAGTGCAAGTTGCTCAATTAATACAAATATTTCACAGAAAAGCTACGAATAGTTTCTAAACCACTCGGAAGGCAATCTAGTAACAGATGAACTCTGAATTGTGCCCAACAAGCCCAAGCTATTAAAAGGCATTCAGGAGACTCCAAGTTTTCCCACTTCCAAAAGTAGGCCATAAGCATCCTCCCCATTGGCTTCCCCACCTCCCCTTCGGATGTCAGCGGTGTCAGGGAACCCCCTCCTCCGCGCTTAGGGGGAGGAGAGAGAAAGCCTCCGAGGAGGGCGCCGGGGTTGGGGGAAAGAGCGCATCCCTGCGCCATTCGCCCAGACCCACCTTGAGCAGGATGGATGGCGGCAGCTGGTTGATGTCTGGGGTTTCGGGGGGCGGCTCCCTGTGACAGTCGCAGGGGTTTTCGCGGGGCTCCTGACAGTCCACGTCGCCGCATTCGTGCTGCTGCTGGGCAGGCGAGGGGGCGGTGCTCGCGGCTCGGACCGCGTCCCCGCCGGCCTCGGCGGGGGCACCTTCGGAAGTGGGAGAGGAGGGCGGGGGGCAGAGAGGCGGCGGCGGCTGCTCGGAGCCCTGGCAGCAGCCGGCATCGGGGGGCCGCGGAGGCGAGGCGCCTCCTCCCGCAGGCCCGCCGCCGCCGCCGCCGCCGCCGCAGCCCCCACCGCCGCAGCGGGGCTGCTTACAGGGGGTGCAGGCAGGAACCCCGGCGCCCTTCCGCTTGCACACCATCTCGGGGGGCGTGGGGGGCTCGGCCGGCGGCGGCGGCGGCGTCGGCCCCCGGAAGAGTTGCACCGCGACGGGCGGCCCCAGGAAGCGCACGGGCCCCACGCTGGCCAAGAAGAGGCTCCGGCCCTGCTGCTCCCAGGCGGCGGCCGCGGCCAGCCCCAGCTCTTTGCAGCAAGAGGCGGGCGACGAGGCCGAGGCGGCGGCGGCGGCGGCGGCGGCGGAGGACAGCAGGAAGCGGCGGGCGGCGGCGGCGCAGTCCTCGGCGGCCAGGGCCGCGTAGCGCCGCGCCAGGTGCTGCGAGGAGGCGGCCGCGGCGTAGGCCCCGTCCCGCGGCGGCGGCGAGAGCGGCGGCTCCTCCTCTGGGCCGGCGGGGGCGGGAGCGCCGGGGCTGTGCACGATGAAGCAGAGCATGCAGGGCCCGCGGAAGAAGCAGTCCCGGCTCCGGGGCGCCGCCGGCTGCGGGGGCGCCTTGGCCGGGGTCCGGCGGGGCAGCCTGAGCAGAGGGCGGCGGCGGCGACACCAGCTGCAGCAGCGAGGCCTCTTCTGGCTCGGGCGGTTACGCGGCTCCTTCGAGAGAAGGTGGCCCATATAGAAGGCCCCGAGGAGGGGGACCGGGGCGGGGGAGCGGGGAGCCCGGAGAGGCGGGCTCCGGGCAGCGGGCAGGCCGCTGGCTGGCTCGGGCCGGGCCCGCGGCGGGGTCGCCCGCCCTGCGCACACTCGCACACTCGGGCACACACGCGGCGCCGGGGTGGGCGTCAGCTGCGGGCCGCCTCGGCGCCCGTCGGGGGCTACATGCTTTGCCCAGGGATGCCGGGAGAACGGTGGGCGCGAGCTTTGGGGACGCGACGGAGAGGGCGAGCCTGCCGGCCGGGTGCCCGGTCCGAGCCTGACCCGCCGGCTCAGTCCGTCACTGCGGCGGCGGCGGGGGGAACGCAGGGTCCCGCTCGGACCATTTTAACTGCGGCTCCGCCGGCGGCGCGCGCGCCCGCGACACGGCTGGGAGCCGCAGGAGCGCGCGGCCCGCTCGGGGAGGGCGGGGCGGAGCCGGCGGCGGGCGCGCGGGCGGGGGAGGGGCGCGCGCGGCTCCCCGGGACGGCCGCCGGGCGGGGGCTACGGGACGCGGGCGGCGAGGGCGCGGGGCTCGCGGGGAGCGGCGCGCGCCCCTCCCCCGGTCGCCCCCGGTTCCGTGGAGCCGCCGGGCCCACGCCCCTTTTCTGGGGCGGGCGGAGACGTTTCCGAGCCAGCTGTGCGATATCCGTTTGCAGAGCCGCGCTGACGTCTGTAGGTGTAAGTTCAAGAACTGCCATTGGCCCGGAGCCGCTCGGCTCTTCCGCTCAGCCCCACCCCCGGCGCGGGGACCCGGGCCACCGAGGGGCGGGGAACGGGCTCCGCCGGAAGGCCGGCGGGTCGCGGCTGCCTCTCCGGGGGGTGGCAGCCGTGCGGCCCTGGGGTGCTGCACGGCGGCGGTCTCGTGTGAGGGGTCAGTCGGCAATGCAGCACTGCTGTGTTCCTTCACTTCATACTTTGTTTCTTGTGGCAGACTCCTAACGACGTAACTTTATTTCAAGATGAAAGCATGTATCAAATCACCTGTGCACATCAGAAAGTTTCTCATCCCAGGGAGCCACCCAGCATCCCAGGCTGTAAGCGAGACGTCTGCACCCTCGCAGGCCCATCTCTCTATCCATCATATACTTTAAAAATGATTGTGCGGTGCCTACTGCATGATAAAAACGGTTCTGGGTGCACCTTGGGGACTCAGGTGAGAAAGAGGAGCTAGGCTTTGCAGACAACCCTGTAGAAGGTTTGACTATAATGATACCAGAAGGATAAGGCGGTACCTGGTGTTGGGAGGTTAGCTTTCACAAGGGAGAAGAGGAAATTGGAAGAGGCTTGGTGATGGGAATAAGCCAGTCTAAAGGAGATAGATGAGAAGAGAAAATAGAACAAGGCCCCTGAGAAGATGGATGGCAAGTACTTCGGGAGGGATACCGTCTTCACTGTGATTGGAAGGAATAAAGAAAGGGGTAAAGCATGGATACAGATAGGCGGGTGTTTCTGGCAAGGAAGGGAAAGAGTGTCTTTCAAATGGTCTCTGTTTTCCTTTAAGTGGAGCCTAGTTACCTGCTGAAGGGCCAAAGAAAAGTGGCAGGTGTTTTTAAAAGCTACTAAGGCTGGGCCAGCCTGGCTCAGCGGTTGAGCATCGCCTGTGATTGAGGAGATCGAGGTTCAATTCCCAGTCAGGGCACATGCCCCGGTTGTGGGTTCGATCCCCAGCACAGGGCATGCAGGAGGCAGCCAATCAATGACTCTCATCATTGATGTTTCTGTCTCTCCCTCTCCCTCTCCCTGTCTCTCTGAAATCAATAAAAACATATTTTTTAAAAAAAAAGCTACTAAGGATAACTTGAGAGAATTGACTGAGAAAGCAACATTGCAAGATTTAAGGCCCATCCACTTAGAGACCATTGTCTGAGCCTGTGTGACCTTCCCACCACAGTGGCTGGCCTCACCCAGCCTTCACCCAAACATACCGTCAACCCTTTGCTAATAATGGCTTCTTTGTCAAGAATGACTTTTATTTAGGGAGATTTAGGGATCTCCCTTTCTGAGCTTGATCACCATGAGATGGAAGTCCAAGAAACCTAGAGGCAAAGATTTATGAAAGCGTTTTACATACTGTTACTATCAAATGCACTGCCCAAACTACCCTTACCTGCAGATATTGCCCACACAGCGTTCATCCCTCTGGCTTTAGAAGGACCTTCCAGGCCACCCCCCCTTCCAGCTTAATTCTTGAGGACAGGAGGTTAGAAGTAACTGGGATTGCCTGAGGCGTTATAACATTGTTTTCCATCTCTACCCAGCTACACTTTGAATAAAAGGAGAGGTGTTCTAAGCTTTTTTATTACTTTCACTATGTCGAAACTGTGGACCCATTAGTTTCATATAAGTTAAACACACACTGTGAGCCAGCAATTTCACTTACAGATATTGATCCAAGAAAGATAAAAGCATATATCCACAAAAAGACTTACACAAAGCTGTTTATAGCAGCTTTATTCATGATCACCAAAACCTACAAGCAGCCCTGATGTCCATCAGTAGAGAATGCATAAATAAACGGATATACTCATTCAGTGGAATATTACTCAGTAATTTTTTTAAAACAGGAAGAAGCCTGGCCGGGCGTGGCTCAGCGGTTGAGCGTAGATGTAGGATCCAGGAGATGGTGGTTCAATTCCCGGTCAGGGCACATGCCCGGGTTGCGGGCTCCATCCCCAGTCAGGGACATGCAGGAGGCAGCCCATCAATGACGACTCTCTTATCATTGATGTTTCTGTCTCTCCTCCCTTCCTCTCTGAAATCAACGAAGACATATTAAAAAAAGAAAAGAAAAAGAAAACAACATGGGTGAATCTCAAAAACTTAGGCTGAATCAGACTGTCTGGAATTGGGGGCCCTAGTATCTCTATCTAATTTTAACAATCTTCCCGTGTTATTACTGCACAGACAGCCTGACACTATGCAAACCTCAAGAACACATATAATCTAACTTCCTGTTTCAGAGATGAGGCAAATGACTGAGGCTTTTGAAGGGGTTTCCAAAATTCACAGCACTAGTTCTTTTTTTTTTCCCCCCCAATATGTTTTTATTGATTTTTTAGAGAGAAGAACATCTAACTGCTGCCTCCTGCACCGCCACCACCCCCCTATTGGGGATCGAGCTGCAACCTTGGCATGTTCCCTGACCGGGAATTGAACCAGCAACCTCTTGGTGCATGGGATGACTCTCAACCAACTGAGCCACATGGGCCAGGGCACGGCACTAGTTCTTACTTCCAATTCTGGAGCCTTTCAGTGACATGCAGGTGACTGTTTTTTCTCTTTACCACAGCATGTAGTAGAGGGCCTTATATATTACGTAAACTACTACTGTTGTCACCAGAACTATAATGAGTATGAGAACTCAGTATCCCAAATAATAACATTGATGATATTCTAAATATTCAGGAAACAATTACAAGTAAGAGTTACAAATTGCTATTTAGAAATAATTGTAGCATTTGATGCCTTTGTTACAAAAAAGAATAACAACCTGAACAACCGGGAGCTGGCCTGGAACTATTAGGTAGGCCCTGGTGTCATTGGCATTCTCAGATAGGTCCATATGTTCAGCTGAACATAATTTCATAAAACATCAACATCAGACACGGCCACTCTGTGGCCGTAATAGACATGACAGAAATAAGACCCCTTCATAATCATGTCTAACCACAGCAAATACAGTAACATTCTCCAAAACACCGAAGTGACCAAACATTCTGGCTAATATAAAGTCACTTCTATTTCTTTCTTTTTTTTTTATTTATTTATTTTAGAGAGGGAGGAAGGCAGAGAGAAAAGCATCGATTTGTTGTTCCACTTATTTACACATTGATTGGTTGATTGTTGTATGTGCCCTGACCAGGGACAGAACCTGCAACCCTGGTATATTGGGACGACGCTCTAACCAACTGAGCTACCCAGCCAGGGCAAAGTGACTTCTGTTTCTTGACCAATTATAACCTTAGCCTTGCTTCATTCTTCCTTCCTTCTAGTAACAATTATTCAAATACGCAGCCATGGAATTCCCTCTGCTTCCTGACAGCATCCATTTCATAGCAAAGCCTTGAACCTTCCCAAAATCACCTACCACAAGCCCAATCCTATGATAAGTCTTTACAATACCTTCCTCTGAGACCTTCCACAGTCCCTCACAGTGTGTTACCGCTTTCCTGTGACAAGCCAAGAAACCCAGCTTGGTTTGGCTATGGATGTGTTCCTGCTGGTCTTTGGCTGGAGGGCATTCACATTTGTTGTAATCAAATGTCACCACCTTATTAAATTACTCCCTCCTGCTGTACACCCTAAACTTATGCTGTGCGGTATACCAATTATATCTTAATAAAACTGAAGTGAAATAGAATGACTTCCTCCTTTACCCTGTTTTTGTTTTCTCAGTATCACACATTTATTTTGTTTTTGGCTTTTGTTTTTTTAACTTACAGTCTCTTCCAGTACAACGTAAGCTTCATGAGGACAGAGAAACTTTGTTCAGTTTTTAGGGTCATAATCTGGCAACTGTATGGAAGATGGACTAGAGCAGGAAGAGGTTTTTAGAAGAAAGATTATCCACAGGGTCGATGGAGAGGCCCTAAAGCGTGACTTCAGGCAGTCCTGGCAGGGGTAGGATTGAGGAACATTCTTTATGTGGGGTTTTCAGGATTGATTGACTTATTTATAAGGTAGGTAGAGAGGAAGGGATGGTGGGTAGGGAGGAAATGAAGAACCCTAAAATAATAACTTATTTTCATATTTGAATACAATTTAAACCTGTGGTAGACCTGTGTGATGACATAGATTCACACTGAAAACCAGTATATAAATTTAAAATGTTGAAAACAATTTTAACAGGAAAGCCTTTGCTTCTTTGCTGACAGAATATACTCACTTTGAAATTCACATTTGCCTGTAAATGAGACCCACGTATAGAAGGCGTTAATGCTTGCAGATGGGTAATGGTGGTTGCTATAAATAGCTAAGACCTCCTATGTCACCAGTGAGAGCAGCAGAGCACCATTAACATGACATTGATCCCGCTGACTCTGCTGGGCACAACGGCCGCCTGAAAGGACCACTGGGGGCAGAAGACATTGTTTTATGCATCCAGAAAGCATGCACCACCCCAGGGGTTCAATTAATTTAATTCCTTCTTGAATTGTGTTTTTGTTGAAATACTCAAAGCCAAGGATAATAGAGAAAACAACCAGCTTTCAGAGAACTCCAGGAGGACAGCCTGTACTCTTGAATAGTTAGTTTCAGGCGTAAGCGTTCAGCTGCTGCCTGGACTGTTCCCTCAGCTCTTCTCATGGCTGATTCATGCTCATCTTCCAGATCTCAGCCCAAATATCGCCTCCTGTCACAAGAGCCCTTCTCTGGTTCATCTGTCACCCCATCCTGTTCATTTCCTTCACAGTTGTGGTGTTTTGATATTAGCTGATTATCACTGCCATCAGAATTAACCCCTATTTTGTTTACTTGGGAATCACCAGTACCTATAAATTACTTATCAGCTGCATTTTAAAGGGAGATTATCCTGGGTGGGTCTGATGTAACCAAGCGAGCTCTTCAAAAGAAGGTCTGGAAGTCAGGGAGATTCAAAGCCCTGGGTGCTTTGCTGTTGGCCTTGAAGTGTGGAGAGGGCTCTGTGGCAAGAAAGGGTAGGTGGCCCGGAACTGAGGAGCCCCTGGCTGTTGGCCAGCAAGAGGCTGGCCCTCGGTCCTACAGAATTCTGGATCCTGCCAACAAATACATAAACTTGGAAGATAACCCCAGACTACAAAAGGGAGCACTGCCCCGCTGACATCTTGATTTCAGCCTTGTGAGACCAGAGCAGAGAATTCAAATGAGCCTATGCCAGGACCTCTGACACACAGAACTATAAACTAATAAATAGGTGTTGTTTTAAATTGCTACATTTGTGATAATTTGTTGTTGGGGGAATAGAAAGTGTATTCAACCACCAAACACAGTCCTGTGGAAACCAAGACTTGTAGTTTAACGGGAGAAAACAAAACAATTATCCAAATAACTTTCCAAAGATTTATTCAAACTCATGAAAGGAAACAGCTAACCAGAGGTTGATACACAGAATTCACTGTTTTCCCACTTTCATATAAAATAATGGGGTAATTGAGGCCACGGTAAGTGTTTATTTGACTTTTTCTTTTTTTTAAGACTCATATTTATCTTTTTTTCTACTTAAATGAAATTAATAAAACAAAGATGTTTTACCATTTATATTTCCTCAATTCTGTGCCCAGCTGTATCCTATATTATAACTGATGTCCTCTTGTTTTCAACTGGTAAAGCAGGGCCTTTAGAAAAAAGAATTAAGTTACACGTATCTCCCTAACCAATTTCATGTTTTCCCTCCTTAGTTTACTAACAATTGGGTTTCTTATCTAAAATAGTTACATACCAACTCACAATAAACAAAGAGAGGCCAGATCATTAAAATCACTTTCGGTGACTCAAATGGCAAAACCCAGTTCCAGACGTTGACAGATTTGTGATACCGGTATAATACCACAAACTACTCAAGAGTACAGATAGTCCTCCTCAGTGTTGACGCTCCAAATGTGTTTGCTCCACTCCCAAGTCTGATTACCAGTAGCAGGTTGCCCCTTCCTGACCCGTTCCCTATAAAAAACAGGTTTTTATCTGCCATTCTAGAGATAAAATAATTATGACCAGGATCCACAAACTGGATGAATTCAAAGAACCATTTACCTTACATGTATAATCCCTCCTGGAACAAAACGAGGGCAGGAGGGAGGCAGGAAGGTGGGGACACAGGGGTGACTCTCAGCTCTCCTGATCCTGTGTCTACTGTTGGCTTCGTTAATCCCTGGATTATGTGACTCTTGGTCCTCAGTTGCCTCCTTAGCCAAGTGATCAGATATTGTTCTTTGTCACGACTCAGAGAGTGGATAATACTCCTTAGTTATAGAAAGGGATAATAAAGTCATTTTGTAAAGTTATTTTCCTCTCTAAATATGCAAAGTTAGAGTCACACCTAAGTGTGAAAGCAACGCAAGAAACCATGCGGTCTCTTTAGCCTCATAAATTACTTAAATTCCCCCAACTTTCTGGAAAGACACTTTATCTTTTGATCTCGAGTATCTTTGGGTTTCAGTTGTTTTTACTTGCTTCTAAATTACACAGGACTGTTTGTAAGTCATCTTTAATTTAGCTTGTGTGTTTGTTCGGTTATGCCTACAGTGTGCAGCGATACCAGGGCAGCCCTGTTTGGGGTTCACTGTTTCCCACTGACTATGTGTTAAGACAAAGGTATAGGGATTAAAAATTATACTGTCTAAAACCCAATTGTTAAAGCAGACATAAATGTAATCTCTTCTAAATTTGGTTGTCTGACCATACTTGTTATTAAGAGTCACTTCTCCCACCCCCACCTGGAAAATGGGAATAAGTAAAATAGGAGCATTAGGGTCTTTTGCCCCCACCAGGGGAATTGATTTGGAAAGTTGAGCACCATTGTTACAGGAAGCGTGCCGTCCTTTGTGACTTCTTTCCCTCTCACCACTGCCTTAAAGACTCGTTTCAACCTATCTTGGAAAGTGTGTGTGTGTGTGCATGTGTGCATATGTGTGTGTGTGTGTGTGTGCATAAGGCTTCTTCCCAATCCCTATTGTTTTGCCAATGATTTTCCCTGACAAACCAATATAGCATTTCCTTTTATTTTCTTCCATATTTGTAAAATTGATGTCCCTGAACATTAACCTAATTTGAATAATTTGAATCTTTATTGGATTACGGATCAAAGGTGCTCACTGCTGACTTGCCACCAGGTAACACACCTGCAGAGAGTGATAGGTGCCACTTCCATGTGCTGTGGGTCTGGAGGAACTCTATTTCTTTAATATAGTTATTTTCCATGTCAACCATGAAAGGACAAATAATATTCTCCTCAACATCCTACACATTTTTTTTTTTTTAATGAAAGAAGGAAATTTAATTTGGAAGTCTTAAGAGAACTAAAGTGTGTCAGAATCCTCACTAAAAAGATATGTGGAGCACATAGTTATTGGAAAGTGACAAGAATCTATAAAGAGCTGCAAGAAAATGTGTTATTTCGAAAGGAATTTTAATTCTAAGGGAAATTAACCCTGAAACCTACTTTAAATTGTATTGCCTGTGTCATGCTGTTTTATCTACTTTCATTACCAACCAGCTTCCCCTCGCCCCTGAAATGTCCCATTTCTGACTGTGCCTTTCTGTTCCAGACCTCACCTCAACAGTATTGAGACATGCTTCATAGTCTCTTCTCAGAAATGTAGTTTTGGAGAATAGTCTATGAAGAAAATTAATCCTTTTCAGGCACATTACAGGGAATATTTGCTAAGATCAAGTTGGAGAATGATTACTTTGAATAGAAACTTTGAGGGGCAGGTCAATGGGGAAATAATAGTTTCTACAATGAAAGATTAGTATGGAGCCCCTTCTCTGGGAGGCCCTCGGTGTGGTGTGTGGGTGTGCGTGCGAGTGAAAAACAGAGAGAGCGCTAAAGCTTCTCTTTGTGTGTGCAGCCATCAAAAATAATTTTCAAGAAATACCAAACAATTCCTGACTTCAACTTATTCCCTTCCTTTGGCAGAGAAACTTTAATCCACACAAACAAGTAGGAAATGTCAGGACTAGAAAAATTCTGGCAGCCTTCTGACTAGACCGAGGCAGGCACAGGGGTTAGGTTTGTGATCTCAGCCCAAAGAGGGGAAGCTTGAAAGGAGGGAACAAACAAGTATTAGAGGAATGACTTTAATGTTCCAGGGGTAGGGTCTTTCTGATGGCACTCAGTCCAGGAACTCTCTGTTTCTGCCCTCAAAAACGTACGGCTCAACACCGATAGTCATGAATAAGGTAATTCAAATTAAACTCATAAGATACCATTACACACTTGCTAGAATGGCTAAAAAATTTTTTAAATGACATAGCAAGTGTTGGCAAGGATGTGGAACAACCAATATTCTCATGTACTGATGGTGGAAATGCAAACAGGTACAGCCACTTAGGAAAACATGCGGCCAGTTTCTTATAACATTAAACACACAGTTACAATATGATCCAGCGGCCTCAGTCCTAGGTGTTACCAAGGAGAAATGAGAACGCGTGTTTACACATAAATGTCAAAACCTGCACACTGCTCATTTTTCCACTGTTGAGTGAATAAATTGTGGTGTATCCACACACTGATCAAATCTTTAACACATTATGCTAAGTGAAAAAAGTCAGACTCAAAACACTATGTGCTGTATGATGTATATGACTTTCTCAAAAAGGCAAAACTGCAGGGACAGAAAATAGAACAGCAGTTGCCAGGATTTAGTAGTGAGGGGAGGGGTTTATCACAAAAAAGCGAAATGAAACTTTTGGGAGAGTTAGAAATATTCTGTATCTTGACTGTGGTGGCAGTTACATGACTGAGTATATTTGTCAAAATTCATAGAACTAGCCACTAAAAAGGGTGAGTTTTACTAAATGCATAAGTTATATCTCAGTACACCTGAGTTTAGAAAAAAGGAATATAGGAAAATAATTTATAAAACATCTAACTTAGACTCTTCAAAAATTAGTGTCAAAAACATAAGTAAGGTACCTGAACTACATCTAAAAAGAATGAAGAAACAAAATCACCAGATGAAATGTATGAACCTAAAATGGATTCTAGTTTAAAATAATTTAACAAAACAACTCAGAAAATTATCATTGTACAAGTGTGGATATTTGACTATGAACTGGATATTAGATGACATTATATAATTATTGTTAATTTTCTTAGGCATTAAAAGAATATCATGATTATATAGAAGACTCTCTTTTTTGTTAGGAGATGCAAACTGAAATATTTACGATAAAATATCACGGTATTTATAATTTACTTTCAAATGGTGCCGTAAAAAAAAGACAGGAGGGAGACATGAGAAATGCTGATCATTGTTGAAAGTAGGAGAAAAATCTGTGGGCATGAGCTGCACTCACCAGATAATGTCTTTTAGGTGCAGTGATAACACTCTGATTTAAAATATCACCTTTGTTATATCTCAAATGCCCATGATGGTTATGAGTAAAAGGAAAATTAGAGGCAAATATGTATCACATGATTCTAGGTTTTAAATATGTGTGTAATTATTGTATATAGATCTATCCTTAGAAACTCCTAAATAATTTAGTGTTTATATGTATCATATTGCTAATAGTGAGATTTGTTAATATTTGTACCCATATTTGTTAATAGTGGTCTCACTGGTAAATGAGGAGCAGGAGGAGGAATTGGAAGGACTCAGGTGGAAATTTCACTTAGTACTCTATACATAATACTTTATATACTTTAAAGTGCTAAAAGGCTTTTGGATAATTTCTGCTTTTCTTATGGTGAAAGAGTTAAGGTGGAAAGAAGGTCATCTAAAACCTTATTTTTTATCCTTAGTCTCATATCTGTACAATGAGACCAAAATTTTTTCCTGTTAAAACACTTTGACTCTTTCTAAAATCAAATCCTTTTTAAATGGATGAATACCTACTCTGAGGTATTCACAATCGTGTACTACTACATTTGAAGGCAATCCAGAAAAGAATTTTGAGAAACACTCTCAGCAATAACGGTATTATTGGAAAAAATATATGCAATCCATGGATAATATAGCCAGTTCCCAATACAACAGAATAATTAAAAATTATTTGTAAATTGTTCCTAATCTTGTAGTAATAAGAAATTATGAAAGTATGACCCTTTCCTCTTCTATTTGAGAAAGCTGTAGAGATGTTATGAAGGTTAATTAATCAACATAAGTTGCTTGAAATGCATACCATATTTTTCCCACAGCAACATTGTTAAACATGTTAGCAAGACATGAAGGTCATATTGGAAAAATTGATTCAACCCAAATGTGAGAGCTGTAGTGCTAACAGGAGGCCTGAGTCAATATTTGTGGCGTGAGAGAGTGAATGAATGGATGAATCAATAGGAGGGACCAGGAGGTTCACTAGCTCAGGAACTCTGGGAGGAAGGAACTGGCCTTCCTTGTTCATGTTTGTATCCCTAACACCCTGCCACACAGTTGGTGATCAGTCGATGTTAAATGAATAATCCAAGAGCTACCCTCACTTTCCCTGGCTATGAAACTAAACTTTTAATAATAACTTATGTTTGTCTTAACCCATTGTTAAAGGATACTTTTAAAAGACAAAATCGTAAACCTTGTGCAAAAAATAAAATAAACATGTGTTTCCTCAATTATCGAGGAAACCAGAAAAGTATAAAAATCCAGTTCAAGGAGGTCCTGAAGATAAAATACAAATAGAGACAATCAGGAGTGCTGAAATGACTTTGTTAACAGATTTTTAAAAATGGTCAAAATTCACCAGGAAATAATTGGTTCCACCTTCACCAGCAAAAATCACTTGTATCACCAGCAGTTTACCACAAAGTAGCAGAGTGGTAAACTTACAAACAACAAAAGTTACAAATGATGACGAAGAGTGGGCTAGACCACACCTGGCCTTTCTAGGACTCCCAGTAATATCTTTTTCCTTTGTCATTTTAAAGTATTCCACATTTTTTCCTGACAGTCTCCTCTCCTTTGAATAATAATAATTTCAAAGATTATCCTTAATCACACCCACAAAAAAGAGGCTGGTTTTGGTAAGTTTGTCCTGATGGTTCACGTACGTGAAGGAAAGGGAGGGGTCTGCAAACCACAGCCTGTGGGCCCATTTTATCCCCACGCCTGTTTTTCGGTACCTCCTGTGAGCTAAGAATGTGTTGTTTTTTTTCATTTTTACATGGTTAAAAAACACCCAAAGAGGAATAATTTTTTGTGACCCATAAAATCAAATTTCAATCTTCATAATTAAAGACCTGTTGGAACACAGCTGGGCTCACGCATTAAGCAGAGTCTGCGGCTTGGGCGCCGGGCAGAGCTGGGGTGTCGCAGCACACGGCTCACGAAACAAAGCCAGGGCCAGGGCCAGGCAACCGAAGTGCCTGCCTTGGGCACAGGGCTGAAGGGGGAGCTAACAACTAATTCATGAATAATGAGTGAATAATACTTTGGATAATACTTGGATTTTTAAAAATCAAAAAGAATGTGAACGAGGGAACAAAATGTCAACATTTTAAACAAAGGCAGGGCCAACTTACTGATTTTTCCTTTTGCTTCGGGCTCCAGCCTGGCTTGGCGGGGCGCTGCTACAACTCATTCGCCTCCCCTGGCCCTGCTGAAAGCCTATTAAATATTTACTACTGGCTCTCAGAGAAAAGCTTATGAGCAGCGGTGTTAACCGGCCTTATAAGCTTCCTTGAATTTGCTCTTCAAACTTAAGCACCAAGCATTAAGGCCACAAAATACAGTTCTGACCGGGAGGTTTCACGAGGAAGCTGGGTTTGGCATCTTAAAAGCGTCTGTTGTTTGCTATCCTGAGGGTAAGAAATCGAATAGCAAAACTTCTCACCAGATTTCTTCCGCAGTACCTATAAGCTTAATGATTTCCTCTCTTTTTGAGGGCCTCCAAATTGGCTAAGTATCCTGGCTTGCTTAAGCGAACTTCCTCTTATGGTTTGTAAGCTTGGGACCCTGGAAGCCAATTTTCCTGGGTGGGCTTAATAGGTATTGGTTCCATATGTAAAGCAGCCTTTGTTTTCAATAAAAATGACCTGTCATAGCTGGTTAAAAAGCATCATTCTCAAATCATATACTCCAAGCAGTGTGTCCAGTTATATGCTGGTATAAAGGCAGACAGATTCCTATTGAATATATGCATATAACTATATTGTCATGAAAAGCGGTAGGACTTAGTAAAAGTCTGTGAATTTGGGGGGTCAGTGAGAATCAAATACCATGTAAAAATATTTTATTTCAGCTTCAAAGACAGTCTACGAAATTGTTGTGGGTTAGATTGCTTAAGAAAAGAAATGGCTTCCTCATATATCCAACAAATAGAACAACATGACAGTAATATTCCAAACAGACAACCACAGTGAAATTCCCCTCATCACTCCACTCAGTCCTTCCTGAATAACATTCGCTGTGCTAGATCTTTTAGCTGTCTGCTCTTATAAAGACCCAGTCTCTGGACTAAAGAGAGTTTTGGAAATTTTGACTCAGCTTGTTGGTAAGGTCTGAATGTTATCTAAGTGATATCAACTCAGAAGCCTGGGCAAGAGTCTGTTTTTTGAAAGGCCTGCTGTGGGCCTTTTCCACTAGTCTCGAAGACTGTCCTTATTTTTTGAAGAAACAAACTCTGGGCTGTAACTTATAACAGAGTCTTCAGGAGGCAAGCATCAGGAAAATATATATATATATATTTTTTAATTTTTTTTGGCAGGAAAGTTTATAAGGTGTCATTCCTTCCATGACTGCTTTTTTTCTTTCTTTCTTTCTTTCTTTTTTTTTTTTTTTAAATATATCTTTATTGATTTCAGAGAGAGGAAAGGAGAAGGAGAGAGAGAGAGAGAAACATCAATGATGAGACAGTCATTGATCGGCTGCAGCCCGCAACCCGGGCATGTGCCCTGACCGGGAATCGAACCCCTATCTCTTGGATCCTAGGTCGATGCTCAACCGCTGAGCCACGCCCGGCTGGGCAGGAAAAAAATTTTTTTAAAAAACTATCTGTAGATTATAAAGACTCACAGGCTGTAGTGCATTTATTACTGGAACCAAATATATCAGAATGGAAGAAAATAAAATTCTCTGTTGGGGCGCAATGCATTACTGTTTCATGAGTTTTGACCCAATTTCCCATGAAACTAAAAACCTATTTTAGACAGTGAGTGTACTGGCAAACCTCTAGGGAGGTCGCATAACACATAGAATCTCTGAAAGTTTATCTTGACAACATTTGTCAATACAAACCCATCCTAGGAAAGAGTGAGCATCTCTTCTGATCTGACAGCTCTTCCCATCTGATTCTCACAATAGGAGCATCTCAAACAAACCCAATTATTTCAAGCATCTCTCTTTTTATAGCATGAGAAACCAAATCTTTGTGATTTTTTTCCCTAGGGTCCTTTTGAAAATCTTAAAGACACTTTTGGGTGTACAACAGTGATTTAAAACACACAATACCTAACTATTTAATCAGGGGCACTGACCTCTTTTGTAAAATAAAAAAAATGACAACAGCCAACACGATAGCCATCTGGTGTGAATGTGTCAAAATTATTTCTTCTTCTGGTTGTAGGGCAAAAAAATGTATTTTTTGGTGTGCTGCAGAATTTTAGTAATTAGTTTATGTGTGCCATGAAATGAAAAAGTTTGGAATTCACTGGTGTAAAAGATATCTTGAAGTTCTTTCTTTTTTTCTAAATTTAGGCTTCTGGTGTGGGGTAGACAATTTCAAGAGTTGTCAGAGAATATGTGAACATTTAATTAAAGTAGGATCACAAGTTACTAAGAAGCAATACTTGGTTACTTATTTAATCAAAGTGTCAATAAAAGATTTTTGAAGTCAACGTAGAAGGTAACACGATTGTAAAGAAACCTAACTCTTTCCAAAAAAAAAAAAAAAGGCTTTGTTCTTTTTCTCTTAAATAATTAAGAACATAAGAAAATCAACATAAAGCACAAACAATGCTATACTGATAAGCCACAGAATCTCTGCTACAGGCAGATAACATGAAAGCAAAAGAGTGAGCTTTCATTATAAATGACGGTTATTAATCAGTGACCCAAGCAAGTGAGCCATTAAAACTGAGTAATCTCTGGTAAAATTTAACATACTTTAAATTCAGGTATTACAAAAACAAAAAATATATAATTTTCAAACTCAGGTATTACAAAAACAAAAAATATATAATTCACTTTTCAAGTTTTCTTCACTATACTATTTTATAATCTAGACTAAACTGACCCTTTAATTATGGACTGTCTTAGTCTGTTTGGGCGGCCACCGCTAAATACCTTAGGCTCGGCAGCATAAACAAGCATTTGTTTCTCATAGTTCTGCAAGCTGGCAAGTCCAAGGTCAGGGCACCGGCAGATTCAGTGTCTGCCGAGGGCAGGCGTCCTGGTTCATAGACAGCTAACTTTAGCTGTGTTCTCAACTGCCCAGAAAGGGGTGAGGGAGCAGTGTGGGGTGTATTTTATAAGAACACTAATCCCGTTTATGAGCACTCTGCCCTTATGATCTGATCACATCCAAAAAGCCCTGCCTTCTAATACCATCACGTTGGGAACTAGGTTTCAACCTATGAATTGAGGAGGGGTGGGGGGTGGGCGACAAACATTCAGTCTATGGTAAGGACAAAGTGTGGTCTCAGGACCTCTAGGGTCTCTAAACCTCTTTCAGGGGAGGTGCAAACTAAAAACTGCTTTTATACCAATATTAAGATGTTATTTGCCCTTTTCATGCTGGTTCTCTCACAAGCGCACGGTACAGAAGCTATCAAAACAGATCAAATGCAAAAGCAGACATGAGAAACCAGCTATTTGCGACTAAGTCAGAAATGGAAAAGATTTTCCAAAATGTAAAACAATACCATTCTTCTCATATTTTAGGTTTTAGAAAATGTAATTGTTTTTTGTTTGTTGGGTTTTTTTTTTTTTTGGTCTTGTTTTACCAAAATGCTATTTATTATTTAATATGCAATGGGTTTATATGCTATTGCTTTTTTCTAATGATTCAAAAAATAAATGTTTTTTTTTACATTTCTTACACAAACAAAAACTCGTTGGAGTCTCCCCAAATTTTTAAGTGTAAAAGAGCTCAGAGATTAAAATATATATATATATTTAATTTTAGGGGAAAAATACTACTTTAAAAAAGCAAAGCACATACACAATTTATTTCTCTGTCACTCTTGCTCCTATTATAGTTTCAATCACCTCTAATAATTATAAATTGTTAAAGTTTAAATTTTTGAAAAGGGAAACTCATAGCTGTCAATCAAATGCAAAACACATATCAAAGATTTTTTTTAAAGTAATTCATTAATGAGGGAGCCAAGGTGTTAAAAACCAGGTCAAAGGAGACATCAAAGAGCAGACACAGATACAGGCAACCAGATTTGCTGACATGAATTTGGCAACAGATGTCAAACTGGTCAATATTCCCAGGGCAAGTTGCCATATTTTGGGGCAACGTGTCCTGAGCCCCATCACATGACTACCTGTCTACTGCAGCTATCAGAGTGATAGAACAGCTCTGAGATGACAAGGAGGACATCTTGAGATGTTTTAAATTAAATTACAGCGGGCCAGAGGGTGGAAGAGATGAAAAAGGGTCAATCAGGTAAAAAGAAAAGACGTCTACCAGTTGTCCCAGAGTTTTGCAAGTGTTTTTATACATCAAGCGGGGGGAGAAAGATGTAGGCCGCTCTGGAAGGCTTCACATTAGCTGTAGACACGGGGAAGGTGAGTTAGCTCTGGGGTGGGTGCAGCAGGGTCCACAAAGCTCGTGGTAAACTAGATGCAGGGCCTCCTGAGGCTCCAGACCGCCTGGCTATGCTATCTCTTTAGATAACCTCGGAAGTTGTCAACTGGAAGTGAAGTAAAAATTCTTTAGACAGTTTATGGGGAACAAGTTTTGATGTGGGACTAACACTGGGGCAGCCCAACCTGGCCCTTCTGGATCTTGAGGATTTCTGAAGTTCACAGCAAAGGTCTAAGAGCTCCAACGGTCAGGGACAGATGATGAGGTTTCTCATCGCCCACTCCCAGGAGACGTCCATCACCCTGGCCTGTCTTCAGCAAAAATCCTGTAAGGTTGGTTTAGCTAGAACCTCCCTGACCCTTGAAGTTCCCGCTTAGCAGTTTTCCATCCATTGACATCACCCCCCACCCCCCTCTTCGCCGTGGCTGTAAACTCCCGCTCGTCAATGCCGTTTTCAGAATTGAGCCCCATCTCTCTCCTTTGATAAGTTCTCTTTGCAGTGGCCTCTGTACCTAACCCGATGGTCCCAGATAAGCCTGCCTTACCCATCTTTAACAAACGTCACTGAATCGTGTTCTTTAACAATGGCTTAGAGAAAAACCGAGGAAAATGATGTAAATGATTTTCATTAATTAAGGAAATGCAAGAAAAGAAGTGATGTGATGACAGGTGGTATCTTGGGAAAGAATCTCATTATTCCCATTTTTTTAGAGAAGGCAATCAATAAAAATGTGTGCTCATCGCATCAGCTCTTCTCCCCCAACCTCTATGACAGTAGTCTTCAAACACTAGAGTTTATTTCGAGCTCTCATTTTCCTTTCTCCAAGATGAATTTCTATGCTTCGACAAAGTACCGAAGACATATGTCAAAGCACAACATAACAAATTTTCATCATTTTACAATCGTTTTCTTCTTACAGGAATTAATGACTTATGCTGGTCTTGCCAAAAAGTCGTAAGCAATGTACACCACCGCCCGAATCCTTTACGTGTTCCTCGAATCTTGTAAGGTATCACTCAAATCTTAGGAAAACATAGCTATGTTTACTCTTTTTATAAATCTGGTAGAAATCTTCAGGAGATACATAACAAATTTTGAAGTTGAGTATAACAAGATTCCCTCACTTGAGGAGCTAATAATGGCAGGGAGGGGGCATGAATAAAAAATAACTTTGAAATGAGGCAGGAAATAAAAAGGCAAGCTGAGGAGAGAAGTAAGGCTAGTTGTGGGGGAGGCCAGGACAAAGGACCAGTGAATCTTCCAGTGGGAGCCCGAGAGCTCTTTTGGGCCGGCTTCAGAGACCAGGGCAGATGCATGGGGTTTTAAAGGATCATAATGATCGTGACGTTCTTTAACACTAGTTAATTCGGTGCTGCACGTTGGTGGTCTGGAAAGAAAGGTGATTTTGGAAAGGCATTTTGAATCCAGGGAAGGTAAAGTATCGAATTACACCCAGGAAACCAGCAGTAGATACACATGCTTTAGCAGATACTGACTGGCAAAAACAACAAACCAAAACCACTGTGTTCTCACCCAGTCTCCTATGCTCCTCTCTCCTTCTCAGACTAGTATTTTCACGCTCTCTCAGTTGCTATAAGCAGCCACCTCCTGCCCACATCTTTCCAGAGAGTTTATATGTCCTTCCAAGACCCATTTGCACAAGTAATAATAAAAAATACACAATATTCCCACTATCTCAACCCCACACTTTTTACAGAAGAGTAGGAGAAAGGTTTTTGTAGTTGCTGTTGGTGGTGTTAGAATTTCTTTGGGGAGATTTCAGTTACCTCTGACAAAAATGTTAATAGTTTTGTTTTGTTTTGTTTGTTTTAGCCCCACAACTCACTCTGGCTCCATCTGTGTCTTCCAAAAATTCCCATTTTGATTCCATCTTCAATCAGGACTTCAGTCTTTAGGTACATCCCCCTGTACCCCAACACACACACACACACACACACACACACACACTCACGCGCACAGCTTTGGGACGGTAACAGTGCATTTAATTGGTCCAAAGTCAGCTATTCAGGTGGAGATAAGATTCCTTAACATCTCAATGACTGCTTTCTCTTTTCTAAACCTTTCCTGCTATACAAGAGAAAAGTCCATTTAAATTCAATAATTCTTTGATAGAGTATCCTCCCGATCACTTATAAAGGTGCTAAGTAAGATGAATTCTACCACTAATTCTTAGGAAGTCAACTCTTCACACTTCTCATTAATTTCCTCCGTTTGCTTCCTAGCGCCAGGACAACTTTCGGTTTTAGACAAATCCCACCCATTTCATATCCCTGTCTTAGTTCCACAGTGTAGTGTTAGGAAGAACCGTGATGTCAGCCCTCAGTCCCCTTTGCCCACATTCCCTGCTTTGCAGAATTCCCATAAAGCATAATTTCACTTTGCAAAGCACCACCAATGTATTCTTTTTCTGTTCGGTAATCTTAACACGGAATGAATCCACTAGTTCAGTTGCATATGAAAGTGAGAGACGGTTGAGGCAAACTGCTTCCCTGGGAGTCAATTTCCTTATCTGCAAAGAGGCCCGATTGCAGGCCTCCTACATGGGTAATGAGCAATTAGGAGTGAGAGGCCCGCACAAAGCCTGCAGGTAAATAATCACTGTTGTTCTGTTCCAGCCCCACTCAGGGACCCCCTCCTCTTCCGCACACCACTGACCCTTTGTGACCGGCTTCCGAGTGTCCACACCTGTCACAGGTTTACGCAGTCTGGCCAATTATATCTGCAAATATGTCCACTTTTTTTTACTCACTCCCCCCTCCCCCGCCTTAAATCTCTTCCTTAATCAAACGGGATAGTAAGTATGTGCATGCATCTATTTTGTCAACAAAACGTGCATTTAGATATAAATTCCTCCGTGATAAATGAACTCACATATACTCATTTTTGAAGGATCACTTATTCATTTGATCAACAAATACTTTTGAGCATCTACTCTGAAACAAACACTTCTAAAATATAGCGTTGAATAAACTTTCTTAATGTACCTGAGTCAGGGGGCTTATGTTCCAGGAAATAGAGTATGGGTGTTGGGGGCTGGGGACTATATTAGATAAAGTGGTTAAGAAAAGCCTCTAGATGAGGTAACATTTGAACAAGGCAAGTAGTTTTGCTGATATGTGTGTGTGTGACCCAGTAAGTGCAAAAGTCCTGAGGTTGGAGTCCCAGAACAGCAACTGAATCAGAGTGACTGAGGCAGCAGAGAGGTTACAGAAGAAAGGGCAATATCAGGAATGACCTTGGCCTTGGCTGGGTAGCTCAGTTGGTTAGAACATTGTCCTTATATGCCAAGGTTTCGGGCTCAATCCCAGTCAGGGAACATACAAGAATCGACCAATGGTCCGGCAGGGCGTGGCTCAGCAGTTGAGAGTCGACCTAGGATCCGGGCGATTGGGGTCTGATTCCTGGTCAGGGCACATGCCCGGGTTGCGGGCTTGATCCCTAGTTGGGGGGGGGGTGCAAGAGGCAGCCGATCAGTGACTCTCTCATCATTGATGTTTCTCTCTCTCTCTCTCCCTCTCCTTTCCTCTCTCTGAAACCAATAAAGATATTAAAAAAATCAACCAATGAATGCTTAAATAAGTGGAACAAATTGATCTCTCTCTCCTTCCTCTCACCCTCTAAAATCAATAAATTTAAAAATGTAAAAAGAAAAAGATAGAGAATGACCTTGTTTACCATGATAATGACTTTGGACTTCACTCGGGATGATTTGGAAAACCACTGGACAGAATTCCATTTCAAACTGGGTTTCTCTATGAAGGGGTTCAGAACAAATCTCCCCAGAATGTGTCACTTTGGCATGTGGATTATTTTGAACTAAAGACAATCAAGGCCCAAAAGACTCATGAAGAGCTTTTTATCTCACTATTAAGTGCCTAAAAGAATTTTCAGGAAGAGAGCTCTCAGCAGAGATAACTGCAAAGAGTATGAGCTAAGTGTGGTGACCTGGGGAGAGCTTGGCAGAGCCTGTTAGTTCACAGTCCTCTCTGTGTCCCATTGTTTCTTCAGGGCACTTTTGTTTAACAGGCATTTGCTCTCCCAACTCCCACTGAACTGTCTTCCTTCCGTTTGGAGTCCGGGATCTCTACCCTCACCCCTACGTCTTGTTATCTCAGAGTGGCATATAAGCCTCAATTGCCTGACTGTCAGAGAGCCTCTCATGTCGATGTGAGGCTTTCATACATATGAAATTAAATTTGTTTTTCTCTTGTTAATTTGTCTTATGTTAATTTAGTAGACCAGCCAAAAGAACCTAGAAGAGTAGAGAAAAAATTTCTCTCCCTTACATAAACTTTCAAAAAAACTAATGCTGAGAATCAACTCAGTCTGTGCACCATTTTGTTTCCACCCTGGAACATACACTCTTAATTATATGATAATTATCTGATGCAGAGATCGGCAAACATTTTCTGTACCCTCTCCTTGAATATTTTTTGAAGTTCCCTAAGTGATCCCAACGTGTAACCAGGATTGGAAACCACCACGTTAGAGGCACAGTCAAGGACAGACTAAGAGTGGGGCTGGTTTGACATCCTCTGTTCCCACCTGTCCACAGCCCAGCCCCATGGCCCACTCTCCTGGTCGTCCAGACCTGGTTGCTTCTCCTCTGAATGCCTTCCTATAAGCCAAGTCCTGTGTTTCACACTTTTATGTATATTATCAAATTTAATTCTCTCCACAGCTCTATAGGAGTAGATGTGCCTGCCTCTTCAGGGATGAAGGAAAAAAGCTCGAGAGAGACCAAGCAAATCACCTACAAATGCGCAGTTAATAGGTGGTAGTGACAGAAAACCTGAACTCTGTATTCTGACTCTAAAACCCATGTTCTTTCATCTCCGCCTCAATTTCCCAACCACGAGGCCGCACCAGGGTGAGTCAACACGTCTCATTATATAACGTCCTTCATCAGAGAACACATCTCATGTCTCAAGGCCTATAGAAAGAGCAGGGCATTTGAAGTGGAAAGGAAAGCTACCGCTTCATGCAAAACATCCTCCGTAATTAATTCCCCAGTGCCTTTAAGATGGGCTGAAGCAGATTTCCCACAAGAAGCCAGCAACTGTTGAAGGTGAAAGGGAAGCCATGAGTTTCAGAACATTTCCATGTTTCAGAAATTCACCCTCACTTTTAAAACTAGGCTATTAGGCAGGGGCAGGGGGAGCTTCATTAAAAACAAAACAAAACAACAAAAAAGACCCTTCCTAGCCCAGAGGGATGAGAGGAAAACCTCTATTAAGCAGAAGAGAAATATATTCAGGGGCAGCCTCCCCATGGATTCCCTGAAGTCTCATCTGAAATTTTCACCTTCTGCCTTTACAGTCAGGCCGTCAAGAAAGCGAACAAGAGGAGAGAGTGAGAGAGAACATCAAAGTACATTAAAGCCTCTCATCTAGAAAAATTCATTAAGATCTTTAAGCATAGAAAATTGGCAAAGAAAGAATCATTTTTAAAAGTCCTCCTTGAAAATTTTCCAGAACCCCTAAAATCTTCACAAAGACGCTTTAGAGCCATTAAAACTCGGGCGGAGAAGGTGGTAGAAGTTATTTAAAAGCGTGCAGCCTTCGATCTGTAAGACTGAGGGAACAGGATGGTTCTTGGGGGAAACAGAGAAGCTCCAAGAAAACTCTTAAGAAGAAAAAAGGACGCCTGGCTGCAAAATAAACAAAGAAATAAAGACAACACAAATAGAATAATTTTAATGGGGGGAAAAATGAGTCAATTTATGTAAAAATCTTCTGAGACATTTGAGGATATGAGTTTGACCGACCTGACCGTTGTAGGCCAGGCTGCCGGCAGGGTGAGGTCTCAGAGCTGGTGGACCACGGAAAAAAATTCACAAAAGTAGTTACGTAAATTGAAAGGAAAAAAATAAGAACAAAGGAGAAAAAGAAAGGAAATGGAAGAAGGAAGTCCTTTGTGCAAGATCTCCTAAATTATTAATTCACCAGTGCCTTTAATAATTAAGATAAACTACGACTGAGGGGAAAATAAAAGATATTAGAGAAAGGAAAAAAGAGTATTGAAGAAAAAACTTGGAAGATGGTAGGTTTTCTAAGTGTACTAGAGTGTTTGAAGCTAAACGCTTAGTGGAGAGGGCTTTTTCAGTGTAAGTATTGTGAGAATAAATTAATTTGGTAATAAGAAACAAACCCATTCTAGGCTTTATACTAAGGAGCTAGAGAGAGAGAAGACTGTTTCTCTTTTTAGCTAACTTATCATTTGGGTAATTTTCAACCAGATTCTCATATGAGAATCACATCCAGGGACGAAAACCACGTCTATACTTGCAAGTATGCGGGGCCTCGCCTTCCAGCTGTTCTGATTTCGCTGGTCGGCAGCAGGGCAGTAAGGTTGCTCTGAACAGTCAGCTGTCAGGAGGGGCTGGGAGCGGGGCCAGAAAGAATGACTTACAAACTGGAACCTCTGTGTCCATCTGTCCCACCATCTCTGACCACAGTGACCTTCCGAGCAACGGCTGCCTCTTGGCTTCTGTTCTCCAAACCTCTCGCCTGCTTCTCTGGGCCAGCTCCATCCCAGCAGCACACGCCCCCCGCCGCCTTTCAGGAAGTTTCCGGGTCTGCATCTCCACCAGCGGGCACTATAGATGACAGCAGAGGGCACCGGTTTGACTCAAGGGGCTGTTAAAGCCACCGAATCCCGCGCAGCCGCAGACTTCGAGGGCCGTCGTGCCAGGGGCTGCGGTGCCCGCCGCCGAGGTCGCCTGCGCACGTGCGGGTGGGGGAATCTCTATGGGGTTCTTTTTCCTGTGGCCCCAGGGACATACCAAGTTGTCGCAGGCATTTGAACATCGCCTGGACTATCGTGGAACTGCACCTGACCTTGCTGGACAGACCCGAGCGGCTGGCGAGCTTGTTCGCACGAGCCAGGTTGCGCTTGGCTGGGTGAGGAGAAGGCCCTGCCCCGTGGGGGCTGATCAGCAAGCCTCCCTAAAGAATATCATGTTCAGTGAGTCAGCTCTGCCTGCAGCTAAGTTCTTGCCCCAGCTGGAAGCTCCTTGAGAACAGGCACCTGAAGACACAGAACTTCTAACCCATTATCAACTAAGGATGGTTGTGGTTTTCAGCAGAAAAGGCCGTCACCCTCTGTTTGAGAAGCAAAGCATGGGTTTCCTCCGTGGTAACCAACACTTTGACTATATAATCTACCCTGTAAAGAGATTTATTAGAGAAACAAATGTTGTCATTTCACCTCCATTCTCTTCTTATAAGATACTTTGTGATTAAAATTAAACATCTACAGGAGTATGTAACGTGTAAAGTATAGAGTAAAATAGAAGGGTCACTCTCTTAAGAGAAACACAGTTGGTTTATTCAGCAACCTGCAGGAAATCTGCACAAAGATGGAAATGTTTACAAGCAAACTGAGCCATTGGTCTCTCCATGTTCTCCCCGTCTGCCAGCCATTTTCCTACATATTTCTCTTTCTGGCTTCAGTTGAATGGTTTGTCGTTTCAACAACACCTTTGCCAATTCTCTAAATTCCTATGCCCTTTAGCTTTGTGCCCTGTCTGGCAAAACACTTACCTGGATAAATCCGACTGTCTGCTCTGATGGTGGCTGCAAAGCGCAGCTGTGCGCTGGTGACACAAGTCACATGACAGAGAAGATCGGCCCCCCCCCCCCCCCCCGCAAGCTCAAGACCATCAGACACGCTGGATTTTACCTGGGCAGCTCATGGTCTCGTCTCCATGAGGCTATTTCCTTTTACTGTATGTCCCCTCAAACACCCCAAAACCTTTGCCCTAAGTAATTAGCTCATATCCTACGATGCAAAGGAGATACTGGAAGCAGTTGGGGACACTCCCTTACCTCCCCACTTCCAAATATGCAGACTTGCCTCCGCAGTGAGCTGCACTCTTGTCACACAGACACAGGGTTTCATGACAGTCAGCTTAAGAATCTTGTGAAGTGGGTCTTAACATTTCTTTCTCTAACTTTTTTAATCACAAAAAGAATCTCTTTTATAATGTTTACACTTTTCAGAGGTCTCCTTTCAGCTCTTTATATTCCCTTGGGCCTGCTTTCCTGACTGAAAATGTTTGCTGGGGAAGGGGCGAAGACCTAGGCCCTACCGGGTGTCATCCTAGATGAGTTAGGAGCGGTGCTGTGTCAGGGATAATCTGGGCTGGACCACTCTGCCTCACCTCTGCCCCCTAGCCCAGGCCTACTGCTCAGGGAACAGGAGCTGCCTCTCTTTATTGTAACTGCCTAGGCCATGGTGTTTTTTTTGGGGGGGGGGGGGCCTGATGTAGGAAGATGCCATAAAGAGGGGAGAACATAGGCCTGCACTGACCTTTATCTGCTCCAGCCTGTAACCAAGTTCTTGCACTACCCAATGTTACCCAACACGCCAGGCTGGCATCTGGTTGGGGCTGCTACACAATGCATTGTCACAGCCAACAGGCTCAGCTAGGAGATGTAGGGGAGAAAGGGGGAACTAATGAAGCCCTCCAGCCCATGCCTGTCCCTGGCATCTGGCCTTTCTCTACTCTGACCTATACAGTCCCCTCCCTTCCACACCACCCTCTCCTCCAGGCACACACCCCATGGCCCTTGTGCTTGCCACAGTTTGGGCTTAGCAATCAATGGGACACATCTCCCTCCCTCCAGCTTCAGCACCAGGCCTGTGGTTGGTTGTGGGGAGGAAGTCATAGCTAGACAGGAACTGAAGATACTGCTTTCTAATGTGCTTTATTTTCAATTCAGAATACCTTGAGAACATTTTTCTATATCATTAAATATCTCTGTGACAGTTTGGATGCAGGAAGTTTTGGAGGTGTTTTTTTTGGTATGTGTTTTTAAAAAATGTCTTTATTGATTTTTAGAGAGAAAGGAAGGGAGAGGGAAAGATAAAAAACATCCATGAGAGAGAAACATCGATTGGATGCCTCCCACAGGCCCCCTACTGAGGATCAAGTCTGAGAGCCAAGCATGTGCCCTGACCCAGAATCGAGCCAGGGACCTCTTGGTGCATGAAAGGATGCCCAACCAACTGAGCCACACCAGCTGGGCTGGATGCAGGGAGTGTTTTATAAGGAGGTGATTCTAGGAAACACAAATAAAAACATGATAAGAGCGAGACAGAGGTAGAAGTGCATTAAGGAGCCCGCCACCCTGGGAGCAACAGGGCTCAGGGCTGCTAAGGGCCTGCTGAGTATTAGCCCTGGAGGGAGGAGAGTGGAGCATTTGTACAGTCACTTCCTTCCCCCTTGATTTGGCCCTCAGGGGTCTTACCTCCTCCACACTGCAGGCTGCACCTGCTGGCCAGGATAAGCTTCTTCAGTGCCATAAATAGCTCTCAGGTAAGGAATTGAAGTGCTGGAGGCAGGAACCTCCACAGGTGCAAGTGAACTTACCGGGTTGAGGGGATGTGGCTTGGGAACGAGCCCTGACTGCTACATCCAGTGAGAGTGGAGTTGTGGGAAAAAAGCATAGGGAAAGGGTAATCATCAGACCCTTCATGTTTCAAGAATTAAATTGGCTCTGGCCAGTTAGCTCAGATGGTTAGAGTGTCATCCTGATAGGCCAAGGTTGTGGGTTTGATCTCCGGTCAGGACACATACAAGAAACAACCAACAAATGCATAAATAAATGGAACAACAGAGCAATGGTTTTTTTTTTCTCTCTCTCTCTCTAAAATCATTCAATAAATTTTAAAAAACGAAACACACACAAAAAGAATTAAAAACCCTACTTGTCCTATGGACTATTTTCTGTGGTGAAGACAGACATGGTTTTGACATCCTGAGGAGACCAAAACCAGAACCCAGTCCCACCCCAGCACTTCTGGTCCAACAGAAACCCTGGCATGTATCTGTGCACAAAAAAAAAAAAAAAAAGGAAAGAGTTGAGCACAAAAAGCTCCTCTCCAAGGAGACCTAGGGTGGGACAAACTTGACTGGTACAGCACTGAGGAGACTTAGCAGTCCCTTTCAAAAGACAGTGTGCTCTGAAGAGGGATCCATGTCAGGATTAAATGAATTACATGGACTTAAAAACCTTCTTATTTTGAAATACTTCTAGACTTCCAGAAAAGTTGCAAAAAAGTATAGAAAAATCCCATATGTCCTTCCCCCAGCTTCTCCTAATGTTACCAACAAACTACATAATTGTAATGATGAAAACAAGGAAGTTAACGTTGAAACAGTAATGTGGGCTAAACTACAGATCTCATCCAAATCTTGACAGCGTCCTCACTAGTGCCCTAGCTGAGGCGTCCACTTAGGAACCCACACTGCACTTAGTGGCATTTTCTGTCTTCCTTTGTCTTTTGTGATCTTGATACTTCTGAAAAGTGCTGACGGGTCAGTTATCTTTCTTAGAATGCCCCTCAGTTTGGGCTTGTCTAGTGTTTTATCATGCGTGATTAGGTAGCAGTGATGCATTTTTTGCAAACCCCCCCCCCCCCGAAGTGAAGATGATCTCAGTGCATCACATCAGGAGATACCTGATGTCAACATGTCACGATACTGGCAATGACATTAACCTTGATCACTTGGTTAGAGCGGTACCTGCAGGGCTTGTCCAATGTGACGTTTCTATTTTTTCCATTTTTAATGAATAAATACCTTAGAGGGAGGTTCTTCGAGACTGTCCTATTTCTCACTATACTTTGCCCACTAATTTCAGTGTCCATCAGTGGTTCTTGCTGCCACATTGTTACTGCGCTGCCTGCCTGACGGTGATTTGCTATTTCCTCATTGATATGAACTGATTTTCACTAACCTCTTGGGTCCAGTGGGGACTAATGATGGGCGTGGGCTGATCATGCTGCAGTTCTCTTCCTGCAAACCTGTGGGGGCTGCGGTGTCCTCCCTCTGACCTTCGAGGAATTGTCGTCGCCATGAGAATTCTTGGATGTCGTGAGACGATGAACATTCGAGAGAGAGAGAGAGAGAGATGCTAAATTTCCTGCCAATAAAGCAATTGGGAAACAGTAATTAAATTGAATAAAGAGGATATTAACCGTAAATACATTTATACATGATTTTGTGGAGCAGTTAATTAATTTTTAACTGTAACACAGTGAGTACTTTAAATCTGTAGGTTTAAGCATACCTCTTTGAAAGTTTAAAAAACTGTGTTCCATAAGGCCTGTCCTTTTATTTATACCAATTACTTATATTTTGGTTTCCTATTGTCTTTCTCTTGTATTTATTATCTTTTTTCCTAAATTATCTTTATCCTTTTGTCCTGTTCTCTGCTTTGTGTGGATGTCTCAAACATGTCTCAATGTCATTGGTTCATTTTTCTGTAGGGTAAATTTTGTAATCTTTTATATGTTGTTTTTTTTAAAAATTTATCTTTATTGTTGAAAGTATTACAGGTGTCCCATTTTTCCCCCGAACTGACCCGCTCCACCTCGCTCCCACCTCCTCCCCAGGCCTTCACCCCATTATTGTCTGTGTCCATGGGTTATGCATATATGCATATAACTTCTTTGGTTAATCTCTTCCCACCCTCCACCCCCCTTCCCTCTTTCCTCTGAAATATGATTGTTGCCTGTGTCAATGTCTCTGGATCTATTTAGTTTGTCAGATTCTTTTGTTCATTAGCTTCTTCTTAAAGAAGACCCTTCAACATTTCCTGTAGTGCTGGTCTGGTGGTGATGAACTCTTTTAGCTTTTTCTTATCTGTGAAGCTCTTTATCTGGCCTTCAGTTCTAAATGATAGCTTTGCTGGGCAGAGCAATCTTGGCTGTAGTTCCATGTTTTTCATCACTTTGAATATTTCTTGCCACTCCCTTCTGGCCTGCAAAGTTTCTGTTGAGAAATCAGCTGACAGTCGTATGGGTGTTTCCTTGTAGGTAACTAAGTCCTTTTCTCTTGCTGCTTTTAAGATTCTCTCTTTGTCTTTAACCTTTGGCATTTTAATTATGATGTGTCTTGGTGTGGGCCTCTTTGGGTTCCTCTTGTTGGGGACCCTCTGTGCTTCCTGGACTTGTAAGTTTATTTCTTTTCCCAGGTAGGGGAAGTTTCCTGAAATTATATTTTCAAATCGGTTTTCAATTTCTTGCTCTCTTTCTTCCCCTTCTGGCACCCCAATAATATGAATGTTGGGCCTCTTGAAATTGTCCCAGAGGCTCCTTATGCTATCTTCGTATTTCTGGATTCTTTTTTCTTTTTGCTCTCTGGTTGGGTGTTTTTTGTTTCCTCGTGTTCCAAATTGCTGATTTGATTCTCAGTGTCCTCTACTCTACTGTTGATTCCATGTAAATTATTCTTCATTTCAGTTCCTGTAGCCTTCATTTCAAATTGGTACTTCATTATGTTATTGATTTTCTCAGTTTTCATAATAATATGCTTGAGCATCCTTATAAACAAAATTCTGAACTCTGTATCTGTTAGCTTGCTTGGATCTATTTCATTTAGTTCCTCTTCTAGAGATTTCTTCTGTTCTTTCCTTTGTGACATGTTTCTTTGCCTCCACATTTTGGCTACTTCCTGGTGTTTGTTTCTATGTATTAGGTAGAGCTGCTATGTCTTCTGGAATTTTTAGAGTGGCTTTGTGTAGTAGGTGTCCTGTAGGGTCCAGTGGCTCAGCCTCCCCAGTCACCTGAGCTGGGCCTTCTAGGGGCTCCCCTGTGTGGGCTGTGTGCACTGTCCTGTTGTAGTTGAGCCTTGGTTGCTGTTGGCGTCCCTGGGAGGAACTGACCCCCAGGCCAATCAGCTGTGAGGACCAGCTGCAACTACAGCCAAAGAGCTGCTGTGCTGGAGACATCACTATGGAGCAGGATTTACTTCAGTGGAGCTTTGGTGTTCACCTAGTGCGCCCCTTGAGTGTGTCACTTGTGGTTGTGGTAGAGCTGTAATCCAGCGTGGTCAAGTCTGACCACCAGGTGCACTGCCTCTGGGGCCTCCCAGGAGGTGCAAGATCAGCCTGTGCCAGTGCCTTGCCCAGGGCCACCCAGCATGAGCTACACAGCAAACTATAGTTGGCTGCTACTTGTGCTGGGCTTGGAGGTGTCCAGGAGAGGCCAAGCTATGAGCCAATGCAGCTGCCGCTAGTGCCAGGCCTGGGGCCACTTCTCAAGCCATATGGGGCCCGCTGCTGCTTGTTTGAGAGGTTTTAGGAAAGTCCTAAGCATGAGGCTGGAGAGGCCACTTGCACAGAAAAGCCCCTGGAAATGGCCTGGATGAGCTGCAGGTGGGGAGGGGCGGGGCCTCCGGGAATCACGGGGCGGGGCCAAAGGTGGGAGTCAGGTGCTGGCGACTCAAACATGGTGCCTGCCTGCCGGCTGTGTGCGGGGAGGACTCGCCAAAGGAGCCATGGCCTCCGCCAGCCCTTCTGCCTGGGAGGAAGCCGCCCTCCGCCTCTCGCCCGGATCTCAGGCAGGTTAGTTCCCCCCCGAGTGTCGCGGGTCCTTTCAGGCTGCTGCCCGGCGCTGGGCTCAGAGGGAGCGTCCGAGTGAGTCCGTGCCGGGCCCTTTAGAGGAGCTGCTGGGGCTCCCACAGCCTCCGCGACCCTCAGCCACAGTCCCCGCTGGTTTCACAGCCCGAAGGTGTGGGGACGTCTCTTCCCGACCCTGGAGCCCTGGGCTGGGGCCTGCTGTGGGGCTGGGACCCTCACTCCTCGGGGAAACCTCCGCCACCGAGATTCCCTCCCGGGTTTAAACCGGGCACCGGGTGTGAGCCGGGCCGCGTCTCCGGGATTCAGCCCCGCCCCGCCCGCGTCTCCGCCCCTCCTCCCGGTCTCGGTGCTTCAGTCCCCTGGCTGTGGGGCTTCTGTGCAGCGGATCTCAGGAGGCTCCGAGTGACGGTGGTTCTGTGTTAGTTGTGATTTTGATGAGGTTGCGGAGGCGGCGGTGCTGCTGTTACCTACGCGCCATCTTGTTTCGGTCTCTCTTTTATATGTTTTACCTAAAAACAACTTTTGAAGTTCATAAGATATGAAAATGCGCACTTAAGAGTTTTTCATTTAATTTTAATTTAATTCTATAAAAAGGATCCTTAAAACACAAAGTAATTCCAAGCGCAGTGTTGTGTGTGATGAACCCGTGTGACCACCAGGTGTCAGGCGTGCTTCATGCTGTAAGCACTGCGATGCTGGTTTTCAAGCGGTGAAATATTTTTATCAGCAGGGAAGCATGACAGCCTCTAATAAAGCAATAAAACATAAAAGGGAGTTATTCTGATAGCAGAAAGAAAAAATTTTAATTGGTTTTAATTACCAAAAAAAAGGAGATAATTTTTAAAAAATATGTGTTAGCAGAAAATGAAAGAATTATCACATGGAGCTTAGCTTGCTATTAATTATATACTGGCTTTATTAAATTGACATACACAATGAGTCCTTCATAGTTTATTTTATGACAGTACAATTATGATGGAAATTTAAAGTATCATTTTCTTCCAAGTTTTGGCAGAACTGATGAAATTTAAAGTAAGTACAAACTAGAAATTATTATACATTTTTTTTTGTTTTAAATATGTCTTTACTAATTTCAGAGAGAGGAAGAGAGAGGGAGAAAGAGATAGAAACTCCTGTGATGAGAGTCATTGATCTTCTGGATCACAGATTGATGCTCAACTGCTGAGCAACACCGGCCAGGCTATTATACATGTTTTGAATTTTCCTGTTAAAGAAACAGTGTTAACTTTTATTTATGTATTTATTTACTTATGTATTTATTTAGATTTTTTATTGATTTTTAGAGAGAGAGGAAGGGAGATGGAGAAACACTAATGTGAGAGTAATTGGCTGCCTCCTGCACACCCCCTTCTAGGGACTGAGCCCACATCCTGGGCATGTGCCTTGACCAGGAACAGACCTGGCAACCTTTCAGTGCATGGGACAATGCCCCAACCAACTAAACCACACCAGGCAGGGCAAGTGTTAACTTTTTTGAAGGTCATTCTTTTCAATGGTATGCGAGGTGATTTAATTTTATAAGTACTGTACAAAAGTTATCTTAACGATTTGCACATTTAAAAAAATTCAACGTCAACATGTTAAATTGCATTTCAATTCTCATTCTTAAAATGTATTGTGTACTTAGTAGATACTTGTCACTATTCAAAGCACTTTGTATGTTTTCACTCATCTGATCTTCTCAATAAACTTAGGGTTGAACAAACTGAGTCTCAGAAGAGTTTAATAAACTACTCAAGGTCTGTTTTTCAAGCCAGTGAAATCTGGTGCTAGGTCACACTGCTATGTCATCCAATAAGTTTAAACTTAAAAATTTGTAGAAGTTAAACTACCATAGAATATACAGTAGTTAGCTATTTAGAGAAGTTTTACAAACTTGGTTATAGATTGGAAATCAATAGCACCTCCCTTTACAGACTAGATTATTTTTGTGTCTGTCTTACCTACTCACTTTTCAGAGGCTAACATTTCCAGTAGGAAACAAACTTAAATTGTTCACCAGCTGGAAATATACATATATATATATATATATATATATATATATATATATATATATATATATATATATTATTGTTAAAACAAAACAAGACTTCTGGGTTAAGATGCTGGATTTCTAGATAACAACTAGTATCAATTTGCTTGTAAGTGAGCTTATCTTGGAAGTTGAATTGCCATTCCCTGTCGAGCCACTGCAACCAAACCTGTGTGGAGCAGAGATGGACTTTTTTTTTTTTTTAACCAAATTCTGCCTAAATTACAGGTTCATGAGCAAAATAAATAATTGGTGTTGCTGTGTTTTCCCCTTTTTAATTTGTGGCAAATTGCATTAGTAGAGTTTATGATGTTGAACTTCTGTGTTCTTGGAATATACCCTTTTTTATTTTGATGTACTTCCACATTTTGGAACCATACTGAACATAACCATCATCATTTATGGAAAAAGTAGATTTATTGAGCAAATTAAAATGTTAAAAGAATGCATAAAAAATGTTTTACCTACTTTAGACGTATTGGTAGAACATCATTAAGTGGTCCAGAAGGACTCCTGGCTGGCAATGCCATCAAAACCAGTTTTCGTGTGTGTGTGTGTGTGTGTGTGTGTGTGTGTGGTTGTTGTTTTTTGTTTGTTTTCTTATTTTACATAATTAGACTTTTCTTTAATTTGGAACACTTAATCCAAATGAGCTAGTTTTTCCTATATTTTTGGGGTATTTTCAAGGTTGCACTTGAAGTTCAATTTTGTCTTTTTCGTGATTCAATTTAAGGACTTGATTAATGGCGTCCATTTAAAAAATAACTGAGGCTTCACTAATCTGAAATAATCAGAGGTGGAGTCTCCTCTCTCACTCGTTCTCTCTTTCTCTCTTATCTCAGGGAATGTTTCATTTAATGAATGTAATCAACTGTTTACATAGAAATGGAGAAACACAATGAGCCTTGAAAAGCTTTTGAAAATGAAAAGTAAGAAAAAAAAAGTAACAAGGCAACCTAGTGGCTTGAGACTGCTCTAGTTTGAAAATTTTATCAAGTGAAAAGGTGTTTTTCTACTTTTCAGATACAATATTTAGGGGACAGAGCACCCCTCCACATTCTCCAATGCCTATCCCAGACTCACTCACTCATTCACTCACTCACTCACTCACTCACTCACTCACTCACTCACTCACTCCCCTAGCTCTCCCCATCCCCTTTAAGGTGATATTCTTTTAACCAATTCCCCAAAATGTTCTTTCTAAGGTGGAACCAATGAACTCTCCCCTTCCTCTACCATCCTACCACCACCACCACCACCACCTTAAGAAACTTACTTTCTGGGAAAAAGAGAAAAGAGAGAGAGCTAGAAGTTCTGAACAAATTCTTTTTGGGTGCATTTCCATTTCTAAAGTTTTTCAATAAAAATTTCCTCTAAAAGACTGCCTGATTGGAAAAATTGACAGGGCCCAGCAGTGAGGGACCAGCGTTTATGCTGAGTGACACTAGCAGACAGTGGAGCTTCCAGCTGGGAAACTGTCATTATGTAAATGTACCCTGATGGCAGCCCTCCTAGGAGGACAAATGACTCAGTGACTCCTTAATCAGCCTGTCTCCAGCAATAATAATGTAATCCGTGGTCACCTAATGAAAAATGAAAGAAATTAGTGCCTTTTCCCAACACTGAGCTTCTAGAATCTCAGGTTACAGGCTGTCATTAAGCAGGGAGCTGTCAGCTGGTTGCCTGGCACATCGCAAAGAGGCATCGCTTTAGGAGATGCTTCACGCTCGTGTCCACAGTTGGGTCCCCCTTGCCATTACTCAGTTAACACATTGGTCTGGATGATTTGCTACTATGGGCCCCTGGTCACTTATTCGTTCAGTCCCCATTTCTGCCACGAGCGTTTATTGCAGGTCACTGTATGTTAGGTGACCTATCCTGGGGACATAAAGATGAATAGGACACTGTTCCAGCATTTGGAAGCTCTCATGGGGGGGGGAGTGGATGACAGACATGAAATATTTAACTATGATACAATTATACCAAGCTGTAATGGAGATAAAATACACATGAGTATTGCCTATTATGGAAAATAGCGGCCCATTGGTCAGAACTAGTTCACAGAATTTGAAATGTTTTTATTAAGACTCCACTATATCTTAGTCTAGTCAAGGTAGTGTGTTTTATTCATTTATATTACCTTTCTGGCTCTTGTTAAGCACTTGAGTGTGAAATCCTTGTATACAGACAGGTCTAACAAGCAGACACCTACTATGAGATGCTATATTATACTTCGATTTAATTCCTGTTCTTTAGAATTCATTTTCTTTTTAATGTTGTGGTGTGTTAAAAAATTCTTAATCACAGCCCTCTTAGGTATGGAAAAAATACCTCACCACCCACCTGTGCTGTATAGCACGGAAAATAAACAAGTTTTAAACTTGTTTCTCAATCAATAGTATCTCAATTTTGTTTACATTTTAATTAGTTCATGCTGGTTGGCCTCAGAGTTCAGCCTCTTGTTTCTCTTTATTCTGACCTGCTTCTCTCCAGGTGGGATCAGGGTGTGTGTGTGTGTGTGTGTGTGTGTGTGTGTGTGTGTGTGTGTCACTCTGGGATGGTGGTGAGAGAAGTACCCTCTGGGATCAGGGTGTGTGTGTGTGTGTGTGTGTGTGTGTGTGTGTGTGTGTGTGTGTGTGTGTGTGTGTGTGTGTCACTCTGGGATGGTGGTGAGAGAAGTACCCTCTGAGTCCCCGCTGGCCCTACAGCCCAGTGACTGCTCAGCTGCCCGGGCCCGATGACTAAGGCAGGGCAACTATACCTGGCCTCTTGTGAACTATTCAGCGCCGACACCACTGGTTAGTCCACAGTGAAATCATCTGGCCTCGGCTCAAGCATCTGTGCCTATGGAGACCTGTTTCTCCTGACCTAAGCTTCTGTCACGTATAACAGCCCTCTTGGCACTTTTAAGCTACGCTGGGGCACTGGAGTGAGACCCAGTCATACACAGCAATGTAATCAAGGACATGACTATCCCATCATGTTCTAGCCCCTGCACACGCTCAGGGGAGGGATTATACCAGGTGAGTACAGGTGGGGATCATGGGGGCCGCCTTAGGAGTCTTCCTACTTCAGAGTATAAGGGTCTTCATATGTTGATTAAATCCAGCTTTGTGGCTGTTACTCAACCTCCTTTATGCTTATTTTTTTTGTCAGCATGACCTGTTTTAATCACTAATACAGTTGTGTCATTGTGCATTTATCTATTTCTTCTGTAGTTCCATATTTTTAAAAAACATATGTTTTTACTGATTTTTTTGGATAGAGAGGAAGGGAGAGGGAGAGTGAGATAGAAACATCAACATCAACATTGATCGGCTGCCTCCTGCATGCCCCCTGCTGGGGATGAAGCCCACAACCCAGGCATGTGCCCTGACTGGGAATCGAACCAAGATCTCCTGGTGCATAGGTCCAATGGTCAACACTCAACTGCTGAGCCACACCAGCTGGGCTAGTTCCATCTTTTTTTTTTTTCTTCTTTTTTTTTTTTACTGCTTTATATATTTTGAGAACATTTATTAGGTATATACAATTTAGAATTATGTTCATCATCTTTAATTCTAATAATGGCTTTTGTCTTGAGTCTATTTTGTTTGACACTAACATAGAAAGCTGAACTTTTGTCTTGTTAATATTTGCTATGTATATATACACGAATATGTATGCATGTATGTGTGTGTGTGTGTGTGTGTGTGTGTGTGTGTATATATTTAATCTTTAGTCACCCTGTACCTTATATTATAGGTGTTTATCAGTTATCTATTGCTGCTGAACATATTTCTCCAAAATTCAGTAGGTGATTACAGCAACCACTTGTTTTGCTCATGACTGTGGGCCAGCAATGTAGGTTGGCCTCAGACAGGTGGTTCTCTTGCAGGTCCTGTCTGGAATTATTCATGAGGTTTCAAGTCACCTGGAAATTTTACTGGAGCTAGATGGTTCGAGATGCCCTCACAGGTCTGGTGGTTAGTGCCAGCTGTTGAATGAGTCACCCTCTCCACTTAGTCCTTTATCCTCAAGGAGGGTGCCTGGGCTTCTTCATGCAGTGTTGGTGTGTGAAGGCTGAGAGCATAGCTGCAAGGCCTCTTGAGAGCCAGGCTTGGAAATCCACAGGTTACTTCTCTAGTACCTCTGCTGTGCTCGGCCATGGGCTTGGAGCAGCCGGAGGCAGTGTGGTCTCAGTGTGAACCTTAGAAGAATCCAGAGACACATCAGTCAATAATGCTCCTCATAGCAGCTTCTTCGAGGGGGAAGTCTGACTGCTGCTCCTCCATGGACACCACACAGATATGCTTTAATACAACAAATAAAAATGTTTCAGGCTTCTACTGTCGGCTAGGAACCTTGTTACTGACTTCTATTTTGTGTTTTCAATGCTTGTGTTTTCCTTTCCCATGTATCATATGAAGTCTTCAAAGCATGAGAGAAAGAAGATATACACAAGGTGTAGATTGACCTTTGCAAGAACAGTTGCCGTGGGAACACACTCTCAGTTTCCACCAGACTGCCTCTCCCTGGCCAGGGCTGGAGCTGGAGCTGGACCCCGAGCAGAGCTGTTTCACAGCAGTGCTATTTTACAACTGAGCTATTTGCACTGAATAAGGTCACTCTCCCCATCACCTCACCCCAAATTGGGGACTCCTGCTGGCATTGAATTGGTGACAACAGTGACCAAAAATCCTTGGGGAGAAGAGCCAGGGTGGGGAAGCAAACGCAAAACCTTCACTTCTTGGCCCTCTTGAATGTCTGAAGTTTGGCCCCAAGGATTTTGTGTTTAGACAAAGCCTTCCAGCCAAGGGACTTCTGTGAAGTATACTGTTCGACACGACACACCTTATAGAGGAGTGATTCCTAAGGGGTGTGTGTGGGGGGGAGGGCGTGGGGGGGGGAGAGGGAACATTGGAGACATATTTAGTTGTCATTACTGGAGGGGCAGGGCTGTGGTGTGTTACTGTCACCTAGTAGGTAGAGGTCAGGGATGTTCAGTATTCTATAATCAGGGTTGCCAGCTTTAGCAAATAAAAATACACACGGGTGGGATGGCCAAATGAAGTACAGGGCTCCACTTAAATTTGAATCAGATTAATAGCACTGTTCATCTGAAATTCTAGTTTGACCGGGGGCCCTGTATTTGATCTGGTGACACTACCTACAAAGCACAGGACATGCACCAACAACAAAGAATTATCCAAGCCAAACAATCAATTGCCTTAACCATTGATCAATTAACTCACAGAGAAACAATAAAATAAAATTTTATCCCGATGTTTGGAAAAATTCAAGTACATTTTTCTTCTAAACAACTAGCTCTCAACGGCTATCATTAAAACAGTGTAATGATGTAGTAAAGATTTTAAAAGACACCAAAGCAACAATTAGCTTCTGCTTATCAACTTTATTTTCCAACTTAAGAGAATCATCCTGATCTCTCTTTTCTGCCACGCACTCCTTTGCCTCCCAATACTTGTCTTTCTTTCTTCAGTTATTAGCTGGGTATGTGGCTGCCACTAGTGAAGACTAGTTGTAGTTGGATAACTAAGTTCTGGAAAATAACTAAGTTCTGGAAAATTGGACGGGAGTGATGTACGTGGGTTTCAGAAGTGCCTGTGAGGAGACTAGGATGCTCACCTACCCCTCCTTTTCTCCTCCTTACTGGCTTGATGTAGACAAGAGACTAGGAGCTGGAGCAGCCTGGGACAGCTGCCCCAGGAGGCCGATAGAGCAGGAAGGTAAAGGAAGCCTGAAGCCATCATTCCGACTCCAGATCACAGATCTGGACATTTAGATGTGGGGGAAATAAAATTCTATCATGCTTAAGCCATTTTATTTCAGGATTTCTCTCACTAGTGGCTAAGGCTAAGCCTACACATCTTTTTGTTTGTTTTTCCTCATTTTATCCCCAACATCTAGAACCCGAAGGGAACAGACCCGTGGAAGGCAGCCATCTAGCTGGATAAATGTGATGGATTTTCACCAGCCTGAGAAGGGGGAGGGGTGTTAAATATGAGCCAACATTAAGGACAAAAGCCATCTCTGGCACAAAACATACACTCAATAAATATTTTTTGAATGAATTAATGGTTATTAGAGGTGGCTGCCATGTTTTTGAACCAAATATTGTACCTGTCTGGAAGATCCCCTTCTTCCCATACCCCCTATTAATCTCTCAAGGCTCAGCTTCAATGTGACTTTTCTGTCAAGCTCCCCCGGCTTCTCTGGCATTGGGTCTGCCTCCCTCCCTCAGTATATCTCTGCCTCCCTTACATCTATTCTGCCGTCATTGCATCATGTTGAAACTACAGAGGAATACCCATGGCTTTTCTTCTTTGTGTCCTTAACACCTAACATGATGTCTGGAAGGATGGAGGAGAAACAAGGAAGGAATTCTTCTAAACATTCAAAAATTCATATAGGACTTTCCTCTAAAAATGTACTTCCTTTGCAGTTTAGGAACTGTATTAGTCAGGGTTCTTCAGATACGTACATATGTATCCATCCATCCTATTGGTTCTGTTTTTCTGGAGAGCTCTGACAAATACAGCTCTTATGTAAATAAAGGGAGAGATTTATTTTAAGGAATTGGCTTGTGCAATTGTTGGGCCTGCAAGTCTGAAATCTGCAGGGCAGGTTGGCGGGCTAGAGACCCAGGGAAGAGTTGATGCTGCAGTCTCAAGTTTGAAGGCAATCTACTAGCAGAATTTCTTCTTCCTTGGGAGACCTGAGTCTTTTCTCTCAAGGCCTTCAACTTACTGGGTGAGGCCCACCCACATTATGGAGGGTAATCTGCTTTCCACAAAGTCTATTGATTTCAGTGTTAATCATACCTAAAATATACCTTCACAGCAACATCTAAACTGAGGCACCATGGCCTAGCCAATTTGACACATAAAATTAACCATCACCAGAACTCATAAAGAGAAGTGAGTTTATTGAATACTTTAAGTTCAAACAGCACTATTTAGATTACCTCTGCCAGAAAAAGTTGCATTTATTACCCAGTGTTATAGCAGGTAACTATGAAGCCAGAAAAAAAAGTATTCATTATGACAAATGAGAGAGAATATCTTATAGAAAACAATTAGAAATATAATCAGATGTGTTTAATAACTTCAAATTCATTATTATTGTTTGCTTGGTTAAAGGAAGCTCACTCTTGCAGAGAACTTAATACAATTAAGCCAGGCTTATGTGAACCAAGAGCTCTGGGGGGAAAACAAAAAGAATGTGCATATCAGCAATAGTCATTTATGGTTAAAAGATTTTGACTAATATTAATCAAAAATTTAAATGCAGTACTCCTAAGATAAAATACTATTTTGCCCTGGACAAGATAGATGTTCTATTCATAGCCCAGATGAGAAGTACCTACATAAAAAGAAGGAAAGGAGGAAGTTGTCGCTGGTGTGCATTGATCTCGATTAATGGTTGCAGTGTGCAACGCTGTAAATTTAACTTCTCTTGCTGTCTGTGCACTAAAGGGTACTCAACTGGCCTGAAAAAAATTAATGTAACTTCTAAAAGTAGGCCAACTAATTTATAGGCAATAGCTTACATACCAGGAAAACTGGATCAATAAGTAATGCTATATTTATTTCCAAGAAACCGAGCAGTATTTTTCTCACTGAAAAGTGAGTACGGATGAAGTCAATTGGAAAGTGCTTTTTTTCCTGAGGGTGGGAATAGCATGAGGAAGGAGGGCTCTGAAGCCACAGTCAAAGCTGAAGAGGAACAGGAGGGGGAAGAGAAGGAACACGTGGCAGGGAAAATCTGGTGGGCCTCTCTCAGCCTGGCAGAAGGACTGAAAAATCTCAGAACATAGGTCAAAATAAAGGCCAGCCCCAAGGAAGGAAAACCAATCTCCTCTGGCATAACTACTGGTATCCTACTGATCCCCTCTTTTATTCCTTCATGTCCCAATCCTCCCTTTATTCAGTTGTAGTTATGGAGCACACACCAGGTGCCAGAGCCTGCTCTGGGAACTGATGCTGTGATGGGCGCAGGCTGCCCTGTTCTCCAGTAGCCCACACCCGCTTAGCTTCTCTGCAGGCCGCCTGCACACAGTTCCTACTTGGGGCGATGCTGCTCAAGCGTCTCTGCTGAGGGCGTTCTCTAGGCCTGGGTGTGTGCACAGAGATTCGTTAACACCTCTGAGGGGTTCCTTATCCGGTGAGGCCCAGGAGATGTTTGACAAATGCCTAGGCTCCTCGCCCTTGAAGGGCTGAGGCCCAGTTTGGTGTCAGTGGTGACCTGCTCATTTTGTTGGCTTTCCTCCCTTCTCTCTCTCACCTGCTCCTTCCCTCCCAGTGTTGCCTGGGTTACCTCCTCAATCACCAGATCTTTTTGATTTTTTATTTTGGGGTGGTGGTGGTGGTGTAAACCAGGCTAAGACAGCAGGAAACAAGGCAGATAAGTTCCTGTCCTTGTAGAACTTACCACTTGGGAGAGAGACGCAATAAATGAGTGAAAGAAATGAATACACAAAATAATTAGTTCTGATTTATCATCAGAACCCAAAGGAGGTAACCACCAGGGTTCTAGAGGAGCCTGAGGGGAGGGAGTCTTGTCAGGGTGAGCAGGGAGGGCCCCAGTGAGGAGGTGACCTATGAGCTGAAGCCTGAGAGGAAGGAGCCAGGAATGTGAAGAGCTGAGGGTGGGGGGCGATCCCCACTCCCACGAAGCTCTATCTTCCCTCATCAGGATCCCAGCGTTCCTGAGGATCCTTCTTTCCCTTCCAGAGCTGCCCCCCATCCCACAGAGTCCAAATATTCCTGGCTGTGGCAGGAGCCTGAAAGCTGGGCTGTATCCACTGAGGAGGAAGGAGTCTGTAGAGCAGGATGGGCCTCACTGCTCTGGGCCTTGGGGTAATGCTGGGGGACCCTGCCTCCCTAATGTCACTGCCTACATCCCTGGCTCTGTGCTAGGTGGCCTTTGCTGCAGCCTTTGACCTTCTCTGGGTCCCTGTCTTTCCCCCACAGCCAGCAGGGTCTCACTCCCACCCTTGTTCGGTCCTCAGACAGCTGGGTGGACGAGGGAAGACCCCATAGCTGCGGCTGCTAGGGCTTCTCTCTTTCTTCTTTAGGTGGCCACTCTGGGCTGCTCTGGATGAGAGAAAACTTGTGAAGCCATAGGAGAGGGGCTTCCTTAAACCAGGCTTTTCCTTTATTCTTCTGCCCTCAGAGGGGAAGGAGAATCAGGTTCGCCTGTGTAAGATCTGGCGATCTGCCTGCCCTGCTTCCCCGCGGGAAATTCTGATCACCTCTTGGTAATACATCTCATCCTGAGTGATTGTGGTGCAGAACCACAGAACTGGGAAAGATTTTTCTCCTTTTTAAACTCACAGTTGGCCATCTCCTTCCAGGTCACACTCCTGCAACTTAAAACATCGGGTCCTACAGGGCGAAGCTGAGGGCCTGGGTGCAGGCAGGTGCTTGGAATTTCTTCTTCTGCACCCCCTCCCTGCACTCCTCGCCCCCTTCAGAGTTCCCGCTTCCCGTCTAGAGCAGGAGGCCGCTTTCTTCCAGGGTGACCAGCAGCCGCTCCCCAGACAGTGGAGCTCAGCAGCCCCTCCAGCAGCATCCAGCACAATGAGCTCAGGGTTCCTCCGTCTGCGTCAGGTTTGGAGCTTGTGGCAGGGGAAGGAGGTGGTTTCACTACCCTTGCTCACCTCCAAGAGAACACTTTCAGCATGGATATTGTTTTGGAAATGAACTTACAGTATGTTAGGAAGGATTGGGTAGAGACAAAATAGAAGCAGAAGAAAAAGAATATTCATTTAAGATCTTGGGCCATATTTTGAAAAAGGAGAGAAAAAACTGAAAAGAATGGAAACTGGAGGAATCCACCAGGTGAAGGATTTTTTTAAAAAATCAAGGTGAGGGTTACTTGGGAATATTAGAGGGACTGAAAGAGAAGGAGAGAATGGACATGCTGGACACTTGAGAGCACTTGTGAGGGAGACCTCTCAGTGTCCCCAGCCTTGTCCCGTTGGTGGTGTACAGCCTCCAGCTGGCAGCAGCCTCATCTTCATCACCCTCCCCTCCTCTCTGTCCTTCACCCCCTCGCCTTCCTCCCTTTTGTTGACTATTTCACGCTGGCTATATTTGGAGAGAAGACTGTGTAATAAGAAAAATAAAGGTCTCAGAACCTGCTCCCCAACCTGGCAATAACTACCGCTGTCAGCAATTTGGTGAATATTTCTACAGATTTTTTTTTCTATATGAATGCAAACGCAAATGACTATTTTGTATAATTTTGCTATAATTGACTTTTACAGATATCAGGTGATCTTATAATATGTTAGAAATTCATTTTTTCTACTGTAATGACATATTTCCAAGTTTTAATATATCGATCACATCTATGCCAAGAGGCAGGATTGCCTAGTGGTTAAGAGAAAGCCTTCTGGTGTCAGGCTGCCTGGGTTGGAATTCTGGCCAAGCTACTACAGGTGGTCTTCTCTTTGCAGGACATTCTCCTGCTTAAAATCCTGCAGTAGTAGGAGAAACTAAAAGGATATAATACTAATGATTAAAAATGATAAAGAACATGGGTAGATGAGACACTAAAACTTTTATAAAAGACTATTATGTGCAACTCTCTGGCAATGAATTTGACAATCTGAGAAAAGTTGATGTTTTCCTAGAAGAATATAATTTATAAAGATTGAATTAATAAAAAACCTAAATAGGTCAATAATCACGAAAAGGATGCAGAAGATTTACCATTCGAGAAGGTACCAAGTCTAGTGTTAGTTGCTGTAGAGGGGGTTGGGGAACCCCCCCAAACACATACATATTCTATGTGTAATGAATCTACAGCCTACTCAAAAAGAACATTTTCAAAATCAACTGCTGCATTTACTAGAACACAGGTTGGGCCAAGCAAAGCAAGGGAGTGAGATTGGTTAGGTTTACTTCCTGTTTCTTTTACAGTAATGACCTTTATATATATTTTTTTCCAAATCAAATACCTTGCATACAGAAATGTCAAACAGAAACAGGTTTTGGTTTGTTTGTGTGTTGTTGTTTTTTCACTCTAAAACCTCCAGATGGCAGTATTTTACTTCGGAAGAAGGTGTGCAGTCCCTTCCTGCTTTCTATTCATAACAGCACCCAGGAGTCAGGCTGTTGCTAGGGGGAGGGAATGGGAGACAAGGTGGTAAATGTGTTTCAAAATATTCTGACTTTTTACACTCTTCTCTAATTTACCATCCACAAAGAACTTCTGTAAATTGGCAGTTTGGGTAAGCAGTTTCTCTACAGCCATTATAGAAACAGGTATTTTATTCTAGCTGCATCTGTACCACTTCAGCTAAATAGCTGATTTTTCTGTTCCCAACACACCACTTGCACAGAAACAGTTTTTATTTTTCACCTTGGAAATGAGGCAGTAAAGAGTCAATGTTATAAAATTGCAGTAGTATCAGCCCTTGCTTGGACTGCTGAAATGGCTGGCTTCCTTCCTGTCTCCTTAGAGCCTCTTCTCCAAACTTTGTATTATATTCCCAACCATCCAGAGACTTCACTTTGCAACATAGTAAACCCAAACTCCTCACCATGCCCTACAGGGTCAGGCCCTCCCCACTTCTGTGGCCTCACCTTCTATCATTCTCTCTCTCGACTGCTTACTTGTCCTAGCCAAAAGGGTCTTGCTGTTCCTTGAACACAGTGAGCTTGTTCCACCCCAGGGCCTTTGCACTTCCTGATCATCTCTGTTTTGCATGGCTCACTTCCTCATGCAAGTCTTTTCTCAAGTGTCAGTTCTTCAGATCTGTCTTTTCTCATCATGCCCCTCTCTCTCCTACCTTATCCTTACCATGCTTTATTTTTCTTCATTGGGAAAATAAGACTACATAATAATTTACTATCTGTCTTCCTCAAGCAGAATGTAAGTTCCATGGAGGATTGGGACTTTGCCTTGTTTACCTTTGTCTTCCCAGAACCTAGAAATATGCCTGACACATATTAGGTGGTTTTTGAATAAATGAAAGAATGAAGCAAATTTCAGTTGACCTGATGTCTCTTATCCATCTCTTTATGTGTGTGGCAGTGTGTCAGATACTTGGAAAGTAGCAGTTCAAACCCTGCTGAGGCAGTTTTACTGATACTGAGTCATTAAAGTTTTTAGACACCCATTATTCTCTACATTCATTTTTTTAAATAGACACTTAATTTTTAAAAGTCTCACCAAAATTGTTACCAAAGTAAAAGTGGTCTGATAATCTTTAGCATGTATATACTTTACAAAACATCAAAATTAGCATCAGATTATCCTATAATCTGTGGAATTCTTTTTATTTTTTAAATATTTCTTTTCTTTTTTTAATATATCTTTATTGATTTCAGAGAGAGGAAGGGAGAGGGAGAGAGAGAGATAGAAACATCAATGATGAGAGAGTCATTGATCGGCTGCCTCCTGCACGCCCCACACTGGGGATGTGCCCTGACCGGGAATCGAACTGTGATCTCCTGGATCCTAACTAGGTCAATCCTCAACCGCTGAGCCACGCCTGGCCAGGCTGGAATTAATTCTTAAATAAAGTTAATTATACTGAGAAGTCATGCAAGTTACCAAAAAGTACTCGTAGCCTATGTCAAAAGAGTGTCTGCATTACTAATCCTAGACGATACTTTGTCTGCAAAACAGCTCTGAGGCATAGAATATGCAGACTGCAAAGAGAAGAGTGTAAATAATTAATATGTAAATTCACTTATGGCTGTGTCCCCATTACAGTTCTTTCTTTTTTTTTGTAATAGCAATAGACTGTGTTCTCAACTGTTAGATGGAATTGCATCTGGATGTAAGCATGTGGAGGGAGAAATTCTGAAAAGTTCTTGGTAAATGAAAAGTGATTCATTAAATATTATTCCCATATCTATGGATCTAGTTATATTCACAATATCTGATTCTTTTTTCCCCAATTACATAGAATCTCAAAATTAAAATTATAATGTAATAATTTTAAAATGTTCTATTCTAAAAAATATTAAGATAATTCCCTAAATTCTTTTTTAGTGATAATAAACAGTTTTTAAGCTGAAATATTTTCAAACTCTTTGAAGTGGAATAAGGAATTAAAACAAATAGGGCTTGTTTTTTACATAGTAACTTACTGAGTGACTGTCATTTTTCTAAATGCTCATTAGCTTAATTCTTATGTTATTTTAAAACAGTCATTTTGATTATTTTGTTCATGCTTATTATATTGTAACTAGTAGTAATAGCTATAATCTATAAGTGTTTACAATGTGCTAGGCACTTTACCCAGCACATTCAAATTACTTGATTAATACTCATGGGCTAGACTTGGAACTCAGTCACTATAAATTTTCAATGGGAAAATTGACTCCAACTTTAAAAGCACTAACTTACAAATGATATTTCTTAACGATATATTTACAAGACTAGAACTGCCTGAATTGAGGGACTGCAACTTCAAATGAATGGAAACCTATGTAGCATGACAAATTGAATTAAATTAGAAAAACTTCTGTGTGTAGGAGAATATTGAAGCTCCTTCATGTTTCATTTCCAAACAGCATTCTTGGCATTTAAAGATATTACTGCTGACAATATTGCCTTCTGCATATTTGCAAAGCTACAAAGTCTGATGCATACATAACTTGCAGTTACTTTCATAATAAGCATTATCTATGTGAATTTGATCTGTTGACTGTGGTGTGGCAAAGCACTTTGGTAGAAATGCCTCTCTATTCACTATCTAAAGGTTGCTTTTGCCCAAATAACCACGACATCTCTGATTGCCACCAGCAGCTAGCTTTGCTGCTGCTGCTATATCTACATATCTACATTGACATGATTCAGTGAAACCTTGTTAGTATTCTTCAACTCACTTTTGCCTTGGCTCACCACAGGTTAATTCATTGTAGGGAAGTCAGTTTGATGGAGAACCCAAATCTCCTCAAAGTGATATGACTAGATGACAGTTTATTCCTCTGGCATGATAGATACAAGGGACATAGGAGGTTTATCCCTGCTCAGCATCCGTTTATCTATATTGAGGGGAAACCATCCTCCTTTGGGGAAACACTCTCCTTCACTGATTCAGTTGAGGCCTCTCATTCAGCTGCGGCTGAACCTTTCTATGGAGCCAGTGGTTTATACCTGATAGATGAGAGCATTAGCCATAGAGATTGGTTCAGAGGTAGGCCTGTGACTCAAGCAGGCCAGTCACAACAATAAACATCAGAGTAGGACTTTCTGCTGAAATTGTTGGGAAAGAGAAACTCTCTTTTGTTTTCTCAGATTGCTAAACCTAGACCTTCTGATAGCCATTTGCCACCAATTGAGGTCATGCTGTGAATGCAAGCAACATGGGGGTAAGCCAAACTGGAGATGTAAAATATACAAACTACATATTTGGATACCTAGATCTAGCATCACCTGAAACTAGTAGTAAACCTTTCATTTTATATTAGCTTAAGTTACATTAGCTTAAATTGGTTGAGTTAGTTTTATCCCTTTGCAACCAAAAGAATCCTGAATAAGGTGATGGGAATGACCACAAACCAAATCTCAAGAGCAGTCATGTGGCAATATTTGCCTTCCCAAGGATGTAAACAGTCATATTGGGAACTTCTGTTAATATTGGGGGGGGGGGGGCGTCCATAAAATCAACTGTCAGCCTGTTCCTGAAGGTCAGCAAGTGTGCCCCAGGTTGCTGTTGCTGGGTTTTAGAATTCTGCTCTGTGGTCCTTTTCCCATTTCATAAAACTGGAGAGGCAGAGAGCAATAATTAGTGAAATGCTGGTGCCGTATCATCTGGTCAGCTCTATAATCTTAAAACAAATCTTGTAGTATTTGTTTGAAGATATAATAATTAATAAATAGAAGGGGAAATCTATTTCCCCTTGAGGTACTGAAGGGTTTCCATGTGATGGACATGCTTTTGAATTTAGGCTCTAATTGACAGCTTTGTGATTGTGGTCAAGTTACTTAACCTTTCAGCCACTGTTGCCTTATATTTAGAATAGGGATAATAATCCTGCCTAATAGGATTTGTGTTTTTTTAAGTTTTTTACTTTTTATTTATTTATTAATTAATTATTATAATTTTTTTAATCCTCACCAGAGGATATTTTTTCCATTGCTTTTCAGAGAGAGTGGTAGGGAGAGACAAAGAGAAACATGGATGTGAGAGAGACACATCGATTAGTTGCCTCCCACATGTGCCCTGAATGGGGCCTGGGATCGAGCCTGCAACTGAGGCATGTGCCCTTGACCAGAGTCAAACCCGAGACCCTTCAGTCCGAGGGCCAACTCTCAACCACTGGGCAAACCAGCTAAGGCAACTTGTTTTTATTTTTATTTTATTTTATTAAGTTTTAAAAAAATTTTTGTTCAAAATATCACAGATGTCCCATTTTCCCCCAATGACCCATTCTACCCCATCCCATCCCCCTCCCCAGTCCCTCTCCCCACCATTGTCAGTGTCCTTGGGTTGTGCATATATGCATATAAATTCTTAGGTTAGTCTCTCCCCCTCTACCCACCCGTCCTCCTCCCTCCCTCTGACATTCATCAGTCTCATCTATGCTTCCATGTCATTGAATCTATTCTGTTCATCAGTTTATGAAGTTCTTTAGATTCCACATATAAGTGAGATCATGTGATGTTTGTCTTTCTCTGTCTGGCTCATTTCGCTTAGCATAATATTCTCCAGGTCCTTCCACGCTGTCCCAAAGGATACAGGCCCTTCTTCTTTACAGCTGCATAATATTCCATGGTGTAAATGTCTCATAGCTTTTTTATCCACTCATCCACCAATGGGCACTTGGGCTGTTTCCAGATCTTAGCTATTGTAAATTACGCTGCTATGAACATAGGGGTGCATTTATTCTTTCTGATTAGTGTTTCAGGATTCTTAGGGTATATTCCTAGGAGTGGAATCACTGGGTCAAATAGCAGATCAATTTTTGATTTTTTGAGGAAACTCCATACTGTTTTCCATAGTGGCTGCCCCAGTCTGCATTCTCACCAGCAGTGTACTAGGGTGCCCCTTTCTCCACACCCTCGCCAGCACATGTCATTTGTTGATTTGTTGATGGAGCCATTCTGACAGGTGTGAAGTGATACCTCATTGTGGTTTTAATTTGCATCTCTCTGATGATTAGTGACTTTGAGCTTTTCTCGTATGTCTCTTGGCCATCTGTATGTTCTCTTTAGAGAAGTATCTATTCAGGTCCTTTGCCCATTTTTTAATTGGGTTGTTTGTCTTCCTCTTGCTGAGTAGTATGAGTTCTTTGTACATTTTGGAAATTAGCCCCTTATCAGATCCATCCTTGGCAAATATGTTTTCCCAGGTTAATTAAGTGGACAACTTAGAACAGTGCCTGGGCATAATAAGTACTAAAAATATATTGGTTATGATTATTATTCTCTCTTAATTGTAGGTATCATAACATATGGCCCCAGAGAGGAACCCCAGATTTGCACACCATGATACCATTCTCATCTGCTCCTCCAGGCACATTTGGATATGGGCCTGGCAGCACAAGGTACAAACACATGACTCCAAGGTAAATCTTAGCATGTTTTCAGTTTCTTGAGGGTTAATGATTAATACAGAAAAGCAACAAAGTAAAACTGCTATATCAGGACTGTATTCAGCCTTGAAGCAATTTCCATTTTTATGTGTTCACTTAGACCAGTTTGTATGATATGAAATCAATGAGAAGAAAACTATGTTGGCAAGAACTCAGCCTTGTAAGAAAAAAGATGTTTTCTTGGACCACATATGCCTTTAAACATTGTTATTTAAAAGTTTGCTATTTCCCTGCAAAGATGTGATTACAGCATTACAAGGAAGATATTGTAGTCACACAATAGCCTTCGTTCAGCTCTCTTGAAGCAAATATTATAGATGTCAAGTGTAAGTACAACCACATGTTATAATGGGAAACTAAGTAAAAGGATGTAACATCTGTAATTGGTCAGAAATGAGAGAAAGTTGGTTGTTTTTTTTTAATGTTTTTAAGCTATTCTTTTTTGGCTTGTATTGCACAATAGGAGCTTCTGTTACAGCAACAGTTATTAGAGAGTGAAAAGAAAGCATTAAAATAATTTAATGAAGATATTTTACTGAGGTAATTGATCTTAGTTTCAAGTACATAATTGCCCAAATCTCTCCACTATGGCTGCTTTCAATACCCTTTCTACTTCCTTCTTTACTGTCAGACTGTCAGTCATCAAATATCACAACGGTCAGAATGCCTGAGTCTAGAAGCTACCCATTTTCATTTCTTGTTTCTAATCTGCAATGGAGAGGGGAGTTGGATTTTCGCTAAAAACTGGCTCTGAGGGAGAGTCAGTTTTCCAATGGCAAGCTAGGTGACCTTGATGTATGGGTTTGTGATTCCCCCTGCCCCTGGATATTCAAAGGCTGCTGTTGCTTACTTCTTGTTTTCTCAGCCATGTCCAGATGAGGGTGCCACCTTTGGTTAAGTGAAGTGCTTTTATTACAAACTTAAAACTCAGGGAATTTTTATATAGCTAAGCTCTGCACTTATGCATAATTTATTTTCCTTTGCTCATGACTTTCCAATGGGGGTGTTTAATGTCAAGAGGAACAAATCCAGATTCTATTATTTTATACCAGTTGTTCTTCCAAATTGACCCTCTCTGCCTTCTCTAGCCAACCCAACCCAAGACAGTCATTGGCCTCATCATTGTTTCCTGAATATACCTTGCTTGCTCTTGCCTATGTGCAATATTTAAATTATTGCTTTGAGTTAAGACACATTTTCTTACCTCTCTTAATCCTCTCATGTTTCCAGAGTTATCTCACAGTCTAATGTTTCCATGACTCTAACTCTGGACCACATGAGTCACGCCCTACATAGTCTTTCCCATTCTTTGGAGAACTGATCAAATATTACCAATTATTGTGCTTTATTTGGGAGTACATAAAATTATTATTTCTAAGTATGTTATTATCTGCTCTGAGTATGTGTATGTTCTTTTCTTCAGTAGTATCTCTTTCATATTCTTCCCATCATCTTGTCTATGTCTGGTAGAAAGGAAATGACATCTATTCAGTCAGAGATTACAGAGCAGCACAGGAAGGCTAGTGATTTGAGCAAAATTGTTTGCCATTCTTAGTACATATCTTTGTTTCTCCTGGCGAAAGCCTTCTTTGTACAAAGGCATCTAGCTGTTGTCATGCTACATTGGAGTGGGTAGGGAAAAGTGATTCTTTGCTCACTCATGTACATCTGTGTAAGTCTTTAAAGAAAACGTGGGCCCTGGCCAGTGTGGCTCACTTGGTTGGAGCATCATCCCATGCACCAAAAGGTCATGGGTTCGATTCCCAGTCAGGGCACATGCCTAGGTTGTGGGTTCCATCCCTGGTCAGGGTGCATATGGGGGGCAACCTATTGATGTTTCTCCCGTATCGATGTTTCTCTCACATCTCTCTCTCTCACCCCCCTTACCCTCTCTCTAAAAATCGATGAACATATCCTTCAGTGAGGATTAAAAAAAAGAAAGGAAAAAAAGAAAACTTGGGCTCAAAGGATCAAGTTGCATACACAAAAGGTGAGCTATCACGTCCACCTGTAGACATAAGATGGCTTCAGGCATTTTTTTCAGATAGAGGATTTCTTTTCTCAAGCATATGGTCCAAATATATGATTAATACAGTTTTCTAAACACAGACCCTTCACATTTTCAACTACAGAAGAGCATCTCTTCATAATCCTGTTATTCCCATCTTAATCTTCATGTTTTGTTAAATGGAATCTTTTCCAGTGTGTTTCTTCTCTGTTTTGAAACCACTCTAATGGAAAATTTACTCTATTTAATTTTTATAAATTCTGGATGAAGGTTACTTTACTCTTAGTCTAACCACTTGTTAATGAGTCACATCAATCCCTTGAGTTTTCTTGACCCAAATTCCAAGATTTTTAACCTCACAAGATGGTTAACACTTATTAGAGATGAAATAAAATCCTTCTTGGAAATAAAACTTACGTCATTCATTGGGCAAGCCATCAGGTCCCCACTTAATAAATCACGGAACCCGGTGAAGGATGCTAATGACAGTGAGGTTTCAACCCAATTAGTTTTATGCTGATGAAATTTTGGCCCTCAATATGTATAGTACTCTTTTAGTGCAAGCAGCCATCTCAGCGATCTGTCTTCTTAGGAAGGAAGAAAACTGAGTGAAGTTTTGAAGCTAAGAGCCTACATTTCTATAGATGCACGGTCAGTGTATGTCAAACCACAGTTAATTTCTAAATAATCTCAAATTAAAGATCTCTGTAATGCTGTATTCCAGTTTGTGTTTACCCAGCACCATTCTCTTTCTGCTATAACTAGCCCACAAGATGACACGAAGCACCATCCCGCCATGATTTCATTACCTGTACTCCCACATACTTCTCCAAAGCTTATTATAAAGGAGAGTTAATTATAGATTTGACTAACTACACAGAGCTAACATTTATAACATATAAAAAGCTTTTACTGCCAGATCAATGCTTTCTCAGTTGCAATCATATCGAACAATAAGTGGTGATACCCACGGATGGCTAATTACAGGTCTGAATTCACAGTGGATTATACTGAGGTGGTACCCTGGGCTCTACCTTCTATTTCAACGCACAGGCATGAGTTTGAATGAGATAAAACTTCTTACCATATCTGTTACCTCTAAAAGCTTACATTTTATGACTCAAAAGGGCAAATTATTATTATAAACTGCATTTTGTATTTAAAATACATTAAATAAGAGGATAATACAGGCATTTGGCATTCTTGTAATTTTATACAAAGAAATCTCTCACATTTTCTCATCTGCCTTCCACTTTCTTGTGAATAATATGTTCCTTCATGGGTTCTCGGTGGAGATTTGGAACTTTGAAGGGAAAATGTCATATAGAAGGAAAGGTTTGAAAAATAATCCAAATTTTTATTCAATTGTACTTATAAGTAACTTTTTGGATGTCTGGTGGAGAATTACTGTTTCTCGCTAAAGTGCTTAGCTTGTTTATGTTGTTCCTATCTACCCTCCAGGTATTATCCAACTGTGCATTCATTCTTTGGTTATAGAGGATCATGGTTCAACAATCATAAAGTAGGCCAAGCTTATCATAACATCAATTTCACTGTGGTGACATGTTAATGAAAGGTCTCTCGTGGAGAATTCGTATGCTTTGTTAAGAAAAGAATTTATTTGCACAAGATTCTTCTGTCAGTTTTGGGTGTCCTGTTGACATTAATTATTCCATTTGAAAAAATTCAGAAAATTTAAAATTGTTTTTAAGTATGCAATACATGCACATAGGGAAAGTTTTAAGAGTTATAAAACACATACACAATGAAAAGTAAACCCTGTTTTAAATTGTTCTAATTTTTTTTAATTTTTAAAAGACATATCTTTATTGATTTCAGAGAGAGGAAGGGAGAGGGAGAGAGAGATAGAAACATCAGTGATGGGAGAGTCATTGATCAGCTGCCTCCTGCACACCCCCACTGGGGATCGAGCCCGCAACCCAGATAAGTGCTCTGACCAGGAATCCAACCGTGATCTCATCATAGGTTGATACTCAGCTGCTGAGCCACGCTGGCCGGGCAAGCCTCCTTCTTTACTTGTTTCTAGCACAACCACTATTATCAATATTTTGTATTCTTCTAGAGCTATCCTATGCATATACATGGACCTAAAAATAAATCCATTCACTTTTATACAAAATGCCAGCATAATACATTACATTTTTACACCTTGCTCTTTCTCATAACAATATATCTTGGTGATCTCTTCATATTCAGCTATTTGATTGGCTTTTATGGTAGTATAATATTCCATTACAATTTTTAAATACACAAGGGCCTCTGACCTTTTAAGATATATTTAAGATGAAAATACATGTCCTTCCCTGGTAATCAGAATACATGATACTTTATCTTCCTATTCTTATTTAGAAAATTTTTGTGTAAGAAACTCAATATAACATCTTCGCTTATGCAAATGTATGCCAATACAATGTGGTTTCTCTTGCTGACAGTTTCTTGCTAGATGACTTTGGACATGTTATTTAAATTCTCCCAGTGAATTTTTCCATTTGTAAGATGGGGTAGCACAGCTCAAAGGATTGTTGGGAAGGTTAAGTAAACTAGTGACTATGACACACTTTAGCTCAATACGTGGCAAATAGTGCTATATCTAGAATGTTTATGTCACATTGAACTGTCTATCTACATATGTTTCTGTGTTTGCATCACACTTATCAATGTCCTTGTCTATAAGAATGCCCATATCTTTACTGTATGAAATTGAAATTAAGATAGCTAACTCATCTATGACCACTCCTATGACTTTCTATGCCTTTTTTTCTTCATAGCACTTACTGACATAAGTAACATAGCACACCTGATATTATATTATACATATATTTACTATCTGCTCCAAGAGAGCAAAGACCTTGTCTATTTTATTTACTGCTGTGTCCTACAGAACCTAGAATTGTGCCTGACACATAATAGGTACTCAATAAATATTTGCAGACTAAATGAATTAATTTAATAAATATTTATTGAATATCTATATTAGACCCTACATTTAGCTTGACTCTTACAATGAAAATGTACATTGAATATTTAGTTTTATTTTATTAAATGTGTTGCATACTATGTGATAGAATCTTAGAATCAAAGTAATATAATGTGCATGACATTATATATCACAGCTTCTGGTCAAATAGATAAAATGATTAGTATTTGCTAAAATCAGATAGTAGCAGTGAAAGGAATCTGAATGATCATGAGTCCAGGCTCCTCAATTCACAAATGAGGAGAATTCAGCCTGAGGGGCAAAGCTTGAATTAAAAAATCAGATCTCTTGACTCAGGCACTTTCTATGGTACTAATTTGCCTCTCAAACACCTGTGTGTTCAACATTCTACAAACCACTGTAGGAATCCAGGGGTATAAAACAAAGTCCCTCTCCTAAGGGATCTTATTTGAAGAGACAAGTTTAACACACATGAACTATTAGAGAATTCCAGGAGATAGCATAGTTCTAAGAAATATGATATGCAGTGAAGTAATTCAGAGAGAGTCAAGGAAAAGCATCACGGGAGCCATGAAACATCAGGCAGGCCATGAGGATGACCTTATTTGGAATGGAAATTTGGGAGAAATATTACAGATGAGGAAAGCATGTGGAGAATATATGGGAATGAGCATGAGTGATTATGAGTCAGAGAGAAGGGAATCTGATGACATTGCAGAAGTACGTGATAGGTAAGCGGTGGGAAATACAGATGGACAGGGGATGTGGGGCAAGTAAAACCAACAGCCTTCACAACATTCTTTTCTGTGTGATATAAGACTTGAGGCTTTTTATGTTAGTGGTGAAGGAATTGGAAAGAAATGGAAGGATTCCATAAGGACACTGAAGTGTTGGAAGTGGTATTTAAGGCCAGCGGGAGTGGTGATGGTGTGCTGACTGGTTTAGGTGGGCTTTAGGGCAGCTGGAGATGTTGGAGACAAATGTCATTTTACTCTTGTACCCTTTTTGTGTTTATAACTCTCACTTGTGCATCCTTAGAACCGGCTGCCCTGAATTCCTTTTGATCACTGTCATCTACCTACTTCCTAATACACTTCCTTTAGTTACTCTGGCAACTATTACCTTCTCGGTAAAGTCTTCTCTGAACTTGCCAATTTGTTGACTATACTTTCTCTTTTGTATGCCTACTGTAGTTGGGTATTTCATGTCAATTACTATTTATCACATACTAAATGGGATATAGTTACTTACCTGAACAATATTGTATATTCTTTCAGCTGCACAGGGTCTCACTCATCACTTAATACAGCACAGGACACTAAGTGGGACTTTGGGACTTTGTAAAAGTTTACTGAAATGTGGCTTCCATCTCCCCCTGCAGTCCTTCTGTGTGACGTCAGCATCTACTCTTCTAGCATCACACTTTTCTTAGGATTCCTCCCTCCTTAGCTCTAAGGACTTTTGCCAACTCCCATTTAGTCAATGGCTTCATGGTTGATCCTTGAAACAGACAGGATCCAACTGAAATATTAGAGTCCTGCCTGTTATTATATGACTAGAACATCTTATCATGTTGGTTCTCTTACTCCCTAGGATCCTGTTCCTTAATCCCTTCATCATCTCTCAGGCCATCAACCTTTTCCTGGCTTCACTCCCTTCATTCTGGCAGAGATCCATGACACATAAATACTTGTAACTCTTTGGCGCCTTAACATTTTGGTAGCAGCCATGGAGAAAAATCATATAACTGAGTTCATATGGAACCTCCACGGATTCATGGCCTCCACTGTATGCTGGTCTTCCATGCTCTCTGGAATTTATCTTCATTCTACCAGTCAGCTCTCTTTCTCCATCATTTTGGTGATGATTTCAAATCTCATACCTTCCAACTCACATTACTCTCACTAAAGAATCTCAACACCCACTTCACAGACAAAGTAGACTCGGGAAGGAACCTCTTAATTTTCCTCCAAGATACCTATCAATTCAATTGCAGTCAATGTCCAGAGCTAATTCCTGTCCCCTCTCCTGCCGTCTTACTGTTTTCACACTCTTGTCTTTCATTTACTACTCAGTCAATTACAATCTGAATTCTGACTGATGCCCTCACCTTGCCACTCAACCTTGCCTTGCTAAGAGCATTTATATTCTTGTAGTTGCCAGATTCCTTGGACAAATTTCAATATTTTTATCTCAGTTATTCTCCATGTTTGATACTGATAACTACACCCTGTTTTTGGTGTTTTTTTGTATCTTTGGTTTTGGTGATTTGCTCTTTAAAAAAACTTTTCTTTCACTGATTATGTATCCTTTATTAACTTTAAGAGCTACTCTTCTTTAATCTCCTGTTAAATTGCACTAGTCCTTGAGGTCCTCCCCTCCTCTCCACCCCTTTCTATTCTCCTCTCTTCCTCTTTTTTGCTCCCCGTGATTTATGCTCATTCTGTGTGATGTCATCAAAACTAGTAGCTATAACTACAGTGATTATCGACAAAACCTCTTTTTCCACCTCACGCTTCCCTGCTAAACTCAAGAAAATGTAATCATCTGAACAGTTTCATTTTGGTTTCCATCCTGTGGGTATTACAATCTCGGCCTGTCAAACGGAACTGATCTTTCTCAAACTTCCTCCTTTCCACTTTACTTTTGCCACCACAAATGTGAGAACCATCAAAGATGACTCCTTTGGCCTTTTCATAATATTGAATCAGTCTTCCTATTATTAATTTAAACCCCAATATCTGATCAATTTTCTTTATATACTTACTGCCACTGACTTAGTCCTGGTTTATAGGATTACTGTTTTACAGCAACAGCTTTCCAAACAATGTCCTGATTTTAGTTGTGCTTTTTTAAACTGTCCTTAAGATAATGTCATTTTCTTTTTTTTTCTTTTTTTAAAAAATATATCTTTATTGATCTCAGAGAGAGGAAGGGAGAGGGAGAGACAGAGATAGAAACATCAATGATGAGAAAGTCATTGATCGAGTCCGCAACCCAGGCATGTGCCCTGACCGGGAACTGAACCCCCATCGCCTGGATCCTAGGTTGACACTCAACCGCTGAGCCACGCCCGGCCAGGCAAGATAATGTCATTTTCTAAGAAGCAAAACTGGTCATGTCTCTCATACACTTAAAATGTTTCATCTGTACCCTATCTCCTTCAGGATAAAATTAAAATTTCTTGGCATGGCAATAATAAGCATTTGGTGATTTGCCTACAACCTCCCTTCCTATCTTGCCTTTCTTTCTCTCTCTTTTTTTTTTTTTTAACCTTTCCCAAGGATATTTTTTTCCATTGCTTTTCAGAGAGAGTGGAAAGGAGAGAAACACTGATGTGAGAGAGACACATCGATTGGTTGCCTGCCTCCCGCATGTGCCCCACATGCCCTTGGCCAGAATGGACCTCAGGGCCCTTCAGTCCGCGGGCTGGGGCTTTAACCACTGAGCCAAGCTGGTGAGAGCTACCTTGCCTTTCTTTATCGAATGATCAAAGAATATGTGCCAAGCACTCTGGTAGGCAATGATGACCCAATGAGAGTGAGAGGCAGTCCTTGTCCCTAAGGGACTCATAGTCTAAGAAGGTAGAATGACATATAAGCAAATGTTTTCCAAATAGGGTAGAGGAAGAACACTAGTTTAGTCCAGTGTCACCTCTATAGTCTAGTGTCAAGCTGTTTTCTACTTGGGCTCGTAAGCACATGCACCTGACAACTCAAAGAGCTGAATCAGGTCAGAAGATGGTCTAGTTTCTTATGGCTGCTGTAACAAAGTACCATAAACTTGGTGGCTTAAAGCAACACCGATTTATTCTTTTACATTTCTGGAATCCAAAATTTTGAAATCAGTTTCACTGGCCTAAAACCAAGGTGTTAGCAGGGCGTGTTCCTTCTAGAGGCTCTAAGGGAGAATCTGTTTTCTTGCTTTTTCTAGTTTCTGAGACTGTCTGTGTTCCTTAGCTCCTGACCCCTTCCTCACATCACTCTAGTTTCTTGCTTCCATTGTCTCCTCTCTTTTGCAGGCAAATCTCTCTCTGCCTTCCTCTCCTCAGGATACCTGGGATTATATTTAGGGTCCACTCAGATAATCCAGGTTAATCTTCCCATCTCAAGATCCTTAATCACATCTGCAAAGTCTCTTTTGCTATGGAAGGTAACCTATTTACAGCCTCCCACAAAAGACATGTTTGATATGACCTTTATATTAGCTGTACCAATTTACATGTCCATAACAATGAATTATTTTAAGATATTACATGAGCCCGGCTGGGCGTGGCTCAGCTGTTGAGCGTCGACCTAGGATCCAGGTGATCAGGGTTCGGTTCCCAGTCAGAGCACATGTCCGGGTTGTGGGCTCGATCAATGACTCTCTCATCATTGATGTTTCTGTCTCTCCCCCCCCCCCCCGTTCTCTCTCTGAAGTCAATAAAGATATATTAAAAAAAAAAGAAAAAAAGATATTACATGAAAATCCAGATTTCTGCCTTCATTTGAGACCTCCGTGGGCCTGCACACTATGTGCTTGCTATCGGCTGGTGCCTTCGAAGTGGCCTGTTTTCTCCCATCAGCTCAGTGCCCACCAATTATTGCTGCCCTGCACTCAGCCTGCTTTGGTCAGCCACACTGACTGCTGGAATTTGGAACCTCTGTTCTAAAATTATATCCTAAAATGAAGTGTTATTTCATTGTGGTTTCGATTTACATTTCCCTAATAGCTAGTCAAGTTGAACATCTGCCGTATATCTGTTGGCTATTTGTATATCTTCTTGGGAGAAGTGTCTGCTCAGAAGTGTCTGTCCTTTGCCCTCTTTTTAATTGGATTGTTTTGTTGTTTTTGAGTTGTATAAGTTCTTTATATATTTTGGATATTAACCGCTTATCAGAGGTGTTGTTTGCAAATAACTGAAGCGTCCTTTGATAGGTGATTGGATAAAAAAGATCTGGTACATGTAAACAATAGAATACTACTCAGCTCTAAAAAAAGATGAAATAGTGCCATTTGCAACAACCTGGATGGATCTTGAGAATATCATGCTAAGCGAAATAAGTCAGACAAAAAAAGTCAAGAACCATATGATTTCACTTATGTAGGATATAAAACTGGAAGCAATAAATGGACAAACAAGACAAACAAACAAAAACTCATAGACACAGACAACAGCATGGTGGTTACCGCAGGGAAAGGGAAGTAGTGGAGAAGTAGAAAAAAGTAAAGGGTCCCTAAGCAGGTGGGTCAGTTGGTTAGAGTGTCGTCCTGATACTCCAAGGTCGTAAGTTCGATCCCCAGTCGGGGCATATACAAGAATCAGCCAATGAATGCGTAAATAAGGGGAACAACAAATCGATGTTTCTTTGTCTCTGTCTCTGTCTCCTCTTGCTCTTTAAAATAAAAAAAAGAAAAAGGTAAAGGAGTCAAGTATATGGTGAAAGAAGGAAACCTGACTTTGGGTGGTGAACACACAATGCAATATACCGATGATGTACTGTAGAATTGTACACTTGAAAGCTATGCAATTTTTTTTAACCAATGCCACCCCAATAAATTTAGGAGTTTTCAGCTATAAAAGAGGATAATTTAAACTTTCCACTATCGGCAGCATTCTGGAAAGACTAGATGGGACCAGATACCTCTGAATGAGAAAAGATTTGAAGGGAGAGTGTTAGAGAATATGAAGAGGAACCAGGCCAGATTCAGGGAGAGAGGGAAGCCCTGAAGCAAGGCTAGGCCCTGGGATCTTCCTGTGCCCTGTAAGACCCGGTCAAATTTGCTTTGCACGAGGGCTGAAGGACAGATCTACAGATAGTAACATCAGAAAGTACAACATCTAGTATCATCAGTTCTAGGGTAGCTAAAGTGCACTAAAGAAAAACAGTTTGAATAATGAAATTAATAAAATCTGTGGAAGACTCAGGGAGATGAAAGCTTACCTGAATCACAAATTATTCATGCTTCGTTGGAGAACAGTGAGGCAGAACTTTGGCTTTTCTTATTGCTCTGATACAAAATAATTAGTTTTAATTTAGATGAGTTCACATGCTTATGCAACACACTAAATTCTATTTGGGTATTAACATTTTTGTTTTGACCATCCCAATTTTAGATAATTTACTTGAGGTTATGGAATTGTTTCTTTATGATGAATGCATTGAATTGAATATTAAGATATATGGAAGACTTCTTCCCAGTCCTCATAGTTAATCAAATAAAATAATTTTTCTCTCTGTGGTGAAGCAGAGATGAATGGCATTTTAAACTAAAATTAGATTAAACTGACATAGTCATCTGAAGAACAGAAATATACATATTCTTTGCTAATATTTATTCAGGAGAACATTTTTGTTTCCTGCTATTGATCGCAGAGGTGCTGGCTACACCATGACAGTTAAATTGAACTTAAGTCACAAGTGGAGTCTCTAAAATTGGCAAAAGTGATTCAGCCATTTCCCCACTAGTAAGAATATTGGCTATGTAGTGGTAAACAGAAACAACTTAATATCAGAGTTGTTGACCATAACAATCACATCAGTTTAGCCATAAATGACCTGTTCAATTTTTGCTGATCAGTACTTACCACACGGGTTTTAAGTCCAGAATTTCTTTGGCTATCTTGCATGTACTCCTTGTTTTCAGGTTACTAGGAGAAGTAGTTATGAATCTCTTATAAAGCTTATTTTAAAATTTTTGGCACTGTTATGTATATTAAAGTAGACTAATTTAATTATTGTTTTACAGTTCTAAAAAAAAGTTGACCAAAGCAGAGAAAATGACCATTCCTCCTGTGATATCATAAGTTGTATTGCTATAGGGAAAGTCAAAAGAATGCCTGCAATAATTTAAAAGACAACTAGATGATTATTTTTTAGTTAACCAAAATGTATCAATATAATTTTGGCATTATAAATCCTGATTTTAGTATTAAGGTGATGATAGCCTTTATCTTATGATCAAGACTTTAAGTTCACAGGCAATTAGAAGATAACAGCTCTAAATGCCTTTCAGCCTCTAGTGATCACAGACTATGTCAGCCTCCCTCAGAAAGAAACAAGTTTCATGACATTTGTTTTTCAAGAATTCTTGTGGTGACCTGGATCTGAAGAAAAGTTTTAGTCTCTCCATTAAATATGGAAATATTTAAAATATCTTAGATTACAAAAAATTATTTTTTTCACCTTGACATTACATATTTTGAACTAAAAATGTATATTTAGATTGAACAGTGGTTGTAGAAATAATTATGTATCCAAACATATCTTGTCCATACTGTGATCACCTGTAAAATTGTCTACCTTTTTTTCCTGAAATAACAGGAAATCCAGACTCTAATATTTGGAGATAGTTATCGTGGCTTAATTGCATTTTTAATGTGAATAGAGATCAAATTGATTTAGGAATTCTGAGATATATATGCTCTCCCAAACTGTAAGGGTGAAAGTTCATGCCTACAAACTCTGTCAAATGACATTTCTTTAAAAAACTCTTTAAAAACAAACAAACAAACAAACAAAAACAAAAACAAAAACCTCTTTTTGATATAGGATAAGAGACAAAAATCTATATTTTCATGGCTAAGAGTGACACAAGGATCAATTTTTAGTTGCCTTCAATCTGGCTCTAGCCACCAGTGGCATGCCTTCTGCTGCTTTTTGTCCATGTTTCTTATCTCACCATTTCAAGAACCTTTTCTCATAGCACAAACTGGAATGTTGTCCCCTCTTTCATGTTTCAAGAGTTACTGTGGTAATACCCCTTCCTGTGCTTCATGAGAAGCAGTGGCTTTCCCCAGCAAACTGGGAGAGATGAAGGTCTACCACCTACTTAGTCCCACCTAGACAAGCTGGCCTTAGTCATCACACAGTCCCTCTCCTTCACATTCCCATTCTCACATGCTGAAAACCTAAGCCCATAAGAGGATGAATGATCATTAGGATATTGATTCTGAAACACTGATGGCACTTTCTTGAGAGATTTAGATTTGAGCAGATCATTCCATGGCTCTTTCCTTTATCTTTGCATTTTTTGCTTTACCTTCTTACCAAGGGAGAAGAGATTCAATGGAAACATCTGTGTTCTCTCATGATAATTTCTAAGAATATTGCATTTGCTGCTACTTAAAGATTCTCGAAAGGAAAGTGCTATGTATTTGTAAAAAGTACGAAACATTTCTTTTTAGTATTTGTGAAGAGATTTACTAAATTGGAAAACTCTTAGAATGAAATTGAACAACACTTTGTCTGGAGAAGTAAACCAGAACAATGTCAGAAAGCACTGTATTCCTCTGAAGCTTTAAAAACTCACTGTGAGTTGCCCTGGCCAGGTGGCTCGGTTGGTTGGATCATCATCTCATACACTAAAAGGTTGTGGTTCGATTCCCCATCAGGGCACATACCTAGGTTTTAGGTTCAATCCCCTGTTGGGGTGAATATGGGAGGCAACTGATTGATGTTTCTCTTTCACATCAATGTTTCTCTCTCCTTCTCTCTCTACCCCCCCCAAAATAAATAAAAACATATCCTCAGGTGGGGATTTAAAAAAACTCATGATGAGTTCAATTTAAGATTTTAGAGGGTGTAAAAACTAGAGTGAGAAAGTGTCATTGTGTTCAGTGAATTTCAGCTAAAAGTTACTTTTTTTCTAATATCCTTCATTTTTATACTTCAAAATCTTTCTTGCCTTAGCTCGAGGAGTTTTCATAGTGGCAACAAATCTACAATCTGCGATGTCTGAAAACATGCAAAATGCTCATAAGGAATCCAATGGCTTTGGTATCTTGAGATGTCTTCTAAAGAGAGACACTGGGAGGAACTAACAATTCATGGAAGAGTAGCCATACTCTAAGAGCTACTTCAGGGAGAAATATCCCTTTAGTGGTATCTTATAATATAGTAGTCTAAAATACTATGTCTTCTTCTTACTCAGGAAATAATTCTCAAGTTTGAAATTTCATGGGATAGCAAATAAAATCACAGGAAGAGGCAATGCCTATCTCCTGTATAGAGTAGAGCCTGCTTGTGATGGATGCAATACACTCATTCATTCATTCAATGAACATTTATTGAGCATCTAGCATGATGTGCCAAACACTGTTAATTCATAAACAATGAAGTCATTATTTCTCTCAAAGATTCAGGTGAAAGAAGATGGACATGTAATCAAATAATTATACTACAAGGTGATAACTGCTTATATGAGCTGTTCAGAGAACAAAGTGACTAATGTTTGTTAGATATTGCCAGGTGTAGTTCTATGACAAGTCACACTCTATAGACCTTACTCTATCCTTTCTGTATGCCTAATAGAGATAACGCTGTGGGCTTCCTGACAAGGCCTTTGCACAGGGTCACAGACTACAGCATGCGAGATATGTCCTGAAGACAGGCAGTGCACCACCTCCACAGACCAGAGCCTAGCACATGCCGGGCCCTCAACTTGTTCGGAAGAATGGATAAATGGATATCCATGTAGAGGGATGACTTAAGGAGTATACAACTCAGGCAGGAGAAGAAAGAGGGAACTATAGAGGTGAGGCAAGTTTGTCTAGTTTCAAAGTAAAGTCCTCCACATAATGATAGAGAAGACCCCATTTATAATTGCAGCAAATATTTTGAGAATAAAGTTAAGAAATATCCAAAACCTACACAAAGTAAACCTTGAAACATGCCTGAAAGACACAAAGACTTGAACAAATGCAAAGTATATTCTCCATTCTTAAAGAGGAAAACTCATGGCATTTTTTGTAAGTGAAATTATTAATATGATGCCACCCTAATAAAAACACAAACAAGCTTTAATATGGGATTAGGAAAGTTGCTCCTAAAGTTTGCATGGAAAAACAAACATGCAAGAAATGTCCAGAAAAAAACACACACGAGAACAACAACAAAGCCCCTAAAATTAAAGCAGTGTGGTAGTGGTACGTGAACAGATGGACAGACGGTTCTAAAACCAAACAATAGAAAGCCAGACAGAAACCCAACTTCATACCGAAATCCATTATAGAATAAGGGTGGCATCTTGAATGACTGAGTCGAAGATGGACTTGGGTAGCCACTTGTGAAAAGGTTTAAAACTGGGTCTCACAATACAGACAAGAACGAACTTCAGAGTCGTGTGAGATCTCAGGGTATGGTTCTATCAGTTTAAGGACCAATGAAAATATGAGTGATCACCTCTTTAATCTTAGTGTGGGGAAGGCTTTGTAATTATGACTCAGAATCCAGAGACAATATAAAAAGAGAGTGATAAATTTAACCACAAAAATAATTTTTTTCGCCCTAGATAGTTTTGGTCAGTGGTTAAGGCGTCAGCCCTCAGACTGAAGGGTCCCAGGTTTGATTCCAGCCAAGGACACGTATCTCGGTTGCAGGCTCCGTCCCTGGCCCTGGTCCATCCCTGGCCCCGGGTGGGGTGCCTGTGGCAGGCAACCAACTGATGTGTCTCTCTCACATTGATGTTTCTCTCTGCCTCTCCCTCCCTTCCACTCTCTCTGAAAAGCAATGGAAAAATATTCTCAAGTGAGGATAAAAAGAAAAATAATAATAGTTTTTCCCATCAGTTCTGTGATATTCCTGCCAAAGACACTTAATCTGAATCTAAACTTAAGGAAATATTAGATAAACCTGAATTGTGGGACATTCTACAAAACAACTGGTCTATAATGTTTTAAAGCGCCAAGATCATGAAAGTCACTGAAAGAGTGAGTCTCCTTCCATACTGAAGGAGACTAAAGGGATATGGTTACTACGTGGAACACATGATTCTGAGCTAGATCTTTTTGCTCGAAAGGATATTATTGGCCCAGCTGGTGAAACCTAAATGGGGTTTGATGATTAGATGATAGTAATATATCAATGTTAATTTCCTGAATTTGAGGCTTGTGTTTTGGTAGGAAGGACACTTTCCTTTTTATAGGAAAATGATACTAATGTTTGGAATGATGGTGCATCAGGTCAACAAGTCACTCAAAGGTTTATGGGAGAAGCCCATTTTTGTACTGTATTTTTTTTCCCCTGTAAGTTTGAGATTATATATATGTATATATGTAATATATAAGATATATAAAATTATCTTAATAAAATTAATGCCATAGGAAAAAAATTACCAAAATTGATCTCACAAAAGATTTAAAATACAAGCAAGCATTACCAGAGAAGAAATAAAATCCTCAAAACATCATCAGGTCCAGATGTTTCCACAGGAGAATTTTATTTAGCTCCTAAAAGGTAGTTCTAATGCTATCTAAATTGTTACAGGACACAGAAAAAGAAAGCTTCC